>NC_069685.1:40698235-41323235 GCF_023699985.2 Odocoileus virginianus | reverse complement strand
CGAGGCCCCAGGCCCTTAATTCTTCAAAGTTAAAAACAACTGCATGCTTATTGTCTGAGTGCATGCACTGGGCCCAGAGATATGGAGTAACACATTCAGAGAGTGCGGAGCAAGGATTTTCACCTCAGAAACTAGATCCTGCTCCAACCTCACAAAGGTCGGCTCACCTTATGGAGACCTTTGAACTCGTAGCGTCTGTCCCGAAAAGCGCGTACAGTGTCCACATAGAAGGAGTTCTCCCGCTGGCAGATGGTGGTGAGACGCTCTTCCACCTTGGTCACGTGGATTTTCTTGTATGCCTTCCTGCAGTAATCTGGGGCACAATTGAGAATCGGGGGCACGTGAGACTCCACATGGGGGACAGGCCTCCTGGACACAGCCAAAGAAAGCTAGGGAGTGGATGCCAACAAACATGGGCTTTTTGGGTTAACTCAAAGGAGCAGAAAACTCAGAAAGACAAGCTGCTAATGAATCACATCAACAGGCAGCCCTGTGAACAGACCAAACACACAAAGACGGCAGGAAGGAGGGTTTGGGAGCTGGAAACTCGCAGAAGAACAAATGACAAAAGGAAGCCTATAGGACGAACTAGTTCACAGTGGTCTCATCTACTTCAACAACTGGTTCGACTGACCTCAAGGTGTGACACACCAACATGGCCCAACTGCTCACCTGCCAGCCTCCGCTTCTCATATTTAGCCTGCTCCTCACGGGACAGCTCGTGAAATGCCCGGGCTGGGCCCTCGGGGGTCAAGGGAGGGAACTTCTCTGACTCCAGTTGGTGCTGGATCCGATGATACTCACTGCGACTGGCTGGCACTATAAAGAGTGTTGGAAGAGAGGATGTGACAGAGACCCGCCCACCTGCTTCCTGCTGAGCAGCCCCCCAGGGCCGACACTCACTGAATTCACCCCTCCACTGCCAGGCCATCTTCCTCTGGCAGTTCGCTCCAGGCTTGTTGAAGTCGCAGGCTGCACAGGTGGCCTCGTCCACCATGGCAGAGGGCTGTAAGGGGACAGGAAGAGAGTCATTAGGGTTTAGGCAGAAAGAGCTTGATTCTGACATGAGAATGTGTCTCACCTGCAGGCGGTTCGTCAAGATGATGTTGGGATACATGGCCCCCACGTCCAGGTGGTAGATGAGGGGGCACTCAATTCGGTTAGGAACATCTTTCAGGGAGGTGAGCTTGGCCTTAATCTGATCACACACCTACAGAGAAAGTGGAAAGAAGTGAAGGCTGGTGACCAAGATGGAAGCTGGAGACTATACAGAGTAACAGAGAAAACACCATGGGTCCCAAATGGACGACAGACAACAGGCACCAACACACCAGACCCTGGAGGTACAGGACAGAGCACCACAGCACGGGAAGCAGCAGTCTCCACCCCAAGAGAACTCTGGAGTCGGGAGAGAAATGTGTAATATGTGGCCTCATATGGCACAGCCCGTCTGCTAGCAACTGGGGGACCCGCTAGATTACCAACAGCCACACTTCCTGGGTGCCCCGAGTGCCCCCACAGTGCAGGCGAGTGACACACCATCAATGTCCCTGCAACTCCTCATCTAACGTATGAGAAGTTTCAAGTTAGTATGGACTCAAGAACGAGCCCTCTGAGACCAAACACCATGCTCTCAACTGTGATACTAGATGGTTTCCAGCATTACTTTATAAACCAATGAATCAAGATTCTGTTTCCAGCCAAGGCTCTGGGCCTAAAAACCCTCCTGACACCAAACACATAGAAATCCTAAATGAAATATGAAAACTATCCCTGTAAATGCAGATGTGAGCTTCTAAGTTATCCCCAGAGAACAAATGTGATGAGGAGATTCAGCATCAGAGCAGTGAGTTGACTCTGGTGTCTGGCAGAGGCCGGGCCCTGGGTTGGAATCCCCAAGATCACCCCTAGGTTTGGTGATTCACAGGGGAAGACACAGAGCTCAATGAGCAAAGGGCAAAGGCGCTTGGGGGAAAGCTGGGAGGAGCCCAGGTCCAAGCTGGGATGAGCTCCATTCTTCTAGCAACAAGCTGTGATAACACATGAGAAGTGCTGTGAAAAGTACTATCCCCCAGGGAAGCTCATGCAGGCCCAGTGCCCAGAGTTCTTACAGGGGGCTGATCACATAGGCAACTCTGCCTGCCTGGACCAAAACCCAGACTCCCTGAAGGAAAGCAGGTGCTTAGCACAAACCACACTGCACAAACAACCTGAGCACGTGTTAGTGAGACATTCTTATTAGAGGAAGGTGAGAAACCTCTTGAAGCCCGAGTTCCCGGACACTGGCTGAGGGCAGCCATGCAGCAGGCCTTTCTGAGGTTCACGGCCTCAGGCCTGTGCCGCGAGCTCTTTACCTCACATTTCTCTTGCTGCCTCAAGGAGGGGAAAGCTACACACAACAAAAGGGAGACAAAACGCACAGCCCCAAATAAAGGCAGGACTGTCAAAAGCCACTTCCATAAAAGAATAAACTACAGCAAGTCTGCTCACCATGTCTATTTTGGACTCCGGGCAAAGAAAACATCTTCCCTGAGCATTTATCAAAACAGGCACTAACAGGTCTCCACTGGCTCTGGGACTCTCCAGCCAAGGAACCAGGTAAGAAGGGGCATCGGGCCCATGTTACTTTTGGGAAACCCGGAAGAAACTGTCAAACTACTAATAGCCCTCCTACTGAAGAGGAGTTCAGATTCCAAAACTGCAGAGCGACTGGACTTCCCTAGATGTCCAGTGGTTAAGACTCTGCGCTTCCAATGCAGGGGCTGGTGCATGTTTGATCCCTGATTAGGGAACTAAGCTTCCACAGGCCATGTGGCACATCCAGCAAGGAAAAAAATGTCTCAAAATTGTAAAGCATGGGAAAAAAAACCCCACCATGACTGAGAGCAGACACGGTGGGAGGAGAACCCTAAGAACAGAGAATAAACCTCCTGGAATAAACATGGTAAAATAAGGCTAGTTAAAGATAAGTGAATAGATAAAATCTAAAACACAGAAGAGAAACAACAAGGGCCTACTGTATAGCACAGAGAATTATATTCAGTCCTTATAATAACCTATAATGTGAAAGAATCTGAAAAAGAATACATGGGTACACACACACACGGGCTTCCCTGGTGGTTCTTGAATTCACCTGTCAATTCAGGAGACACAAGAAATACTTCCTGATCCCTGGGTCAGGAAGATTCCCTGGAGAAGGAAACAGCAACCCAACTCCAATATTCTCGCCTGGGAAATCTCATGGACAGAGGAGCCAGGCAGGCTACAAGTCCATGGGGTATGAAGAGTCGGACATGACTTAGTGACTAAACAACAGCAACAGTAATTCAGTTACATGGAATTCCCTGGTGGCCCAGTGGTTAGGACTCTGTGCTTCACTGTAGGGGGTATGCACTCGATCCCTGGTTAGGGAACTAAGATCCTGCAAGCTATGTGGCAGAGCCAAAAAAAGGGGGGGAAAAAAAAAAGAATATGTGTGTGTGTGTGTGTGTGTGTGTGTGTGTCTTAAAAACCTGAATCACTTTGCTGTATACCTGAAACATTATAAATCAGTATACTTCAATAAAAAGTTTTAAAAAATAAAACACAGGAAGAGAAAGTCCACTATAAAGAAATAAATAAAGTGCATTTGAAAAAAAAACAACAGAGAGCTTCTAGAAATAAAAATATTGTCCTAAAACACAAAAACAGTCACTGAAACTAAAAAAGACTGATCAGGCTTCTGATAGTCATATACTTTTATTTTCTCTCCCTAATGTAACACCTAAATCAGAACATTAGATATGTACTTATTTGATAAGTTCATTTTGTCCAAAACTTATGCAACAAGAAATGCAACATTAAAACTTGAGAACTACTGTACTTGGGAGTTATTCTGAGAAAAGTTGGCTTTAAAAAAAAACACCTTTAGATCTGGGGTCAGCAAACCTCTGTGAAGGACCAGATAATAAATATTTCAGGTTTTGTGGCTACGGTCTACTTTTTCTTTTAAAATATTTTAAAAACATGAAAACCATTCTTAGCTTGCTGACTGTACAAAAACAGCCCTTCTGTATTATAGCTTGCCAACCTCTGGACATTCAAAGTTTAAGTTGGAAAACATCTAAATTACACAAAAATCAACCAGAAGAAAAAAGGAGTATCTATCAAGTAGAACAGGAAATACCAGAAACATAATACTTACTGTTTCTAACTGAATTTTAAGCAAATGAACCATTCAGAGAACAATTCCCCCATCCTTCTCTGTGCTAGGGCAGGCTCTGAAATGCTGCTTGGAGAGGGAAGATGAGACAACAGTAGTGGGAAGGCCAGGATGACACCTGGACAGGTCAGACGCTGCTGTGTGCCCCCAGCTGACACCTCCCACCAGCTGTCACCACACCACTGCTGAGACGGTCACTCAGGAATGCAAAGGTGAACCTGCCACCCTTTCCCTAAAGACCCTAGGCCACCCTACAGAGAACAATTTCAGGGACTTTGGATGACCACCTGTCATCTAGAAAAAGCCCACGTCCAAATTCACTAAGGTGTCTGGGGTCCCTCCAATTAGCACACCTTCAGCCCATTCCTCACTCATTTCATTGGTCCATAGACTTGAAAGTAGTATCTTTGGGGAATTCCTTTGTGGTCCAGTGGTTACGACTCAGAGCTCTCACTGCCAGGGGCCTGGGTCCGATCTCTGGTTGGGGAACTAAGATCCCACAGGCCTCATGTCAAGGCCAAAAAAGCAGTATCTTTGTTTTGTTCAAGTTGCTCTTTAACTCCTATTTGTCATTCAGCCTACATTCTCTTCTTCCCAAGTTGGTTCATGGAAAGTTCCCAAAGCATATGATAGCTGTAGCTGACAAGAGCTTCACAGAACTTTGTACTATGCAGAGCACGTGCACACGTTCTTGCTTGAACTTTGCCTGGTGAATATGTTACGCTTCTTGAAATCAATCCTAGAACTGTTAAGAACTGCAAACCACTCGAGTAGCTGAATATGCCGAAGCAGGGCCTGACAGAGACCCAAGATGTGTCACATCCAAGGGAACAGGACCAGCACAGCAGGCGGTGCCTGGTACCCCTGGTCTTGTGACACACTTTGCAAACGGTGCTTTCTAACTACTATGTGAAGGACTTTGCAGTTACGATATTTTACCCTGTAATTTGTAGGAATTCCTATCATCATTTTTAAAGTCTACAGACAGAAAAAAAGTAAAAACCTCCAATGGCTCCTTGCTGCCTACAAGACACAGTTGTATCTACCCTTACACTTGCCTCCCTCTCCCACATCAGCCTACCACTTTGTTCTGAAAGCCATCGCCTCCTCTGTGAAAATCTCCTGTTCACAAAGTCGAGTCCCTCACTGTGAACACTATGCTGTCCTGTCCTGACTACACCAGACCAGGCCCCATGTCCTGTCTTGGCGACCAAGCACTATCACACAGTAGGTGCACATGAATAGGCCACTGAAAGAAGCCACTCTGCAAGGCAGGGCATGTAAACAGACTGTTCTCCCCACATCACTTCCCCGAGCCTGTGCATCACCTCTTGGAAGTTGATGACTTGCTCCATGGGCACCTTCTCCTCTTCCTCGATGGCGTGACGCATGGTTTTCTCCACCCGCTGCAGCAGGAAGTCAAAGGCAGCAGGATTCTAATACAAACAATCAAGACAGGATGTGAGAAAGACAGGAAAATGGCCTCACACCACATAACCTATACCTCAGGTGGGAGTCTATCAACAGAACACTCCAGAAGGAGCAGCACCCTAAAGGGCAGGCCAGACAAAGGACAGCTGGTGAGGAGTCCACGGGTGAGAAGGGGGCGAGGACTTTATTTCAGCCCTTGTGACTGGGTCCCTCCTGGGTCCTCCCACAGCACTGGCAGGATGAGGCCCAGCCTCAGGAGGGGCGCACCATCCGGAACCGGCAGGGGATGTCGCTGCGGAACACGCCCGACTCCAGGGCTTCCACGTGGCCACCCACGTAGGTCTCAGCATCCAGCACGTGGCCGTCATCTGTCAGCTTGTTGAACTCTTGCTCCTGCTTGTTGGGGAAGACGATGTTGGCATGGAAGGCCTGCACCATCAGCAAGGCCTCGCACAGCGTCCCGGAGCCTTTCCGCAGCACCTACCGGGAAACACCAGGCTGTGAGGCAAACACGGAAATCCAACAGCTGCACCCACACCAGCTGCCTGGGACCACCCTGTCAGGCAGTGGGCCAGGAGAGGCACTGACCTCATCTGGCTCCATGGGGATGATGGTACACAGGGCGAATATAAACGGGTGGACATACTTCATGTACAGGTAGTATGTGGCCACTGCGTCCGAGACCGAGTAGGTGGCCAGAGTCTAAAAAGAGGACATCAGACAGTAAGGTCAGTGAGGGATCCGGTGGCCGCCACCCCCCTGCAGAAGGTGACTCAGCGAGGCAGCACACGTGCCTGGGGCTGCTCAGTGGCCATCCGGCACATGTCTTCGGGGTCCAATTCCACGGGGTCGTAGCCCAGCTTGGCTTTGGCCGCCGCCTTGAGGTTGTGGCTGCCCACTGGCAGGTAACTGTCCCTCTTCACCCACCTGGAAAGGAGAAGGAAAGCAAAAGCCAGAGATAATTCTGAGACAAACCCTAGGAATCTACAAGACATGGCAAAGCTGGACAGTCTACAGGAAGATGCAGGGTCCTGACAGGTACCCCAAAAGATCACCAAGACCTCACATGGTGTAGGCCCCTTGTGAAAAGCTTTCACCTGGACCCAGTCAACTTCACGGACAAACCCACAAACACAAGGAGACAACACAGCCGGTCCTTCTAGTCCTTGCGAGGCCTTCCTCTCACCCTCACAGAGAAATACAAAGGGGACCAGGCAGGAACCTGCCGTCTGAACTTCTAGATTCCTCCACAGCTTATCGGCTACAGGTACTGCCAGGCTCTGCCCTGCTCTCCCTGCCCCTCACACCCTGCTGCCAAACTCCCGTCCTCCTCTAACACAATCCCTTCTGTGTAAAAACACTCAAGACCCCCTCGTTCCCATCTCCACCTCTTCCTTCCTCACAACTCAGCCCCAAGACAGACACCACTATATCTCTAGGACTCACAATTTCCTACTGGCAGCATCCAATCTCACGTTCTGTGGCCTCTGCTCTGTGGGTCATCCTCCCCCTCAGAAACGCCCCGCTGAAGGATCCCCAGTATTGCTGCCTCCACTGAAGAACCCTACCTCTCTTTTACTTCTCTTACTTTGAAAAAAATATTTATTTATTTGACTGTACAGAGTCTTAGCTGCAGCCATGAGGGATCTTTAATCTTTGTTGTAGTATGTGGGACCTTTTTTAAAAAATTCATTTTTCTGGCTGCACTGGGTCTTTGGTGCTGCGCGTGAACTTTCTCTAGTTGTGGCGAGCAAGGGTTACTCTTCATTGCGGTGGCTTCTCTTGCTATGGAGCATGGTCTCCAAGTCTGCGAGCTCAGTAGTTGTGGAGTATGGGCTTACTTGCCCCTTGGCATGTAAATCTTCCCAGAGCAGGGATCAAACCCACGTGGCTTGCATTGGCAGGCAGATTCTCAGCCACTGAACCACCAGGAAAGTCCCTATTTCTCTTCTTGAGAATCCATCAACTATCAAGTTTTTTGGTCTTATCACCGAACCCCAGTCTCCAGATCCTCCGTATGGATAGGGCTCCCAGGTCTGCTTTTATTCTGAACCTGAGCTCTGCCCTATTTCCCCAGGAGCCCAGCCCAAGCCCTGAGAACCAGAGTTTCCTAATGCCTCTCGCACCTGTCCCCAAATCTACAGATCCCCAAGTCCTCAACTCTCAGATATCTTAAGACCAGCCTTCTCTTCACTCCTGTTCATGTTGCAACCCGCCTGCCCCTTCAATCCATGCACCATAACACCAGGGGTAAGGAGAAAATTCATCAAGCTTTAAATGTGTCAGTGGCTCCCCATGCCACCAAAATAAAACCAACCTCCTCACTGGGCACAGGAAGCCCACAAGACCTTTCTCTCCAGCCTTCCTTCTCGGCTCTCTGGGCCACCTCACACACTTGTCCTGAGTCTGGACACCCTAGCCTATCTGGACACCATACTTGTTCTTCAAGAGAGCCTGGCTGCCACATCCCAACCTAATGCAGGGAAGCCAAGGCCCCTCTGTGACCTCCCACAGCACCAGACCTCACTCTACCAGGTCTTTCGTTCTGGTCTGGTTTCTATACCCTGGGGACCAGCCAGCAGCCACTGTCCTCTCAGGGGACAGGAGCTACTTCTCGGCAGCTTCGGTCCTCTCAGGGGACAGGAGCTACTTCTCGGCAGCTTCGGTAAGAAGGTGTGGGAAGGACCAGTGTGTATCAGGGAGTCTCACTTACAGAAAGCCCTCATGAGACACTGCGCTGAGCCACCACGTGAGCTGCAGGGCCTACCTGAGACAGTCCATGTGGATACACTGGGGTGATTTGTACTCCCCCTGGCTGTCTTTCTGGAACCCTATCTCCTGGTACATGCTCAGTCCATGGACCGCTGCTCTGGCCTCCACAAACGGCCTAAGGACAAGAGGACAGACAAGAACATGGGACAGTGAGTCTCTAATTTCCACAGGGGCCAGGAAGACTTCCCCAGGGGACACCTCACACCATCTCCTCTTAAACAGGGTGAGCAGCTCACCCATGCTACCAAGTGGCGCTTCCCCATTGCTCCCTCCCCTTTTCTGACTCACCAGTCAAAAAAGTCCCCATTATAGGTGACCATGACGGTGGGTTTGGCCTCTTGGATGTGTTCAAACCATCTTTGGATTAGATGAACCTGAATTTAACAAATTTTGGCAGTCAAGTGGTTACTTTACTCTTCCTCAAGTGATTTTAACACCTCTCCAAAGCTGAGGAGTAACAGTTCACATGACCCCTTTATTTCCACCCTAACCTTATGTGAACGAGGACCAACCACTGGGGATTGAACCCAGATGCTATTACGATTAAACGAATGCTGAGGTCTGAGAGGGTCATCATGCCTGCCTCCTCTTCCTATTCCCAAACATCAGGCACTTTCCCAAGTGGCATCTCTACCTCATCAGGCTCATTGAAGACACAGAAGGGTCCTTCATATTCTGGCTTGGGAGTGAACTCGAAATCTTCTATATCTTCTGAGACAATCTCCCTGTTGGTGATGAGGTAGCCCTGGGAAGTTCATTAGCAGTCAGTGCCAGTCACAGAAACAAAGACCAAGACACACCTCCCACACGCAGCCTGGAGACTCTTGCTACAAAACCTTTGCAGCAACTTGAAACACCATGGCTTTCCCAAAAAAGACAGGCTACTTAATCCTAAGATTTGCCTGGAAGGCAGAGAGTGGCTAGACGCCAGAATAGCTTGCTTGCTCACTTGTGTGGGCTCCATTCACTCATTAGTCACCAAACAAATACGAACCACGGGAGGACACTGTTCAGGTTTGGAGACCAGAGTTGGTTCTGGTTCACAGAGAGCTCACATTCCAGAAGGCACCCACTCACCTGACCATCAATCATATAGGAAATCATCATAATCTGGTCGGTCTCAGCATCTGGAAACTTGAGGGGCAGTTTGGTTGTCTCAATGTCAAATGCTAAAACCACAGGGTCCTGAAGGGACAAAATGTAGCATTAAGTTGGCCAAGAACCAAGCTGAGCTCTGGAGACCCTGGTGGTTCTCTTGACACCCATGACAACTCCACCTCTACTGCCAGTTACTAAAAGCAAGAGTTGAGCTGCTGTGGGGAAAGGTCCAGGAAAAAACAGGACAGGCATCTTGGGGTGGACTGATCTACCATGATGATATGAAAACTGGAACATACAAGATAAGGCTGGAGCCACTGTTCACAGGAAAAGTCTAGAATTACAGAACACTTGAGTCTCAAGACACTTTAAAATGAATCACCTCATTTTGACCTTTATGACAACTTTGACAGAAGACTGTGATACAGAACTGACAATCTCATCTTAGATGTGAGAAAACAGAGTATAAACTATGCCAAGATCACAAAGCTGTTCCTGAACCAGTTTTGAATCCAATTTTCAACATAACACTTTGCTCTTAACCATCAAAAATGGAAGAGGGAAGAGCTTTCCCTCAAATGTTCAGATCCAGCCTAGCTCAAATACTGACAGCACACGATGATATATATGTGCAAGGTTAGAAACTGATAAAAAATACCAATTATTTAAAAATTCTTTTAAGAATGTATTTGAGGAAAAAGAAGCAAACCAATCTCGAAATCAAATTCACCTTTCACCTTTCTCGCCAGAAACAACTGAAAAGTTTAGGATGGAGGAAATGCAAGCAGTACTTACTGGTCGTTCAACGAGGTCATCGCGGCGGGCAATTTCCACTGGAAAGGCACTTCCTCGGTACCGGACATTGTACCAGTGAGCCTGAAGGACATGTGGTGCATTAACCAAAGATTTCTACACCTGTCCAGGGAAGTCTACTCTATGGATCTATCCTTCAATATCACCTCCTGGCTGTCAGTAACTACCCCCATGCAACAGACCACTTACCACGTGGATCTTCAGGTCGATGGAGAGACGGATGTGGTAAGGTACATCATACTCTCGCATGTCCACAATGTTGTCCATCTGGTCGGCAATCTTCTTAGAAGTTTCCTCTTCATCAATAATTACACTGCTTCCTTGCAGAACACTGCAAAATAAAGAGACTAACTTTTTCAACTATACTCTGCTAGGGATGGAAGCGGGGAAAGGCCAGAGTCCACACAATGTAAACACAAAGGTTTATAAGGTGGCTGAGATGATCAGGACAGGCCCTTTTTAAGAAATGACCCCCATCCGACCAAGCTGCAGGCCACAGACACAAGGAAGTTCAGTACACTTAGGACATGCATTTTATTGGATGAAAGTTCCACCCCAATTAAAAGAGCAAAGAATAAAGGAGACTATTACTCGTAAGTCGTGTCTACAGATGTGACCCACTTTCACTGAGGCTATTTCTTCATCAAAAAAACAAAGACGGCAGGAACAGGCCCACCCAGCACGAGCGTCATAAGGTAACATGCTCACAAGCTCTTAGCATAGTGAAGTGACTGGTAAACAGTAACTATTTCTGTGTCATAATTATTCTTATCATATCTGAGTGGGAATCACTGTCACTAGAATATTCACTCCAGTATTAGTCCACTAAGCTTCCAAATACTGAATGGACTATTAAGGGGAAGAAAAAGGCAATGAGTTTTAGAGAAGGCTCAGGCCTCTGGGGACTCAGTCTCTGGATACAACTTGCAGTATTCTGAAAAGTCATTGATGAGCCACTGGGCAGGGGGTGCTGGTGCAGAAACATCCAGGGTCCTAAACTGATCTACTTTTGCCAGAGGATACAATTAGCTGTTTTCCAAAATCATCATAAATTTCTGCATGTCTTTTTTCAGTTGATTAACAATGTTGTATTACTGCTACACAGCAAAATGATCCAGTTATATACATAAACACATTGTTTTAAAAACTGTTTTCCATTATCATTTATCACAGGATGTTGAATACAGTTTCCTATGTTATACAGTAGGACCTTGTTGTTTATCCATCCTATATATAGTAGCTAGCATCTGCTACCCCAAACTCCCAATCCACTCCTACCCCATGGCAACCACAAGTCTGTTTTCTATGTCTGCGAGGTTATTTTTGTTTCATAGATAAGTTCATTTGTCAAATTTTAGATTCCACATATTAAATGTTATCACATGATATTTGTCTTTCTCTGATTTACTTCACTTAGTATGATAATCTCCAAGTCTACCCATGTTGCTGCAAATGGCATTATTCCATTCTTTTTTATGGCTGAGTAGTATTCCACTGTATATATGAGCCACAGCTTTATCCACTCATCCGTTCATGGACATTTAGATTGTTTCCATGTCTCAGTTACTGTGAGCAGTGCTGCTATGAACTCAGGGGTGAATGTGTCTTTTTGAATTATAGTTTCACCTGGATATATGCCCAGGTGTAGGACTGCTGGGTCATATGGCAACTCTATTGCTAGTTTTTGGAGGAACCTCCATGTTGTTCTCCAAAGTGGCTGGATCAATTTACATTCCTCCCAATAACTTAAGAGCGTTGCCTTTTCTCACACCTTCTCTAGTGTTTGTTATTTGCACACTTTTTAACGATGACCAGCATGAGGTGGTACCTCATTATAGTTCCAATTTGCATTTCTCTAACATTTAGAGATGTTATGCATCTCTTCATGTACCTGTTGGCCATCTGGTATGTTGAAGTCATCGTAACTTTTAATTAGCCAAGATTTCTTCTTAATTTCTTACCCTGTTTCTTATTACTGTTGATGTTTAAATGTTTAATGAACAGTGTTTGTTGTCCTTTAAATTTCTCTGTATAATAACCAGGGTTCTCTGGAGAGGATGTGCTACATAAATCTAGATATTTAATAAAATTTGCAGACATCTTAACGCTTTCTAAAAACCATGAAAACAGACTCTGTTATGGTGGTGGGATTAGAAATCTAAAATGTCTTTATTGTTACAGAAACTCAGTTTGAAGCCAAATCTATCCCCATGTAAGAAAGGAGGAACAGCTGAACTACAACCTGGGAATCCACCATTAATTTAACACAAAGGGAACATATAAGAAAGTCTAACTAATTGCTCATAAGTGTTTCACATTGAACAAAGCCAGTCATTAAGGTAACTTTATTGCTGAGTTTTCCCATGTCCTGTTCATCTTGTAAACTTAGAATAAATGGGAAACAGTCTTATGAACCAACTGGCTGCTTTGCTTATGTGAACGAAGCTTACCTGGAGAGCATAGTTGTGTAGGCATCACTGGCATGACCCTGATCCCGGTTTTTCTTCACAGCTGGGGAGATCTCCTTCCTCACTTTGACGAGGTCCTCCACGGTGTTGAAGGACAGCTTAATATAATTTCGTTTCAAACCAACCAAGTGATTTGGCTACAGAGTGAAGAGATGGTGTTCATGAGTTCAAGAGAAAAAAATACTACGTTGGAGAGAGAAAATAAGGGGAGTATGAGTCAAAGGTACATAAATGAGGTGAAGAGTTGGCAACTCCAAAGCAACTTGTTCAGCTCTGCACGTGGCACCAACAATGCCACTAGAGTTTTTGAGGAGGAGGTAGGGACAGTCATGAAAGTCCATCATCTATACTGCCCCACAGGTACCAAACATGTCCTCCCCCATCTCACCCCATGGGCAGAGCAGACCCAGCCTAATCTACCCCGGAAGGGCTGGGTGATACTCACCAGGTCCAGATCCTCCTTAGGGACAGTCTCTACTTTGGCAATTTTACCCTGAAACTTCTTAGAAAGAAAAGACGAAACTTCTCGCTCACAACCCTAAATCAGGAACAGAACGAAAAGATGTCCCATTAGTAAAATCTATTTCCTTCCTTGCCTGTTTCTCTAGAAGCCTCTTTATTTCCAGTTTTGACTCTCCCACAAGATGAGGCTCAGGTCATTTGACCTAATGCCATAAACCACAGACCTACCTTTCTGGTTGCAATGTAGAAATATGGCTTGTAGGGCAAGGCCACCTGCAAGAATCACAGCCCATTTGGGGTGATGACAAAGAAAAAAAGGAGAAAAATGAAGATAGGCTGTTTTTATTTTATGTGTGAGCAGCCTAGATTCAATGCATCATTGACCTGGACATATCTTAAGAGAGATGATACAATAGAAAACTAGACCTGCACATATCACAAGGGCAAGAGTCTAAGAGACACAATACTGCTCATGTTTCAGTCTTCCTGAGCTAGCTTCTCTTAGGACATCTTAAGTGGAGACTAGTGTGGCTCCATGGGGCCCATGTTCCTAAAGAAGTTCAGGCAGCTGCCTGCTACAAGTCTCCCATAATCCCTCTCTCCTCACAGCTGCAGAGCTAAAAGGACACATATCATTTTGGGCCCAGTTATGCCTTATCACTGAGTGGTTTTTAGCTTCTTGGGGTTCAAGGGCCTTACCTTAAATCTGCTCCCATCGTCTTGAATAAAGTAGTAATCCACAGCACTAACTAAGCGTTTATCTTCATCTAAAATCTCAGTCTGCAAGAGAGTCGGTCAACAAGAGCACAAGGTTTTCCTCTACAAAGTAAAAGAGCCTTTTCCTCCTTCTCTGGGAAACTGAGTACTTTAAAAACAAAACCTTTCTCCACCTTTGCATAAACTCTACCAAACCCATTCACGAGAATCATGTCATAACAGCATCCAGATGGGAATCTCTCTGTCTCTTCCTCACCTTTGAAAGCTTTATTCTTATGGGTAACAGGGACGCCCCTCACCTTTGTTATTCCAGTGACCTCTTAATGACCAGGAGAAGACCCAGACAAGTTAAAGAGGTAAGCAGGAGAGCTGCAAACAATCCCATCTCTACCTGGATGGTCCACAACATGTTCCCACCAGGTGTCACCTACTCTTCAGATAAGGGCTGTGCTGCCCTCCTGAATGGGAGGAGGAAGATGGAGGAAAAGCACAGGAGCTTACAGGGTGCATGTTGATGAGCCAGCCTGTCTTCTCACCCGGCTCCTTGAGTCTCTCAAAACCAAACCGCAGATCCATCTTATCTGTCCACTGACTGCGCTCCAGGCGCTTGAGTGCGGAGACAGAGGAAGAGGGGCCATCATCCCTGAGTGAAAGGAGGGAAATCCAGCCTCCACTGATCATGACACTCTACACCCGCAACCCTCAGCCCACCCAGTGTAAGCATTTCAGATGTGACACGGTAGGAGCACCCCTGAAAAATGCTCATTAAGAAAACAGGACTCATAGGAAAAATATGACTGGGACGTCATATTGTTTGACATCATACTGACGTTAAAACTTGTTTAACTATGTAACTAGAACACTAATAAAAACAATCTTGGCTGGACATGCTGCCTCATGGGGTAGTTAAAAAAATGCATAAAGCCCAGTATTGCAATCCTGAGCAGTTATCCCAGACAAAAGAAAACTCATGTTCACACAAAAAACTTGCATGTGCACATTCACTGCAACTTTTTCATTATAGACAAAAAGTGGAAACAACCCAGATACTCTTCAACAGGTGAATAGTTAACCTGTGTTATATCCTTCCCATGGAATACAATTCACCAGTAACAAACTTATTGATACATGCAATAACCTAGAATGGTTTCAAAGGAATTAGGCTGAGTGAAAAAACCAACTCCCCCAAATTACATACTTTATTCCACTTATATAACATTCTTTAGAGATGAAGAGATTAGCCATTAATGGAGGAAGGGAGATAGATGGCTGCGGCTATAAAAAGGTAGCGTAAGGGACCTTTGGGTCAGAACTGTTCTGTAATTGACTGTGGTGGTGGTCACGAACACAGAAAGTGCACAGAACTAAATCTACACACATGTAAACGAGTGTTCATGCATTGTTGTATCATGTCAATTTCCTGGTTGTGACACTGCACTCTAGTTATGTCAGCTGTTACCACTGGGGGAAATTAGGTTAAGGGATCTCTGTGTAATTTCTTTTTTTTTCTTTAATTTTTTTTTCCATTTACTTTTATTAGTTGGAGGCTAATTACTTTACAATATTGTAGTGGTTTTTGCCATACATTGACATGAATCAGCCACGGATTTACACGTGTTCCCCTTCCGCCTCCCTCTCCATTCCATCCCTCTGGGTCTTCCCTCTGTGTAATTTCTTACAACTGCTAAGAACCTACAATTATCTCAAAAAGTTTTCTCTATTTTTAAAATGATGGTACCCAAATGTATTATTAGTTTGTTTCTTGCAAAAAAAATGCAATTAACCATATTCGACCACACAGGATTTTCAGAACTTGGGTTTGATCCATGGTCCAGGAAGACCCCACACGCCGTGGAGGACCACAACCACCGAGCCTGTGCTCCAGGGCCCGGGAGCCCATGTGCTGCAACTACTAAAGCCGGGGCACCTAGAGCCCATGTTCCGCAACAAGAGAAGCCACGGCGACGAGAAAGCCTGCTCACTGTAACTAGACAGTAGCTATGGCTCGCTGGTTCTCTGCAAGTAGAGGGAAGCTCCGGCAGCAATGAAGACCCAGCACAGCCAATAAATAAATAAGTAATTTTTTAAAAAATAAAGAATGACCAAGTTGGAGACTACTTCTACCAAAAATCAACAGTGATGATTAAATCACATGATACATATGATGTGCAGACAGAATTTTTTGTAGAGTGCGTGCTTGATAAATAGCATTTGTGATATTTATTGAAGACCAACAGAAACAGAGAGAAATACTCACTTTTTGTTGTCTTCAACATAAAAATTCTGTAATGTCAGAGTTATTTGAGATAACTTGAATGAACTAATTCATTTGTGTTTTCAAGTCTTGTAATTTGAGTCGGAAAAATACTTACTGAACCCTTTTCAAGGCGCATGTAAATGAACACAGCACTCATACAACCACCAGGGGGCTGCAGCACATCTGGGGAAGTGTATCTCGTGCTAGGAAAGTGAAACCAGGATGGCTGCAGTGTGCTGGGCTGCGCAGTTCAGTATCTGAGTGCACAGAGAAAGCTATGTTCCATGCTAAGCCATTTTCTCTTTTAGCTGGCTTATAACACTGAAAGGTAGCTTTAATTTCTATACAGCAAAGTCAATAACCATGTTTTACAGAGTTGTTTGTTTAAATGCCTAACACAAGAGGCAAGGTCCTGGTTTATGACTGTTGAGTAGAGGAGAAAAGTGTAGCCTGCCACCTGAGATTGGAGGGAGGCACTGGTACAGGCACTCAGATAAAATTTTCTGCAAACAGAGCCAACAGGGCACACATCTGTGCCGCATTCCAGCCAAGGGCTCTTTCCTTCTCTACTGAAGATGGTTTACTTCTACTCGATTCTGACCCCCTTGCCTAGGGAAAACTGCAAATGAACCAATACAATCTCCACATTTTACTGATATTCTCCTGTTTGCCAAACTACATGTGAGCAAACTAGGGTTACAGAAATACCTGTCGTGGTAGAATAAACTGTACCTTAAAAGTATGATATACCTTCTGGGACACCTGAGTCTGGATGTTGGAAGAACCACATGTGAATAAAAATGGGGATATAACATTGTTCAGTGTGAGAGGAACTATCTCAACTGAAAAGGGAAATCACTTTCCAGCTCAGTTACATTTGCCTCAACCCTCCCAAGCCTTTCTCAGCTTAGGGTTAAATAACTGTTCATATAGATTTTATCATAAACCTTAAATTAAGTACTTGACAAAGACTTTCCATCAACAGAACTATCCAAACCTATTTTGATTCCAGAGATTAAAATAATCCCCCCAAAATAAAATAAAATAAAATAATCCCAAATTGTTCACAATCTTTTAATTTCACAGGTGTGATCCCATCTAGATAGAATACGATAATTATGGCTTATTCATCTTCAAAACAGAATAATTACCATATTAGCATTCCAACTTAAAAAGCAAATGCTATTAATAGCTTCTTCTTTAAACTGCAGTTCTGAGATTCTGGCCCCTATACAGGGCCCCTATTTTGGGCTGAAGGCCTCTTTATTAGTTAAGCCAACTATATTCTCCACTCCTCAAAAATGTACAGCTAAGAATCCATACTCCATGACTTTTTGTCTTAATGTAAATAAATGAACTACTTTATTATAAATCAATAAGCAGAGAAAAAAATATGTATGTGTCTAGAATGGTGCAGTCTAAGAAAGGAAACAGTCTAAGAAAGCTAAATATACAAAACAGAGACTAGTTAGAGAAAAAAAAAAGATCTGAATCAAGCCTGTGCAGAATTCATGTCTTTAATTACTGTAACATGATTCATTAGTTATTAATTTATAAACATAAGTGGTCAGAGAATTTTGCTTAAGAAAACTCTTTTGCCTGAAGATATTCTTTGGGTCACCTACACATGAAGAACAGAATGACCTATTTCAAGATGAGGACCCTTATTTTTCACAAAAAATTATAGCCACCTGCTGTAGAGAGAATAATAGCCCCCACACCAAAGATGTCTGTGTCCTAATCCAAGGAACCTCTGTTATCTTACATGACCAAAGGGAGTTTGCAGGTGTGATGACTTTATTTTGAGATAGGGATTATCTGGGTGGACCCACTGTAATCATAAGGTTCTTTATAAAGGCCAGAAATTAGAGACAGAGAGAAGGAGAGTGAGGCTGGAAATGTGACAGTGTTGTTTTTGAAAAGAGAGGAAGAAGCCTCTACAAGCTACAAAGGGCAAGAAAAGAGATTCTCCCCTAAAGCTTTCAGAACTCCTGTCACATCTTAATTTTTAGGACTTCTGACCTTAGAACGAAGTCAAAAGCTGCTGTCCTTACTCCGCAGCCTTGCCGACACCGCGGTCAGGGCCGCCCCGACCCGGGGCTGGACCCGAGAGGCCGGAGACTTGCGGCCCCACCGCCCTCACTCCAGCACAAGACGCGCCGACCGCGGGCCTGCGGCGCCGACCGGAGGTTAGGCTGCAAGGCCTCCGCGCGCTCCTAGCATAACCGGACACCCTCCGGACACCCTCAGCTACTTAACTACCCTGAGAACTGGTGGGCAGTGCAGCATCAGCAGGAGCCAGGCTGTGGCGCGTTCCTCCTCCCCGCCCCCGTCCTAGAGCCGCCCCTTCCCCGTGGCGCTGCCGCCGGGCCGCAGGCGGAGGACCTCGGACACCGCGCCAACAAGGAGACGGCGAGGAGAGGGGGCAGCTTCGGAGAGCTGCCGAACTCTCAACCGCGAGCCCACGTCGGGCGGCCGAGTGGAGCGCCCTATGCGCTCTCGCCGCTGCTCACGGATGACGCGCGCGCGCGCTAAGGAGGGGGCGCTCCTGCGCCGCCAGGCCGAAAGGAATGTCCTCGGCGCCCGCCTGCCACCTGTCTCACCGGCTGGGCTCCCCGTCCGCGCCCGGCTCCGCGCGCAGTCGCCCGGTATTCCTCAGAACCATAGCGCTGCAGCCACCGCCGCCACTTCCCTGTAGAAATTTGGCGCGCTTATAATAACTCTCGCGAGAGGCCGGAAGCGCCCCACCGCCCAATCAGGAGGTTCGTCGCACCCCGCCCCGCAAAGCTCCAATCGCCGCCGGCGCCCGAGGGGGAGGTGGCCCGTTAGGGAGTCCGGGAAAAGTGCACAGAGGTGCGCGTCGCGTATCCAGGGGTCTGTACCAGGCGGCACTGCGGGACGCGGCGGGGCGGGAAATGTCCGGCCGTCCCCGCCCCGCGCCCTGGGCCCAGCGCCCGGCAGGCCAGGAGTGGGGTCGGTGTCCCCCGGTGGGAGTGGCCCGGGGAAGGCGATGGCGCCGGCGGCGTCGAAGCTGCGGACAGAGGCTGGACTAGGGCCGCTCCCGCGGCGGGCACTCTCCCAGTACCTGCGCCTCTTGCGGCTCTACCCAGTACTCACCAAAGCGGCCACCAGGTCTGCGCGGAGCGGCGGAGGACAGGACGGGACGGGACCGGACGGGACGGGGCGGTGGAGGGGGGGCGCGGGCCAGAGCTCGGTCGGCCGGTGACCCAGCCCCATAGGTGCATCCAACGTGGGGGTTTGAATGTGGAAGGCAAAATCTCGGTGTATCAAAATGACCCTCCAGATGCCTTAAATTAACTAGAACTCTTAGCACGTGCGGTTCTGTATATTCGGTTCCGAGCTGTAACTCGTGAACACGCTAAAATGTGGACCCAGGGACCAGACTAAAGGAGTGCACGAGCTGAAGGACTTGCTGCAGACCTCGGGGCTTCTGGCCCCTCTGCCCCGGAGGTAGTGGTCGTCCGGAGTAAATGGGGACGGGGGAAACGTCTGTTACCCGCTCGGGTCTGCGCGGGTTCTGCTGCTACCTTCCGGCTCATTAGTATCAGCTCTTGTTTTGAGGCTAGGTTAGACTGGAGCTTCCCTAGTACCTGCTCTTGTTTTGAGTCCAGGATAGGCTGTGAATTCCCTGGTGGCTCAGTCGTAAAGAATCTGCCTGCAATGCAAAAGACCTGGGTTCCATTCCTTTGTCAGGAAGAGTCCCTGAAGAAGGAAATGGCAACCTATTCCAGTATTCTTGCCTGGGAAATCCCATGGACAGAGGAGCCTGACGGGCTGGGGCTACTGACCCTGGGGTTGCAAGAGTCGCACAGGACTTCCCAACTAAACCACAACCACCACAGGATGCACTAAATGGGTTGAGGTGAACGCCTTTAGGAAGAGGAAGGTGAGACCTGGTGGGAGGTGTTAAGACATGCTTCAGCAGCTTTGCATCTGGGAGAAAGCTGACACAGTGCCCTCCGTGCTGCAGTTAGGTGGGCCCTTTGATTTGCAGTACTAAACATTTTATGAAACATCCCCCCTTCCTTTTAATTAATCCGTTTTACAAGTTTGTCCCCTTTTATTAATACAGCCTTTCATACATGTGTACAGCTGCTTCCTTTCTGGGGAGAATTAGCGATGATTAAGATAAGTAGGTCCTGTCCCTACCCTCACGGATCTTGCATTCTAGTAAAGAACTAGTCAAAAAGTAGATAAATGTATAACACAGATAAAGTGGTCATGGAAATTTTATTTGAGGAGGTGACACTTAAATAGAAGCCTGAAGAAGGAACAGACCATGCAAAAAAGGGAATCAGAGGGCAGAGGGCACAGCCGGAGCAAAGGTTCTGAGGGAGGAGCAATCTGATAGTGGTGGAGTGGAAGATGGGCCTGTGTTCCTGGAGAAAATGAACAACAACCAAGGAAGAGGATGAGGAAGAAGTAGTGAAAGATCAGATCAAGAGGCTCCTTGTCTCTTCCAAGAATTTTGGACTTTATAGCTTAGAAAGCTTCTCAGAATGCAGTTATAGACCAATTATTTAGTAGCTGAGCCTGTCTCCACCTTTCTATTTGAAAGTTTTATTGTGATGATTGTAGATTTACATGTGCATGTGTGCCAGATTGCTTCAGTCATGTCTGACTCTTTGCAACCCTGTGGACTGTAGCCCACCCAGCTCCTCTGTCCATGGTATTCTCCAGGCAAGGATAACTGGAGTAGGTTGCCAGTCCCTCCTCCAGGAGATCTTCCCGATCCAGGGATCGAACCCATGTCTCTTGCGTCTCCTGCATGGTGGGTTCTTTACCACTAGTGCCACTTGGGAAGCTCAGATTCGCATGTAGTTGTAAGAAACAACACAGGGAGATCCCTTGTATACTTTCCCCAATTTCCCCCATTGGCAACATTCTGTAAAACTGTAGTATCACAACCAGGACACTGCATAGATAACAGACCATAAAACATATTCAGATTTCCCCAGCTTTTCTTGTACTCCTCCGTGACCGTAGGTGTTAAGTTCTATGCAGTTTTGTCACATGTATAGGTTTGTGTGTCTACCACCGGAGTCAAAATACAGAAAACTTTTGTCATAAGGATCCCTTTCGTTGCCCTTTTATAACTACACAGGGTAACTGTTTCCAAAATTATAGGATAGCACCACAATCCAGATATGACACTTATACAACCCACCAATTGGAAATCTTACCATGCTTCTGTGTGTGTATTAAGTTCTGCCGTCTCCACCTTTTCATGCAGGGAACTTACATTTCGCTGCTCTGATAAGGGTTCATCTCCACCCATCCCCAGCATGTTCTTCGAACCACTGTGCTAATTATGTGCAGGAATAGATGCCCCCCCTCCCCCAGCCCCGGTAGTTCACTTCTGTTTTCTGAATACCCCTCTCTCCACAGTGGCATTTTGTCAGCACTTGGGAACTTCCTGGCCCAGTTGATTGAGAAGAAGCAGAAAAAAGAAAACTGCTCTCAAAAGCTAGATGTCAGCGGGCCTCTCAGATATGCCATCTATGGGTGAGTTCCATAAAGGGACTGGTTTACTCAGTAGCAGGCTAAGTGCGACAAAGCTAGGATATCAACACCTGGAATTACCCAATTTGGGAAAGTAATTTTTTAAAAAGCATTTAAATCATCATGGGAGAAAAATCATAATGATGGATAACGTTAGCTTCACTTATTTTGTAGTTTTATTTGGTTTTTATTTTGAATTGCATGGGTGGGGGTGGCCATAGTAATTGAGCTGAGAGACCTGAAGGCACTTAAACCTGAAATCAGACTTCAAGACCCAAAGACTCTGAAAGAGGAAAACAGACTCAGATATGACCAGTTAGTTTCTGTTGTTAAATTCAGAGCATAACCATTCAGAAAAGAAATCCTTAGGTATCCTGAAAATTGTCGTTTCTGAACTACTTTTTAATCGCAAAAGCACAAAGATTCAGAAGTTTTATCTAGTAAATCCACCCCAAGTTCTCTGGCCAATAGCAGTGTTTGTATAGATGGATTATTTAGAAATCTTTTGCAATAGGATTGATTTTTTTCAATTCAAAATTCACAAATAACATTTTTGTATTGTAAGCATGCTAACTTGAGTCATCACAGCTTTTCCCATAATGTATTTAAAGTCCTAATCCCTCCAAAGAGGGGGTGATAATCCCTCCACCTGGGAGTGATTCTGATGCATTCCCCATATCCAGTCACAGTTTTCCATCCTCAAGTCTTCCTGTTTCTCTTCCTCCTGAGAAGCCCTGCTCTGGGCCAGTTAACATTCTGTGAAAGGGTGGAGAAAGATGAGGGAAAACCACTTGTTTAAAGGCTTGGCACTGTGGAGCTGGAAGGCCCCTGGGCCCCTGCTCATCTTTAGATTCTGGATTTCATGGAGTCTCAGATCTGTTGACCCAGTAGACGTGGTGGCAGAGTTCAGTTTTCTTCCTGAGTACACTGTGCTGTTTGGAATGAAAAATATTACAGACAAGCCAGCGCACAGCACCAGATCTCAGCCCTAATAATGATCGGAGAGAGTTTGATAAAAAGCTCTGACACCCAGGATGCTTCTGTTTATTTACCGAGCACCTTCTCTGAGCCAGGCCCTGTTCCAGACAGAGCAGTGAACAGACAGACACGATCCTATCGTGTGGCATTTACCTTCTAAGGGTGAAGAGAGGGCACTGTATAAACAAATGAGACCATGACATCCAGTGATAAATGCTTTGAATAAAATGGACAGGGCCTGGAATAGAGTGGCTGGGACAGTGGTAGGTTCGTTATTTAGGACAATTGGAAGGAGCTCTCTGAGCCAACAGTGTTGAGAAGGAGCCAGCCATGTGATGACAAGGGTCTGCAAAGCAGGAACACGCCTGGTCTGTCAGAGGCAAAAATGAATGCCTGGAGCAGATGCATTGAAAGCATGTTTTTTAGAAGGGCCACACAGACCTCTGTGGTCAGTGCTGAGGGACTCCAGGGAGGCAGGTTTTAGGATCTGGGGTTTGAAGGTGAAGGGTGTGTCCAACTCACTCCCACCGCGGGCCTCAGGTTTTTCTTTACAGGGCCGCTGAGTCACTTCTTCTACCTCTTGATGGAGCGCTGGATCCCTTCCGAGGTCCCCTTGGCAGGCATCAAGAGGCTTCTCCTGGACCGCCTTCTCTTCGCACCCGCCTTCCTGTCATTGTTCTTCCTTGTCATGAACTTCCTGGAGGTTGGTCTCTAGCACTCGTGCACGCCAGCTGTTCGTTGGCAAAAGGATGCTTTGGTGGAATTCAGAGGGTCTCTGAACTTTTCACTCAAGTTGAAGTTTCACATTGTTATCTATGAAATATCAGAAGCAAAGCACAGTCGTATTAGCAGCACCTGTTGGCCCGATGTAAGTGTCCTAGGTAGTGGGCTGTCCACGTCCATTGTCATAGTTATCCCGGAGTATCGTTTATGCTCATCACTCCTTACACCTTTTGGCAGGTCTTATCACTGAATGTGTTAGTGAAGAAGCACATATACTGGTTTATAAGAATGTTTTCTGAATGTTTCGATAGCTGTTCAGTTCAATTCAGTTCAGTCGCTCAGTTGTGTCCGACTCTTTGTGATCCCATGGGTTGCAACATGCCAGGCCTCCCTGTCTATCACCAACTCCTGTACTTCAGTATAATTGACTTCTTTGTACTCCCACATATTTTATTTTATATATTTCAAAACATGATTCTGGGAAGTGGGTGCATGGGCTTCACCAGACACCAGAGGGGTCCATGGACCTTGCAGAACCCTGTGCTCACTTGGAGTCTGGACATCACAAGTGCTCTGAAGAGGTTAAGTTATCAGTATAGACTTAACGTGGCAATGGAAAACTTGAGAGATGTGTTCACCCAACCTCATTCCCACTACCTACCACCCTCACCATCTCCTTTCCGTCCTCTGTGTGCTGAGATGTGTCACGTTCTGCCCTGGAAATGATTTATTTCAGCCAATCACAGCAAGTAAACACTTCTCACTTGGATTTTATTTTGAAACCACATCTCAAGTTCTTGTTAGTAAGAAGAACACCCATTGCTGTCTAAAGTGACCCTGGTGGGAGGTAGGAAAGATGTTTAAACTTCCCTGTGATTCCTAATAAGTCCCTGACAGTAAAAAGAAATATTTGGGAAGCCCTTAGGAAATCAGATGGGAGAAAGTGAAAGGGTGCCTATGTTAGGATTGAGGGTACCACAGCAGTTTCTCCCTATTTTTTCCTTCCAAATAGGAAGTGAGTATATTTTCATTAAAAAACAAATACCCTGTGCTCGCTTCGGCAGCACATATACTAAAATTGGAACGATACAGAGAAGATTAGCATGGCCCCTGCGCAAGGATGACACGCAAATTCGTGAAAAACAAAAACAAATACCCTGCATGGATAAGGCAAGTGTTACCAAGGCACATAAAGTTCTCACCACATAATGACACATGTGGGACCACACTCTCCATACGGCACACACACTCCAAGCTGCTTCCACATCCGGCATTCTGTGATCCAGACATCATGTTACAAACTATATGCCTGTCCCTGTTGTATAGGGATTCCTGCTTGGTCAGTTCCTAGAATTGTTATCTAAAAAGGCTGTCCTTGTCTGTCCTCCCTACAGTGGTGCAGAATGATAGCATCAGTTCAGTTCAGTCACTCAGTCGTGTCCGACTCTTTGCGACCCCATGAACTGCAGCACGCCAGGCCTCTGTGTCCATCACCAACTCCTGGAGTCCACCCAAACCCATTTCCATTGAGTCAGTGATGCCATCCAACCATCTCATCCTCTATCGTCCCCTTCTCCTTCTGCCCTCAATTTTTCCCAGCATCAGGGTCTTTTCAAGTGAGTCAGCACTTTGCATCAGGTGGCCAAAGGATTGGAGTTTCAGCTTCAACATCAGTCCTTCCAGTGAACACCCAGGACTGATCTCCTTTAGGATGGATTGGTTGGATCTCCTTGCAGTCCAAGAGACTCTCAAGAGTCTTCTCTAACACCACAGTTCAAAAGCATCAATTCTTCAGCGCTCAGCTTTCTTTATAGTCCAACTCTCACATCCAGACATGACCACTGGAAAAACCAAAACCTTGACTAGACAGACGGACCTTTGTTGACAAAGTAATGTCTCTGCTTTTTAATATGCTGTCTAGGTTGGTTATAACTTTCCTTCCAAGGTGTAAGTGTCTCTTAATTTCATGGCTGCAGTCACCATCTGCAGTGATTTTGGAGCCCAGAAAAATAAAGTCAGTCACTGTTTCCCCATCTATTTGCCATGAAATGATGGGACTGGATGCCATGATCTTAGTTTTCTGAACGTTGAGCTTTAAGCCAACTTTTTCACTCTCCTCTTCACTTTCATCAAGAGGCTCTTTAGTTCTTCACTTTCTGTCATAAGGGTGGTGTCATCTGCATGTCTGAGGTTATTGATATTTCTCCCAGCAATCTTGATTCCAGCCTGTGCTTCATCCAGCCCAGCGTTTCTCATGATGTACTCTGCTTTTAAGTTAAATAAGCAGGGTGACAGTATACATCCTTGACGTATTCCTTTTCCTATTTGGAACCAGTCTGTTGTTCCATGTCCAGTTCTAACTGTTGCTTCCTGACCTGCATACAGGTTTCTTAAGAGGCAGGTCAGTTGGTCTGGTATTCCCATCTCTTTCAGAATTTTCCACAGTTTATTGTGATCCGCACAGTCAAAGGCTTTGGCATATAAAGCAGAAATAGATGTTTTTCTGGAACTCTCTTGCTTTTTCGATGAGCCAGCAGATGTTGGCAATTTGATCTCTTGTTCCTCTGCCTTTCTAAAACCAGCTTGAACATCTGGAAGTTCACGGTTCACGTATTGCTGACGCCTGGCTTGGAGAATTTGAAGCATCACTTTACTAGTGTGATAGCATCAACTCACAGCTATTGAGCACTGAGCTCGGCATCCAGTGCTTCAGATCTCTGAGCCTAACATCAGTCCACTTGACAGCTGAGGAAGCTGAGGCCTTCAGTTATTTAGGGGTAAACACTGGCCTAAGGTGCTGTAACTGTGAGTCATTGAGTCAGGATTCAGACACAAGTTTTATGACCCCAGAGACCTCTAAACTCTTGTTGTGGATCTCAAGCTCTAGGCACACAGGGTCAGTAGTTGCAGCTCTCGGGCTCTAGAATGTGGGCTCAGTAGTAGTCGTGCCAGACTCAGACTCTGGTTCTCAGACATGTGCCAGACATGCTGTACAGCATGTGGGAGCTTCCCCGACCAGGGACCAAAACTGTGTCCCCTGCACTGGGAGGCAGATTCTTAACCACTGCCCAACCAGGGAAGTCAGGTGGAAAATATTTTCTGTACCTTTACGAGGTTGGGTATCTTTTTATATGCTTATCTGTATTTCTTCCACTAACTCTGCTCATTTTTTCTGAGAATGTTTGCATTTTTTTCTTACTTATTTGTATGTTTGTACATGTTAAGGATATCCATCCTTTGCCAAATAAAAGTTATGGATATTTTCCCCATTTTTAGGTGTTTAACTTCACAAAAATGTTTGTGTAAGTTATATAAACTATCTTATAGTGTCGTTCTCCATACAAAAGCTTAGAAAGTCATGTATTCAAATCTTCCAGTCTTTTCCTTCATAGGCTTCTTTAAAGGAAGATACTGGAAATATTTCCCTATATTTTCTTCTTCTACTCTTATGATTTTATTTTGTACATTTTGATAGGCCCAAAGATAATAGAAATATTCTCTTATGCTTTCCTGTAGTAGTATGTGTTTGTTTTTATACTTTGGTCTATGGACTTCCTGGGTGGCTCAGCGATAAAGAATCCACCTGCCATTGCAGGAGATGTGGATTCAGTCCCTGGGTGGGGAAGATCCTCTGCAGAAGGAAATGGCAACCCATTCCAGTATTCTTGCCTGGGAAATCCCATGGATTGAAGCCTGGTGGGCTACAGTCAATGGAGTCTCAATGCAACTTAACGACAAAACCACTACTGCCACCACCAGACTTTTTAATTGCCCTAACTGTACAGAATTTTAAAAATCTCTAGTAAAGCAAGCCTTCCTTTCTTACTCTTTTTCAAGATGGGTATTCTTATACATCTATCCTTCCAGGTGACATTTACAATCATTTATTGGTGTCTATTTTTTTAAAAGAACTCCTGACAAGTCTTGATATGAAATGCATCAGCTTTGGAGGTTATTTTGGAAAGAACTGACAGCTGAGCCATCAGCAGCTGTAATTTTGGTGCCCAGGTTAGCAATGTGAATCACACCATCATCAGCTTAGCTCTCAGGGGTCGCGGGCAAAGGTCACACACAATGAGAGCACTGTTCCGATGATCTTCCTACTGGATTGTTAGTTCATCTGGCTGTATCACTGATCAAGCACATGCATGTGCTATGTCCAAATAAATGGAATAAAACATGCAGTTTCAAAGAAATCATTGAGTTAGGCTTTGGGGTTCTTTGCCTGGAAGACCAGTATTGCTCACGGTCTGCGTTTCCCCCCCTTTGCAGGGGCAGGACACCGCCGCTTTCGCTGCCAAGATGAAGAGTGGGTTCTGGCCGGCACTGCGGATGAACTGGAGAGTCTGGACACCCGTGCAGTTTATTAACATCAACTATATCCCTGTGCAGGTGAGGCCAGCCAGGTGCCAGCATGGAGCCACAGGGGCCTTCAAGCTCCCCTAGAGCCCAGCCTTCCTCCTGAGCCTCGGGGTCATCCCAGGTTCCGGATTCCTCCCGAGGCTTTTCTCTCTGCCCCGAGTTGTTACCATTACTGGATTTGAGGAGGCAAAGCGACACAGGGGGGCCCAAGCTGGGTCCACACTGTGCCCCTTCATCCCAGGCTGTGCTCAGGTTTCTAGGGTTGGATGCCCACCCCCACCCCCCACCTCCAGGGCTTTACAGATTGCAACCCAAGGCAGCCTCACCCGCAGGGACGTCAGAGCCAAACCTGAGTGAGGCAGGGGTGGGCTCTGAGTGGTAAGGGGCAGAGCGTCTGGGCGTGAACCAGTTCACTGGCCTCTGGCCGCTGGCCCTAGGCAGGCAGCTGAGGGGCCACCCTCCGGTTGGTTGAAGGCCCTGCCATTGTCCACTGTCTTCACACCCAGTATAGCTCATCTGTGACTGGGTCCCAAGACCACTGCCAGGTGGACAGGCTCACGGCTTAGATTTATTAGGGCCACGCAGAAGGGATGTACAACTGGGTCCTGGGAAGCCGTTGCAGGCGCCCCATGCTCCCTGCCCTGAGGGCTACTGGGAGCAAGTGATCATTTACCCACAGAGTCAGCCACAGCAATATTTCTGCCCAGGGTTTTACTTGGGGCTGGCACATGGACACTGCTCCCTGCACCAGAGTTCCAGACCCTGGGGAGGAGAACAGGTACTCAGCTTCAGCCACACTGATTTTGTAGGCACTCTAGGCCCAGGGAGCCATTCTCATCAGTTGGAGAAAGGTGGGAACCCACATCTAAGTTCCCAGATACCAACCTCTCAAACAGGCCTTTCCAGACATTCCCAGGCCTCAGCCTGCTGTGTTACCGTTTTTCTGCACACTATTTAAGTAATATACCTGAAATTAGCTCATAAAAACTGGTTTCCACCCTGCTTTAGATAGAGGAAAGAGACCCGGGGCAAGAGCCCCCTTGGGGAAGAGCTACCTTGAAAGGGTGGGAGGAGGGAGAAGGTGGGCTTAGTAATCACACACTACACACACCAAGGATAGCAGAAAACCAGAGGCAGTGATGGACAGCAGTAGCTAGTGTTGTTGGAAGTTAAAGCAAAATAAAAATCGGTAAGTCTCCATTAGCTTTAAAAATGACCTTTCCAAGAGCAATCTCAGTGGCTCCATGGGGCTGAAGCCAGATTGTTGTGGACTGAGTGGGTGGAGAAGTAGAAGATAAACTACAAAGTTTAACTACAAGTTTGTGAAAACTACAAGTTTGTGACGCACAGGGGGAAAACAGTAGTTAGCAGTGGTCCAGGGAAGGAGAAGGTTTGGCAGCTAGAAGAGTGGCCATGTGACATGCACGTGGCACCCCAGGCTGCCCCAGTGAGAGGGGTGGGGGTGGGAATGGCACATACGCAGAGAGACATTTCTTCCCGTTGAGCAGAGGAGAGAGGAGGTCACTTTTACTGGGGACTCCCGGCCACACCTTGTGTTTCCGCTGGGAGAGAGGTGGGTAGGTCAGGGGAGGCTGATGGGTATTTTGAGGGGAATAAAGTTGTGGTCAGCTTGGTATTGTGAAAGATAGGAGAGGAAGCTGATTGGAGATGGAGGAGGCAAGAGAGGCTAAAGACCCTTTTGTGCAGGGGCCTGGGGCAGGTGAGAAGCAGGGAGGATTGGGGTTTTTCACGAGAGTACAACTGAGGAACAAGAAGGGAAGAAAACTGAGGACATGGACCATAGGTTCTAAGGCCTATAGAGAATGAAATAAAGACATGAGAAAACAGAACGGCTGAGGACGTGAAGGGGCCTGTGGATGAGAGTAGAGAGGCTAGAAAATAGAATCCTTCTGAGTAGCTTAGGGGCAGTACTGCAAGCGTGGGGTCAGAGAGCTCCCTAAAAGGTGGTTGCAGGTGAGTGCTTAAGGGGCAGGGATTTTATTCAACACATATATATTGAGCACCTGCTGTATGCCCTGTGGCTGTAGACTCTGGGCTAGCGATTAGTGAGATAGGCCAAACTGCTACTTTCTTGGAGCTCATGTGCAGGGGAGACTCAGTAATTGACTAAAGGTGATTTTAGGTGGGAGTACGTCTGTCGGATCATTGAAGCAGATAGTGGCAACAGGATGGGTCTGAGTGAACTGGTCATGGAGTTGTCAGGGAAGAGCCAAGTGAAGCTACCCGCATGATGTCTGGTCCTGGGGTGAGAGAGGCCTACCAGGAGCTGAAGTGACCGGTGAAGGAGTGTTTTCCCTACTGTCCGGTTAATGTCATCGGGCAGGGGGACTGTCCTCCTCACTCCTCTCTGCGGGAGCCCAAGCACAGTGCCTCATGCAAAGTAAAGACTCAGTAAATCCAGCAGTGGGTGGATGGGCTGACCAGTGGGTGAGCGCTGTCCTGGGGGCCTCGTGCTTGATGAGTGTGCCCAGGGCCTTCCTCTTACTTCTTACCTTACCATTTGTTCTCTCTGGCAGTTCCGGGTGCTTTTTGCAAACTTGGTGGCCCTGTTCTGGTACGCCTACCTGGCCTCTCTGGGGAAGTGAAGATGACCCGGAGAGGGTGTCAGAAACACTGATGGCTGGGGTGGGGTGACAGAACAGAAATAAGCCAGCCTGGCTCTAGATCATGAGATTCAAGATGACTCAAACATGACGGATGGAGGAACAGAAATCTTCTAATGTCAGAATCATGTTTTAAAAAGGCAATCGCTGTCCTCAAGTGGTGCTGCCCTAGAAACATAAATATAGCAGAGATGATTTCACCTGTCACCTTGGATTGAATTAGGATCACAATAAACTATAATGTAGCATTTTCAGCGGTGATTTTAATTTCTCAGAATAATTGCTGTTGCTTTGATAGAAATGAGTGACCAGAGGACTGCTCTTGGAATTTTTTAAATGTTTAAAAATTTGTGGTAAAATATATCACAATACAACTGTTTAGCTACTTGGCGCCATAGGGCAAGGGCCCCTTAGACCAAGACTTTCCCTGACCTTCTGAAAGGCCCTGTATACCACCCTTTCCACTGGGTCTACTCTCCTATTGCTCATTTACATTGGCCCTCCTTCCCTGCTTTTTCATTCTTAGAACATTCCTTCCTGATAGTCTCCCATCCTTATTTCATGGATACAACATCCCTTGGGATCTCAATTGTATATATTTTAAAATTTTCTTCTGTCTTGTGTGCTGTTTTCTGTTTTCACAGGGTTCTTTTTTTTTCTTTTTCTATTTGATCTTTGTTGTTGTCGTTCAGTCACTAATTCATGTCCAACTCTGCGACCCCATGAACTGCAACATGCCAGGCTCCCCCGTCCTTAATATCTTCCAGAGTTTGCTCTAATTTATGTCCATCGAGTCAGTGATGCCATCCAACCATCTCATCCTCTGTCCCTCCTTCTCCTTTTGCCTTCAGTCTTTCCCAGCATCAGGGTCTTTTTCAATGATCCGGCTCTATCCAGTCATTCCAGTGAATATTCAGGGTTGATTTGATCTTTGTTTTACCCTATCAGTATTTCCTGAAATGTCTGTAGATACTCGGATGTGTATCATTGTTAAAAGAGTCAAAGTCACTCAGACATTCTTCAGAAGATTTGTGTACACGGGCTGCAGTTGTGACACCATCGTTGGCAGTGGGCTGGCCAAGCAGGAACCCAGTTTTGTTGGGGCTAGTACCTGTAACTCATCTGGCTCTTCCAGACTCACAGGACTGGATGAGCTTGCTTCTTGATTTCCCTCAATGAAGGCAATTGATATTCCATCTTCTCAGATCAATAACAACCTGATTTCCAGCTTTCAACATTTTGTCAGCTGATCTCTTTGCTTGGTTTCTTCTGTTTCAAGTACATCTTTTTGAATTTGTCCTTTTTAAAAAAAAAATTTTTTTTTGCTATCATTTTTAAGTGACCTTCTGGAAGCAGATATAAATATATGGGTTTAAGACACCATGTTTATGCAGAGGTCTGGGTATTTCTGTGGAATACATTCATTCTTCAAAATCCAGAGTGACTTTAAAATGTAAATCAGATCATATCACTTCCCCATTTAAGTCTGCCAAGATGACCCCGCAGTTCCCCTTAGTTGTATACACCCAGGAGAACAAAAAGCAGGGACTTGAAGAGACGTTTGCATACCATGTTCACAGCAGCATTCTCAATAGCTAAAATGGGGAAACAACCCAAATGTCCATTGATGAATGAAGAGAGAAAATGTTGTCCGTCAATACAATGGAATATTATTTACCCTTTAAAAGGAAGGACATTCTGACAGAAGACTCGGATGAACCCTGAGGACACTGTTAAGTGACATAATTCAACTCCAAAGGACAAATACTGTTTGACTCTATTTCTTTGGGATTCCTGGAGCAGTCGAACTGGGACAGGAAGCAGGATGGCGGATGCCAAGGGCTGAGGGAAGCGGGTGAGGAGTTTAGTGTTTTAACAGGCACAGAATTTTAGTTGGGACGCTGAGGAAGTTCTGGAGATGGATGCTGGTGATACTCGCACAACAGAGAGAACGTGCTTAATATCCCTGAACTGTACACCTAAAAGCGGTTACGGTGGTAAATTCTGCAGCACGTGTATTTTGCCCCCGTAAAAACAAAGCAACCAGCAAACCCTGCTGGAGTTTCCTAGTTCATCTGAACCAGAACCTCAAGTTATCCGAGGGTTCCCCCTGGGCTCTTTCCGCAGGTGCAGGTGTAAGTACTCGGGTACGGGTCGGGCGCCGTCTGAGGCCTCGCTCAACGGCAGAAACGACTCGCACAGCAGGCCTACGGCACCGGGCCGACCAAAGGTCTCAGACCGACCGCCTACCACCCGGCTCCGCCTTTATCCCCGGAAGCCACCGCGGCGGACAAGACGATTGCGGCGGCTCACGCGCAGCCCGTCGGCCGGAAGCGTACGCCCGATGAAGCGTGTCCCTCGTCGCCCGCCGTCCACATCCGAGCGCGCCTGCGCAGAGCCCGCGTGGGGTCGACGCGGGATTTGACCGGCATGGCGTTCCGGCAGGCGCTACAGCTGGCGGCCTGCGGCCTGGCCGGGGGCTCGGCCGCGGTGCTCTTCTCGGCAGTGGCGGTGGGGAAGCCCCGCGCGGGCGGGGACGCGGAGCCGCGCGTGGTCGAGCCCCCGGCGTGGGCGGGGGCCGCGCGCCCCGGGCCCGGCGTCTGGGACCCCAACTGGGACAGGTGCGGGGCCAGCAGCGGTAGCCCTTCTCGGGCCCTAGCCGTCCCGTCTGGTCGGTGTGGTGGGTCCCACGGAGGGGCGGGCGGGGCAGGTTTGCTTGCTGGTTTCTCTTTCGGTTCTGGCCGCGAGGCTGGCTGTGGACGTGAGGCGTCGCTCGACCCCTCTGCTGAGCACCGGTTTCCTTGTCTGCCCAGGGCGTCGTTTTGAGGAAGGGGTACCGGGATGCCCGGAGTGGTCGTTTTCAGTCCTGAACGGAGGAGTTGGACCTTAATAGGGCTCTTGTCCCTGTTTCTGTCTCTCAACTTATGAATATTCAGATTGGGTGACGGCTTGCTAATCCCATATTTGGGATACTGCCGAGAGGGCCAGGTGGAGGTGGGTTCTGGAAGGGGCCTCTGCGCGGAGGCCGCGCAGGGCCAGGGCCCCTGACAGACTGAGTAGGAGCTTGAGGCCCAGGGGTCCCAGGCCCCCCGGCCGCGCACTGTCAGCATTCTACCGAGCGCTTGGAAATGCTGAAGCAGTTTTTAGCCTTACTTAATGTTAACTTAAATTTAAAAACCAAAGCAGAGCACATCTTACAATTTTGTATTGAAACGATAGTATTTTTTGATATGCTGGAGTGAATAAAGTGAGTTACTGGAATTTCCCCTGTTTCTTCCTACTTTGTAAATGTGGCTACTTGGAAATTTTAAATAACATACGTTGTCGGTGTTCTATTTCTATTGGATGGCACCGCTCTGGGTTGTGGGATGGTTTACCCAGTCCCAGCTCTTTCCTCCTTAACACTTTGAGTGTGGGGCACAGAACTAATGTTTATTGTTAGCCTCCTTGTATAGGGAACTTCAGAGGCATTCTTTTTAACCTTTAACTTTTAAAGATAAATTTATTTTAAAATAGTCTTCTATTTACAGAAAAATTGCAAAGACAATAGAGTTTCTACTTTGTTAGAGTTCCACACCTAACTTCCTCTGTTGTTAACACCTCACTCTTACATAGAGTATTTGTTACAGTTAGTGAACCAGTGTAGGTACAATATTATTAACTGATGTCCATACTTTATTGAGATTTCCTTAGTTTTTACTTGTAGTCCATTGCCTCTCCCAGGATCCCATATGACAATCAGGCTTTGACAGTTTCTCAGACTTAACTTGTGATGACCTTGACAGTTCTGAAGAGTGGTGATCAGGTATTTTGTAGAATGTCCTTCAGTTGGGATTTGTCTGTTTTTCTCATGATTAGGCTGGGGCCATATTCTCTTTCAAACATCAGTACAATCTTCTTAATTTCTTGTGCCTTTCCAAGGAAATAGTCACTCTGAGATTAAAGGACTTACTTGGAGAGCCAGACTTCAGCTTTCTTTGAGGCTGACATGCTATATTTGCTCGCCAAGTCTATATTTATGAGGGAGTAAGGAGAGTGGTATCCATGCTAGAAAGAGCCTCATTCAATGAAATTTCCAGCCTCTTTCTGAGGAGCCAAGCTTGCATCTGTGCCTGCGGTACCAGAGGTCTTCTCTGGCTAAGCCCCAGCCCCCCCCATGACTGCCAGTGTGGCATCTAAGCCTGGTTGTGTATGGGTACCCCAGGTTCATATGGCCCAACCAGAACCCTTGAATTCACCATGACTTCCCTCAAAACTTATTCTTCCAGCACTGTCTCAGCAGAGTACATTCTTTCCCAGCTCTGCCAGTCTCACAGGCATTTAACTTCTACTGACTTCTGGTCCATGAGCTAACAGAGCCTGTCTTCACCAGACATCGTTTTTTCACCATCTTTGCTACTGCTGCGCCCTCCCAGGCCCCTCCCCCCACCCCCCAATCAGCCCTTTCCCAGCACCCAGCAGGGCCAACCAGGGGGGTTCCCGTGATAATGGGGACATTCTTCTCCCTGTCTGGTGTGATGGCCACTGTCCCACTTGCTGCTGAGCTTTGAAAATGTGCTTTGTGTGATTGAGGAAATGGGAGTTTTAATTGTACTTAATTTTTATGTTTTGAGTGTAAGTAGCCATACGATCAGTGGCTACTAAGGAGCAGCACAGCATCCCTGTCAGCGAGGCCGCCCTGTGGGCATTTCCCACCTGCCCTCCCACAACCACTCCTTCCTCTTCTCTGCATCACTGGTCCCCTTGCTGTGACTGTCTCCTCACAAGGACATGAACAGCACAGAGGCTTTGCTTATCTGTCTGTCCACCATCCAGCCGCCCGGGGCAGGCCTAGCACCGAGAACAGAGGACGTTGGCTTCTCCCCTACACCTCCCAACACAGGAAGCCCCTCTGTCAGAAAGACTAGGGGTGACTTGTGAGCAGGGGCACAGAGCGCACCGTCTTGTGTTTCAACGTCAGGAGAGAACCACTGTCCTTGGTCAACCTGCGGAAGAGGAACCTAGAGCCTGGAGAAGAGGAGCTGACATCCAGGCTGGACCACTGCAAGGCCAAGGCCACACGGCACATCTTCCTCATCAGGCACTCCCAGTACCACGTGGACGCCTCCCTGGAGAAGGACCGCACACTGACGCCCCTGGGTATGTGGCTGGGCTGTGCTGATCCGCGAGGCAGGCCTCCTTGGACCTGTGTCAAGTGTTCTTGGCCCAGATGTGAGCTTTGTTATTAATAGTAATAATCAGCTTAATCTGACTCAAGACAGACTTTGCAAGTGTCCTCAACCTTTTTTTTTAATAAGTTTTTAGAAATTTTATCATTTTTGGCTGTGCTGGGTCTTTGCTGCTGTGAAGGCTTGTCTCTAGTTGTGGTGAGTGGGGGCTGCTCTGTAGTTGTGGTGTGCGGCCTTCTCTTTGCATGCCTTCTCTTGTAGAACAAGGGCTCTAGGTCATGTGGGTTTCAGTAGTTCTGGCATGTGAGCTCAGTAGTTGCGGTTCTCCGGGCTCTAGAGCACAGGCTCAGTACTTGTGGCACATGGGCTTAGTTCTTCCACAGTATGTGGGATCTTCCTGGATCAGGGATTGAACCCGTGTCTCCTGCATTGGCAGGCAGACTGCCACTGAACCACCAGGGAGGCCCCTCAACTTTAAGAATATTACCATGGATTCTGCCTGCAGGTGCCCTGCAGTGGCTCCGCCTGGTGCCCCGTGGCTTGACTTAGTTGCTGAAGACCTTCAGTGGCTGCCTTATAAACAGTGGCGTGTCTCAGGGCCCTGCCCAGTGCTGGCATCTGTGGCAGTTTCTTGCTGTGAATGGTGCTGCTGGGCACATCCTCTCACTTTGGCCTTTGTGTGCCTGTATCCACAGGAGAATTCCCTCAGACAGGAAACACAGGGTGTTTGGAGGTGGAGTTTACATTTCTTCAAATATTTTTGTTAAGTGAGATGGTACCCTTTTGTGTGAAGGGGCTGGTGGCCTGTCCTCAGGCTCAGATAGAAGTAAAGCCGCATCTGTGGTGTCACATGTCCAGCTAAAACTGACTCTCCAAGGGCGTTTCAACTGGATTCTAAGATACATTAGAGGAAAAGCATTTGTATTTGCACCCAGACCTCAGCAGTGCTGGTTGTCCATCCTTACATGTAGACATCTGTAGTGATTGCATGGCTGGTCACTGGAGCATTAAGAGCCAATCTTTGGATAAAGTTGAGTAAGAATAGTGTAACGGACCCAGATATAGTAAAGAGGACTCCACCCAAACTTCAGCCACCCTCAACCATGGCTGGGTGTTGTTTTTTTTTAAGATTGATTTCTATATGGATGCTCTGGGTCTTTGTTGCTGTGTGTGGGCTTTTCTCTAGTGGTGAGCGGGGGCTGTTCTTCATTACGGTACACAGGCTTCTCACTGCAGTGACTTCTCTTGTTGAGGAGCATGGGCTCAGTAGTTGTGGTGCACAGACTTAGTTGCTTTGCAGCATGTGGGAGCTTCCTGGACTAGGGATCAAACCCATGTCCCCTGCATTGGCAGGTGGATTCTTATCCACTGTACCACCAGGGAAGTCCTTATGGCCATTGTTTTTGATGCTTTTTCTGTTTGGGGCTGAAGGTGGCTGGTCTGTCTCACTGACTTTACCTGTTGAAAGCCTGACCTCTTCCTTAGGCCTGAGACCAGGAGGGGCTGCCCATCTTGTCCCCCAGCCCTAATGGTGCTTGGTAAGGACTGAAGTATTTGTGAAGTAGAAACAAGCAGGGTCTCCCACCACCTGTAATTCTCCAGTGTATTCCACCTTCAAGGTCGTGAGCAGGCTGAACTAACTGGTCTGCGACTTGCAAGCTTGGGGTTGAAGTTCAATAAAATCGTCCATTCCTCCATGACTCGTGCGGTAGAAACCACTGACATCATCAGTAAACACCTGCCAGGTGAGTGCCAGGCACCCCAGGTGCCCAGCAGCAGGGAGGGAGGGGTGGCTACTCCTAAAGGGACTGAGTCCTGTGCTTTTCTACAGGCGTCTGCAAGGTCAGCACAGACCTGCTGAGGGAAGGCGCCCCCATCGAGCCCGACCCCCCTGTGTCTCACTGGAAGCCGGAGGCTGTGGTAAAAAAAATCCTCCCAGGACAGCCTCCTATGGGGAGCAACCTCCACTCTGCCCTTGGGTTCCTGGTGGCAGCATGACCCATGCTGCCTCCATATGCATGATTCCTTCTTCTGCCCCTAGCAGTATTATGAAGATGGAGCACGGATCGAGGCCGCTTTCCGGAACTACATCCACCGGGCAGACGCCAAGCAGCAGGAGGACAGCTATGAGATCTTCATCTGCCATGCAAATGTCATCCGCTACATTGTGTGCCGGTGAGGGGTCCTGCTGGGTGCCCTTGGCCCTGTTCCCCCTCCTGCCCACTTGTGCCTCCAGAGTTTCCTCCAGGTCCAGCTGGTGGTCTGGTAGAGTGGCTTTCAGTCCAGTTTTTTCATGACTGTGTGTTTTTGGTGGGAACAGACCAGACCAAGTGTCCTCCTTTGGCAGTCTTTCCTGGGCGATTTTGTGGTTGCTTGGTTCAGGTGCTATGTGCCAGCTGCTCACATTGTGAAGTCATAGTTTATATGCCAACACCCCATTTCCCTGACATGCAGTGACTGGTTTAGCACCTGTCGCTGGATCATGCCACTGTGGTTACTCAATGTTTGCCTCAGTTTCTTATTTCCCTTAGCTTATTAACTGGAATTTTTTTCAGTTATGGACTCACAGACCTGCTTGTGCAGGGTTATAACCTGTGAGTGTGTTAGTCATTTCCCTGCTTCAGCTGATCCATTGTAAGAAGTCAGGAGCTTCTCCAGGGGCTCCTGTGTCATTGGAGCCAGCCAACCACTTCCCTGTGTCCTGGCCCCACCGAGTTCCAGGCCTTCGCAGTGATGCCTGCCCTGAGCCACATCCTTAGTCAGAGGGCCTGGACCTGGAAAGGCCAGCAGGGTGCTCATGTATTTTATCAAATCCCACATAGAGCCAGATGTTAAATAACTGTAACGCTGCATCTCCCAGATCCATTAGAAGCTGTTTGGCAGGTGCTTCAGGAGCTGAGGGGATCCCCCTTCTCACATGGGCCCACTTGTCCAGACATCACACACGGCTCCAGGCAAGAAGCGCCATGCCAGGGGAGCATGGTCCAGGCCAGGGCGAGTGCTGCTGGGAAGAAGGGCTGGGCTGCAGGCTTGTAGCTTGAGCCTGTGTGTTGCCTTTAACACCAAGAAGCCAGCCGCCTGGGCTTTGACTTCTGGGCTGTGTAAACACACATCCTTCCATATCCCAGGACAGCACTGACCCAGCATCACTGGGAAGCAAACCCAGTGCTGAAAATGGGCCAGAAATGACCAGGCTTGAAGCAGTGATACCTATGCTAAAGACGGGGCTGCTGGGAGCCAGGGCCTCTGCCCCAGGAAATGGGAGGACAACCTACCCCCAACTTAGGACAGTTTTTGAAAGTGGTGAGCGTGACATTGAGACTTTAAAAAGCAGTGTGTAGGTAGTTACTCCTTCAAGTCAGCAAAACTCTTGACAGAGTGGTGGTGAGACAAGCCACGGGGCTGCCGCTTGTCGACCCCAAAATTCTAGGGCAGGAAGAGTGTCTGGTGACATGGACAGAGGCCGTAATCATGCTGTGCTCTTCAGCAAATACAAACTGTGCCTGAAAAGCACTTTTAAGAGCATGAAAACGCTCCAGGGGTCGTGCTTGCACCTGCTGCACCATCTGGCTGCCCTCTGCCCCCTTCTGGTTACACTGGGAAAGCAGATTAAGTTGCATGCATTTGTTAACCAGTGTGACTCACCTGCAGGCCTCTAGCACGCTTGATCCCCATCCCAGAGGGACTGGATTCTCCCTGACCCCTTGTTGGACTGTTGGGTTGACATCTGCCCAGCAGCTCCTTCCTCTGAGAAACCCCATCTGAAAGCAGGAGGGACTTAGAGATGCTGGACCTGGCCCCTGGAAGTCTGCCCAGGGGCTTCTCATTTGGGGTGGGGGGACCCTCAGCTCTGTCGAGACCTGGCCCACCTGGCCTGTTTCCAGCACATTCTCTCTTCTCAGGGCGCTGCAGTTCCCTCCAGAAGGCTGGCTCCGCCTTTCCCTCAACAACGGCAGCATTACCCACCTGGTGGTCCGGCCTGATGGCCGAGTGGCTCTCAGGGCCCTTGGGGACACAGGGTTCATGCCTCCTGACAAGATCTCCCGTTCCTGAGGGCCACTTTGAGGCCCTCCGTCCTCCTCAGCCCGTCGCTGGCCTGGTGTGCGTGCCGCCAAGACCGCAGGTTCCCCCGTGTCCCCCCCACAGTCTGCGCAGCGGGGACGGCCACCTCTAGGTGGCAGGAAAGCAAAAGGATCTACAACACAGTGTTCTTAACTCAAGGTCCAGGATGAAAAAGGGAAGCACTCAGATCAGACCAGCCTCATCTCTTTTGCAGTGTGTCTGCCTCCCTCTCATCCAGGACGAGCCTGAGGGGTCCAGGCAGGCCTGTTTGAGGGACTGGATGAGGCCCCCCAGATGCCGTGACTGAAGGGACCAGGCAGACACCGCAACAGGCTGTCGGCCAGCAGAGCCCGTCAGGCAGGAGGAAGAGGAGGAGGGCGCAGCACTTCATCTGTTTGTAACTTATTCTGCTTTGTACCTTCGTTTCCTAAAACTTGTCACTTACATAAAGATTTTTCTCATCTGGTTCTTGCTTTGAAAACCAGTTTCTCACTCCAAAGTCACACCTCCCTGATGCTGTGGGATCTGAACTTTTGTGTCATGAGGCCTTTCTGGACACACAGGAGGAGCACCTTGGCCAGTGAGGGAGGTGACTTGAGCGGCTGGCCTCACCAGAGAGGCAGTGATGAATGCCCCAGGAGCGGCCTGTTTCAGTAAAACGTCCAACTGACAGTTCAGTCCTTGTTTGCCTCTGGCTGTTAATCTTTTATGCTTATGGATTAAAATATTTAGTGTGTCCATCCCAAATTTCTGTTATTTTAGGAGAAAGTATAATTTTTATTGAGTGGTTATGAACATTTTCTGTAATCCGTGCAACTAATTGGAGTATTTGATGTTTCTGTCAATTTTGGAAATAACTACAAAATAAAATTTTATTTTACTGGTTTTTCAAAGTACTAATTGTGAATGTTTTAAAACAAGCAGCCTGTGCATGACAAACAGCAGCCCCAACTAGCTAAGAAAGGGCTTTTTCTGCTCAGCTTTCTGCTGAGGCAGAAAGCCCTTTCCCCAGGATCTGGTGTACCCTGGGCTGAAGTTTCGCAGGGCATCTGCCCAACAGGGGCCTCAGTGAGAGGCCCTGCCCCAGGACAGTGAGCTCAAGTGGTTTTCTAAAAGCAACAACCATGCACCATTCTGTAGAAATAGTTTTGACAAGTTAGCCAGGGGCTGTGCCAACGTCTAAGACCAGAAAAGCGTCAGGCAGCACCAGGTGTCTGGCCTCGGGTGCTGTGAGGTCCCGTAGTCGAGCCCTGGGCACCTGGACCCTCAGCAGTTGCAGGTAGGTCCTCCCCGTCTCCCTGGGTTTGTATGGTCACATACTGTCCTGTCTGCAGACCTGTCTTCAGTGGCATGTCCACCCTTTGTACTTCACCGCGGAGGAGCAGGGCAACGTTTCAGAAACAGGAAGTGAGCCCAGGAGCGGGACAAAGGTGTTTGGATGGGGTCACTTACAAGGGCCCAGGAAACCACCCTGAGGTGGGACATATGACCAAGAACTTATGAAACATCAGGAAAGACCTCCCAACTGTGACCGACATAAAAACCCACCCCGAGAGCCTATGCGTCAGGACGGATCCTGAACTGACTGCAGCGGGAATGAAGGTGGTTCCCACTGGCTGCATTGCTGTTTGTTCCAAAATATCTCGAGACAGTTGAGGAAGGAACGTGAGGGCACGTGTGACCCAGAGCTGCCTGCGGGTCTCCACACACAATGAGAAACACAAGCCTCCAACTGCCTGAGCACACCTGGCTTGGGGATGGGATAGCGATGTGCCCAGTGACTGGTAACTGTACTCAACAAGACAATCACCCTACAACCATCCCCTCTGAGCTGTGAACGCTTCTGGAAACATCCAAAAACTACACCAGAAGATCTGGTTGCCACACGTGGCGCCTGCTCTCCCCCAGGAGCAGGGGAAACCTCTGAAGGCCCCGGCACAGCCACCACCCACCATAATGGGGTTCCCATCACCTCTTTTCAACCGAAGACGTTACATACTGATTGTCAACATCACAGAAAAAGGCTCCCTGTTTCATAGGACACTTAGGAAATATTTGCTAGTTTAACTGATGCCAAGGCTTTTCACAACTGTGTTAGGAATGAAAGGACCCCAGACAGCAAATAAACTGCTCTCAGATTGATGTTCTGTTTAACCCAAACACTGCTTAAGAGTTTGCTAAAAAGGGCATTTTTCCTGGGCACAGTTGAGAGAGGTCTTTCTGAAAGCTTAGAATGATTACCACATGGTTTTAAAAATAATTTATTCCATTAAGTAGTTTTAAAAAGATGTAAAATCACCACGGGACACATGATAATGCATTCAGTGGAGCCAGGGCCAACTTACATAAACAAATGGAGAAATAAAAGTCTAAACTTGAGAAAACAGGAACAGCAGTCTGTAAAGTTAGGGCACATCCCTACTTTAATTTCCATCTGAATATTTGTAACAATATACAGGACGGCATGGTCAAATTTTAGCGGAAACAGATCATCACTATGAACTACATCTGTGTTCTGATTTCTTTGAGAATAGAGATGTCTTTTAAAAACACCATTTGGTTTGTAGAACATAATGTATTTTTCTCTTATGTCTACATCATCTGCTACACAAGTGAGAACACCCTTTTGAATTTTAAAACCTTAATCTCAGGTCCCGATATTCCTGACCTGTCTCTTGTTATTGTGTGAAAGAAATAAGCTTTTTTTTTTTTTTACATAAGTTTCAATTCAGAATCTTTACAAATAAAAAAGAATCTCACTTATGTCTACCTCCTATCACTGTACAGTCTCAAAGAGTAAGCAGAGGAGAATCAAAAGTGGTTTACAAAAGGCACTGGACAGCAGACGCATTGGCAGTTTTCACTTTTGATCAAACACTGGCAATGCCCATAGAACCCTGCCGTGAGTGGCCACTGCTAACACGGGAGAAACAGCCCTCAGCGCGGCTGCAATGTCCCAGCCCTCCGGGATGCAGAGTTCTGTGTGCGCAAACCCTCCAGCAGGTACGGCCCAGGGGGAGGGAAGACCAACCACACTGAAAGGACAGAACTGGGATCAGATATTTCCTCCAAAGCAAACCTTTTGTCTCTACTAAAACGTGATGCTCTTTCATAAAGCAAGTCCAACTGAAATGCATTCTAAAATACGGGGTACACCTCAAAACCAGGGAACAACATTCAGGTTACTTTATTACACTGCACTTGCAGCTACATAAGGTGCACTGTGAAAGGCCAAGTGCTGGTGAGAAAGGACATACCCTCCAAGGACCGCTGGTGAGCGAGTCCTGTGTAAGACTATTCACATGACTATTCCCAGCAGCTACCATTTTTCCTCTAGAAAAAAGCTACTTTCATCGTCTGGTCACTCACTTAAATATCTTCAGTGACTCCCAACTGTAAGTGTCGCTGCAAGTGTCCGACACATGCAAGCCTCCTTTACTCCCGGATGTCCACCTGTCAGCATCTAATCAACGGCTGACCGGCAAAGCAGAGAGGATTTTCTGTCATGAACTAGAAAGTCAAAGACCCTCCCCAGAAAAGGCAGAGGCACAAACTTTCACCTGTGTTTCAGGAAAAGAGCAAAAGGGAGCGCGGTACTGTCGAGGGAGGAGGGGGGCTGCCGCCTGTGGGGCACCCCGGCCTCTCTGGCGCCCTCTTCCGTTAGTGTGCACCTGGGGAGGCTAACAGAGCCTGTCTGTAACCATACGGAGGGTTTTCAAAAAATCTCCATGAGTTTGCGTTCACCTTCTCTCCAAGTAACAGAAAGCTAAATTTTATACAGAATATTTGCAATTTCTAAAATTCTTTTACTCTCTAAATAAAGGCTGATAAGTTAATCAGAATATTATTTTGGCATGTGAAATTTCAGCAATACACACATTACTTTTCTTAAAAAAAAAAAACAAAACAAAACAACGAAGAACAAACCAAGAACCCCAGCAGTGTGCATGGGCCCTACAAGGTGGCAAGCTGGGCCAGGCGTGCCATCCGGCGGAGGTGGCCCCCGTTGGCGGGACTGTAGCGCCCGGGGCTGCCCAGGCCAGAGACGTGAGGTGTGGAGCCAGGCTTCCCAGGGCTGCCGCCTGCGGGGCTGCTTCTCCCAGGGCTGCCGCTAGGAGGGCCATTGACGTCCAGGAGCTGAGACTTCAACTTCCCTTTCAGCGAGGGGCTGGACCAGCTGAGGAAACCAAGAACGGGCAGTCAGCATGGACGGCTGGATGGGATGGGGCGAGTGGAGGCCACAGACAGGATCTGGGCCCCTGCCCCCGAGAGAACACCTGCAGAGGTGCTGCAAGCCTGGGAGCCGTGGGAGCTCACTACCATTCTCCACACGAGTGGCATGTGACCCTGAGCAGGAACCTGGGCTAGTTCTATCCCATACCCCCTTGTCAGCAGCATCCTTCCACTTTGTCACCCCCGGCCACACATCAGGGGACTCCCCACCAGCTTGGCTAACGGATCTGATTGTGTGAACTTCCCCACGAATCTAGTGACTCTGCCCCCTGGGCCTGTGGGTACCTCTGTCTGTCCGAAGGTGAGTAGCAAAGGACAGCGCTCCTCCACCTGTGTATGGCTGGGTACTGGCGAGGGTCCACGTCCGTGCACTCCAGGGCCGCCAGAACATCCCGATCCAGTTTTGATGGCTCTTCTCTAGAAGGCATGAGAAGGAGCAGAAACCTCCATGATTACACCCAGAAATTCAGCACCACTGAATTTACCACTGTCCATTACCACCACCACAGGCACTATCTGCAGGCTACAATCCAGGTCGGGGGTGAGGGTGAAGGTGGGGATGGCAGAGGGAACGTGCTGCCCACAGGGAGGAGACCCTGGCCCCAGCCCTGCTGGCAAGACGTACTCTGCCTATTACCACCTCCAGGAAGACAGAGCAGAAGGGGGAACAGGCCATCAGCTGGACAACTGAGTCTGACCCCAAGATGGCCTTTCTTCCTAAAACTCATAGGACAGCTCAGTCACGGTGGGAAATACAGTGGACACAAGGAGGAGCCAGGAAGGAAAATGCTGTCTCCCACTGGCTTGGAGGACCAATGAGGATGGATAGAAAGCCACCAACTCGTGAGACAGATGGAACAAGTGCCTGTCAGGCTGGCCGGGGTGGAGGGAAGTGTCCGAGAATCATACTGGCACCTGTGTCCACCACCCCCCAACACACATGCATGCTTCCCGACTCATACCCAGAAAGGAAGAGCCTCTGGACAGGGTCCTTCGAGGTGGGAACCTCCGAGGGCTCCGAGCCATTGCCATAGCGGGGCTCGTGCATGGAACTGTCCGGATTCAGGCACATGTTAGCAATTCCAGCAGACATCTCATTTTCTGTCCTTCCCTGGTTATTTCCAAGTCTATCAGCAGTAAGAGGTTCTAACACGTCACTTCCTCCTGCATTCACTCTTGACGTCAGGATCTTCTTATCTCTAGTTTTCACTCTTTGATTTGGTGTCTTAGAAAAGCTACTTTCTAGATTCTGCAAATTCAATTTATCAAACTCAACAGTCAAGCCGGAGACTGGTAACAGGAAGTCTTCCTCCCCAGTCTGGGCCTTGGGCCTCTTCCCACCCAGGGTCTTGCCATCCCCCAGGGGGCTGCAAAACCCATTTCTGCTGCTGTGGGGACTGGTCGGGGCTGAGGCTTCGATAAGTTCTGTCTGCTCCAAGGGGAGGATGTCACACCCCAAGTCTCCAAAAGCAGCTGCCCTGGGCGGGGTGTTGTTTCGAGCTGTGTTTTGCCGGTTTTTTATCTCTTCCAAGCTCATGTCATCATCTTCATCTAGAAACGCCCTCACAGAGATGGAATTGCTGCACTTCCTGTGACGGCCTGTGAGGGAGAGAAAGCAGCTCTCAGAGGTGTTGACAAGGGGACTTCAGGATGTCACTGCACATAGTACAAACCCTGTGACAAATCACTCCCATATTCAAAGCCTCCTCCTCATTGTTTAAGACAGAAAACCTTGGAAAAAGTCAAGCAGGACCTTGCAGACAGAATTACAGGCTCCAGGCCAAGCTGTTCCCCCTCATGGGCAGGAAAATGAGAAGCCACGGGTTCCCACAGACCTGGCCACAGGACGGGCTGCCAGTCTCACCAGCCCTGGACACACTGCGTATCCTTACCTAGGGCTGAAGCGTCCTCCTGGCGACATGCTGCATTTTCTCCCATGTCTTGCAGGTGTTTTTTGCCTACTTCCTGCTGAGTAAGGTATTCTTCTAGCTTTTGCAGGCCTGCCTGGGAAGACAGATCAACAAAACAGCCCAGAAAGTCCCAGTATTCGACCCAGGGATACCCCAGTTCATGAGCCAGCTCCCTGTAAGAACAAAGCAAATTAACCAGCTTTGAGAGCAGAAGAAAAATTCACAGAACCTACTACACAGAAAAGAGCCACTTTATGCTGAAAGTACACAAACTGCACCTGCAACCTTGGTTTCATTTTATCCTAAATTTGGGGCTGAAAGAGTATGCTTAATTTCCTAAAGCAGCGACCCCCTCACAGGGTAAGACTGTGCTACGGAATGAGTCAAGGTCACAGGTGAGAAAGGTACCACTTACAAACAAACCGTTCCACTCACACCAACACTCACAAGAGATAAAAAAGGGCAAACTGTTAAACTCCACTAACAAAGAACATTTTGGTTTTCATAGAACAACCGTACCAAGTTGAAGACAATTCTGGTTTGGGCCAGACATAAATGTTTAGAGGTCCTTTTCAAGTTGTGAACTTAACGCTGGGCACATATTTTGAGAAAAAGTTCTAAAACCATCCAGTTAAGCATTATTTGATACGCTGTAAATTAGCTTCTTGATTGTGGAAAACACTTTTCAGGGACGTCTTTCATAGCAGTTCCTGGCCATGTCCTCCTCTGGTATTTTATTTTCTCCTTCCTCGTGTGGCTCCTTTCCCCACACCTCCTCACGCCCCTGGGACACCCTACCTGACTGCCAGGAGGGATTGTTTTCATGGAGCCTTGCTGCACAGGCTGCAGTGTACACCTCTGCAAATTAGACCTTAGTAAAAAGGCTTTAAAGTCTAGCAGTAAACACTTCTGGGAATTACTGATATGAAAGTCCCAGTCAGCACACCAGCACACAGCACACAAGACCCCACCACTCGGCCCTTGTCCCTCTGTGCCCTCTAAGTACCTTCCCACTCTCTCAATGCCTCTTTCTGGGTCAGATTTCCTGACACTGTGGAAGAAGCCGGCTTTCTCTCGAGGCGGGGTTTTCCAGAGTCGGCGAAAATCTTCTGCCTAGAACAGAAAGTGTGCTGAGATGTGTGCTGTGCACCCACGTCGCCAGGCGGTGCCCCCTCCCCAACCCCAAACACAGTTCAGGCAACGTGCCCCTGCCCTGTAGCTAAGGAACCTCAGCTGCATCACAGCAGAGGCCAGGAGGGACCCTGGCAAGGTCTGGGCTGGGTTCAGGGTCAGAAGTGAACCAGGAGGCTTTGAGGAAGACCCTACAGACCTGCTGCCCAATAAGTGTGTGTGCTTTTTATGTTTCACGCAGCTAAATCTATTCCTAACATTTTATAGTTTAAGGTAACTAACTACAGCTTTCTTTTACCAAGAGGAAAGGGTGCATACAGGTCAGTATATCAAGTACCTCTGTCTGGAAGGTGAACTTTAGAGTCTGCAAGTGGAAGTTTCCTACTGACAGCGCAAATCCAAGGACAATGGAATGGGCATACGCTGTGCAAGGTCCATGGGCACGGATGGGGGGGCACAGGTAATGCCAGCATGGGGAGAGTAAGCCCAGTAAACCTCATTTCTTGGGAGCACCGCTTGTCACATACCTACCCTGGCTAACAGTAATAGGGTCAAGACACTCTTGTTCCTCCAGGGAAGTTCTGAAGCCTCACTGACAACTCATTGGAGTTTCATGAGATCTGGTCTCCAGGACCAAGCACAAAGCAAAAGGCTGGAAAAACCCAGCACTCCTGGTGGGGACAGCCAAGAGTTGTTCCAGAACCTTCCACAGACGCTCACCTTGGATGGACTCAGGGGCCCTGCGAAGGCTCGAAGGGTTAGAACAGGGTCTTTGGGGAAGCATCCAGTGTGGCCAATGTGAGAGACCTCGCCGGTCTGGTCTGAAGACCACAGCTCCCCGATCACAGGAGAAGACGTGTCCTCTGCCCTCAGGAGGGGCACATAGTAGTGACCTGGGAGGAGAAAACACACGGGGCTAAGTGATGTGTGTGGAGCCTGCACCACAGTGGCCGTTAGGCCCTGGGCATCAGCCTGAGAGTCAGCTGGGTTATTACCCCACAGGCTCTGCATGCCAGTCAAAGATGCTAACAGTAAAAAGGCTGAGAAAGCTCTGGAGCCAGAGTACCTGAAGAGAAGTCGGTCTGCGCCAGACTCCTGTACCTAATGAGCCCCACGCTCTTCCTCTGCAGAGAAATAAGGAAGAGGAGAAAAAAGGAAAGGGGAGCAGCAAACACATGCTCGTTCCCAGGTTCATAGGAGGACTGAGAGGTGGGACCTGTGAACCAGAGCAGCTGAAGAGGAGCTGGAGAAACCTTACAGAGAAGATGCATTTCAACCTCCGTCCTCCCCCAACTCCTATCCTGTTTCATATATTACAATCTTGTTATCACTGAACACACATCTCCAAACAGACCTGGAATGACACACTTTGGTACAGAACCTGGGAAGGACACAGGCTGAAGCCACAGGGACAGTGTGGCAGGAAAGCAGCAAGGACACCACGCGCGCGATGTGGCGGCCGCCGGGGCCTGCGAGACGCCACACCACCAGCCTCACCGAGCGCTGCTCTAAAGAAACCACCAGGGATCTGGGCAAGAACGGAAACCAGAGAGAAGCAGATAAAGACGAGCACACAGGGGAGGCAAAGAGCTTCCAGCATCTGCAGCAAGGCCACTGAGCGAGCTGCTGCCAACTGCTCAAACTCCCTGGAAACAACACAGAGGAGAAAGCGGGTAGGAAGGGGGGCTTTCCACCGCCAGATGCCCTGAAGCCTGCAGGCTGGCTGGGACACAGCCTGGGAGCTCTGGACCAGAGGCTGGAGGCCCCCGGAAACCAAGCAGGAAGGACTGGCCCACAGGCCGTGGTCTGAGAAGCCCTTGGCCTGGACAGTGGTGATCCAGGGCTGGGAGGTCACAGAAGCAGAGACGGGCACAGCCTGGGCAGAGGGCGGTGGAGGACAGGGAGCCACCAGACTGACATAGGGGATCCAGGCAGGCCTCTCCTGCCTTCTGGCTGCCCTGCAGGCTGTGGCCGAAGAAGAGGGGCCGGAGGCACCTGCTGCACAAGAGGCTGCAGAGACCAAGGGCTGAGGCTGCAAGCAACAGCCAAGTGACAGACAACTTGGTCTCCCAGAAAAGGGAGGTGGAACGCAGGGTAATTCTGGGGGGTCCCAACAGCGCCCTGGCTTCACTCCCACACACAAGGCGGCCTAGACACTGCCAGGGCCTTCACCATGGAGGGCCTCCTCACTCTGGGCGCCCACTCCCCTCCTTACCCTTTAAGTAGTCTCGAATCCGCTCCTTCAGTTCCACAGATTTGTTTTTGCTTCTTTCACAAATAACCTACTCAAAAAAAAAATAAAAAGTGAACACTCTGAATCAAATTTATCCTATTTTCTTATCATGAAAATGATATTGCAGAAGCAATTAAAGTCAAGAGAACAAGAATAGATAGATCCTAACACCTGAGTATTTCATAAAGCCCACAATAAAAAATGTTTAACAGTGCAATCTTCCTTCTTCAATGTTCTGTAAAAGCTCCAAGGGGCCAGGACAAGGAGAACAAACTCTGAGATTACAGGTAAATTTTACCTTCTTTCTTCAGGCTGTCTACATTTCCTAATTTTCTGCAAGGAAAGGAAACCTTAAGGTGAACCATCAGGTCAGAGCAGACATGTCCACACCTCAGGGCTATACACTTCACTGCCTGGGAGCCTGTGTCTATGGTTTGGCTGGACTGAACTACAACTTCTATTGAACAGGGTTACATAAATATTTCATTTTTGCGACTACAGGAATCAATGTTCTCAGACATTAGAGAATTATGAACATTTTAGCTACAAACAATAAAAAACCAATAACCTTAAAATAAAAAGGAAGGAACCATAAAGTTATCATCTCCTGCCAGCCTGTGAGAAAAACAAACTACCACTGCACAGTGAACCCTTCAAGTAGTGCAACATTTCCTTTTAAATTCTGTAACTGATTGTAAGAGATGTCCAATGCTTTAAAGACCTGTCACCACCTACTGTATAGCACATGGAACTCTGCTCATACTATGTGGCAGCCTAGATGGAAGGTGAGTTTGGAGAATGGATACATGTGTATGAATGGCTGAGTCCCTCAGCCAGTTCACCTGAAACTATCAAGGCTATCAGCATGTTATAAAATAAAAAGTGAAGCAAAAATGTGTCACCATCTTATATTGAGAAAACACACACACATGCACACAGAAAGTTGAGTCAGATTTATCCAAAATAATGGTAATTTCTGAGCTGCAGAATTGGCTGGTAAATTTTATTCTTTTTATGTGAATTATAAACTTGCTATAGAAGTGGGTGCAACTTACATAATCACAGCAAATGAAAAGGAGGTGACACTGCCAGAATAGGATCTTACAAATTCTATTTCCACAGGGTTGGCAGGTCCAAGCCAGCCAACAGCTCCCATGCATGTTACAAATTACCTCATCTTCCAGTTCTTTCAGGTCCACTTTCCTCTCTACCTCACTGCACAGAGACACTGCTGCCTTCTCTAAAGTATGTTTTGCTCAACTGCTGACATACATCCTGACAAGGCCTGTTCCTAAGGCTTGTGCGGGCCAGGTGAGAATACAGAAGAGGCACAGGACAGCTCCTGGTGCACACTGGGCTGAACACACGAGCAGCATCATCTTCATCATCACATCATCACCACCATCATCACTACCTCCATTATCCTCACCATCGTATCACATTACCACCACCACCACCACAACTGACTCCATCCTCACCATCTCCATCATCCATGACCACCACCATCAGCAGCACAAGCACCACCTCCTATGTTCTCTGACCCTGGTGAGCTGAAGGATGCAGAGGGAATTTGTCAAAACACAGTGACCCACTGAGGACAGCTTGACCATCCATTTCAGGAAAATAAAATCTGCAAACTAGGGCAGTTCACTCCCTCCTGGCTCTATAGAAGCATCTTCTTCAGAGTACATCTTACTTGACAATCAAGGTTCTGGTGTCATAAGGTAAACACATGCACACAGTTACTTGTGTCTTCACAGTAGCTGTGGTTGTAGACCTTGTAATTTTATATATTTTTATTTCTAAAACTATGTAATAAGATTTTAATAGGTACTTACGTCTTCAGGTGTTTTATCATATTTATTCCTTGGGTTTTTTACAATCAAAGGGTGTGAAGAAAGCACATTGACCACATCTACGTTTCCAAACTTACAAGCAAAATGCAACGGTGTGTCATAGCCCTGGGAGAGATGCAAAAGAAGAACATTTCTATACACTTTTTTGGTTCATAAAGTTCCTTCAAGTTACTAAAAATAAGTAGTAAAACAAACAAAACCCTTAAAAATAAAAGACTATAAAAAGGCAGTGTCTTTATAGCTGAAAAGTAATTGGCACACTAGCATACACCCACTTTATGCCAGGGCGTTAGCCCAGCATAACGCTCCGTTCCTGTGTGGCTGGGGGGAGCTTACAACGGAGCTAGGGTGTAACACCTCGTCAGCAAACAGCAGCTTTAACAATTCAGAGCCCAGTACAATGTCTTAAAATCAATGCTCATGAGGTATAACAAATAGATAAAAACAAGATCTAGAATTGAGCAAAGTCCATGATTTGGTCTATACTCAGAACGCTCTCCAATGGCTAGTATTGCAGTAAATGAAACTTCCCTTCTGACTTCACAGGTTTTTCAATTCAATCCCTCCCCAGTCTCCCTGCAGACCAGCAGGCCCCTGAGCTGTGGAGCTACCACCCCCGGCACGTTCATTTGGATGGCCGCAGACTAGGAGGCAGTTCGGCCAAAACAGAATCTGCTCAGGTCCACTTGCAACCACCACACGTTCCAGCCCTCAGGTTCCTCCCTCTACATGCCATGCTTTGTGCTCAGAGCTTCTCTCCCAGCTATCTAGAGTCCCAAGGGCCCTGCTACCCGCACCCACACCCCCAGTTCCAGTCCTCCTTCTCCAAGGTGACCCCAGACCCCTGTGCAAGCAAATACCCTCAGTGCAGCTCCACCCCCGCCCCCTCCCCACTCTGCACCTTCAAAGGTCATCTCACTGTCTCCAGGAGCTGCTGACACAGCCCGTGGCTTTCCCACACAGTAAACAGCCAGGCTCCGAAGACTAGTCTCCGCCACACACACCCGCCCCACTGACCGCAGCTGTAGACACACAGAAGGATCTGAGCCGGACTCCAGTAAAGTTATACTGGGACAGGCTGCCCCTTGCCAGCCCTGGCTTGACTGCCTTCTCCCAACCAGGCCCTCCCTGGTCCACCATCTACCTGAGCAGCCTCCAGCCCTGTGGCCAAGGCTGCAGCACATCAGGGCCAGCTGGGTCCACTCAGTGTTCAAGATATCAGAGTGCACAGTGCCCTCCACACTCCCCTTCCTTCTGGCTACCCCTCTTCCTCAAGCACATGCATCCTTCCCTAACCTGCTCTGAGCTTTAGCAGCTTGACCCCAGGCACGCCCCTCACACCTGCCAGCTACCTTCATTCCTGCACAGCTGGGGGGCTCTGGGTCCTCTAGCCACTCCTGGCTGATCCAGCCTCTCCTTCACACTATACCCTCTGCTGAGCCCCTGGGCTTGGAGGTCAACACTTTAAGCAATTCCTACTCTCAGTGCTTCGTGGTCAAAGAATGGGATCTGTAACACCTAATTTCAAGAACTTATCCAGGGGTCTCTGTGGACACACAGGCAAGTTTTCAATGAACGCTACACAGGCATGAAAAACACTGCATTATACTTCCGCCGGGACACACGGACCTGTATCGCATCAATAAGTCACATTTCCCAACTGCACTGTCACACACCCTGATTCAGTTTGTTCACTCTAAGTCTAATATACTATGATTTTGTTCTCTCTGTCCTATTCCACACTTACTACTGCTTTCATGTAACCACTGTTTTCTCTTTTATGTTCCTCTTTAATTTTGCCAGCATGGCCAAAATTTTTCTTTGTCCTTTTCTCTCTTGTAAGAAAAGTTATTTTTGCTTCCAGTTCTGCAGTTCGGTGTATCATATTCAATATGTTACAAAATAATCCACTAGGCTTTCTTTATTTCCTCTCCTGCCAACCACGACTTCTCAAACTCCTAGGTTTCTCTCAGAATTTACAGCCCTTGGCTCTCAGCCATCATTGGGTTCTCCCTTATATAAATATGTAAAACTCTTCTGTTTCAAGAATCCCTACTTAAGCCTTATGCACCATTAAAAATCACCCCACTGGGGGGCTCCTTGGTGGGTCAGTGGTGAACAATCTGCCCGCCAATGCAGGAGAATCAGGTTCAGTCCCTGGGTGGAGGAGCCCACGTGCCACAGGGCAACTAAGCCTGTGCACCACAACGACTGAACCCACGCTCTTGGGCCTGTGAGCTGCAACTACTGAGGCTGCATGCTGCAACTAGAAGCACGCACACCTAGAGCCTGCACTCTGCAACGAGAAGCCACTGCAATGAGAAGCTTGTGCACTACAACTAGAGAGGAGACCCTGCTCTCCACAACTAGAGAAAAAAGCCCGAGCAGCAATGAAGACCCAACATAGCCAAAAATACCTGAATAAAATATTTAAGAAGAAAAAAAAATCACCCCACTGAACATTTTAACCCTACAGGAAATATTCTTCACATAATGTTAAACAGAAAAAACAGACATACATAGGACACTAGACTGTAAGGCATCAAAATCTTTTTACTTCTCCCTTTAGCTTTGGGGCATTCACTCCCCCTCCTTTCAGCTCTAGCCTCTCTGAACAAAGGCCTGAGGGAAGTGCCCTGGGGGCGGCTCCACCCCAACTGAGACCGAGGTATGCAGGCCAGCAGGGGGCTCTTCTCAAGTGTGAGCGGGTCTGTTTCAAAACACATCTTTCTAAGCTCAAGCCTCTCCTCTGAGCTGATGCAGTGCAAGGATGCAGTAAATAAACACCCAAATACTGTTCCCACACCAGGATGGCTACGAGGCATACCACTCTGTCCGGTGTGTTGAGGTACAGGTCCACCACGTAGCAGATGCGCTTCTCCAGCATGTGCGGCTCGTCATCCGGGTACATGAGCCGCATGAACTCGGGGTTCTCCAGCGTCTCCAGGGTGAGCTGGCACACAGCAGCCTGGTTCTCTTTGGCAGCCACATGCATGACATTGTACCGACACCCTTCCTGAAAGAAAACGGCAGACTCTGAGCTTCGCTTTCATCACCTGCAGTCTTGATGATAATGATGCAATGATGCTAGAAGTAGGTTTACCTGTACAATGGTTGGGTTGTCCCCCGAACCAATCAGATACCGGGGATTACTCCAAATGAGGTCGGAAAAGGTGTCTTCGTCTCCCTTCTCCACAGCTTTCCGAAGTTTGGCAGTCAGGTCTTGTGTGCGCGGATTTTTATAGCTGTTTGCTCGCTCTTTGCTTGCTGTTTCTGACTCAGACAAGTACAACCCATCTGTCAGGAAGAGACAATTGAAGAACACTGAATTTTACAAACATTTTCTCATCATCCACTATGTGCTTCACTGAGGGTAAGAAAAATCTTTCCCATAGACGCTGATGACCTACTTGCAGCAGACAGACGCATGTCCCAGCCTCGGGGCAGTGAAGGACAGGCTGTGAAGCTCAGCAGGGGGATACGGGCACACAGCCAGGGATACGATCCACTCCTGCATGGGAGCTTCCAAGAGCAAGGAGCATCCCCAGCAAGGCAGTGAGTCAAGAGGAAGGTCTACTGGCTGAATCACAACACCTGTGGGTGTGTGAAAGCCATTTGAGGAACTGTCACCAAACGTGAACAGGGAAACCTGTAAGTGTTGCGAATCATCCTGGCTTTCACGGAGGAAGCACCTCCATGAAGTGATAGAAGAGGAGGCACACCGCACTCTTGATCCAAGGCCAACTGCCTGCAAGGAGAGCCGCTTGCTTCCTCAGGAACCCCAGCCAGCCTGGGAAGCAGGGCTGCTGTGAGCTCACGGAGGGGCCAGAATGAGGCTAGTCCACTGGGGTTTTGTATGATGCTGACAGCAAAGGCCCCTCACAAGACCCTGGTCCTGAGCTGGGAGTGGCAGTGGCCAGGTTTCCAGCTGGACGGCTCCCGCAGGCAAGCTCAACTACTGGAGAACTGTCTGAGGCCAAGCAAGTACCACTTGGGCTTCCCTGGTGGTGCGGAGGTAAAGAATCCCCCTACCAACGCAGGAGATGTAGGAGAATGCAGGTCTGACCCTCGGTTGGGAAGATCCCCTGGAGAAGGAAATGGCAACCCACTCCAGTATCTCTGCTTGAAAAATTCCATGGACAGAGGAGCCTGGTGGTCCTCTGGGGTCCATGGGGTCACAAAGAGTCAGACATGACTGACTGAGCACATGCACAACAAAGTGGTTTCACAAGTACAGGTACAAGCAAGTACCATGGGTCTTAGAAGGTGTAGCTTCAGGGCGGAAGCAGATAGGTCTCAGCATCTAAAAAGGCCAAGAACCCAACAGGCTGCAGGAGAGAAAGTGCCGTAAGAGGGACAGAACACAGGGCAACGGAGGCCCTTTCACTGCTCCTCCCACGGCCCTGTCAGCTTTGGGGCCCAAGAGCTGCCTGGCCCGCTCAGATCCTGTTGCCTCAACCCAGACCAGCTGACCCACACCCCTCCAGCTGCTCCGTGGCCTGGGCCTCAGTTCTCTACTCCCAACACACTGAACTTCTCTCAAAGGCGGAGAAAACCAGTTACCAAGAAAGAGGGTGTAAAACACCCAGGAGTACATCTGATAGTAATGCCAGGTATGAGCTGCTATATAAATGACCTTTTAACCCACCATTGTTAAAGAGTGGTGCCGTTTTCACAGGAGAAAGTGGTAAAGAGGTTTTGCTTGGAGAAGGGAAATAATCACAACTTCCTCTGGCAAATTTCTCAGCATCTTCTCGGTTTGTAAAAGCTTTAAATCGGGATCCTTTGTTCATCTTGACAGCTTGTAAGGCTTCCTTTTTATCTTCATAAACGTGAATCCTTTCTGTATGGAAAAAGCGACAAAGGAAAATCAGAGACGATTAACTGGAGCCCTTGTCACCTAATTCACACTTGAAGCCCTGGGTTTGTTAATTAACAGTTGTGACCCAGTAGCCTGATTTTTCTCTCATTAATATTTCAGATTTTTAATCTTCACAAAAAAGGGCTTCAGTTAGCAAAAAGAACACAGTAAGTCTGATCATAAGAATATGCATGGATATAAATGATAAATATTTTATATCTACATATGCAGTTTTTACACCTAAGGATATAAAAATAAAATGTATGGACCAATGATCTAAATAATTTTAAAAGTAAGTCAAAAATCTATGACTATTGGACTTCCCTGGTGGTCCAGTGGTTAAGAATCTGCCTGCTAATGCAGAAGACATGGGTTCAATCCCTGCTTTGGGAAGATTTCCACATGCCTCGAGGTAAGGCAACTACTGAGCCCTTGCCCTCAAGCCTGTGCTTTCCAACAAGAGAAGCCACAGCAATGAGAAGCCCATGTACTGCAACTAGAGAAAGCCCAAGTGTAACATCAAAGACCCGGCACAACCACAAATAAATAAATAGAAAATACACACACAAAAAAGGGGTACTAGATATAAAAATACGACAGGTTTCCCTTATTTGAAAAGACCAAAAGGGAAGTTTAATAACATGCAGTATGGTTGATGGAACAGAAACAAGATACTTGTTTCCCCTTTTCAGATAGAAAAAATGTACATTCATACTATAGAGAGGCTAAAGTCACTCATTCATAGCAAATAGTGATATCTTTTGGAGGACCGTAGCTTTCAGTTTTAAAAATGCATACTGAAAAAAAATACCAAAAACCTTTTGACCTGACATTCTTACCAATTTTATAAAAATAAAAATAATGTACATACATACATATATATGTTGAATGTAAATTAAAATATACTAAAAATATAAAAGTATTTAAAATTTAAATACACAAATAAAACATAGTAAGCAGGGTCAGGAATGATACACAAAACAGTAAGATTTGGCTGGGGAGGAATAAATTTCATCTTTATAGACTACACACACATATATAAAAAGTATATATTATGTACAGTTTTACAAAAAGCAACTTCGTTGTGATCAAGCTTTCATTACTTCTTTCCAATGTTATTTTAGTCTTATTTAAAATTACAATTCTTTAATGTTGAAAATTATAACTTCACTGGCCATTTGCATTCATTAATATAAAAGGTGGTCAGGTTACAGAGAATTAAAAAAAAGTGAGGGAGATAATTAATCAAAAAATGGAGCCAGTCCATAAATATTTATAAATGAACTATATCTCCATAGAATCCAATTTCCTTAATTTCTAAAAATTCCTATATAGATTTACCAAAAATTCAGGAGCATTCTACAGAAAGATGTGAACAATGGTTAGTTTGGAGGAATGAGAGTATGGTGATTAAAGTCTTCTTTCTTCTCTTCTGTAGTTTATGATTTTTCAAAATCCCTCTCCCCTGATGTAAATGAACCACCTGTGTAACAGACACCCTACTGGTCACATTACCATTTCTTGCCGGGGTGTCCTCGAAGGCTGGGCACACCCCATAGTACAGAGGCGCCTCTGCGGAGGCTCTCAGCACGGCTTTCTGGCTGTTGACGCCACCCGAGGCACTGAAGGGCGCTGAACAGGTCTTAGATGTCACGACGTCTTCCTCTGGAGGATTCAAGCCCACACTATAACCAAAGTCTCTGTCTTCAGAAAAGCTGACCTGCTCAGCTGGGCTCCCTACTGCAGACTTCACAATCCTTTGTGTGTCCTGGCCCAGGGACGGGGCATCTGCAGCACCAAGGTCGGGCAGGTGTGAAGGCAGTGTACCATGCTCTAACAAAGCCTGAGCCAATTTTTTCTCAAAAATGAACCTTGTTGTTGATGTAATGGGTCCACATTTCAATCCAGCTTTGACAATCTCTTCTCTAAGCTCATCTGGATTTAGGAGCTTCAATCGCGCCAAGATGGTATCCATTGTCATTTCACCTAGGCCCAAAAGAACGAAAATCAATTTGATGGCTGTTAAGTACGTCTTCTCTTAAACAAATTCAGCAAAGTTGCAGGATATAAGATTCATGTACAGAAATCTGCTGCTTTTTTATACATTAATAATGAACAACCAGAAAGAGAAAGTAACAAATCCTGTTTAAAATCACATCATAAAGAATAAAATGCCTAGAAATAAACTAAACTACAGAGGTGAAGACCTGAAGACCTGTGAAGACAGACATTTCTCCAAAGACATACAGATGGCCAACAGGGACATAAAAGGTACTCAACATCACTAATTATTAGAGAAATTCAAGACAAAACCACAATGAGATATCACCTAACACTGGTCACAATAGTTATCATCAGAAAGTGTACAAATATCAAAGGCTGGAGAAGATGTGGAGAAAAGGGAACTCTTGCACACTGTTGATGAGACTGCAAAATGGTACAGCCACTATGGAAAAACAGTATGGAGGTTCCTCAAAAAACTAAAAACATAACTACCATATGATTCAGCAATTCCACTTTTAGGATATATCTATCTATCTGTACACACGCACCCAAAGGAAACAAATACACTAATCTGAAAAGATATGAGCACCCCAAAGTTCATAGCAGCATTATTCACAATAGCCAAGCTACAAAAAAATGAAATTTTGCCATTTGCAACAACATGGAAGGGCTTAGAGGGTATTATGCTTAGTGAAAGAAGTCAGACAGAAAGACAAATACTATGTGTAGTCATGTGTACAAGGAATCTAAAAAATAAAACTAGTTAATACAACAAAAAAGAAACAGACTCACAGATAAAGAGAACTAGTGGCTACTGGTGGGGAGGAAAGGGAAGGGCAAGATCTGGTATGGGATTTAAGAGATGCAAACTATTATGTATAAAATAGACAAGGAATAAGGATAGGTTTACATCAGAGGAATTATAACCATTATATTGTAGTAACTTTTAATGGAGTACAATATGCAAAACTACTGAATCACTATGCTGTAACCTGAAACTAATGATATTGTAAATCAACTATACTTCCATTTAAAAAAAAAAAAAAAGTGGCAAAAGAGCTGGCTTCAGGGAATTCCCTGGTTAGGACTCCATGCTTCCATTGAAGAGGGCTTGACCCTTGACTGGGGCTTGACCCTTGACTGGGGAACTAAGATCCTGAAAGCAACACACTATGACCAAAAAAAAAAAACCAACGTTGACTTCAAAGTTTCATCTCAATCCATTATTTCCCCATATTCTTTGGAGTCTATGACACAATCTGATCACACCAACATTCTAGCGAGGCCAGCATGCTGGAGAAACAGATACATCACTTGTCACCAGTTGCAGTATGCATGCATGTGTGCTAAGTCGCTGCAGTCATGTCCAATTCTTTGTGACCCCATGGACTGTAGCCCACCAGGCTCCAATGTCCGTGGAATTCTCCAGGCAAGAATACTGGAGTGGGTTGCCATGCACCTCCAGGGGAATCTTCCCAACCCAGGGATCAAATCTGTGTCTCTTCAGTCTCCTGCATTGACAGGCAGGCTCTTTACCCACTAGGGCCACCTGGGAAGCCCAGTTGCAGAATAATTAAAAAGAAATCCCCAGGAAAGCAACTGGACAATGTTCATCAAAACTCCAACTCCAGAAATTTATCCTACAGATACATCTGTACTTTATTCCATACATGATGAGAAATTATGCAAAGATTTATACAGAAGAGCCACACAGATAGCTCTGGAAGTCATTTTGCTAATACTGATGACAAATAGCTGATGTTCAACATGTTGGGGGGATTCCCAAGTGCCTGGTTCTATCCTAAGCACTCTGTCTGCACTAAGTTATTTAAAATTCACGGTAACTCCCCATGAAAGTTTATTGCCATTGCTCACCCCTGCTTCAGAGATGAAAATCCTAAATCAGAGAAGCTAAGTGACTTGTTCAAGTTATACAGTCACCAATCAAATGGATGTGAACTGGAGCTGGAGGTTTCATCAATACATTTAGAGAAAGAGCAGTTAAATCTATGGTACAGGTTTAAGTACGGTCAGCTAGAACTGGGAGAAGGTAAGAAAGGACAGAGCACGGATCACTGCTGCAGTTACTGGGGCTGGAGGTGAGGGCTCAGACTAGAGAAACAGGATGTCTTGACCACAGATCAGATGCCAGGAGTGGGGTCTGGAAGGCCTGTAGTGGGCCTATAGTAATACCTAGATTTCCAGTCTAGATGCCTAGAAAGCGATTCTCCCTAAGGCAGAGAATATGAAAGAAGAAAATGGGGATTTAGGAATTAAGCATAAGAGACACCCACTGCACATCAAGTAGGCATTTTGATTTTCAAGTCTGAGATTCAGAAGACGTTCAGAGTGAGAAAAACAGAGCTGGGTGTCAAGGGTACATAAATGAGTGCTTAATCTTTGCCTCAACACCTTGTCTCCAATTCATTAGCCTGTCATGCAGTGAGCAGAGTGAGCTTGGACTCAATAACAGCTGAATGATAGTTATTTCTGTATTTTTCTTTTTAATAAATTTTTATACCACCCTTCCCCCCACTCACACACTCCAAGACTTCAAAAATCTCATCTTAAACAATCAATGTATTGCACAGCCCCTTCTAGAGCTGCCAAAGAAAAACAAGGGGGAGGCCAACTGACTACAGGAGCCCACTCAGGGAGAGCTCCTAGGGGAGTCTGAACATGAGGCATAAGGTCAACACCACACGCCAGGCAAAGCAGCGGTGGGGAGGACTGGGGCAGATGTTATGAACGAATGGAGAGAAACGCCACCTGATCCTGATAATATTCTCTTTTGCATATACTATCCCTGTGTCCTGACTCTAAAGCTACCTTTTAAAAAAATTTATTAGATTGATGAAAAAGTAATTGGAGTTTCTGACAGTGAATTTTAAATCACTGTAACTAGGCTCAAACACATCTTTATTAATCAAAATAGGAACCATTACAATCAACACATTGTTTTTCCAAAAAAAAAAAAAAAAATCCATGCTTCAAGACTCGACGAACTCGTGGAAAGCATTTTCTGCCTCCTACTGATGTGGAAGTGCTTTCCCTGCAAAAAGTTGTTGAGATGCTTGAAGAAGTGGTAGTTAGTTGGTGAGAGGTCAGGTGAATATGGTGGATGAGGCAAAACTTCGTAGCCTAATTCATTCAACTTTTGAAGGGTTGATTGTGCAACGTGCAGCCAGGTATTGTGGAGAATTCAGCCCGTTCTGTTGACCAATGCCAGCTGCAGGCGCTCGTTTTCAGTGCATCTCAGCAATTTTGCTGAGCATACTTCTCAGATGTAATGGTTTTGCCGAAAGCTGTAGTGTATCAGTCCAGCAGCAAAGCACCAACAGTGACCAAGACCTTTTTTTGCTGCAAGTTTGGCTTTGGTAAGTTATCCTTCTTGGAACTTCTCGGTTCAACCACTGCACCAGCTGTTATATACAATCCACTTTTTGCTGCATGTCACAATCTGATCAAGAAATGGTTTGTTGTTGTTGAGTAGAATAAAAGCTGACGATACTCCAAAACAACGATTTCTTTTATTTTCAGTCAGTTCATGCAGTACCCACTTAACAAGCTTTTTCACCTTTCCAATTTGCTTCAAATGCCAAATGACCATAGAAGGTCGATGTTGAGTTCTTCGGCAACTTCTCATGTAGCTGTAAGAGGATAAGCTTCAGTGATTGCTCTCAACTGGTCACTGTCAACTTCTAATGGCCAGCCACTAAGCGTCTCATCTTCAAGGCTCTTGTCTCCTTTGCAAAACTTCTAGAACCACCACTGCACTGTATGTTCATTAGCAATTCCTGGGCCAAATGTATTGATGTTTCAAGTTGTCTCAATGTTTTACGGCCCATTTTGAACTCGAATAAAAAAAAAAAATCTCTCAAATCTGCTTTTTGTTTAACATCATTTCTATAGTCTAAAATGAATATAAAATTAACAGCAAGTAATAAGTCATCAGCAAAAAAAAAAAGCGAGAAACACACATTAAAATGATAACATAACCACATGTTATTTAAGAATATATTCCAATATCAAATGGCAAAGTTTAACAATGCAAAACCGCAATTACTTTTACACCAAGCTAATATTTTTAATTGGAGGATAATTGCTTTATAATGTAAAGATTTCTGTCATACACCAACATGAATCAGCCATAGGTATACATATATCCCCTCCCCTCTTGAACCTTCCTCCCACCTCCTATCCCTCTAGGTTGTCACAGAGTACTGGGTAGAGCTCCCTACATCATACGGCAAATTCCTATCTATTTTACATATGGTAATGTATGTTTCAATGCTACTCTCTCAATTCCTCCTGACCCCTGCTTCCCTGCTGTGTCCACAAGTCTGTTACCTACATCTGTGTCACTACTGCTGCCCTGCAAATAGGGTCATCAGTACCATTTTTCTAGATTCCACATATATGTGTTAATATATGATATTTTTCTCTTTCTGACTTAAACTTCACTCTGTATAATAGGCTCTAGGTTCATCCACCTCACTAGACCTGACTCAAACTTGCTCCTTTTTATAGCTAAGCAACATTTCATTGTGTGTATACACACACACACACACACACACACACACACACACACACACAACTTCTTTATCCATTCATCTGTCAATGGATATCTAGGTTGCCTCCATGTTCTGGCTATTATAAACAGTTAAAGCTATCTTTTTAATATAGGCTAATCTGAAGGGGGTTTTGTCCTTGTAACCAAGTAAGCCACGAAGAGAACAATTATATTATATCACTAACTGTGTGACCCTGAGCAAGTTATGTAAACTCTAAGCCTCAGTTTCCTCATCTATAAAACATACATAATAATAGCTCCACTTTTTAACAAGAATTAGATAAAATAATGCATGTGTTTGACACTGACAAAGTATCCATAAATGTCAGGGATATGAAGTTATTACTAAGTAATACAAGCTTATTAGCCTTGCAGAATACACAGTATGCTAGAAAGTCAACTTGAATAAAGACAAACATATATCCTCTGCTACTGATATTCTTAATACACAAATATTTGCTCATGTGTGGGAAAGAAAAGATAAAGCAGGAAATAATGAGACTAGTTAGCTTCAGGGGAGGGTGGGAAACAGACAGCAAGGCCAGAGGGCAGGGGAAAGGACATTTCTGAATGATTTTATATGTTCTGACTTTTAGTAATGTCTGTGATTCACATACACAAAAATCATGTAAATAAACAGACAGGAGAGACCTCCAAGTGGACTACAAACCAAAACAAATGTGCTCATCAGTATTACAAGTTAGTAACATAATGAATGGGAGAAGGAATGTAGCCACTGAAAAATAGGTAAAGATAGGAAAGGTACACAGACACTCTAGCTGGAAGGTGCGTTTTCACAGTAGTATAGGTTAGCGATTCTGAAGCTTTTTGTGTGTCCTCTAGGTATCAGCAAATAATTGGATATATTGTGGTTGCTGAGACCCAGACTCCTCACTGACAGAGAAGGGAGAGGCTACAACAGGCCTCAGAAAATTTCTGTAAAGGGCCAAGAGTAAATTTTGAGGTTCAATTTTCCATCCCCATGGAAAAGAAATGCAAAAAGACAAAATGGTTGTCTGAGGAGGCCTTACAAATAGCTGCGAAAAGAAGAGAAGCGAAGAGAAGCGCAAAGCAAAGGAGAAAAGGAAAGATATTCCCATTTGAATGCAGAGTTCCAAAGAATAGCCAGGAGAGATAAGAAAGCCTTTCTCAGCAATCAAGGCAAAGAAATAGACGAAAACAACAGAATGGGAAAGACTAGAGATCTCTTCAAGAAAATTAGAGATACTAAGGGAACATTTCATGCAAAAATGGGCTCAATAAAGGACAGAAATGGTATGGACCTAACAGAAGCAGAAGATATTAAGAGGAGATGGCAAGAATACACAGAAGAACTGGTACAAAAAAGATCTTCATGACCCAGATAATCACAATGGTGTGATCACTCACCTAGAGCCATACATCCTGGAATGTGAAGTCAAGTGGGCCTTAGAAAGCATCACTACAAACAAAGCTAGTGGAGGTGATGGAATTCCAGTTGAGCTATTTCAAATCCTGAAAGCTGATGCTGTGAAAGTGCTGCACTCAATATGCCAGCAAATTTGGAAAACTCAGCAGTGGCCACAGGACTGGAAACGGTCAGTTTTCATTCCAATCCCTACGAAAGGCAATCCCAAAGAATGCGCAAACTACTGCACAACTGCACTCATCTCACATGCTAGTAAAGTAATGATCAAAATTCTCCAAGCCAGGCTTCAGCAATACGTGAACCGAGAACTTCCAGATGTTCAAGCTGGTTTTAGAAAAGGCAGAGGAACAAGAGATCAAATTGCCAACATCTGCTGGATCACCGAAAAAGCAAGAGAGTTCCAGAAAAATGTCTCTTTCTGCTTTATTGACTAAGCCAAAGCCTTCAACTGTGTGGATCACAATAAACTGTGGAAAATTCTGAAGGAGATGGGAATACCAGATCACCTGACCTGCCTCTTGAGAACCTATATGTAGGTCAGGAAGCAGCAGTTAGAACTGGACATGGAACAACAGACTGGTTCCAAATAGGAAAAGGAGTATGTCAAGGCTGTATATTTTCACCCTGCTTATTTAACTTCTATGCAGAGTACATCATGAGAAACGCTGGGCTGGAAGAAGCACAGCTGGAATTAAGATTGTCGGTAGAAATATGAATAACCTCAGATATGCAGATGACACCACCCTTATGGCAGAAAGTGAAGAGGAACTAAAAAGCCTCTTGATGAAAGTGAAAGAGGAGAGTGAAAAAGTTGGCTTAAAGCTCAACATTCAGAAAACTAAGATCATGGCATCTGGTCCCATCACCTCATGGGAAATAGATGAGGAGACAATGGAAACAGTGTCAGAGTTTATTTTGGGGGCTCCAAAATCACTGCAGATGGTGACTGCAGCCATGAAATTAAAAGACGCTTACTCCTTGGAAGGAAAGTTATGACCAACCTAGATAGCATATTAAAAAGCAGAGACATTACTTTGCCAACAAAGGTCCGTCTGGTCAAGGCTATGGTTTTTTCAGTGGTCATGTATGGATGTGAGAGTTGGACTGTGAAGAAAGCTGAGTGCCGAAAAATTGATGCTTTTGAACTGTGGTGTTGGAGAAGACTCTTGAGAGTCTCTCGGACTGCAAGGAGATCCAACCAGTCCATCCTGAAGGAGATAAGTCGTGGGTGTTCATTGGAAGGACTGATGCTGAAGCTGAAACTCCAATACTTTGGCCACCTCATGTAAAGAGTTGATTCATTGGAAAAGACCCTGATGCTGGGAGGGGAAGGGGACGACAGAGGATGAGATGGCTGGATGACATCACTGACTGGATGGGCATGAGTTTGAGTAAACTCCGGGAGTTTGTGATGGACAGGGAGGCCTGGCGTGCTGCGATTCATGGGATCGCAAAGAGTCGGACATGACTGAACTGAACTGAACTGATGAGCCAAAGAACCTGCAAACACTCAAGAGCTATAGATGAAAGATGGCTGTCTTCCAAAAACACGTTGGAGCCAGAGTTGGCCTGTGGGCCATAGTTTGCTGACCCTTCGGCTAGAATTAGAAGTATCTGCAACATGTCCATTCATTTGATAGAGACATAAAGACACAGATTAAGAAACTGAGGCAGGTCTGCAGACTGTATAATACTTCCTGACTTTATTACTAGCAGTATGATTACACAAGATCCTAACATTTGGGAATCTAAGTGGATGTATACAGGGTTTCTTTAACTCTTTATTTTATATTTTAATGATAAACACAAGGAGTTGAAAAATGGTACAGAGAAGTCTTGTGGAGTCACCATGTGGCTTCCCTCAGTGGGACACCTGAAACACTGCATCCAACCCAGGCAGCCGACCCTGGCACTGCACACTGACCTAACCGCACCCTCACCAGGTTCTGCAGTCACTCTCCTCTTGGGTCTTTGTATGTAACTCTGTGATCGCTTACCATATGATCGTTTATCACACGAATAGCTTCACAAAGACATGCTAAATTACTGAACTGTTCCCTCACCACAAAGATCTTTCTGCCAACCCTTGACTGTCATACCCAACTTCCTCCACTGTCCCCTACCCATGAAAACCACTGAAGTATCCCCCATTGTTATAATACCTTTACTTCACGTTATATAAATGGAATTATACACTACAGACCTTTTGAGGTTGGCTTTTTTCACTCAGCGTAATGCCCTTGAGATCCATCCGAGTTGTTGAGGGATCAACAGTTTGGCCTCACTGCTGAGAAGCATTCCACAGCATGAAGGTGCCAGTTTTATCCTTCAGACACATCTGGGCTGTTCCAGTTTTTGGCAATTACAAATGAAGTTATAAACATTTGCATAAGGGTTTTTGTGTGAAAGTAAGTTTTCGACCCTCTAGGATAAATGCCGAAGAGTGAAGTACAGGTTCAACTATTTGAGAAACTGGGAGTTTGACTTCAGAATGACTGCACCTTTAAAATTTTTACCAGCAATAGAAAAAAATTTTTTACCAGCAATAAATTAAAAAAAAAAAATCTCTACCAGCAGTAAATGAGACCCAGTTTCTCAGCGTTTCCACTAGCATTACCAAATGTCATTGGTATTTTTTATTTTAGACATTCTCACAGGTGTGTAGTGATATCTCATTGTAAGTTTAATTAGCAATTTCATGACTGGCTAGTGATGTTGAACATCTTTTCACGTGTGTTTATTTCTTCTGTACCATTTGTAATTTTTTGTCTGAAGTGACTTAGAAATATAAGTTGAAAATTTAAAAAGAACTTAATAAATAAGACACTCCAAACTGTAATTTCTTAGCCTCTGGTGGCTCAGACCCTAAAGAAGCTGCCTGCAGTGCAAGAGACCCGGGTTCCTTGCCTGGGTCAGGAAGATTCCCCTGGAGAAGGGAAGGGCAACCCACTCCAGTATTCTTGCTTGGAGAATCCCATGGACAGAGGAGCCTGGCGGGCTACAGTCCATCAGGTTGCAAAGAGACTGACAGCGGCTTTCCCATTACTTTTCAGACACCACTAGCCCCAACCGTCTTTGGTCTTAGTGTTTGCATAGCCTTTCACTGGGGCGTCCTGTTTTCTGACAGGGTTTTCTGTCACAGTGGGTTTTCTGACACAGTGCTGACAGTGTACCTGGACACAGCAGCACGCTATTTACTAAAGATATCATCTGAAACTTTCTGAAGGGGATGAGAGAAGGTAAACAACCAGAAACCCAACAGGTCCAGGGCAAGCTGGACCTCGTGTCAACAGGCCTGCATCTCCACACGGCTTCTGCCTTGGACTTGTCATCCCCGCCGAGCGGGACCTTCCTGAGGCCTGCTCCCTCAGCTGTAAAAATTAAGTCATCTGTAAGGACCGCTGCAGCCCCGAGATGTCTAGGTAGGGTCATCAACGTGTTGATGCTAATAAAATTAGCTTTCTGCTAATAAAATTCTATCTCCTTATCAGGGTATTTGAGAAACTGTTGTTTATCCTCCAGGAAGAAACCAGACTTGCGGGAAACGCGGTGAAAGAAAACTGAACGAAGGAGGATCTGGGATGCACGCAGGGTGCACACTGCCTTCTCGGTCAAATCAGGGGGCTCAAACCCACAAAACTGGGCACAAACGTGCCCCCGGGCATCCAGCATTGCGGCGCTCTCACCGCCTGCAAGGCAAGGACTCGCGCGTTTTACTTCAGGTCTCTCCCCAGAACACCGACTCAGGCCGGGGAAGGGAATCCAAGCCCGGAGAGGAGAAGCTCGGGGGGACCCGAGCCGGGGAGGCGGGTGGGAGAGGAAGGGAAGGAGGACCCAGGCCCGGGCAAGGGAGCGGGCCCACCCGCGAACCGGTCTTACCTGGATCGGGGGCTGGGCCCGCGGCCGCGCGGGGCGGCGGGGCGGGTGGACCGCTCTGACCCAGGCCCCGCGGCCGCCTGTCCAACCGCCGCACCAGCCAGCGCACCGCGATCAGCAGCACCGAGGCTCCCAGCAGCTCCCAGGCCAGCGCCGCCCACTCAGTGGCCGCCAGCCGCGGCCACAGCATCGCCACAGCTCGCCCGGTTGCCGCCGCCGCCGCCGCCGCCGCCGAGGCCCACTCGCCCGAGGACCCCGCGCGCCAGGCTGCCTGCACCACTGCCTGACGGCGCCGCGCCCAGGGGCAGCCGGGGCGGGGCCGGATCCGCACGCGCGAGGCAGGGCGCTTGATCCCACGACGGCGCCCGGCGGCCCGACAAGGGAGCGCGGCCGCTGCCGCCGCGCCTTCAGGCTCAGGGCGCGTGACGGCGTGGTCGGGCAGTGGCGCGGGCAGTCGGCGCGCGGGGTCCTCGGGCAGAAAGACGCCCCCCAGGGGCGGGTCCGAAGGCAGATCCACAGATCCTGAGGCCCGGGCCTGGAGCCCTAGAAAGAGGTTGTCCAGCCGCGGGCGGGTCTCCGAGGGAGTCCCTGGGGTCTGGGAGGAGGTTGTGCTGGGGGTTCAGGCCAGGCCCGGGTTCCAGTCGCGGTGGAACCACAAATGAACCGCTTTGGTTTCTCTGTTGCGCTAGGTGGAAACGCGGCTGCTTTGCGGTTCAGAGCTACCAAACTCCTACAGGCCAGTGCCTGGTATTTTACTTACGGACATGCTTTCAAACAAGGTTTCTGACAGCTTGTGGTTCTAGAAGACAAGTTTCTCCGTGCACTTTCTAGCTGCAGCGTGACTCTGTTACCGAGTTGAAGCTTGCTGTGCTCGCGCAAGGCGGGCCCGATGAGTTCAAGAGACGAGGTGTAGTGGCAAGGTATAAATACGAATTTATTTGGAGAGCTGTCTGATTGAGAAGATGGCAGACTAAAGTCTCAGGATGGCATGTTTTTTTTTTTATATATAGACAGAGAATTAACGAGGAACTAAAGTCAAAAGGCAGAATAGAGAGGGAGAGATGATTAGGAAGTTAAAAGGGCCATCAGTCTTGCAAAACATCTCTGGAAATGGCCAATCTTTGGAAGGGATGTATTAATCTCTCTTGCAGCCATGCGCAGGTGGGCAGGGTTAGATTATCTCTCTATGAGCTGAACAAACCCACTTTAACAGTCTGGCAGAGGAGCAGGGTCCTTTGAGGCGTGCCATTTATGTATGATTATAATAACAGCAACGAAAAGCAAGTCAAAGAAACAGTTCCAGCATGGAGTCAGAATTGATTCTTCTGTGCAACAATTCCTTTTAACTTGGCAGCAGACTCATGTCTGCATTTGTCTTGTCTAGCTTATCTGACTCGCCTTACTTTCTTAGCCAGTGTAGGTTACTTTCTCACCATCCTATCCCTGGAGCCACCCATGGCTTCCCAGACACAATGGACAGATGTACCTAAGGTGACCAGGTGACCCCATTCACTGGACTTCCACGCAGATGGACAGGCAGGGGAGTGGTTGCTGCAGGCAGGGGAAGGGCTGACTATACAGTGGCTTAGGCATTTTTAGCAACTGGTGGAAGCATCTGTCTTAATAGTGGTGGGGTCACACAACTACGCTTGTCAAAACTCTCAGGCATGTACAATACAAAGGCGAATTTTACTGTGTAATTTATACATTTACTTTTTAAATAGAAAAAAACCCTAAAGAAATAAAATTGACTTCCTTGGTTAAAAAAATTAATTGGACAGTACTAACAGTCAATTCCTCTTTCACTTTCATCAAGTGGCTTTTTAGTTCCCCTTCACAGGTCAGGCAGATAATCTGACTCTTCCCATCTGAAGAGGAACTAAAAAGCCTCTTGATGAAAGTGAAAGAGGAGAGTGAAAAAATTGGCTTAAAGCTCAACATTCAGAAAACTAAGATCATGGCATCCAGTCCCATCACTTCATGGGAAGTAGATCGGGAGACAGTGGAAACGGTGTCAGACTTTATTTTTTTGGGCTCCAAAATCACTGCAGATGGTGACTGCAGCCATGAAATTAAAAGACGCTTACTCCTTGGAAGGAAAGTTATGACCAACCTAGATGGCGTATTAAAAAGCAGAGACATTACTTTGCCAACAAAGGCCTGTCTAGTCAAGGCTATGGTTTTTCCAGTGGTCATGTACGGATGTGAGAGTTGGACTATAAAGAAAGCTGAGCACCGAAAAATTGATGCTTTTGAACTATGATGTTGGAGAAGACTCTTGAGAGTCCCTTGGACTGCAAGGAGATCCAACCAGTCCATCCTGAAGGATGTAAGTCGTGGGTGTTCATTGGAAGGACTGATGCTGAAGCTGAAACTCCAATACTTTGGCCACCTCATGTAAAGAGTTGACTCATTGGAAAAGACCCTGATGCTGGGAGGGATTGGGGGCAGGAGGAGAAGGGGACGACAGAGGATGAGATGGCCAGATGGCATCACCGACTCGATGGACATGAGTTTGAATAAACTCTGGGAGTTGGTGATGGACAGGGAGGCCTGGCGTGCTGCGATTCATGGGGTCGCAAAGAGTCAGACACGACTGAGCGACTGGACTGGACTGAACTGAACTGAACAGTCAGTTGAGCACAACAATTGAAGAGTCAGTGAATTTGAGAATGCGTGAAGTCCAAATCAAACCCACAATGATGTTGCTTTCTACCCACCAGGAATGGTTAAAATTAGAAGACTGACAGTATCAAAGTTTGTGAGGATGTGGGGCTGTTTTAGAATTCTCATACACTGCTGGTAGGAGTGTAAAATGAATCAACCACTTTGAAAACCACGAAGCAGTTTTTAATGAAGTTAAATGTATGCCTCCCTATGGTTCAGCAGTGCGGGCCTGGATGTGAAAAATGAAAGTTCTCAGAATGTTCACAGCAGCTTTATTCAGAATAGCCAAGCAAGAAACACCCAGGTTGTTTGGGTAAACCCCAGAAGAACGGATAAACAAATTTAGAATCGTCATATGATAATCCTGCACAGAGGTTTATTATTAGATACAACGTGGCTGAATCAAAACTTTGCTGAGAATGCCACACAAGAACGATACTGCATAATTTCATTTATAAGAGGCTCAAGCTCAAGGCAAATCTGGTGATAGAAGTCGGACCAGGGGTTGCCTCTGAGTGGGGTGGTGAGCTGGGAGGGACATGAGGGACTTCCACTGTGTGACGCTCTCTGCATCTTGCTTGCATTGATAGAAATACCAGTACACATTTGATTGACATTTGTCAAAACTCACCAAAATATACACTTAAAATCTGTGCCTATTTTAGCATATGTTTTGCCTACATTTAAAAAGGAATAGGGACTTCCCTGGTGGTTCAGTAGTTAAGACTCCTTGTGCTTCTACTGCAGTGCTGGTTTGATCCCTGGTAAGGGAACTAGGAAGGAAAGTGATGACCAACTTAGATAGCATGTTAAAAAGCAGAGACGTTACTTTGCCAACAAAGGTCCGTCTGGTCAAGGCTATGGTTTTTCCAGTGGTCATGTATGGATGTGAGAGTTGGACTGAGTGCCGAAAAATTGATGCTTTTGAACTGTGGTGTTGGAGAAGACTCTTGAGAGTCCCTTGGACTGCAAGGAGATCCAACCAGTCCATCCTAAAGGAGATCAGTCCTGGGTGTTCATTGGAAGGACTGATTCTGAAGCTGAAACTCCATCCAGTACTTTGGCCACCTCATGCGAAGAGTTGACTCATTTGAAAAGACCCTGATGCTGGGAGGGATTGGGGGCAGGAAGAGGGGATGACAGAGGATGAGATGGCTGGATGGCGTCACCGACTCGATGAGCATGAGTTTGAGTAAACTCCGGGAGTTGGTGATGGACAGGGAGGCCTGGCGTGCTGCGATTCATGGGGTCGCAAAGAGTCGGACATGACTGAGCAACTGAACTGAACTGAAGGGAACTAGGATTCCACATGCCACAGGGTGCAGACAATAAAATAACCACATTTGAAAAGGGATAAAGAGCACCCTGTTAGATGAGATCTTACCTTATATTCTCTTTAATTTCTAAGTACTTGAGGATGGATCTCTATCCCCAGCCTCTCCTCAGACTTGACATTTCTGAGCCTGTGCCATTGTTCAGTGATGAGAGCTCCAAGCACTGGGTCAGACCGCCCCTGCCTGCCAGGTAACTTTAGGTGAATTCTTTAATTTCCCTGTGTTGTGTTTTTTTTTTTCAGGGATAAAATAGAATGATAATTGCACTGTCTCAGAGATGAGGCTTAATATGTGCCAGGCTCTTGCTACAGTGCAAGACTTCATAAACATTAGCTGTTACTACCACTTCTATACTTTTTAAAAATTATAAATGTTATATATATGACTTTAAGCGCTTCCCCAATGACTAAGTGGTAAAGAATCTACCTGCAACGCAGGAGACATGAGACCAAGGGTTTGAATCCTGGGTAGGGATGATCCCCTGGAGAAGGAATTGGCAACCCATTTCAGTATTCTTGCTTGAAAAATCCCATGGACAGAAGAGCCAGTCCATGGGGTCAAAAAGAGTTGGACATGACTGAGCAACTGAGCATGCATACAGGCAGTAGCAGCATCAGCCTCCTTTGTGAGGGATTTTGTTATAGTAATCATAAATCCCAGTGATTCAGAGTGGAGACTACTGATTTGAGAGATTGTATATGGTGATAGAGGCTGTTGCCAGTAGCATCCATTCTTTTAATAACAGAAGTCCCAGCTGGAGCTGGACACTGTTGTCCAGCTAAACACACATCCTGTGGCCCAGTGACTAAGTGGAGGCAACAGACAGTGTACACTGCTAGGGAGCGGTACCCTTGGATGAGGGTATGCAATATGTCTTCCTTTTGAGAAATGCAGACAGGAAGTGGGACCTGGAGCAGCTATCCTAGACCACAGGTGAGGCTGGAGGTTAGAAGGCACCAGAAGCTGCCTTTATCAGTTCTGTTTTACTGTTCGGGCTGTTTCATGAAAGAGAAACTTCTCTCATTTAAGCCACTAAATTTCAGGGTCTCATAGCAGCTTTACCAGCCTAACAAGTATCTTAATACCAGGATTTTGTGTGGAATCCAGCTAACAATAGGAATCCTATTATGGCTGGATCCTCCTAACTGCCATCTAATGCAGTCTACGGTCCATTAAACAACACTGGGATGGTGTGGGGGTGGTGGTGGTGATGCACAATTCCACTGTTAAAAGAAGCTAACACTGTATTGGCCACTATTCACCTTTGAGGTAGAAATGAATTTGAGATGTAAATCCCTGTAGGTAGAAGTGGATTTCTACAAATGAAGAGAAAATTAAGTTTAAGAGACTTGACGGTCTTTTGGGAGAGAAGCTGGTTTAATTCATGATTGCAGTTTGTCTCCTACCCTGATCCCTACCTCCATTTTTCTTTTTTAAAAAAAGATTTATTTATTTTGTTTTTGGCTGTGCTGGGTGTTCGTTGCTGCGTGGACTTTTCTCTAGTTGTGGTGAGCAGGGGCTGCTCTAGTTGCGGTGCTCGGACTTATTGCGGTGGCTTCTCTTGTAAGCATGGGCTCTAGGCACTTGGGCTTTAGGAGTTGCAGTGCATGGCCTCAACAGTTGCAGTTCCTGGGCTCTAAGAGCACAGGCTCAAAAGTTGTGGTGCAAGGGCTTAGTTGTTCTATAGCACCTAGGACTTGGACCAGAGATCAAACCTGTGCCTCCTGCATTGATTGGCAAGTGGACTCTTTACCACTGAGCCCCCCCACCCCCACCCCAAGGAAGGTTTTTACAAAAGGTGACCCAGGTCTATTTTCTGCTTACCTGTCCCATCACGAGGGGACAGCCTGGTGTGCCAGTCTCCCGTGACCGCCCACAACCCTCCCCAGCTCCAGTGACTTCCCAGTGGTCATGTCCCATCTGCCCCACTGGGGTTCTTACACCTCATCAGATGCTAGGCATCAGGCTTCTTCCTTCTGCAGAGCTGGTTTTGAATAGCTCTGGGAAGTGGGTGACTGCCCAGCCTGACCTGTGGTTACTGATCAAAAGGCAAGGCGGTGGCAGTTGACTACAAGGGGAGAGGGCGAGTTGTCCAAGCAAGACCCAGGGCACTCTGGCCTGTTGTGGGCACTCAGACTGGCCAGGACAGGCTGAGTCATGTCACCGCCAGTCTCCAGGGGCTTGAGAGAACAGGTTCACTGTTGCTGCCACCTGCCGCCCATTGTGGGTCAGCTGCTGGCACCGTCACTCAGGTGTTCACGCTGACTGGGAGTACCGCCCAAGGATGAGGCTGTCACCTTGGAGAAGGATTTGCAGCAGGCGGCCAATGCTGTGTACCATCTCTCCGGCTCAGGGAGCTGAGCCTGCCAACTTGCCGTGTGCATGTCTAGGGAGGCAGAGAACAGCACTGGTGAGGGCTCTGGAGTTCGGTCAAAGCTCCACCGAGAAGTGAGAGAGGCTTCAGGGTCATGTGTATAGAACTTAGTCCTGCAGGGCAGCAGGCCACCTGCAGGACCAGCAAGCATGTGTTCCAGGCAGCAGAGCGAGGAGGATGCCTCTGAACGCCTGGACACCGTCACAGGGCTGGGTCTATAGCTAAGCTAGTTTCCAAGCTGATGCGGAGAAGGAAGGGGGCATGAAGCAGAGACCTGGGCTGTGAAGGAGCTGTGGGCTGGGCCAGACCAGCGATGAGGAGACCCTGAGGGTTAGGAGGTCAGGGGGACTCTATCACTGTAAGCCAGTCAGTCAAGGGAAGGGGCTGTTTTCTGGATGAAGGCGAGCCCTTTGGCTTTCAACACCCCAAGGCTGTAAAACCACTTTGAAATGTCCATCAGGTATTTAGAAATGCACACTGAAAGCTCACAAACAAAACGAAGGTCCTGTGAGAACTCACGAGCCCAGAAATGTTCCTGTATCATGTTCTGACCTGGAGATTATGTGTAAAAACCCAGTGGGTCACTTCCTCCAGCAATTCCCAGAACAGGTGAAGGAAGGCTGACTTGATGAGAACTTCTAGGTGCTTCCACCTCCAGATGCCACAGTGATCCACACGTTTCCAATTCCAACCCGGCCCAGAAGCATGCTGCTTGGGGCTGAGGCTGCTGAGCTCCTGGAGGCGCCCACTCAGCACACGGACGGGCTGGGATGGGAGAAGAGGCCTGGCATAGGAGTGCAGCCCCTGCCCCCCCAACAGGCAGACAAAAGGATCAGCAAGACAGTTTAACACCTCCTTTGTTTCCAGGAAAAAGGCACTGCCAAAGATAACTTTTCTTTTTTTTACCAGAAGCTGCAACATTCTTCCTTAAGTGAAACAGGCATAAAGGCAAGCAGAATTCCAATAAATGCTGCTTCTGGTTTGGGGCCTCTGCTGATGACTAAGAATTCCGCCTCATGTAAGGGGAAGGCTTGGAGACTCTTGGAACAGCTATCGTGCTTATCCACGACACTGGGCACCATGGCACCAGTAATCCTCTCTCTACTCCCAACCTAGTCTGCATGATGACAGAGGAGCCTGTGTGATCTGGAGGACTCAGCACCACATTCTCGGTCCCGCACTCAGCATGTGTTTCTGCTGGTACTCAGGCCCCCCCTGGAAACAGGAAGCAGCTGCCCATAAATCTTCACTTGGACCACTCCTGTAACACCCACTGTACGACTGTTAGGAGGGTACAGCAGAGAACCTCTATGTGACGAAGGAGATACACCTTAAAAACACATCCATCAACTCATTTGTTCAGGGCCTGCAAATGTGTAGCAGCTTTACAGAAAAAGGAAAAAGTTAATACCTATGATCACCCCCTTCATGACTATTGTAGAGATGAGAATTTGCATCACAATGTTTCAGGAAGTTAAGGTCACAAAAGGAGGCAGTCAGAGCAGTTTCATTTAGGTCTGGGTGGTACACAGAATGCCTGACCCTGAATTGCTTATAGACACTAATGAGGCAGAGGCACAAGAAAACATTTATCTGTCCCATCACAAAATCAAATTCTGTGATCACTGATTAACTTCTCATTTTCTGTACATTTTTTACCACGCTGATATGATAACATTTAACTGAAGAATGATAACATTTAAGTGAATAATCTACATCTGGTTTACTCTCATTGATTGAAAACAAAGTGTGAATGAAAAAGATGGGTGAGACTGGGGACCCACAAAGCTGAGACTGTGGTGGGCAAGGGATGGTCAGTGGAGGCCGAGGCTGGACAACACTCCAGGCCAGGAAGCACGTGTGCAGCGCGTCTGCAGCCTCAAGAGTGGTTTCTTCAGAAGTGTCTCCCCTGTGAAGGAGTGTTACTCTGTGAACGCTTCCCATCTCTATGATCACTAGCACATGGAGATGAGTGAAGCTACAAAAAGAAGAGATACGGGCCAGGTGCTGCTCTTTTGCTTGGTTAAAAGCAGTCACAAGAAGCTAGATTTCACAGCCATCTGAAGCTTTGGCAGAATAAAATTTTTTTAAGTGTTTGAACAGAGTTGGTTAATAAAATGAGGTAAAAGTTACTCCCAGATATGACAAAATGTATAGCTGAAAATGAAGCCACCCCCAATGAAATATAAAAATCTTTAACAAAAAATAGTTTATTGCACAAAATTCAAGGAATTCCCAAGCACACTTAAATTTATAAAAAAATCAACATGCTTTTTAAAGTTACAATTTGTTGTGCATGGTGACACCTTTCCCCTGAACAGCCCCAACTTTAGGACTCCCTTTTAATGAGGAAATTTTTAACAGACATGAATAACTTAACACCACCGAGTTTTCTAGATCCTCTAAAACATGACCCTCAAGGATCCGATCATAACCTGAGACCACCATACGCTGAGAATCGCCTGGCACGGGAGTGAGTGACTTGTTTGAGTAAGGCTCAGAGTGTCTCACACACCCCCACACTACGCACGTCATGGGCCCTTGGGGAGGCTCCGAGACATTTCTCTTTCAGATCCGCTGGTCCCTTTCACTACTAGCAGTCTTTACATGACATTTAATTTTTGTTAAAAAAATACTCATAGGATTATATGTCCTGATGACTCTGCAGGCCCATGGCTTTAGCAGTATCCTTAAGACCAAGAAAAGTCTTTAAACTGAGGAAGAGTTTAATGAGAATCTGCCCAACACAGCCTTCCACGGGCTGTCTTCTTCAAGGCCCATCTTGGTACCTGGACCCCAGGCCAGAGAATGAGCCAGTTTCACATCCTACCAAAAACAATGCCTGTTACACCTCCCGAATAGTAGAACGAAGGCATGTAAATCCGTGGCATCTATGTGATGGGTACCGTGGAAAATTCAATGATAACCACCTTGCGATGAGTTATTTTTGGAACATAAGAAAATCAAGTCATAACATCGTGAAGTGTCCAAGCTGACATGGCCTCTAGTGAGGACACGAGGTACAAGATTAACAACATACACAAATGCAACGTGACGACGAATGTGTTTCTACAAGTACTCCAGACTTGACTGTTGCTTTCCATGAGGAAATTCCTAATTCCCACTTCTGCCCACGGAAGAAGAATATTTCAAATGCTGGGAGGCAGGAGTGCCAGTAAAGTCCCTCAGAGGAAAAAAAAAAAGCCTTAACAAACCAAGAGTAGGTGACTTCAGTCCAACTGCCTCCTTCAGGATGATCTGTTAAGGAAGCCTGGACACAAGGGCCCCAGCTCGGGAACTGCAGGACAGACACGACGGCACAAGGGGCACACAGGACGGGCAGGGGGCGGGGGCAGCCAGAGCGCTGGGGCCAGCCAGAGCGCTGGGGCCAGAGGCAGGCCAGGCTGGCACAGCATGGACGAGGCTGCTGCAGGAGCCCCAAGCAGGTGCTGCTGCTGAAACAGGGTGATTCCACAAAGGAAAAGGGGTGAAAGACAGACACTGGTTTTCTCTCGATAGACACACTCAAGATTCGCTCATCATTTCCTAAGGAAGAAGATGCATGATGATTTTCTAGAAGCCCTTAGCAAGGAGCGAGAAAGCAGCTACAAAGTGAGGCTAAGTGACTTCTTGGCTCTAAAATTAAAGGATAATGAAGCCAAAATAAATAAGAACGTAAATTACCATTTTTCTTTCCCAACAAAAACAGTTTTTTCAAAAATGATTTCCAACTTAGAAGGAAAAGTAGAATATATTTATAATGAAGTTTCAAGTATAATTTCCAAGAATAACCCTGTACAAATGATATACGTATTTTAGAAGTTCCAATATTTGCTGGAGAACTTTTTAAAATGCTAAACATCTTTCTGGTTAGTGCTATTTTAACCTTACTGGTTAACCTTCTAACAGCATATTGTGAGAGAATGCAAGCAGCTTAAAAACACCACGCTGTTTTCTCCACAAGAGACCCAGGTGATGAGGTCACATGGGCATGTCTGGCCTGATCAGTAACACCGCAGGCTTCATCTTCAGACCAGTCGCCCTGCATGGGGGGCACACAGACCCACTCTCTCTCTCTTAACCTGGAACAATAAACATTATTTGACATCATCTTAGCAAACTAGTGACAGACTTTCAAACCTTGAGTCTCAGTCATTCTAGGTGGGATCTCACACACTTGGGGTGTCTGGTTTCCAATAAGGCGTCCCACATGGGAGGCTCCAGAGACCCTCTTGTGCTGACCTGCCCCTTTCAGAAAACTTGCAGCTCTGTAGATGAGAGGGGAAGGCCCTTCTGAAGGCTGTCACACACACAGGCTGGCAAATCTCTTGATGACCACACAGGTACTGATGGACACTTCCACACAAAGGCAGAGTGGGAGGCCTGGGGAAGCCTTGCTCCCATTTTGGGAGCCTGCAGGCCGCCCTACCTTATTCTCCTCCCCTCCCCTCCTCTCTTCTCCTGAAGCCCCTCCCCACACCTCATGCGTCAGGTCAGCACCTGCTGACCGTGGTGTCTGTGTGGCATCCTGGTGGTCATCAGGCCTGCCCAGGGGTTGGCTGGGGTGAGTGAGGCCATGCAGGACCAGGGCTCGAACAGGTGAGCGTTGTGCACTCGTGACAAGGAAAGACCCTCAAAATAAAGTGAAACTAAAATAACAAAGAACTTCTAAGAATATTTGGCTTTGGGAGGTAAATACATTTCTTAAAATATAATTTTCTGACATTCCTAAATCCTACATGTACATTATTTCCTAACAGCAGATTTTCAAAAGGCAATCAATAAAAAGACAATTCGGATCATTCTTAAATAATATAAGGATATACTTTTTAAAGTTTAGATTATGATTTTCAGTATTTATATACATATCCTATGGAGAGATGGCTTTTGAAATCAAAATAAAATAAAATAAAAGCCAAAGGTGCAAATGAAGCCTCACTCCTGCAGGGTAGTAAAACTTACTGAATCAGGCAGGAAAGTGAGAAATCGGACTCAGCTGTGCAACGTCTCTACCAGCGACCGTCCGAGAGCAGCGTCTATGGTCGTGCCTAAGATACCTCCTTCTACACATATGCTTCAGACACATCCAAAAATGTCTCACTGAGACCTAAATTAGGTTTTTAAGATTTGGTCACTTCATGGGAAAAGCTGGTTGTGATCTGCAAATGATTATTTTTCAATCCTTGGCTCCTGTTTTGTTATTTTACTCCTTGAAAAGGCAAACGCAAAACTTAAATTTCACCTCTTAGAAAAACATAGAGCACACAGTCAAATAAATAACATTGATGAGAGAACACTCCTCGGGGTAGTTACAAACACTCGGGGTGGGGATGCTCGGCGGTCACTGTTCCAAGCCCTTCTCGCGGGGCCCTGCCCTGACCATGCCGCTCTGTGTCTCCTCTAGGGTTGGCGTGATCTCCCGGCAGTGAGGGGCTGGCAGGGTCCCCCTGAGTCCACGAGGACAGCGACTCATGCACAGTGACTGCGTGTGCCTCCATCTGGCGCTGCAGGCTGTCCATCTCCTGCCTGGGGAGACAGGGGAGGGAAAGGAAGGGACGTGGTCAAAGGAGAGCCAGGGAGGGTGCTGCTGCTCCCCTAGAGACAGCCCATCATCACCTGGGACTCAGCCCTAACGAGCCTCAACTGGACGGCAGGTGCTCACACTCAGGACCCACTGAACTTCTCTACTGGGACCAGCAAACTGATTGGGTCACAGAACAAAAGGGACTCTGGGCATTTTCCTCCGCCCACAGGCCAGGCAGCTCTGCACACACTGGCCGCTGCTTGGGGAGAATGTGGGGAAGACAGAGTTGAGTCTGTCCTTCCTGGCTTCTTCGGGGTCAAAAACAATACCTGCCCACACTCTCCAGACACGGGCTTCCTGCTGCCTGGCCACTGAGGGTCATTTAGCTCAGGATAGCTCCCACCTTAGAGACAGAGGGAGAGGCATGGGACCCCATGTTCCCCTCCCACCCCCCACCCCCAGAGCTGCTCAGCCTCTGCTGGACATGGGGTGCTGTAACAGGAAAGATTCTTCCAAGTTAAGCAGTTTATCTGCAATAGATTAAGCTGCGGGGCCCAGTGTGGGTCGTACTTGAGCTGCTGGAGACAGCTGTTGAGGTTCTTGAGGGGTTCCTTGCTCACGGCGGGTGGGGGCCGCAACAGCTCCTCCAGCAGCGAGGCCGGGACAGGGCAGTCAGGGATTTTCACCGGTGTCACGGGGCTGGAAGAGCTGGCTTCTCCTTTTGGCTCCTTTCTCTGTTTTTCAAAGCACATGGCTAGTTTCCCACTTGGAGGCTTACCCCCCCACCCCTTCCCCAAGGGTCCCTGCCATCACACGGGGGGTTCAGGAAATGTCTGCTGAATAGAAAATCTTCCTAACCATGTAACAAATACTACAGTCCTGTTTCTTCAGGGACATGGACCTGACCGGAGGCCCCCTAATGACAGCTCACAGGTGGGGCTTTCCAGAGAGACCAAGGCCTTGACTCTGAGTTTCCCTGAGAAATTAAGTCAATTTTCCAACTCTAAGACTCCCCTTCCTTGGACTCCCAACTTTTTCCACAGATAACCAAACCATGCTAAATAAACCTCTGAATCTGTGAGTTCTTTGCACCAGCTAAGTATTTACATAGGTTGAGGAGAAAAACAAACTGTGAGTAAACAGATAATTTGAAAGAGCTCATGACAGCAGTTTCAGGGGTTCCTGGGCCCCCGAGCCTGTTCTGGCAGCTGTGTGTCCCAGCTGGGCTCACCTAGAAGGCCCGGGACTCTTGTTAACACAAGCAAACCATGCCCTCATTTGGTCTGTAAAGCATATTACAATAAAATGGCATCTGAATTCATAGAAAGAGGCCAACGTTCTGTTAGAAAAAGCACTAAATTAAAAAGATTTGGCCGGTGATCCAAAAAGAATATGCCATCATCATCTCACATGGTAGTAGCCCAACGCTGGTTAACTGTAACTTTATGACTGAATGCCTGCCAACCATCAGCCCACACATCTACCACGGCCTACTGATGGCCCGGGCGGTCTCATACCGTCTTAGCTGCTCCTCGCCGCAGGTCCAGCTTGAGCTGCTGGTTTTGCTGGAGCAGTGTCTTCATGTTGTTCTTCAGTTCTGACACTTTAGCTTGAAGCATAAATTTATCTTTCTGGGTCATGGACAGGTCTTCCCGCACCATCTCCAGCTCAGATTTAATATTCTAAAGAAAGTGGAGTCATAGATTTTCAAAAACTGAAAGATCTTAAGCACCCTGCACAAATCTAGTTTGTATGTCACAATTCTAAGGGGCTGGGACTACTAGCCTGGCTTTGTACACCAAAGCTTTCATGTGACACTCCCCTCCCACCAACACTCCTCTCTAGGAGTCTACACTGAAGAGAATCCAGTTACAATTCTGTCCTCAACGTTCCCATGCAAACTTCGGAGCTTCTGTCAAGGAACCAGTAACATTCCCACAACATTTGACAATGAACCCAATCCTTGTTTAAATTCCAAGGTCAGCTACTAGAATAAGCTTAACTATTCCCGGGACAGAAGACAAGGCAGTTCTGATGATTACTCAAGCTGTCTATCCACATGTAGGAATCTCAGAGTCATCCCCCAACCCCCTACCCCGATCCCATCCTCGAGCAGTCAAGAGTCTATGTACATAGGCTTCTTCTCAGAGCAGCTCATCACACACTGGTGAATGGCACTCTCATATACTGGACTCAATGAGATCTCGTTCCTGGGACAATTGCACAGCTCAGCCCAGGGGCTCTGGTCTCTGCTGGGTGTCCCTCAGCTGCCTGATCTGGGCTGCTTTCTGAAACATGAACGATCTGGTGAGAGGACTCAATCCATCAAAAATGCTTGCTGTGCATGTAGCATGGTGCTTGGCATGGTACTGGGAAGAGCTGGGGGAGTGCTACTGGGGCCCTGACACGACCTGTACCTGCAACGACTGCTGTATTCCATCCAACTCCTGTTTACTCTGGTGTTCGGTCAAGTCCAGCTGCTGCTTCAAGGACTGGATTTCTCTCTCTTTCTGATCCACCTCCCATTTGAGATTTTCCATCTAGAGACAGAAAAACATCACATGACCCAAAGAATTTTAAAATGGCTTTCTTGCATTATAAAATTGCTGTAACTCTATCTCTTTGTATCATTTAATACACTTAGGAAAAAAAAAATTTCCTTTCCAAGAAGACAGGGAATGAAATGAATGTGTCAAGCAGAGTCTTGTTCTGTAAGCCCTGTTAACTGGGGAGGGAAAGCTGCCCAGTGAGTCACCTCTTGGTTTCCTACGGGCTCTTTGCTCAGCTGCTCATCCAGCTGTTTCTGCAGCAGCTGGAGCTGGGTCCGGGCCTCTGCCAGCTCCGCCTGGAATTCTGCTATTTCCTGCGAGTGCTTCCCCTCCTGGATTCTAGCACAAAAAACAAGAAGGAGTAAAATTACACTGTTCTTCCAATGAACTTCCCACTCAAAAATGCTTTCAGTTGACTGTTAGATGTCCTAGGTGACATTCGTAAGGACAAAACTCGCATATCGCACCCTGGGTGGGGACTATTCTAGGAGTTGTGAATGCACTCACTCAACTAACGCTCACAACCCCTGGGAGGGCTTCTCCATGAGCGCCCAATCATAGATTACAACAGGAGGGAAAGTGTTGCAGAGTTCAATGCATGTGCACTGCCCAACACATGTGCGCTTACACATGTTCGAGCCGAGGCCCCCCAGTGGGAGCCCACAGTGAGCACCGGTGGTGGGCACAGCCCCCAGGGCTCTCTGTCCTCACAGAAGGACCAGCAAGGCACAGAGTGGGAGCACACAGCATCAGGGCCAAAGTCTCAGTGTTAAGCTGCAGGCATTCTGAGATAGCAATTGGATGCATTTCTCCTCCTTAGATCTACCTCCAGAGATCTGCCCAGCAATTTGCTCGAACATAGGGGACCCTGGTGTTCGAAGGTGCTAACTGGAGATGAGATGGTGGCGGCACCCACTCCCACTTACTGGAGCCCGTCGGCCTCTGCCTGTAGCCTCTGCACCTCCTGCTCCTTGGCCTGCAGCTCCTTCTTCACCTCGCTCAGCTCTAAGGTGGCAGCCTTAAAGTGGCGGCGGTTGTGGCCCGCTTCTGCCTTGGCTGCAGCAACCTAAAACAAAAAACATTAGCATTGTCAAGGACAGAGGCAGAACCTCGCAGCACGTTTGGAGGCAGTTGCCCCAACCGCCCACCTCCTAGCCGCTCTTGCAGGCCTTCTTTCCACAGCTTCTCAAGGTGCCTGTCAAGGATGAAAGTACTGAACACGCACCTGGCCTGAAAGCGTGCAACATGGCAGCAGCACCTGCTGAGCAAACAGTTAAGTTCAACTTTCTGGGCCTCAGTGGTTCTTACAGTCTTTTTCAAGTGTATCTGCTTATTTCTTGTTACTTTTGTTCATAATTCATGTATTGAGGAAGAATCTACCTTTCTATCAGCCCGTCTAAGTGTAATAATGCTACTGCTCATTTTCCTTTTAGGATGTAACTAGCTTTTTCATGGTTACCAACATTTTATCTCAAGGTTTCTGAGAAGATAAGCAAATTCTCAGAATATAACAACATTTTTCATTTGCCTTTCCAATATTTAAGTTTTCTTGTCTAACTACACTAGCAAGTACTTCATGTAAAAGAAGTTTAATAAAAATATTTATAGTATATGACAAATGAATATAGAAAGAACTCATATATACCCGGAAAAAACTCCAATAGAGGGTATTAGCAGTGGTTGTCACTAGGTAGAGATTCAAGATACTTTAATCTCCACACACACTAAAAATTTTTGCTAGTATGTACTGTTTTTACAATGAGGACTATCAGACCAAATGTACTTGGAAAAATAAATAGGCATCTTTTACAATTACTGCCCTTAAAAAAAGAAATCAGAATCAAATAAACATCATCCCCCCAGCACTTCCAGTTAAAAATTGCCTAGTTACAACTTCTTTAAGGTGAGAATAAAACTATTAAGTGATACCTGAGTACAGATCAAAAGACAGGAAGGTGAGGGACAGAAAAGAAGGGAGTGTTGCTGATTCAGTTTAGAACCACCAGATGTGCAGCAACTGCAAGCAAGGATTAAATATGGCAAACGAGATGCATGTGGAGTCAAGAAGAAGCTAATAATTGATCACATTACAATATTCTTAATGTATCTTAAAACTAGTACTACTTTAAAAGAATGTCTGGGGACTTCCTTGGCAATCCAATGGTTAAGACCCTGTACTTTCAATGCAGGTGGTGCGGGTTCAGATTCCTACTTGGGGAACTAGATCCCACATGCTGTGCAGTGCACCCAAAAAATATTTTATAAAATAATAAAAAAATAAATAAAGGAATGTCTTACTGTCTCACTCATGAAATAAAAAAAAACTATTTCCTTCTAGCTCCAGTACATTGTCATGGAGAAATGTAAAAAAGTGGCAAAGCCCAGGTGACATGCACCTACACACGCAGGAGTGTGCCCACAACAAACATGTTCTGCCACTTGTTCTGAGAAGGCCCTGGGGACACGATGGCCAACAAGCCAGACCCTGTCCCAGGATGCTGATGTTCTCATGAGGAAAGAGCTACACAGAAACCACAGACAATGGACCATGATGGTAAAACTTTAAGTCTACAGCCTGAGGTCCACTCTGCTTGTGGGGTGGCCGGGGCAGGCCTGTCTGTGGGTCGAGCCACCTGATGCACTGGTGAACATCTGAGCGTGAAAGGTGGCAGCCAGGAAAACTGCTCTAGATGTTGAGAATGGCACGGATCTCCAGAACCACTGTTCTTGGATGCTTCTTCAACACAAATGGGGTCATCATAGACTGTTCTTCAGTTTGCTTTTCAGCTCCACACCACATGCAGTGCATTTTTCCCAGCAAAGACACAGCTGTGGAGCTCTGTGCACACATCTTAGACTCGCACGACTGCTCCTTAGTTTAATCTAAGCCCTTTCTTCCACTGATGAGTACGGAGACTCCCTCCAGGCTCTGTCACCAACCTTATGACGACACCCAGTCCTTGGAGCCATTAGCCAAGGTATTCACAGAGAAGTTCCTGGAAGGGAACTGATGGGTCAAGGGTACTAATACTGAGTTTTTAGACATTTACAAGTTACATTCCAAAAGGCGCTGGGAGGTTGCAGTCTGATACCAGCTGGAAGTCACACACCTGCTCCTCGAGGCTGTGCACCATCATCTTTTCCTTCTGTAGTGCGGCCTGCAAGGCCTGGACAAGCTGCTTCATCTGGCGGTCCTCTTCTTCCTTGCGCTGCAAAACTGCCTGCACCTACAGCACATTCCAAGAGGGGTAAGGAAAGAAGGACATCAAATTTGCAAAGCCTGAAGAGCCCTGGGAGAAAGCACAGGCCACTCTGATCAGGGTCATGTGAGGGAATCAAGCATCATGTGGGAACAAGACATCATGACATGTTATCAACAAAGGTACAAGCCAGGAAAGGAGTGAGATTTCTACTTCTGGAGAACACTGTTCTCAAAACTGAAATCTCAGATCACATGAGCACAATCATATGATCATATTCAAACATAGGGTTAGGAGCCCAAAAGATGCATATTTAAATCAGGGGTTATCAATGCAGTTGTCTTCATGGCAAGGCAGGTAACTCAGATGGTGGGTACTAGCACACAGGAAAATCTGGAAGCTCTTTAAAGTCTGGATTATTCAAGGCAGGGGTGGGGCGGGGCTGGTAAAAAACCCAGAGGGGCTGCAGAGCTGAGGAACTGACAGTGGGGTCTGTAGGGTGACATCCACCAGGGTTCGAACCCCAGTGCTGAATCACAGGAGGCCCTCAGGTCGGAGCTAGTAAAGGGTCTCCTCTGCACCCCCAGGGAACCTTAGGGACTGAGTCTAGTTCCTTTACAGCTCAGCTCCCCTGCTCCACCCCCACCTCAGGACAGGCAGAAGGGCTGAGGCTCCAGCAGATCCTCTGGGCCTCTGACTCCACGCCTCTACTCTGCAGGTGTCTGTGATGAAGCACAGACGATGCAGCCAAGGCCCTGAGAGTTTGCCTGGCCTGCAGCAGGTCTCCTCCTGCTTCTGGCAAATGAGCTCCAATACCTGAAGGTTCAGCTGAACTAGGTCTGCTTCCCTCTTGGCTAATGCTGTCTCTAAGATGCTGTTGTGCTCCCTCAAGGCTGCATTGGACTGCCCAAGGCCCGTGAGCTTCCCTCTCTCGTGCTCCAGTTCCAAAGCTAGCTTCTTATTTGACTCCTCAAGGCGCTTTATCTTCCTCCTGAAGCCTCTGGACTCTTGAAGCTGAAACAAATCAAAGTTGCTGGTTTGTGGAGCCACTGCACTCCAGGCACAGAATGATTAATACCACAATGCAACAACACACAGATGAGCACCAGATGCAGCGGACCCTCGCTCCACAGCTGGCAAGGCTGCCGTGGCCAGCCTGCTTCTCTCCTAGACCCACAGCCGACAGCCAGTCCTCTCCTGTGGACTTCTGGAGAAGCACATCTAGGTTGGAGCCCAGGTGGGCCCAGAGCTGAGTGTGACAGAGATGACCATGAACTGTGCACGCAGCCTGCAGCTCCCGACAGTCACCTTGGGACTCTGTGCAGAACCCAGGGGACATTACCATGCTGCAGTGTGTGGTATCACCTGAAGCCACAACCATCTCTGAGCCTGAGGGTTACATGGAGATCTTCCAGGCTGGGTTTCTTATTGGCCACACTGGAGCGAGAGCAGGCACAGCAGGCCTCACTGAACTGCATGCAGGGTGTCCAGCAGTGCAGGTGGTCAGACCCAGGGGAGTGGCTGGACAGCCCCCAGAAGCACAGAGTGGAGGCCAAGCACTCAGGCTGGGCTGCGCCCCGATCCTGCACGTGGGGTGGCGCTCGTCCCTGGGCAGTGCAACAGCAGGGCTTGGCCTACCTCATCCTCCAGCTCCAGCACCTTCTCCCGCTGTTCCTCCAGCTCCTGGCCAGTCAGCGAGATGACCTCCTGCAGCTCCCTCTCCAGCATCATCTTGCTGTGGCCGACAGCCTGCAGCTCCGCCTCCAGCGCCTGGACCCGCTCCTGATAGCCGGGACGGAAGGTGTATTCGGTCAGGGTTTCACTAAAGACCCCCACATAGCCCAGCTTCCCACCAACGGCGTGAGCCTGCCAACCACATGAGACAAGCAATAGGCTCTCTATAGCGTTCCCTCTCCTTCAAGAGACGAAATCAAGTACCAGGTGTCACATAGTAATGACTCATAAACTAACTTTTTCAGTTAATGCTTTGAAAATACAGAAAAGTAACAGCTATAAATTATTGTCTTTGGCAAATAAGTGAGTAGATTAAACAGACAGATACTTTAAAACAAAAAAGAAACTGCAAGTAAGTTCTCCTGATACTGTATAAAGTAAGCATGTGAGAGGGAATACTGAATTTATGTATTTTGGCAAGAGAACACCACACTATGCTACAGTGTCCTCCAACTCAGGATTTTTCAATTTGAGAGACGAGAAAAACAAATATGAGAAAAAAAATACAATTACTAAGCTTAAGTGAAATGACTCAAATCTGTGGGTTATAAATGAAATGCAAATTAACTGAGGCAGAGTTTCATACCTACGAGCGGGTGTGAAGGGAGGTGGTAGGCTCCACATTGCTGGGATCTGGGGAACCAGGGCACTTGTGACTGACAGACTGACAGTGCAGCACCCAAGGGAAACCTGAGAGCCTTCACGTGTGAACACACCCCCTACACACACACACACACACACACACGCGCGCGCGCGACAAGCACACCTGCCCTGCTGCCCTGTCCTCCATCCTAAAGGCTCTCCCTCAGGACGCTGGAGTAGGAAGAGAGGTTCCAGACGACTCAGCCCTCGACCCTTGCTGTGTGCACATTCCCTGCTCCTTCTGACCCCAAGCGTTTCATAGCCACTTCCATCCACTATGCTGCACATGTTGTCTGTCCCATGGGCTTGTCTCCAGCACCACCCCCACCCCCATGCCCCTGGGGCTGGCCTCCACGAGGCCTCCCCATCAGCTCCTCCTGTTGCCATCCTGCCACCTCCACTCAGCTCCCAGCACCTCAGGTACCGTTATTACCCCTGCCCACCCCCGCCCTCACCTGGGACTTTCCAACAGGGCAGTGGTCAGGTCTCAGCCTGCTCTGTCTCACGTAAGAGAAAGTCCGAACTAGCCCTAGAGCCAGACACCCAGCCAGCCGCGTGCCCCCCAGACCCAGCGCACAGCACAGCCAGCACAGGAGCACCCCTCTGCTGAGATGCCCTTTCACTGAAGACGAGTTCAGATGTCACCTTTCCCAAAAGTTTTTCTGGACTCCCCAACCCTCATCCTGAACCCTCGCATGCTACACTCGTGTGCTCACAGAACTTCACCTACTTACAGAGCCTCTTCCCCACAATGAGGCAGAGGAGGACTGGAGTGAGCAGGGGGCACTCCACTCGCTTCATCAGGGTCCCTGGTCATTTCATGACCACGAGGTATTTTAGAAAAACACTGCCCACATGCTTGCCCCACACCACTTTTCTAGACCCTCTTAAGAGGGTTTCGGAGGGGAGTTGCCTATAAATGTCACGCCCCTACACCAAGTCTCTGCAAGTGGCCGAAGCAAATGAGTTACTCACATGCAAGGTGAGGTCGCTGCTGCCGGCGGCCGCCTGGGCTCTCAGCTGGCTGAGCTCGGCCTCGGCCGCCTCCTTGGCCGCGAGAGCCTCCTGCAGGCGGCGGCTGAGGATGCCCACCGCGCTCTCGTAGGCCTTGTGCTTGGTCTTCATCTCCTTCTGTGCGCTGGTCAGGTCCGAACCCAGGCGCTTCACCTTCTGCTTCTGCTCGGTGATGGCCCTGGGGCGGGCAGACGGAAGGAGGTTTCAGCTCACCTCAACTCACATGCCACACCAAGCAAGCACGAGCACATGTGCATCCAAGCCCCATGCCTCAGGGCTCTGCAGGGAGGCTGTCTCGGCTCCACCCTGTCCAGATCTGCCTCCCTAGGATGTGGTTGGTGGGTGCCCCTGAGGAGCCCAGCACTACATTTCAACTGCCCCGCTCCCCTTTTGGAGCTGTTTAAATGATTTGGTGGAGGCAGAAAGAGTCCTCTCCTACCAAAAAGAAAGGCTTCCAGTGATCCTCCTGATCAGCAAGAAACTCAACATTCAGGCTCACAGTAAAGCAGCGGCTGACCAGAGCAGAGCGCTGTGGGACACGCCTTGGGAGTGGAAGGGCCTGGCGTGGGCTGAGGGGGACCAACACAAGCGTCCACCCTGGGCAGGGAGCTGGGGCAGGAAGGGCACTGCAACAAGTTCTTGACACGGAAAAGTAACAAAAACAACAACAGACAGGAGTGTTTGTGAAAGGATATGTTAGCACATCCATGTGTAACTGTCAAGTCTGGACAGAATCACTTTTGCAGCTTTAAATCTGGACTCTGACATCTAGGCCTCCTGAGGTAGACCAGTAAGGACTGGACACAGGGTGCTGGGGTCCCCTGCATGGCTCATAACCCCGCCCGGCCTCCCCCACACGCCCCGCCCGCATACTTCGTGGCTTCTTGCTGCAGCTCTTCTATCTGTTTCTTGAGTACCTCATTGGCCTCCGTCAGAGCAACCATCTGCTCTTTATCAAACTGCAAAGACTTCAAAAAAAGACAGGAAAAGACAAAATGAGGAGCGTCAGGCCCTCGACCCGAAGCCCCAATATTGGGACCAGCTTCCTCGCAGGTAAATGGCGCCCTCTCAGGGCTGCCTTACAGGACACGGGTTTTAAGGAAGATTTGGACAGAGGGTCCTGAGGTAAGTGACCACTTTAACAAAGGTTAGGAGCACCCTGAGTTGCCTGTGCCAAGGAATGTGGTGGAAACAAGTGAGAAGAACTGGCCAGGGGGAAAACCTCTGGCCTCCACATCCCACCTGGGGGCCGCACCGGACTCCCTGACAGAGCCCCCGGGCCCCTCCCTGGTTTCTCCCAGCATTCTCGGAGTAGCCTTGTGCCCCCTCCTGGCCTCACCCACTGCCCTGTCTCCTCCTGTGCAGTGAGCACCAGCCCCCAGGCCCAGCTCAGCCCTCACAGACCGAGCCCCTCAGTGAGCCCCGTGCTCCCATAGCTCCCAGCCCTCTTGTCCTGCCTGCACCCTCACAGCTCTCAGCTGTGGCCTCCGGCCCACCTGCCCCCCTAGACCTTGCCTGGTCTGCTTGTGGGATTTCTGACGCATCACATGTAAGACAAAGCCCTTGGTCTGACTCCCTGCCACTGCTCTCCCCAAATCTACTGTCTGCCTCAGTTTCTCACACTTGACATGGTCCTCAGCTGCAGGAATCTGGCCTGAGGTCTCCCTCTCCCCGTCCCATTCCAGACACCCTCTCTGACACTGCCATCACCATCTCTCATTGGCTCCCGCCTCCACGCTTGCCTCCCCTCGACCACAGGGGCCTTCGGGCATGCACAGCAAATCCGGCTGCACCACACTTAAAACCCAGAGCACAAACCAGTGTATTCCTCACACACCCTGCCACACGCACAGAACTCTCTGCCATCCAGCAGCTCCCTGGCTTTCTGCTGACTCTTTAGCTCTCAGACGCTGGTTCCAGGCCTATCTCAGTAGCTCCCTCACAGCTGTATCTCTGCCTGGACCACCCCTCCCAACCCCCCAGCATCTGAGCTCCAGGAGGACTTTTTCCAGGCTACTTTTCTAAAAACCTGTCCACGTGTCCCTGCCCACCCACCACACAGACCCAGGCACGTTCAGCTGAACCCTCACACGTCAAAGACGCCCCAAACCTGTAACTGCGTCTCCATCTCATCACGCTCCCTCTGTGCGGACTGCAGGTGCCCTTCGAGATCCACCACCTGCTGCCGGACCTGCGACATCTCCTTCTGCAGGCGTGAGTGCTCCACCTCCACGGACTTCTTCTCCCCTTGAAGTTTCATCAACTCCTGCCGCAACTCCTTCACCTCCGAGTCCAGCCTCTTCTTTGTGGCCTTCAGCTCGCTGATGAGCTGGTCTTTGGAGGTGGCATCGCGGCGGTAGGCCTCCACCATCACCTGCCCAATGAGACAGAAGCTGCAGCCAGGGGGGTGGGGCTTCCAAACGGTGGAATGGCGTAAACAAGAACACTCACCGCTTACATCTACAACACTTTTGGGGAGCTAAAGATAATGTATTTCACAAAGTGCAAGATACCACCCACTGAGACGTCACAATTTTACACTCCTCAACAGGTCTGGGTGAGTCACATAGCAATTACGCCAGCCACTGGGGGTCCTGACCATGTCACCTTCTTGGGGGAATGTGGCCATTCCTTCTCCCTCTACTTGCTCTGCCTGACTTCTTAAGGCACCCCCGCTTGCATCTCAGTGATAAAACCCCCCACCACTTACAACATTCTCAGTCGCCCTTCCTCAGACCCTTGGTGACACTCTGTGTTCATTCCTCCAGAGCAGAACTGGCTTCACTAATGTGTAACACCTTATTTCAATGCTAGACTGTGGTGTGACTGTTATCAGACACGTTGAACAGGACGCTTGGGGCTCTGTGGAAGCAACATGTGCTCATGCTACATGATGGTAGGGTACACGATCCGTGAGATACAGATGCCAAGCCCACCCTGAAAATGCACCTGACTTCAGAGATATAAAAATGGGAGGGGTGAGATGTGTGTTTTAGAGTCAGTGAAGTGCCTTAAAAAACCTGGAGCCAAGATGTTACAGTCCTCTTGAGTGATTTCTTTCCAGTGAAAAGATTAAACATATAGGATTTTCTTCACACACTTGTTTCATGGCAAGAAAACTAACCATGCATTCTTACCTTTTGTTGAAGAAACTGTTCCTTTATTTTCTGTGTCTGCTTTTTCAGAGCGCCAGCTTCCTGCTGCAGGTGCTCCACCTGAGGGACACGAGGGCAGATGTTACACTGATGGCTCCAGGAGGGCCCTGTGTCTCAGGGAGACACATGTGCACAGAGGCATCAACAACTTGCCTCCGAGCATCCTGTCCTAGAAGGTAACAGTCAACCAGTGTCTGCACAAAAAGTGCACCTACTCCCTGGAGAGAAAACATGTCACTGACTTCCTTTTGATGCTCATCAAACAGGATTTGAAGACAACATTGTTCCCGACATTAATTCTGCTTCCTCCACACCCTACAGCTTTCTTGTTCGGTATTTGTTTACTGGTTGCTTGCATCACAGCATGGCAGCTCCCAGGTGTGGGACCGTCAGGCCATCTCCCCACCCTCGCCCACTCTTGTCGATGTGTCCTGGAGGTCACGCTAAAGTCAAGCAGCCAGGAAGGAAAAAAAATCAAAGTTCTATGTGGCTTTTCCCAAGTCTGAGCTCCTCATTGTAGATAGACTGAAACCAGCATTTCTTGGCAGATTACTTTCAAAGCCTCCAACAACTCAGTTTTCTAGATCTCAGCCATCTCCACACTCAGCCGCTGACCCAGGACTGGAAGCACCACACTAGAGGCTATGGACCCTTTCCCCACTGAGCCCACTGAGCCCTGGACCCTGCCCTGCAAGTGTTCCTCCATGTTTACAAAGCACGGTGTACCAAAACAGGACCAAACAAATAAAACGAATGGCCAGACAATGAGCATTACTTCTCGTATGCATGATTTCCATTCATAACAAACTGACAACAAACTGCATTACCTGGCTGGACTTGATGGCTAATTCTTGTCTCAACTGCTCTAAAGTGTCCAACGTGTCCTGGGCTCCTTCTTCCAGGCGCTTCACCCCTCTATCGAATTCCTCCCTGCTGCTCTGGGCTGCCTGCAGAGCCACCTCCAAGACGATCTTCTCGTTCTGCAGGGCCTGGATGGCATCTTCTCTGGAGGCAGCCTCCCCCTGCAGCTCGTCCAGCCTGGCCTGCAGCTCATCATAGCGCACCTGCAGGTCCCCAAGGGACTGCTCCCTGGTCTGCAGAGTCTCCTGCGTTGAGGTGAACTGCTTCAACAGGTCCAGGTGCTCCTGCTGCAAAGCCTCCAGCTGCTGGTCTCGCTGATGTAAAGTCAACTTCACCTGAAAAGGAACCAAAGTCAATGTGACTGCTCTTGAGCACACAAAAACACTGTGTGCTCCAAGAGTTTACTTTTTCTGTGCTCAGGTTTTAAACAATCTGGATGGATGCTCTGGAGGCAGCCTTCTGTGTAAAGAACATGAGTAGAAGATGGACAGACCAGCACAAACGAGCACCGTGAGGCTGGCCGTGGCACCGGGGCAGTGACGAGAGCCCCAGCGGGTGCTTGCCTGCTCCAGTTGCTGCTCCAGCACTGCTGCCGAGGCCACCATCTTTTGCAGCTGCTCCTTCTCATCTTCAAACTCCTCCAGCCTCCTCTGCAGGTCCTCCTCCACCATCGTCTTTGCCTCTTGAATCTGCACAAAGGCAGCTTCCTGGTCCAACATGTCAGCCTGGGCCCAGAAGAAAGAGCATTTCTTAAAAAGAAGGACTTGGACTTCCCTGGTGGTCCAGTGGTAAAGAATCCGCCTGCGAATGTAGGGGACATAGGTTTGATCTCTGGGCTGGGAAGATTCCATATGACTCAGAGCAACTGAGCCCGTGTCCCACAACTACTGAGGCTGTGCTCTAAAATCCAGGAACTGCAACTACTGAAGCCAGTGCACCCCAGGGCCCGTGCCTCACAACAAGAGAAGCCATGGCAACGAGAAGCTAGTGCACTGCAACAAAGAGCAGCCCCCATTTCCCGCAACTAGAGAAAGCCTACATGTACCAAGGAAAACCCAGCACGGTCAAAATAAAGAAGTATTTTTTAAAAAGCAAGATAACCTGATGGCTACAGATTCAGCAGACAAACCAACCACCCTGGAGAGAAGCCCTGGTCTCCATCACCAACCTGTCCATGACCCACAGACAGAGAGCCCAAAGGTGACAAGAGGGCAGAAAGCTGGTGCCCTCCACTGCCCACGAGACAGGCTAGCTGTTTACTCCTCTACCTACGATTCCCCTGCTGCCTCTTGCCCTGACCCGGCTGAAGAGAGAAGCAAGCAGTCCACCCGGTTTTAAGAACCAGGATAAAGTGATGAATAAAACCGCCACGACGACCACTTGTGTGAAGACAGGCTATACAGCACGTCCCCACTTTGGGGTGTGATACATGGCACACTTTCTTCCACAAGATTATTTCCTGATGCCACGTGGTAAAACTAGAGATCAGGGCCAATGAGGCAAATACGGCATTCATCATGACTATGCAGATAAGACTGCACACCTGGGTGTTTTCTTAGGGAAAAAAACATGAGCTTATAACTTAAAATCTTCTCAGTTCTTTGACACTGAGCCCTTGAAACATGTTTGACAATACATGACTGTCTTTTAACATCCACATCATCTGTGAGGACAAAGGAGCACGTGGGGAGACAGGGACCACCCTTGTCACAGGATGCCAACCTTCCACATGCTCCTAAAAGACCACTGACATTCTCGGCATAAAACTGCCCTGAATACATTACCGAGATGCCGTAGACCCTTGCTCTCCTTTACTTTTCCAACAAGCCTCTTAAGCAGGTATTATTATCCATATTTAATATAAAGAAAACAAAACCCAGAGAGGTTAAGATATTAAGTCCAGGGCCTCAGAGCTGACAAAGAGCATAGTTCAAAGCCTCTGCACCTCCTTCCCCGGGAATAATCCATGATGTCTGAACATGGTCCTAACTACTCCTCGTGGCTGCTGGAGGGTGAAATGTTAATGCAGGCTGAGGGCTGAACTAGGCTGGCCTGCATGGTGGCTCTGAGAAGGGCCACAGGTTACCACTAACAACTCAAGAGACAAGAGACAGATGGGCATAGAGCGAACATGAGGGACAGAATCCCAAAACCTTAGATCACTGCAGATGGTTCAAAAAGGACATTTTAAAAGATATACGGACATACATACATATATGGTACTAATGTTTACATATGTGTGCGTGTATTGTTTTATTTTCTTGATCAACATAAAGGAAAAATACCCAAACCCCAAGACAACACTGACCCAGAAGCAGCTTGGCCCACCTCAATGCCCTGGAGCTGGGCGGCAATGCGCTCCTTCTCCTTGATGGACCTCTGCTGGGTTTCCGTCAGCTGGTGGGACAGGGACACGTTCTCAAGCTTCAGGTGCTCCAGAAGGCCCGCCTGGCTCATCTGTCCAACCTTCAAAGAAAAACAACACAAAGTTTCAGGTTGCTAGATTCCAAACACAAGCCCAGCCTAGTCCGGCCCCTCACTCTGGTGGCCTCAGGGTCTCTGCACAGCGCTGGCACCCAGGAGGGCCGTTCCCCAGGGCCCCTCCATGCAGGGCCTCACTGCTGGCAGCCACTGTGACCCTTGGGCCATCCGGCTTCTGTGTGCTTTAAGAGGGGCTAGCTGGCAGCCCAGACTCAGTGCTCATCACCCCATGATGGTGCAGTCTGTTGCAAGACCTGCACAACTGTTTCCACTGAAGATGCATCCCTGAGCCCCTCAGGTGAGAGGCCTCATTGTGGCGGCAGGGACAGCCAGGAATCTACTCATCAAATGAACTGATCTATGGGGAGACACATCTTGGGCCCTGCCCTCTCAATGTCTGACTACCCTGGACATATCAGGCTGACCCTGGCCATTCCTAGGAAGAGGCACTGGCTATCCACTGTGTCTGACCCAGACCTTCAAGCACATCCCTTCCAGAGCCAACGTGAACACTCCAAGACTTGTAAGGTGCCAGGTGCGGCCAGACATTGTGAGCTTCAGGGTCTAAAATGGAAGGTGCCCAAAGCAAGGGAAAGCATCATTCGCCGGGATTTTATTTCAAGGTAACAAAAGAATAAAGACCACCCTGCATTCTCCTCTCGCCTGAGCATTCCTGGGACACATCTATGCTACTGGGAAAAGAGGGCAAAAACTTATTACACACCCTAATTAAGGAATACTGAATTTGGGTGCCAAAGGTATTTGAATAAAGCAGCTATGCTTCTCAAACTGCCATTCCCTTGGAATCTTCCTTTTTTGTCTTCCAAATGCCATTTCTGACTTATGTTAGGACACATAAATCTGGCTTTCAAAAATTTTTTTATGCATCAAAAAATCCACAATAGCTTCAAAATTGCATTGATTTGCAATGATTTATTTCCACCTACACTGTACGTAAACAAATGCTTATCTATATGGTCCTCTTTTAAACAGCACATGTTGAATCACATTCTGTGCTACTGTTTTATAATTGTTCTCATTTAGCAATATATTGTGATAACTTTTTCTGATTAAAAATTAATTTTTGTGTTAGAAAACTTATGAAAATAAAAATGACCCAAAAGGGTACTGCCAAAAAAACACAAATTTTAAAAAACTGGTTTTATATTTGTAGATTATAGATTTTTTTAAAAAGGAGTTTTTGGAGGAGTAAGTACTTCATATCCTCCACATAAGAAATAAAGTTTCAATGTTTTAAATATTTTAACAAGTTAAATTACAATATTTAATCTGGACCCCCCCAAAAAAGGGAGCCTATAAAACCCACAGCAAAATTCAAAGAGAAGACAGGCTGACCAAGGCACCATCAGCACCTTCACAATTGGTCCAAACCCTGAGATTTGGGGCAAAGTGTATTATAGCAATTTGCTACTACTCCCGAGTGCGTCCAGAGCACCTTGCAGACCTTGACCCACACCTGCTCCTACTGACACAGAATCAGGGGCCAACACGCTTGCACCCTAACAACATGGAAAGACAGAGTGGGAAGTGTTTCCTCTGGGGTCCAGGAAATGAATGTTTTCTGGAAGGATCTGGTGATCACGCAGTTGGAGGGAGGAGCAGCTCTGCTGGGAAGCAGCGTGTACCGTGTTCTCTGCACGAGAAACACGAGACAGGAGGTGGTGATAGGCGAGAGAGCCAGGGTATAAGAGGTCCAGGACCCCAGCAGGCATGGATTTGACAGCTGGGTTCAGACACCAGGCGCCCCCCAGAGAGGGGATGGGATGGACTAGTCAGAGCCAGGAACACAGGACGTCCCAGAAAGGGGGACTTTAGAATTTAAAATGTTCTAGCAGAAGCTGTGTCAGAAGATCACAGAAGGCAGTGACTACACGTCATGGGGTGTGAGCTAGATGGGTGGTCAACGGATTTTAACAAAACCTCTCTGTAAAATATAAACTCAGAAGTCTTTTCAATATGGAGGAAAAGCAAGTGTTCCACGTGAGTCAAGCAGTGTGGCCCTCTGGCCATGGTGGGGGCCGTACCTGGATGTGGGCCATCTCGCCCTGCAGCCTGACCCGGGCCTCCTGGGCCAGGGCGAGCTGCTGCTGGTACCACTGCCGGACACTCTGCAGGGACGCGATCTCGGCCTGGGACGCCTTCAGCTTGCTGGTGAGTGTGGCGCGCTCCAGCTGCACCTGCTGTAGCTGGCTCTGCAAGGCTGTCATCTGCTGCCGCAGGTCGTGCACTGAAACAGGCAAGCACAGTACTCAGGCCGCTGCATGGTCTGGGAAGCCCGGCCTTTGCAGAGAGCGGGGACCCGCTGGTTCTCCTCTTCAGCATCGACGTCTTAAGTGCAAGCGAGGGCACTTAACCCTGGAGCAGGGTGATCCAGGTTGGGGTCTGGTCACTTCTCATCAACTAATAACACAAAACCTTGTTTTACATGGGATTCTGTTGAAAGACAACTGACTTCACTTTCTGTGGATTCATTAACACTGAACTGACAGCCGACAGCACCCAACCTCTGCCTGGATGAAGCTTGTCTAACATAAGGATTTTCTCTGAAAAGCGCACCAAAACCATCCTGCACTTAGGAACACCAGACAGTGTTGGGGTTTATTGTAAATAGCAAAACCACCCCCAAAAGCACAAAAATGAAAAAACAAACAAACAAAAAATGGCACTAAATCGACCACAAAAGGGCACTTGGGGAACAAGAAGTGAACTGGGGAAACTGAGCCTTGTACATCAGGCAACCCCCATGGTTCTCTGCTCTGCACCTGTCTGTAAACAGCTGGAAAGAGCTCTGAGTAGATTAAATTCAGTGAGTCGGTGAATTCACAACTAGGGAATGTGCAAACAGGGAGAGCGACTGTGTGTCTGGGAGCTTTCTGGCTTGAGACTTTGGCCTGATGAAGTCTGTGAGTCATCAACAAACTCAGGAACGGTATCCACAAGAAACTCCACTGGTTTGCTGATACGGTCAACTCTTAACACGGATGATGGCAGGGAGAGCAGACAGGAAATCACAGCACAAACCCAAGTCATAGCCCGAACAAAACCAGTCAAATATTTACAAAATAAACTTCACCAAACATTTAAGAAAAAACTTACAATTTTAAATTCTAAAAATTTAAAATGAAACAAAAATAATGACAGGACTCGACCCCTAACCTTGGGAAATCCAACCTCTGCTCTTGAAATCCTTGGGAACGGATGTGCCTCAAAGTTCAGCATGGCAGGGCTTTAGGAAGGCAACTGGAGCACTCCCCCTGCACCCCAAATCTCCCACCCAGCTGGCGCTGCACTGGGTGCAGGTCACTGTTGACCTGCTCTGGTCAGGCCAGACCTTGCAACCCGAGCAATACAAAACTTTTTGAACATTATATTAATAATTTTCTTAAGGGATTGGGTATCAGAAAATGTCCAGAAACTAAGAACAGTCGGCTGTTATATTTCTCAGCTGGTGTTCCCCACCTCTCCCCTGCTCCCCCAGTATCAGGATAAAGCTCTTGTGACAGCAGTTTGTCACTCTTTATGTCATCAGATCTGAAACCTAGTCTCACAAGGCTTACGACCAAGACTCCACGTGGGCAGACCTGGTCCCTCACAGCCACCCCGCTGCACCACTCCCCATCCTTAGGCTCCCAGAGCTCAAGGATGAGGGTGTCATCTATCCAGGCTTCTGAACGACCAGGATCTGGGCTGACATGCCCCTGGGCTCTGAGTGACCTTCTCTGCATCCCCAACCCCTCACCCTTCTCCTGCCTGCAGTGCACAGGGAGATGTTGAGCCCACAGACCAGGTTCTTGGTGCCTGGACATGTGTGGCTCATGGACTCTGGGAATGGAGTGTGTGTCCCCAGGATGAGCAGAGAGCACGAGGGAAGGATCCCACAGTCCTTCACTTACCACTAGGCTCCCCAACTCCACTGTTTCATTTGTCTATCATTCCAAAGGGGGCTCCCCTAGGGACCCAGCTAGACCCAAAATCTGAACTTACGGAGGAAAAAGAAATATTTACTAGTCACTGGTCTCAGTGTTGCTTTTAAATATTCCAAACAGCATCCGCAATGCTGGAATAAGCAGGCAGATCTAGCCCCCTCAAGCAACAAACGACTGAGGAGGCAGAATGAGTGGAAACAATTACATCTAACCATCAAGGGTCCAAAGTCCATTTCTAAGACCTAAGCCACCCCTTGATGCACATGCAAAAACATGCAGAAGTCCACAAGTTCAACCAAAGATAACACTCCATTAGGCAAGTGGACACTTCATGTACAAATTAGAAGGGACAATAACCCCTCAGCACATTGATGTGACAGTAAGTCAGTCCCCAGAGCAGACAGGGAGAAGGGGATGACAGAGGATGAGATAGTTGGATGGCATCACCAACTCAATGGACATGAATGTGAGCAAGCTCTGGGAGATGGTGAAGGACAGGGAAGCCTGGCGTGCTACAGTCCATGGGGTCACAAAGAGTCAGACACCACTGAGCAACTTAACAACAACCAGAGCAGATGAGACGAAACCTCCAGTGGCAGAGCCCCTGGGCACCTGCATATAACTAAGGGGCAAACGCGGGACCGCTCACCTGTGTTGTCCTTACTGAGGATGCTTCTCTGCATCTCCTCCACTTTGGCCATTAGTCTCTGGTATTGCTCCTCTGCCACCCGCAGGTCACTGTTCGAGGACGCCAGGCTGGCATTTTTGGCTTCCAGCATGCTCTGCAGGTCGGTCATTGCCTGCTCGAGGTCCCAGCAGGACTGCTTCAAGGTGTCCACCTCTGAGCTGAGCGAGTCTTGCCTCTGCTGGCTGCTGTGGCTGTGCTCCAGCTGCGCCTGCAGCCGCGTGTGCAGAGCGGCCAGCTGCGCCTGCAGCTCGGCCTTTTCTTTAAGTGCCTGGAGAGACCCACAAGCAGCCACACTGACTCTCGGGAAAGTAAGTCGCTTCCGCCCTGCCTAATAAGACGGCTGCCAAAACTCAGCCAGTGAGACAAAGAAAGGTGTCCAACAGGTGGCCTTTACAGGAAAGCACCACATTGTACACAATATTCAGGAACTCCAGCATTACAGCTATCCCCAAAGAAGGGGTTTCTCCAACCAGGCCCAGCAGGCAGGTAGGTGGGATGAAGACAGAATGTGCTCATTTTCTGCATGGCAGCACCTGAGCAGGCCAGCATGGGGGGAAGGCTCCGCGATCACCTTCTCACCCACAAGGATATTGGAAAACATGTTTGTTCAAAAAAGAAGAAAGCGCACAAGCATATGTACACACACACACACACACACACACACACTCACAGAATACCTGAGAGCTGAGGGATCTCTAATAGATGAAGAGCAGCCAGATTCAACTTTGGGAAAAACCAAACCCACAGAACACATCAGCCAGGAAAGGGCACCATTACATGAGGCCTTGAGGGCTGTAGGCAGGGGCACAGAGCAGCCTGAGGCACCATCTGTGCTAGGTGGCAGGATCACAGGGACCCCTGTCTGATGGACACGGCAGGAAGTGACAGGAAAGGTGGGGCCAGCAGAAGGTCCAGGCGCCTGGAGCACCAGAGAAGAGACAGGGAGCAAAGGGCACAGTCCCTGCCCATCGGCATCTCTCACCCACCCTAAAGTCAGCCTATCAGAACGTGCATGTACAACAATTTCAAAATGCAAAAAGGAGCAAGACAGCTGTACATCAACATACAATACGAGAAAAACAACCTTGCCAAGACAAACAACAGATACAACAAACAGAAGAACAAATACCCAAAGAAAAGCTAACTGAGTAGATGCAGTAAGATTTTGTAGTAAAAGTATCATTAGTGTCTTCACAGAAATGCCAGCAAGTTTTGCACCCCTAACAATCCACAAAGATCTTGGCTTGGACACAGCCGAAGAGCAAATCAAATTCCAGAAGGATCAGTTCAGTTCAGTCGCTCAGTTGTGTCCAACTCTTTGTGACCCATGGACTATGGCACATGAGGCTTTCCTGTCCATCACCAACTTCCAAAGATTGCTCAAACTCATGTCCATTGAGTCGGTGATGCCATCCAACCATCTCATTCATCCTCTGTCATCCCCTTCTCCTCCTGCCTTCAATCTTTCCTAGCCTAAGGGTCTTACCCAGTGAGTCAGTTATTCACATCAGGTGGCCAAAATACTGGAGCTTCAGCTTCTGCATCAGTCCTTCCAATGAATATTCAGGACTGATCTCCTTTAGGATCGGTTGGTTTGATCTCCTTGTAGTCCAAGGTCCTCTCAAGAGTCTTCAACACAACAGTTCAAAAGCATCAATTCTTCAGCACTCAGCTTTCTTTATAGTCCAACTCTCACATCCATACATGACTACTGGAAAAACCATAGCTTTGACTAGATGGACCTTTGTTGGTAAATTAATGCCTCTGCTTTTTAATATACTGTCTAGGTTGGTCACAGCTTTTCTTCCAAGGAGCAAGTGTCTTTTAATTTCAAGGCTGCAGTCACCATCTGCAGTGATTTGGGAGTCCAAGAAAACAAAGTCTATCACTGTTACCATTGTTTTCCCATCTATTTGACATGACGTGATGGGACCGGATGCCATGATCTTCATTTTTTGAATGTTGAGGTTTAAGGCAGCTTTTTCACTCTCCTCTTTCACTTTCTTCAAGAGGCTCTTTAGTTCCTCTTCACTTTCTGCCATAAGGGTGGTGTCATCTGCATATTTGAGGTTACTGATATTTCTCCTGGCAATCTTGATTTCAGCTTGTGCTTCATCCAGCCCAGCATTTTGCATGATGTACTCTGCATATAAATTAAATAAAGAGGGTGACAATATACAGCCTTCAAGTACTCCTTTCCCAATTTGGAACCAGTCAGTTGTTCCATGTCCGGTTCTAACTGATGCTTCTTAACCTGCGTACAGATTTCTCAGGAGGCAGGTAAGGTGGTCTGGTATTCATTCCCATCTCTTGAAGAATTTTCCACAGTTTGTTGTGATCTACAGTCAAAGGCTTTGGCACAGTCAATAAAGCAGAAATAGATGTTTTTCTGGAACTCTCTTGCTTTTTCGATGATGCAACAGACGTTGACAATTTGATCTCTGGCTCATCTGCCTTTTCTAAATCCAGCTTGAACATACGGAAGTTCTCAATTCATGTACTGGTAAAGACTCACTTGGAGAATTTTGAGCATTACTTTGCTAGCATGTGAGATGAGTGCAATTGTGTGGTCGTTTGAACATTCTTTTGCATTGCTTTTCTTTGAGATTGGAATGAAAACTGACCTTTTCCAGTCCTGTGACCACTGCTGAGTTTTCCATATTTGCTGGCATATTGAGTGCAGCACTTTCACACCATCATCTTTAGGATTTGAAATAGCTCAACTGGAATTCCATCACCTCCACTAGCTTTGTTCATAGTGATGCTTCCTAAGGCCCACTTGACATCACTTTCCAGGATGTCTGACTCCAGGTGAGTGTCACACCATCATGGTTATCTGGGTCATAAAGATCTTTCTAATTTTCTTGAGACCTCTAGTCTTTCCCATTCTATTGTTTTCCTCTATTTCTTTGCATTGATCATTTAGGAAGGCCTTCTTATCTCTCCTTGCTATTCTTTGGAAGTCTGCATTCAAATGGGTGTATCTTTCCTTTTCTCCTTTGCCTTTAGCTTCTCTTTTCTCAGCTATGTGTAAGGCTTCCTCAGACAGAAATTTTGCCTTTTTGCATTTCTTTTTCTTGGGGATGCCCTTCATCACTGCTTCCTGTACAATGTCTCAAATCTCCATCCATAGCTCTTCAGACACTCTGTCGACTTGTCACTTGAATCTATTTGTCACTTCCACTGTATAATCATGAGGGATTTGAATGGTCTAGTGGTTTTCCCTACTTTCTTCAATTTAAGACTAAATTTTGCAATAAGGAGTTCATGATCTGAGCCACAGTCAGCTCCTAGTCTTGTTTTTGCTGACTATATAGAGTTTCTCCATCCTTGGCTGCAAAGAACATAATCAATCTGATTTTGGTATTGACCATCTGGTGATGTCCATGTGTAGAGTCTTCTCTTGTGTTGTTGAAAGAGGGTGTTTGCTATGACAAATGTGTTCTCTTGGCAAAACTCTGTTAGCCTTTGCCCTGCTTAATTTTGTACTCCAAGGCCAAACTTGCCTGTTACTCCAGGTATCACTTATGTTCCACAGGAGGACAAAGTGAAAACCATTTACAACCAAAAGGAACCTTGAAACCTCAGTAATCACCTCTTCAGTCTGGAGTTTATGCAGCAGAGCAAGCATTCTAGTGTGGGTGCCCTCCCCATATCCCCACAGCACAGGTTACTGAGGAGACAGCCCCCACCCCCTACCCCACTGCCTTGACCAGATACCTCCCCAGGCCCTTGCCATCTCCCTACCAAGTGCAGAGAGTCAAAGGCAGCTGAACTGATTTACTCTGATTGTTGATAGGAATGCTGAAAATTAAGGGATGGAAAATGATTTTTCAGGCATATGCTAACCAGATAAAGCAAAATTCATATCAAAAAAGCAAAAACTACTAAAGGGACAAAGATGACAATTTCACTGGGCCAGAAAAAGGTGAAATCCACTCCAAAGATTGAACTGTTATGGACTGTTGGATCTCTAATAGCAGATCTAGGAGGTATCCAAGGCAGATCCTGACAGAGATACAGGGAGAAATCCCACAGTCAGAGTGGGAAACTAGCATACTTCTTTCCAAAGCTGACAAATAGAATAGAGAAAAATAAATGGCTACAGAGGACAAGGCTGCTAATGATGATAAAGCTTCTTCTTAAAGACATGTGTAAAACTTGGTGTGTAGTGAACAGGAAATTGCACATTCTTTCCAAAGACATGGCACATTAATACATCCATCAAATTTCAATTACCTGACTAGCTTCTAATGACAAAGCTTCCAGCTGTCCTTCGAGTCTCATTTTTTCTTTAAGAACCTGCAACATTTCATCATGAGTTTCAGCAACAGAACTTCCCATGGACACACTAGAGGATAAAGACAAAAGGATCAGTTGGGAATATAACTGATCATTATCTTCCTTTATGCTGTCCATACACTCCAGATTTCACACCCCTCTGGCTACTCTTCCCTAATTAAAAAAACTTATTTTTCCTTGTGGTACAGGCTTCTCTCTAGTTGCAGCACTTGGGCTTAGCTGCCCCAAGGCATATGTGACCTTAGTTCCCTGCCAGGGATCAAACCTGTATCCCCTGCTTTGGAAGATGAATTCTTAACCATCTTTTCTAATTTTTAAAATTAGGTCAAGTCCTTAGGTTTAAGCCCTTTTCCTAATTTTTTTTAAAAACAGATAAATAAAAAGATTTAGGCAGACAGTTAAAGCTCAAACTCTTGCCCACAGTAGGGCCTTTACAGCCAGCACAGGGCCAGAACACCTTTATGGAGACATGAGTCCATATCACATCAATGCAACAAATCCTGGAAAGCAGATACCTTAACATTGCAAGTGAGCACTCATCAGACCCAGTTCCTTTTCTAACAAAGCAACAGAGAGCGTATAAATGAAATGTTAAGGACTGAGTGTGGAACTCTGAGGGGAAGCTGGTGTCTCGTGGGCTCCAGCGTCACCCACCTGCTGCAAATGCTATTGGTCCGGCTCCGCGTCTCCCCGTTGACCTCCTGCCTCTGCTCTTGGTGCTCGGCTGCTGCAGCCTGCAGGACATCTGAGATGGAGGGGAACTGGCCCAGGGCTCCAACAGCGATCTCCCTGCCGCTGACCACATAGGGGGCCTCACGCGCACCCCCCATGTTTGCTGGGATGCCTGGTGTCCCGCGGGTGGAGATGCTGCTGTAGGAGGAGCTATCGCTCTCCGTTCCGTCAGCCTCGGACACGTTGTCTCCAGTCAGGGATGCATTCTCCAGGCGGTCGTCGGCCTCGGGGTACAGGCTGACCTCAGACACCACTGATGTCCCGCTGCCTCGGTTCTGCTTCAGGGAGCCCCTGGTAGAGTCCGGAGCTGGAACATTTCCACCAGAATTCCGAACATCTGAATCTTCAGTTCTGTAATCAGCCAGAGACCGAATTTTGCTTGATTTGGAACTTTTTTTCTCCTTAGGATGTGCCAGGAGCCCTAAGCTGCCCACCTTCGGCCCCCGAGGGACACTGGTGCGCAGGAAGGAATATTCTTTTGTCATAGCCACGGCACTGGCCCGCGGTAAGGTTTCTGGGTTCAACATGAGTTCAGGATCAAGTGTGCTAAAAAGTCTCGTTTTAGTTACAGGTTGACTGGACTGAGGAGGAAAAAAAAGTACAAAAATTATGTTTAAAATTGACAAGCAGCATTCAAAAATCGCCACCCAGAAAGGCCATACCGATTACATAAACAGAGAGCCCTCCCGCCATGCTCCCATGTCACGGGCCTTTCATTCTTAACTTCACTCCTCCATGTCCATCCCAGGGAAGGTCCAAGCACAGGCCTGTCATGACTGTGACCTGATGACATCTTAGAACACCTATTAGAGCAAGTCCTTCCTCATCACAAAATTTCACAAAATTTCCCTGCCTATTCTCTCATTTATTCTTTTAGATAAACTCTGAAATTTTTCTTCAAGTTAAAATATTAGTCCTGTTGAATTAGAATTACCATAAACTTATAATTACTTATGGGATAATGAGCAGTTTTTCTCCATTTATTCATATCTATTTGCAAGATCCTCAACAGAGAAACTTATGTAGTGTTTTATCTAGATTCTAAACCACTTTTGTTGCCATTTTGATAGTTATAAAATATTTTGTTGATACTGTAAATATTATTTTTTCACTCTAATTTTATAACCGGTCATACTAGGATAACTACTTTTCATATCTGTATTTTAAACTGACAATTTCTGAACCCCAATTATTTTATAGTATTTTTATAAATTTATAATAATAGCAATTTTCAGTTGATTCGCCAGCATTTTTCTAAGGTGTTACCAACACCTGCAAATAACAATGTCATTTCTCTATTTTTTTCTTTTCCTTTTTTTAAAAAATAATTTTCTTTATATTTTTTGCTGCACTGGGTCTTTGTTGCTGCACAGGCTTTTCTTTAGTTGAGGCAAGTAGGGGCTTCTCACTGTGATGGCTTCTCTTGTTGCTGAACACAGGCTCTGGGGCACATGGGCTTCAGCAGGTGCAGCATGTGGGCTCAGGAGTTGCAGCTCTTGGGCTCTAGAGCATGAGCTCAATAGTGGTGGCACATGGGCTTAGGTGCTCCACAGCACGTAGGATCTTCCTAGACCAGGGATCGGATCCATGTCTCCCACACTGGCAGGCAGAGTTCTTCACCACTGAGCACCAGGGAAGCCCTCTCCTATTTTTTAATACTTATAGCTCTCATTTCTTTTTCTTATATCATTGTGTTAACTAGAACTTCCCAACTGGCCTTGAATGAAGCTGAGGATGTGGGAAGATGACATTCCTTGATGCTAAATCAACATGACTTTCTTCTACAAATTAATGTTCAGCTCATGTTATTCTATAAAGTCAGTGCCGTCCCAAAATGATGAGGGACAAGGTGGGTGAGGATCATCTCGGAACGCTGCTAGGACACAGCAGCAAGGATAAGTGAGTCAGAAAAGGCAGGAAGAGAAAGGGGTGTGGGGTGACAGACTGACCCGGCCTCCCAGACAGTTACACGCACTATGAAGCCGCCATAATTAGAGCCACAGAGACCATGAAAAGCAGCAGATGGACTGATGACACAGAACACAGCCCAAGAACTGGCCCAAGTATTGGTGGCGTCTATAAATATTAAGGGAGAACGCCAAAAAGGGAAAAGACAGACTACAAAATAAGCAATCTGAGATAACTGACCAGCAGTCCACAAAGAGGCTCATTCCTACCTCTCGCCTCCATCCAAGCAAATGGATTATACCTACATAATAAAATAAAAAAAGTAACTTATAGAAACTTTTTAGATTATCTCTTACTTTTAGTATAAAAAAAAAGAGGTGAATTTATGTCCTTCAACTGGGGAGATCTTAAATATGACATAAACCCTAAAAGAAGTAAACAGCAAAGACTGAAAGTTCTGACTGTAAACATTCAAATCCGATGTGCAGGGTCTTCCCTGGTGGTCCAGAGGTTAGGACTCTGAGCTTCCACTGCAGGGGGCTCAGGTTCAATCCCTTGATATTCTGCCAGCCAAGCCAAATTGAACAAAAACAAAAAGCTGATGTGCAGCAAAAAATATACCAGAAAAGAAGTCATGGTGAAAATTAAGAAAAAATTATTTGCAAAAATACTAAAAGGGAATAATTTCCTCACACATAGTACCAACACAGCACAAAGACAAACTGAAAAACAGACAAAGGCTGACAAAGACACTCAGTCAATGTGTAAAAAGGTGCTTATGGTTAGGAAGTACTTTTTTTCTCAGCTATCAGAGAACAAAGATTCAGTTTTTATTATTTCTAATGCTCCCAAAGATGAGAAGTCTAGCAGTCTTATAGACTGCTAAATGGAATGTAAACCAGTCCTTATCAACTAACAAATACATAAAACCTTTAACCCAATAATTCAACAGTTAAGAATTTACCCACAAAAGTATACCAAGACACAAAACATTCACTGCAGCATTGTTTGCAATTTCAAAAAATTAGAAACCACCTAACATGTTGATCAATTTGGGCTGGTTAATGCAATGCTGGCATGTACGCATGGTTACAAAGGATGAGGAGGGTCTCTACTGTGCTGAGGCAGGACAGATATGTGAGAAAGGTCCCGTGAAGAACAGCACAGAAAGGGTGCTCCCACTGCATATAATCTTCGCCTCTACATGAAGGACCCTTGTGGTGATGCTCTCAAAGTACCTACCAGACTACAAAACGGGGGGACTTTCACTCATCCTCTCTACCCTTTAAACATGAAGTATGAACTACACTCCTATTCTTAGTTTGGGCTTCCCTGCTGGCTCAGACGGTAAAGAATCCTCCTGCGATGCGGGAGACCTGAGTTTGATCCCTGGGTTGGGAAGATCCCCTGGAGAAGGACATGGCAACCCACTCTAGTATTCTTGCCTGGGGAACCCCCATGAACAGAGAAGCTTGGTGGGCTACAGTCCATGGGTCTGTAAAGGGTCAGACATGACTGATGGACTAAGCACATTTTTAGTGTAACTGTTTCTGCTTGCTTGTTTTATTTTTTAACTTGCTGCACTGGGTCTTGGTGGCACATGAGACCTGTGGTCGCATCCTGCGGGACTTGTGTTGCAGTGCACAGACTCTCAGCTGTGGTGCGCGGCCTCTATCGTTGCAGCTCAGGGGCTTAGCTGCCTGAACAGGGATCAAACCTACGTCCTCTGCACTGCAAGGCGGATTCTTAACCACCAGACCACCAGGGAAATCCCATGTACATATAATTTTTAAAGATGGGAAATGATGTTAAATTTCACCCTGAACTCCTGACACATTAACTGCCTAATGCTGGATGACCCAGGCAGAGCTTGGACTTGCGGTGTAAACCTGAGAAGCAGGTTGTGGACAGGACGGGGCACATGTACACTGGCTGGTCTGTATCTTGGTTCTGCTACTTTACTGCTAAGTAACCTCTAGCAAGTTCCTTACCTGCTCGAGTCTCACTAAAAATCTGTGGGGAAATTAACATTGCCCGGTGCACATAACTCCTGACTACTGACTGTCACTGTAAGGTTTTCTGACAGGCCGTCTGGACAGATGCCTGAATGCCCCTGACTGGGTGGGAGCCTCAATCAGTTCAGAGCCTGGTGCTGGCTCTTCCAGTCTGTTTACATTGGCTTTGGAGCAGTGACACTTGAAGAGCCAAGGTCCTCTCTGGGGAAAACAAAGGGTCAACCCTGATGAGGACTTGTCACAACTAAATCATTCAGTGAAAGTGTTTTGTTTTTTTAAAACGTGTATTTTGTTAGTTCATTTAGTTTCAAATTCCTTTAATTTGAAATTTCTCAAGTTCATGACAAACTTGGATTAAGACTGAAGTGAACCTTCACACATGCCTTTCCTAGATTCACTTGACTGATTAAAAATATTGTTTTCATTAGTATCCTAATGAGGGTTTCAGATCTGAATAAAACCGATTTTAGCAAAGCTTATGTACATACTTCAGAGAAGGCAATGGCAACCCACTCCAGTACTCTTGCCTGGAAAATCCCATGGACAGGGCCTGGTGGGCTGCCGTCTATGGGGTCGCACAGAGTCAGACACGACTGAAGCGACTTAGCAGCAGCAGCAGCATGCACATACTTTGGAAAAGGAAATGGCAATCCACTCCAGTATTTTTGCTTTGAGAATCCTATGGACAGAGGAGTCCATGCTGTCACAAAGAGTTGGACATGACTGAGTGACTAACACACGTGCACAAACTTATCATGTGTGTGACATGCCACACAGTCTAACACTGTACAGCAAAGCCCAGTAGAAACTCTATCACTTACACAATAAACAAGTCAAAGCCAGGACCGGCTGCTCAAACACAGAGAGCAGTTACACCCACATGTTTGCTGCCTCTGCTTTTCTAATGGCAGATTTAGACATAAAACATGCCTGTCTGGAGGGAAGAAGGACCAGAAGGGTGGGAACCAGAGCCTGTGGAATCTCCTCAAAGGGTGGGAACTGCGTGAGAAAGATGATCTTTGTAGAGACACACACAAGCCCATCCCAGCAAAGAGAAATAAACAGCAGATCCTAGAATTATGTCTGACTGTCTGCTGTTTTTTCCACTAGCTGGTTCAAAAGAGGGAGACTCACTCTTTCCTGCTGGCGTTTCACCCTGTACTGTTTGAGCTGTTCTTCCAGCCGCTTCCGAGCCTGCAGTCGGACCTGCTCCTCCTTCTCCAGGGGCAGCGAAGCCTCTGTGGAGCCTGAGGTGGGGAAACAGCCATTTAGAAACTCACAACATAACAGGGCACAGAAGACAAATCAAAACAGCAGCTTGGCTGTCTTGAGTTTTATTACCAATATGACTTAGCTTTAAATAACACATGGCTGTCTAGTTTGAAAGAACTGTTTGCAGATGGAGAGAGAACTGTAAGCCTTGGACAGTGACCACAGACAGGACCCACCTGGGGGCAGACACAATGGCCCAGCACAGGGGTGGTGCCTCCACCAGCAGCGCATTGCCACCTATGCCAGTAAAACAGGACACGTGCCAACGTGCGCCTTTTAGTAATTAAAGAACTGAACTTGAAGCTGGTGCCAGTGTGAGTGTTCTGAGGCTCCCACCAAGCTCTAACTCTGCTTCCTTACATTACAGAGGAACATGAACAGCAATCCTGATGGAATGACAGGCAGCAGCGGCGAACAGGAACATGCTACCAAACTCGCCTTCTTTACCCAGTAACATCCCAGCAGATTACCTCAGTTTTCTACCCGAGGCGACTCCAGTCCAGAGGCCATGCTCAAGGACAAGACGGGGACTACTCTTGACAATTTTTGGGCAACTAACAAAATTTAAAATATCTAAAACCCAAACTTTCACTTTGGGTATTAAAAAAGCTGAACAGTGAGTGAAAGGTAGGCAAGACCCAGGTCTCCCAGCTCAGGGCCAAGGGGCTGGTGAGAGCAGAGAAATGCCGTTAACTGAGCCCCTTCCTGGGCAGCACCATCCTTAATTATGAATTCTGGGAGGGAAGCTGCTGTTGTTTTAAATAATCCCTAAAACCTGAGCAGTCGCCAAGAATTTCACTAGGAATTCACCAGCATTGTTACTGACTGTGCACTCATACTCTTCATATAAGTTTCATATGAAAGAGCTTACATACTTTTCACATCACTAAGTGGTACAGATGGCAGAGACCACCAGAGGCATGGCCTCAGGGCTGGGCACATTCCTGGGAGGGGCGGGCAGGGGAAAAGCAGGAGAACCTGGGCCAGAGCTCACAAACCCCTCAGGTCAGGACCCAGGATTTCACACAGCATCTGGGCTGACATGCTAACATTTTGTTTACAGAAATATTTAAAGTATACTATGACCCTAACAGCATAATGAAATTATTCCTGTGAACACCCTCTAGTGAGCATGAGAGTACAAGTTGCAAATGAAAGCATCAAGGCAGCATTACTGCACACCCAGCAGACTGGTGAAGACCAAAAGGAAACAGCATCTTTGTCCTCTCACAGGGCATCAGCACCCTTGCAATGTGACCACCCATGATGGAGATAGACACACCCATTGCTTCTGACCAAGAGTTCTGCCCCTGGGATGGAGGGCATAGAAATGAAAACACCAGTGCTGCAACATGCACGGGGAGATGCTCACTGCAGCATTGGTCCCCTGGCCCTGACTCGGCCATGCTCAGGGCTTCTCCAGCCTTTAAAGAATGGACATGGAGCTGCACCAACTGACGCGGGGCAATCTCCAGGCGACAGCGCTGGGTGAGAAGAGCATGCATCGATGTGAAGGACATGGGCCCACTTTAAGAACAATGATCGTCCAAACCTGGCTGTTTCCAGAGGCCTGTAAGGGACTATGTAAGAAGGTGGCTGACCCAGAGGGGAGGGGGAGAAGTACTGAAGCGGGGACAAGGTGTAACAACAGCAGCTGTGAACTGACCCCATCAGGTAAGATTACACAAGTCTGTGTGTGAAAACTTGCATGTTAGAAAAGCCTGGAGGCTTCAGGGCTCTCAGGCTGACAGTTCGCAACTTGTTCGCCGCTGAATCCCCAGGGATTAGCACAAAATAAAGGCTGATTAAAGTCACTCATAAAAGAAAGCCTTCAAGCTGTAACTGTTAAGATCAAATCCCCACTGCTGATTGCTCACCACCCCTGGTGACGGAAGACATGCACTCACAGGCCCTTCAAACTTGGGTCTCAAGTGCCGCTGTCACCATCAGGCTGTGACAAAGCGTATCTTCCCTCTGAAATGGAGCTATTTGTTAAACGCACAACCCACCGCGGTGATAAAACAGCAACGGCAGAGGGGCAAGCCCTTCAGGGCCTGTGCCTTTCAAGGATGGTGAGTGACAGGGGCCCGGGGGGTGGGATGCAGGATGAGGGGGTCGGGGAGAGCCCGGCAGGAAGATGCTTACACAGTTGCGTTTCTTGCATAGGAAGACTGAGTCTGAGGGACTGCAAAGCTTCTTTTCTAACAATGCCCTCAGCACTAGTCCCCTGAGACTTCCTTAGGTTGTCATGGAAACCAGCCACACCTGGAGACGCATCAGGACCCGCTGGCGAGGGAGGCTCTGGGAACTGTGGTGTCGGCCCATTCAGACAGGTGTCCCCCTGGTGTCCTTCATCTGAAGTTCTGTTTACCTTGGCACTGGCACCTGGAAAAGAGGGTGTGTTTTAACAGCTAAAATAGGACAAGAGGGAATCTAGACATGGGAGCACTCTCCACAACTCAGGAACCTGCTCACCCTTCGAGGACAGCAAGCCTGTCCTTCCAAACGGCAGATGATGTGGGACAAGTGACTCAACCTCGCAGAGTAATACCCTCACCTGCAGGATGCCCTCCTCACCTTCCGAACTACAGCTGTAGAATTTCAGTAGTCATGTTTCCTTTTCATTTAAAAAAGACCAGTAAGAAATCTTATGAAAGTCTGTTCTTAAAAAAAAGCAAAAAAAACCTCCACAAATCCTTAAAACGTGGCCAACAACGTTTCTAATGAGCATTGTTAACAGCAGTACTAACCAGTGTCACAGCCTCACATTTACAAAAGGCTGGTTCCAAAGTTATTTCAAGGCATAAGTTTATCATCCAAAATGAGACATCAAAGGTGAAGAGTTAGAACAGCTGATAAGAACGATTACCCCAAAGCTGAGGACAGAACCCAGAGTCTATGCTTCTGACTGACAAACACCTAGCGGGTAAAAACCCAAGTTAACCAGTGATGACTGTTCACCTGCGTATCAAGCTCAGTCTCCTCTACTAACATTACTACAAGTTACCTACACACGAACTGAAACCTACTTTTGTATCAAAAGGAAAGTGCTCTCCCCGACGGGCAGCCAGCTGGCAGCCAACGAGTCGAGGAGATACATGGAGGGGCTCCCAGGCACATTCCGGGGGCTCCCAAGCACTGCAGTGCCCCAGGTCTCCATAAGGTTAGCACCACTTGGTTCTCATGATGTACCAAGTATGCAACTAGGAAATTCCCTCTGTACCCAAGCAAATTGAAAATGGGTTTCTGCCACTTGAAATGTGAGTCCCAACTAACATAGCCACTTACTGTCAGGCTGAAAGGAAAACTAGAATATAAAGTAGGGGGAAGGGGGCAGACATGAGACAGAGTGGGAGGACCCCACCACAGCTCTGACACAACCATCTGTTCTCTTACACAAACAGCTGAGGTGAGGGGTGGGGTGGGGTGGGAGTGGGGAGGAAATCGTGCATTTCAGATGCAAGTTAATCAGGTCAATATCATTTCCTGATGGGCTTATCAAATCTGGGAGAGTCTCTAAAGCATCCTGCTTACATACGAAAGTAATTACTAGAGTGTCACACTGCACTTTAAAAAAAATCTAAAAGAAGGCCTAATAAATAATAAGACTTGATTGTTTCCAAACACAAGCCTCATTATGGATAAACAAATAATGATGACAAAAAAACTGGCCAGCCCCACCTCCTGGGTGCTTCCCAAGGGCTCACATTTCACCTGGGCCTTCACCACCACCCTAAGATGCAGGGTGGAGAAGAAAATGGCAACCTACTCCAATACTCTTGCCTGGAGAATCCCTTGGACAGAGGAGCCTGGAGTGCTACAGTCTATGGGGTCACAGAGTCAGACATGACTGAGTGACTGACACACACAAGATGCAGGGACCATTCATCTTTCCATTTTCCCAGTAAGAGCGCAAGGCGGAAATAAATTAAGGATCGTGGTTAAGGGCTCATTCCTGTTAGCAGCAAACCTAGGAGTTGTTCCAACTGCAGAATCCTTGATCCTGGGCCAAGCCGCATCGGCCTCACCTGGCACTTAAGGAACAGGAAGCAGCAAAGCCATTTCAGGTGCCTGAGCACTGTTTTCCCAGAAGGGAAACGCAGTTTCTACTAGGAAATCAGTGTATACACATGTTACAATGTTTAAGCACACACTGCCCAAGAAGGGGCATGAGGAAGCAGTCATTTATTCTGTGCTTCCAACACACGAGTAACCTACTAGCTAACATGGAAATATGATCCCGTAATCCTCAGATCACTAGTGGCACACTTTCCAGTTAGTAGAAATCCGACAACCAACCAACCAAAAAGGTAGAATGTTAGGCAGGGGACAGTGATGTGTCAGTGAAGATCTGCATGAGCCTTATGGGTAAACCATGCTGCTCCGTCCCTCTGGAGCAGAAAGCCCCAGAAAGTTCCCATTTCATTTAACACACATGGTGTTTGAGTCAAAGTTGGCCTCAACTAAAAAAAAATACATAAAAACACACTCTGAATGAATTATAAAGTTCAGTAAGCTCTTAGACACCACTGTCTTCTTCCAAAAGGCAAGACGACCTGTTCTCCTGTTTAAAGGTAAGGTGTGAGCAGAACACAGAGTAACTGGCAACTTACACTGGGCTTCGTCCCACTGGTCCAGCGGCGCCAGTGAGCCAGGGGGCTTTGGGGGGCCCTCAGGCTGACCCGAGGTGCCACTGCCGGATCTGTCCTCCACCAGGCCCTCCCGCACAGCCGCGGCGCTGTCCATGGTCAGGGTGACACGGGCTGGGCTGACACTCAGAGGCTACAAGTGAGCTGGGAGCGAGTTCAGCTTCTGCCATTAGCAACGGCCAAAAGCTCCTGGGACTGACCACACTGGGTTTGCCATTTTGGCGAAGAGATTTACAGTCTCACAGATGGCCTGAAATCAAACCCGGTAATACCATGCATGATACCTGACAAGAATAAAAAGAGAAAGAAGGTATTATGAAACTTCATTTGTCAGATTTGAAGTAACAAGTCCAAGACTAACATTTGGTTCCCAACATGCATCTGTATAATAAATATATTCATACAACAAATAATCTTTGAGCACCTACAGCATCCTATTTTTTGAGGATAAAAAAACTGACCCAAACCCATTTGGCCCATCCCTGAAGGCCATCTGCACTGATGACTGCTGAAAACCATCCCCCACCAAGTTGAGAAGCTCCTCCATCAACAATGTAATCCGCAGAGTTGGGAGTGGGGCTTGGATGACTGAGGAGCCGAGTCTTTATTTATTTAAACTTGACTTGTATGTAAACAGCGCATGTGGCCAGTGGCTTTAGTATTGGACACAGAGGCCCAAGTGCTCAGAGGGGTCAAAGGGTGAGGTCCTCTCCCAGAAGACCCGGCAGGTCAAGAGCCCAGGCCATGTCTCAGAGCCAGAGGTCAACAAGGAAGACCTAACAGCATGGAGCATGGTAAACTGGACACTAACGGAGGAAGCATGGGGGGATGAGGACACAGGGAAAACAGCCACTGGGGGTATAGGGGGCAGAGAAAGGACCTCATGCAGGTGACCACACACATTCTTCATTTCTCACAAGATCTGCTATCTTTCAGCTTGTTCTGCCAAGCTGAATTGAAGGGAGCCCAAAGCCTGGCAACTGGTTACTGCTTTTGAAGTGTAATGAGGATATTATCACCTCATTTCCTCCTCAACAGATAAGGTGCTGCTGTTATTCTGCAGAAATGGTAGCATTTACTTCCTTGAAGATAAGACTTCATATTATCCTATGTACTGTTTGGTGTTTCACAGGTTCCAGGACAAAAATTTACGGGACTTTCCTCCGCAGCTTCCAAACGCCACACAGATGTTTTTGAAAAAAGCCTAAGCAACAGCTGACTGTCACTGGACGATCCTGTTTCTCCACAGTTCTCTGTTTCCCTGTCACCCATGAACAGGCAGCCCTTAGTGGCTGACACAACATGTGAACACCTAGTGATGGGAACCCAGCAGTGTTTGGCCTGCAGCTTCAATCACCCACACATTTTCCTCAGGTGTCTAGCACCCGACAGGCCAGCAACATCATGGATTAATAAGTGTTGTTATGAATATAAAAAGGCTATGCCGACTTTTTGGTTGCATCATGGCTTGCAGGATCTTAGTTCCCCAACCAAGGACTGAACCCAGGTCCTCAGCACTGAAAGTATGCAGGCCTAACCAGTGGACTGCTGGAGGATGTCCTATGTCTACTATTAAGTGCAGAGCTAGTACTAAGACTGTCCTTGAAAGGACCACAGATAGAACTGCGTGGAAACATGAGTAGCTACAATCCAATGTAGTTAATCAATAAGCACGGGAAGCTGCTGGCTCATGGTGCCTGGTGCGAGGAAATATTTGAGGACTGAAATGATGTCTGAAGGGAGGTACCAAAGTCAACCAAACATGATCCTATGTGCAATGAGGTCTCAACTTAGTTTCTGTCTCTACAATATTTGGTAACCTCTTTCATCCACAGAGACACTTTCCAGGTTGGAGGGCGGGTAGACAAACAGGCCAGTCCACAGGTCCCCCTGAAAATCACCATCTCACAGGGACCTGGCTGCACATGACACCACTGTGACACCTGCTGAGCCTGCCCTCACTCCATGGGCACAGCTGGTGGTAAGCTGGCCAGAGTATCACCACAGAGGAGGTAATGCTCGCAAGGCCAGGCAAGGGCACACCCAGGCTGTCCCCTTATTGCAGGCTTCACTTCACAGACAGGTGACTACAGATGGTCGGGCTGGGACACACACAGTGGGCTGTGGAATCAACTGTCCCTGCCTATGGTGTACGGTATGTGCTGGCCATCCTGAGATGCTCCTTAACAAAGGAATACATTTGCATTTTGCTTTGAAATGCAAATGTTTGTTTGTTTGTTTCTGTCTTGTGGGGGTGGGGTGAAGCTGCCTACACCATCACATGCTCCCTAAGATGCCTGCCTGAGAGGGTAACAACAGACAAGTGCTTTTCAGAGTTGGTCCCTTTGTTGCCAATGCCCTCTTCCCTTTGACCGCCAGGCAAATTCCCCTGGATCCTTCCATGTCTGCCATTAGGCACTGCTCTCAAGTCTCCTGGGTCTCAGGCAAAGCACTCCTCCCTGCCATCATGATACCCCTGCACGCATCAGTTCAGTTCAGTTGCTCAGTCGTGTCCGACTCTTTGCGACCCCATGAACCGCAGCACGGCAGGCCTCCCTGTCCATCACCAACTCCCGGAGTTTACCCAAACTCATGCCCATTGAGTCGGTGAATATTACTCCGCAATTGCGTGTGTGCCTATCTCTTCCATCACCCTGTAAGATCCTAGACACAGAAATCACCATTCCAGGTCTGCCCCTACCCCCTCGAACATCCCCTACACAGAGTGGTGATCAATGCAGGCTACTGACAAATAAGTCTCTGCCTCCACCACCAATAAGTCACTTGCCTCCACCAAGTCCTAGCCCTTAGCAACCAAGCTAGTGCTTCAAAAACAAAATGATACAGTATTTGCAACCTTGAATATCCACAATGCTTAGTCAAATATAGAATAACTCTACTACTCAACGCAGTTGGGAGTCACAGTTCTGGGAGGGCAAAGAACACCTGGGAGCTACAAACTGGGAGAGCAGCATGTAAATGGCCACAGGTCAGAGAAGCATCTAAGGAGCCACAGGGAATGTGTTACTGAGGCAAGCAGTGACAACACCTGACCCTGACACTATGCAGGAAAGAGAGCACTGGCCGAGATGTTTGTGTCCACTGAGGAAGGTACACCAAAGACAGAGAGAAATGTGTCAGGCTGTTTGAGCCTAATACCAATGCACAGTCCGTGCATTTACTTGCTTTTATTTGGATTTCTTGCTAAACAAGAAGTCTTCTGATCCCAAGGAGCCCTAACTGTCCCCCCCAGCCCCACGCCTTGAGATGAGTGGTGCAGCCCTGGAGACCCTGTGACTGTGACTTGTTCTGGTAACTTATGAAGGTGGCTCCTGTTCACACACAGCTCTGCCAGAAGCCAGACAAGAGACGGGATTCACAGAACACCAGAAGCAGTCTCTGGGGAAGGGACATGTCTCCCTATCCATAATACACTGGCATTCTCCAAGTATCCTCAGCCCCATGTGAATTTTACTTAGCATGACTCAGTCATCCAGGCCTCATTATTTCAGACTGCTGACAAAAACAGGACAAGGAGGGTTAGACAGCTGGGAGTACATCACAAGGAAGCTGTTATTAGTAACATGCACTCCATTTTGTGATTTAAAAAAACAGAGATCAGTCTAATCACAGTACCATTTCTGACCACCTGCATTCTGTGTTTCCCGGAGGGAAGAGATAAGCAAACGTATCACTTAGAACTTCAGAAGTATGTTAACTCTAGGTTCACTACTGTCTGACATTAAGAGACTTCAGATTGAGAAACTACCATCTCAGGAAACTATGTGATCTCCAACTTCCCCCAGACAGCACATTACTTAGATCTGGCATAAGCACATCAACAGGTCCATCTACTCCATCTTAAGATGTTCCTACTGGCAATTTAGAAACATCAGAGCATGGGAATTCCATGGCGGTCCAGTGGTTAGGACTTTGCTCTTTCATTGCCGAGGTCACAGGTTTGATCCCTGCCTGGGGAACTAAGATCCCGCAAGCCATGCCGCACGTCCCAAACAAAAAAAAGAAACAACAGAGCATGGCCGAAGTGAAAACCCAGAAAGCCTCATGTCACTGCAGAGCAGTGTAATGTAAAGAATAGACTCAGGCACCAGACATCTTGGCCTCAGGTCCTGAGTCCTCCACACTCAGCTGTGAGACCATGGGCAGATTTCTTAACCACTCTTAGATGCTGATCCCATCAGTAAGATGATGAGAAAAAGACCAAAAAACCTGTGCCAGGATTAAGTGCAACAAGGCACACGCCCCATGACTTCAATAAAGACAGCTGTTATTATTAGCGTTACCTTTTCCTTCAATTGTTGCTTGTCAAAATCAATAGGTAAAAGCCAACTGAAGATATTCTCATTCAAGAAAGTATACTGCTTGGATAAAGAAGATATGGTGTACACACACACAGACACACACTCTGTGATATTACTCAGCCATAAAAAAGAACACAGTTTTGCCACTTGTGACAACATAGATACACGTGAAGAGCATTATGCTCAGTGAAAGAAGTCGGACAGAAAAAGTCAAATACTGTATGTTATCATTGCGGAATCTAAAAAACAGAATAAAACAAAAAAGAAACAGACTCAGATACAAACTACTGGTCACCAGAGAGGAGAAGGAAAGGGGGATGGGCAAAGTAGATAAAGGGGATTAATAGACACTAGGTATAAATAAGTTACAAGGATGCAATGTACAGCACAGAGAATACAGCCAGTATTTTATAATAACCTTGTATGGAATGTAGAGTGTAATCTACAAAAACATCAGGACCCTGGTCGTCCAGTGGTTATGACTCATGCTTCCACTGCAGGAGGCACGGATTCGATCCCTGGTTGGGGATCTCACACGCACGCCTCAGGGTGTGACCCAAAAAAACAAGAAAATTAAAAAAAAAAAAAATCAAATTACTATGTTATTAACCTGAAACTAACATAAGATTGTAAGTTAACTATACTTAAAAGTTAAAAAACTATACTGCGGCTTAAGGCAATGGGCTTAAAAAAAAAAGGCTACTTTTGAATCTGAGTAATGTCAGATGATTTTTATTTCCTTTTCTTGCCATTCAAGGTCCATTGTAACTGAAGGCCATCACTCTAATAAAAAGTTATGTTTGCAATATTTAAGGGACAATTTAAAAAGTAAAAAAACAAACCCATGAGTCACCTGTAAATAGCTTACAATGTCCCAGTGGTTTCCAATCACACTGACAATAAAATCTAAGCCTCTTACCCTGAACTAGGAAACTGCATATCATCTGGCCCCTCCCCACACTGCATCCTTGTCCCTTATCACTTTCTTCCTTTTTCATTAAACATTTGCCATACTTCTTGAAGAACATCAGACTTACTCCTCCCTCGGGGTCTTCACACTTGCTCATTCTGCTTGAAACACTCTTATCCCACCGTTTTTCATGGCTAATTTCTTGTCATAGAAGCCTTAGCTCAAAAGTCACCTTCGCGGACAGGCTTTCCTACAGACCCACCCCAAGCACCGCCTAATACTGTCTCAACAATGTCTCATTTATACTTCACTAAGACGTAAGCTCAGTGACAGCAGGGATGCTGACACGATTTCAGCTCTGGATTCCAGGACCTACAATGAATGTTGCCCATCACACGACCAACAGTTGTTGAATGAAGGCGGAGCTGTTCACGCAACACCTGCACACTAGTGACAACGCCTGGCCTCACTACCTCTGGAAAGTATTACTGCACCGGTGAAATGTCTCTAAGCACCCAGGATCGAGATGGAATCGAGGTGGACTGAGACGCTGAGATCACACGCGTTCTTTAAACCAGGCTTCACACTAACCACCCGACAGGATATCACGCATGTCATCTTGACATAACTTCTGCAAAAGGACAAGAGCTGTTTCTCAGCAGCTCCAACAGCTGCTGCGGGTACCCCTGAACATATCTCTCCCTGGCACGGGTAGACAGAGCTCCGGAAGGGCTCGAATGTATGTTTATTTATGAACCCAGTTCCCTAACAGCTGCACAAGCCAGCTTCCAGGCCCGGAGGCTACCAACGGTGAGGAGCCAGACTAGCGCGGGGCGTTGCCACTCAAGACAGAGTTGCGGTCGGCCTCCCAGTCCGCTCGGGCCCCGCCGCCCTTCTCCCAGCCCATACCCCGACTGTGCTGCGGTTCCCTGGATTCTCGCGCCCTTCGCGACCAGCGCTCCTACCCAGGCACCACCCCGCGACCCTCACCCCGGTGGTGCGTAAGCCGCGGCGAACGCCCGGCCCGGCAGCTCTGGTGGAGACGTGGCCCCTCGAGGGGCGGAGCGCGGAGCAACGACGTAATCTGGCCACCCCCGGAAACAGCTTGTACGCAGTGCCTCCGTTCCGCAAGACAGAAGGTGCCTTTCTGCTAGCCCGCAGCCGCCCTCGGGTGGGGACTGCTTCAACCTCAAGGTCTGGATAGATCCCACTCAAAACTGGTCCGAAAAGGATTTCAGAAAGTAAACCTGGGGCGCCTTTCCTTTTCAGAAACGCAGCCCCCGGACTTGCCGGACCAACTCCAACGGGAAACCGGGCAGCTAAGCTTCCGGCGGAAGTGGCGTGGCCACGCTCCGGTCCCGCCCCCGCCCCGCCCCGCCCCGCCTCAGCTATCAGTGTATGGGCTTGGTCGTTCTGGCCCCGTTTATACCTTATTGGCGGCAGTGCTCGTAAGCACCGTGGTGGGCCTGGGTCAATGTGGGTGGAGGTGGTGGTGCTGGCCGCTGTCCCTCTTCTAAACCCTCCACAACGCTAGTCCTTATCTTTCAGGTACAAATGCAAGAGACTCGTGGACTTTCCCAGAGTTCCGGTGGTTAAGACTCTTCCCTTCCAATATAGGGGGCAGCAGATCCCATCCCTGGTTGAGGGACTAAGAGCTCACGTGTGCAGTGAAACAACTCCCTCCCCGCCCCCAACAACTGCTGAGCCCTCCCTCAGCAACTAGAGAAGCCTGAAAGCCACATCTGGAGAGTGGCTCTGCTTGCCGCAGCTAGAGAAAGTCTGTGCACCGCAAAGAAGAGGCCATCTGCTGCAACAAACACTCATTGACTGAAACATTCGCTCAGTTCTGTCCAACTCTTTGCTACCCTATGGCCTGTAGCCTGCCAGGTTCCTCTGTCCATGGAATTCTCCAGGCAAGAATACTGGAGTAGGTAACCATTCTGTTTGCCAGGGGATCTTCCTGACCCAGGGATTGAACTTGAGTCTCCTGCATGGCAGACAGATTCTTAACTGTCTGATCCACCAGGGAAGCCTAGCAAAGACCCAAAACAGGCAAAATAAAAAGGAAGAAAGAATTGTTGGCATAGGGCATGAGGTGAAGGTTCTTTCTTTTTTTGTCCATGGATATAAAATAGCTGCAATCAATATGTCAGCAAATATGGAAAATTCAGCAGTGGGCACAGGACTGCAAAAGGTCAGTTTTCATTCCAATCCCCAAGAATGTTCAAACTATTGTACAATTACACTCATTTCTCATGCTGGTAAGGTTATGCTCAAAATCTTTCAAGTTAAAACAACAACAAAATCTTTCAAGTTAAAACAACAACAAAATCTTTCAAGTTAGGCTTCAGCAGTATGTGAATTGAGAGCTTCTAGATGTACCAGCTGGGTTACGAAAGGCAGAGGAACCAAAAATCAAATTGTCAATGTTTGTTGAATCATAGAGAAAACAAGGGAATTCTAGTAAAACATCTATTTCTGCTTCAATGACTGCATGAAAACCTTTGACTATGTGGATCATAGAAAATGTGGAAAATTCTTAAAGAGATGGGAATACCAGACAACCTTACCTGTCTCCTAGGAAGCCTGTATGCATGTCAAGAAGCAGCAATTAGAACAGGACATGGAACAATGAACCATTCAAAACCAGGGAAGGAATATGACAAGGCCGCATACTGCCACCTTGTTTATTTAACTTACACGCAGAGTACATCATATGAAATGCCAGGCAGGATGAATTACAAACTGGAATCAAGATTGATGAGAGAAATATCAACAACCTCAGATACACAGATGATACAACTCTAATGGCAGAAAGGGAAGAGGAAATAGCCTCTTGATGAGAATGAAAGAGGAGAATAAAAAAGTTGGTTTAAAACTCAACATTCAAAAAACAAGGATCATAGCATCTACTCCCATCACTTCATGGCAAAAAGAAGGGGGAAAAGTGGAAACAGTGACAGATTTTATTTTTTGGGCTCTGAAATCACTGGGGATGGTGACTATAATCATGAAATTAAAAGACCCCTGTTCCTTGGAAGGAAAGCTATGACGAACCTAGACAGTATATTAAAAAGCAGAACCATCAGTTTGCTGACAAAGGTCCGCATAGTCAAAGCTATGGCTTTTCCAGTAGTCATATATGGATGTGAGAGTTGGACCATAAAGAAGGCTCAGCACCAAAGAATTGATGCTTTCAAATTGCATTGCTAAAGAAGACTCTTGAGATTCCCTTGGATTGCAAGGAGAGCAAATCAGTAAATCCTAAAGGAAATCAACCCTGAATATTCATTAGAAGGGCTGATGCTATTGCTAAAGCTCCAATGCTTTGGCCACCTGCTATAAAGTGCCAACTTATTGGAAAAGACCCTAATTCTGGGAAAGATTGAAGACCAAAGGAAAAGAGGGCAACAGAGGATGAGACGGTTAGATAGTATCACTGACTCAGTGGACATGAATTTGAGCAAACTCCAGGAGATAGTGAAGAACAAGAAAGCCTGACGTGCTGCAGTCCATGGCGTTGCAAAGAGTCAGACATGACTTAGTGATTGAACAACAAACAACAACAACAATCAAATTGTTTCAGACTGTTCATTGAGAAGTCTATCCTTCTCCCGTTAACTTGCTTTAGCACATTGTCAAAAGTCATTTGGATTCTTGTTGGCTCTATCGGGGTTCTCTGCCCTGTTCCATTGGTTGACATGCCTCTCTCTTCACCAATACCACAGTCTCCACCATGGTAGCTTTACAACAGTCTGTAATATGGGGGAGATGATTCCTCCCACTTTACTTTTTCATGACTGTTCTAGCTATTGTAGGGCCCATGTCCTTTCATATAAATTTTAAAAGAAACTCTTTCTCTACAAAAATTGTCTATCTCTACAAAAATCCTTCCTGGGATTTTGATAGGAATTGCATTTAAACTATAATAAATTAATTTGTGGAGAATTGGCATCTTTACTATGTTGAATCTTTCAACCCATGGACATGGTATGTGTCTCCTTTTATTTAGATCTTTGATTTCTTTCATCAGTATTTATAATTTTCAGCATACATGTCCTAAACATGTTTTGTTAAAATTTATACCTTGTTGTGCTTAGTCGCTCAGTCATGTCCAACTCTTTTCAACCCTGTGGACTGTAGCCCAACAGGCTCCTCTGTCCGTGGGGATTCTCCAGGCAAGAATACTGGAGTGGGTAGCCATGCCCTCCTCCAGGGGATCTTCCCAACCCAGGGATCGAACCCAGGTCTCCCAAATTACAGGCAGATTCTTTACTATCTGAACCACTAGGGAAGCCCAAAGTTTGTACTTAAGTATTTCATTTTCTTTGGAGTGGTTATAAATGATATTTTGTTTTAAATTTTGCTTTCCACGTGTTTATTGTCAGTATAGTGTGAGTCCCCTACATACAACAAGTTTTGTTTGTAAGTTCAATTTATTTGTGAGTTTGACGAAGTTAGACTAGGTACCTAATTAACACAATCAGCCATATAGTACTGTCCTGTAATTGGTTTATAATATTGATTACACAAATAATAATCTTTCCCTGTGGCTCAGATGGTAGAGTCTGCCTGCAATTCAGGAGACCTGGGTTCAATCCCTGGGTCAGTAAGATCCCCTGGAGAAGGAAATGGCAACCCGCTCCAGTACTCTTGCCTGGAAAATCCAATGGGTGGAGGAGCCTGGCAGGCTACAGTCCATGGGGTTGCAAAGAGTCAGACATGACTGAGCTACTTCACTTTCTTTCACTTTCATTTCTTTACACAAATGATACACAAAAAAGCAAACACAAAAAAATAAGAAAATATTTAAAATTTTACAATAAAGTACCTTTAAAAGTACAGTAGTACAGTACAACGGCTGACAGACGGGGGTTGGCATCAAGTGAACAGACAAGAAGAGCTACTGACTGGAGGAGGAAGAGGAGGTGGAGTTGAAGGGCAAGCTGCAATTTCAGTGACACCTGATGCTGAAGCACAGGTTCTGGTTCTTTGCAGGGTTCATTCAATTCTACCCTCCTGAAAAAAAAATGATGCAGTGATGTCTGGGTAGTAGTCCTTTTTTTCTTGTCATAGATGGCACAGTAGCACTAGATTGCATTCTGAACGGTGGCTGCAACCTTCATGCACTGTTCTATGTTTGAGTCCAGTGCTTCAACAACTAATGGTGCCTCCTCAAATAAAACCCTCTTGCCATTTCCGGCACACCGAGAAGTTTCTCCATCTCCTCCATTATTTTTCCATGCTTCTTTGATATTTTCGATGTCGTTGACACAGCAGACTTCGCCTGTTCTGTGATCTTGTCCTTGTTCTTTAGAATCGTGCCAGTGGTTAAATGATTAATGTTATAAGAATGAGCGAAGTCTACCATCATTTTGCCTAGCTCCACTCTCCCAATTGTTTTCACCTCTTGTTGCCATCGTTGTTGCTTGGTGCTTCTTACCAGCACCAACTACATTACCACAGCTTTTATGCTTACTTTTGGACATCCTGGGCTTGAAATAAAGATGATGCACTACTGTACTCTATACAGTGCTGTATGGTAAAGTACACAAAAGCACTTGTAGAGGATGCACACATGAGACAATACATGCCAGACATGGGACTAACTTCTATGGTTGGATATGTGAACACACGTTTGCATATTTGGAAGTTTGCAACTTGAAGATTCATATGTCAGAGACTTACTTTTTTGATACGCGCAACAACTTGGATGAATCTCATAGGCATCTCATCAACATTAAGCTGAGGAAGGAAACAAATATCCAAAGGAATATATTGTATGATAGGATCTCACACATAAAACATTCTTGAAGTGACAAAAGTACAGAGATGGAAAAGAGATTAGTGGTTGCCAAGGAATAGTGGAGGTGAGTGTGGCTAGAGGGGTAGGATGAAGGAGGTCCTTATGGTGATGAAGCAGTTCAGCACCTTAACTGTAGCAGTGGGTTCACGAAACTGCACATGGGATGAAAGGACAGAGGGCTGTGCCTGCAGTCTGGACCAATGTCAGTTTCCTGTTTTTTAAAAAAATTTAGTTTTTATTTTTGGCTGTGCTGGATCTTCATTGCCGTATGGGCTTTTCTCTGGTTGTGGCGAGTGGAGGCCACTCTCTATTTGTGGTTCTTGGGCTTCTCACTGTGGTGACTTTTCCCGTTCCTGAGCATGGGTTCTAGGGCACACAGGCTTCAATAGTTGTAGCACATGCTCTTAGCTGCTCTGTGGCACATGGGGTCCTCCCAGGTCAGGGATCGAACCCACTGGCAGGCAGATTGTTTACCACTGAGACACCAGGGAAGTCCCAGTTTCCTGGTTTTGATGTAGTACCACAGCCACGTATGACACAACCAGTGGGGGAAATGGAGGAAATAATTAAATTAGCAATTAGGGTATGACAAACACTGAATTTAAAAACAAACAGAAGCAAATGAGCCTAATTATATATTAAATTGATAGAATATCCACACACAAGAAAAAAAACCTAATCTAATACATTACAAAAGTTTTATTAAAGTATTATTTACATACCATATACATTATTTATACTATGTGTGCACTTCAGTGATTTTTAAGTATTGATAAATTCAGTTATACTCACTAAATTTTAGTAGATAAAGCTGGGTGCATCACACTTAGTAAGTACACGAGATGTTTCAGGACATTCTGATAAACCCCAAAGGATCCCTCTAATCCATATACATGCAGTCACTGCCTGCTCCTCCTTCACCCAGCCCTTGAAAACCACTAACCTACTATCTTTCTCTATGGGTTGGCCTATTCTGGATATTTCATATAAAAAGTTTCACACACTATGCAGTCTTTTGTGACTGCCTTCTCTTTTAATTAGCATGATGTTTTTAGATACATCCATGCTTGATGTGTATCAGAACTTTGCTCCTTTTATGGCTATGTAATTCCGCTGTCTGGATATACACCATTTTATGATGCATTAATCCATGGATGGACCCATTCAAGTGCCTCAAATGTGCTGGTCAGTGTTCTCAGGTGGGGGTTTACATGAGGGGTACAGGAGACACAAGATCCCTGCTCTGATCCAGCTTCCTTTGTGTGGAGAAGAGCAGACCTTTAGAGTGATAACTCACAAAACTGGTAGGGTGTTAGGGTGGGACAGACCGCCGCTTCCACTGCGTCATCCTTCCTTCCTTCTTTCATTGTGGTCTACTATATACCAAGTATACCGTGCTAGATGCCATACACAATCCTTGCTGTCATGGGGCTTACATTCTATCGCAGGACCAGACAATGAGCACAGAAATATAGGACAGGAAGAACTGAGTTGAGAAGAGAAAAGGGCAGGGTGAAGAGAAGGGTGGAGCTGCATGCTGCTATTTTAGATAGCAGTTTAGGGAGGCCCACTAAGCTGAGTTGCTCAAAAACATGAAGAAAGTAAGAAAAAAGTTCATGAGGGTAATTGTGGGACAGCAAAGAGAACCATGTGCTTGGGATTTTTGTTTTTTAACTTTATTTTTAATTAAAAAAATTGAAATGTACCTAATTTACAATGTGTTAGTTTTAGGTATACACCAAAGTGATTCAGTTATACATATATATATATTAATATATTCTTTTCAGATTCTTTTCTATTATAACTTATTGCAAGATATTCAATATAGTTCCCTTTGCTATGCATAGGTCCTTGTTTATCTGTTTTATATATATCACTGGTGTGTATATGTTTTTTTTTTTTCCTTTGGTGCTCAGTTGTGTCTGACTCTTTGCGACTCCATGGACCAGGGAATTTTCCAGGCAAGAATATTAGAGTGGGTTGCCATTTCCTTCTCTAATGTGTATGTTTTTTTGTGTTATTTATTTACTTGGTGGCACCAGATCTTAGTTACGACATGCAGAATCTTTGATCTTTCATGAGGCTTGTGGAATGTAGTGCCTTGACCAGGGATCGAACCCAGTCCCCTGCATTGGGAGCATGTAGTCTTAGCCACTGGGCCACCAGGGAAGTCCCTGGTGTGTATATGTTGACCCCAAACTTCAAAAGTTTCCTTGAGGAAGTCACACTTGTGTTGACCTTTCGTGATAAGGAAGCAGGCATGCACACAGGTCTATGGAGGAGTTTTACAAGGAAAGGAGTGGGAGGGGTCTGAGATGATGCAGAGAGGGCACACAACACAGGATCTGTTGCTGCGGTGGGGCCACTGGCAGGTTTCAAGTGAGGGGTGACATCACCTGTCTGGTGTTGGAAGAGATGGCTCAGGTGCCGTGTGGACTTGGGTTGTGGGCAGCTTGAGACTGGCAGCCCTTATGACCAGAGCACAGGCTCAGCCACACCCTGCCAATAGATCAACTAGCTAAGGCATCCATCGGGGCTCAAGGGAGAGAGAATTCTTCACCTCTTCCTACAGTGCTTCAGAAAACATTGGCCCCTTCCTAAAGACTAAAAACCAAAGGAGAAGAGGATGGGGGTGTCTTAGCTTCTTGTGGCCAATATAACAAGCTGCACAAATTTAGTAGCTTAAAACAACACGGATTCATTCTCTCATGCTTCTGGAGGTCAGATGTCTAAAATCCAGGTGTCACCAGGCCATGTTTCTTCTCCAGGCTCTCAAAGGAGCTGTTTCCTTTGCCTTTTCCAGCCTCTAGTGCATCTCTTGGCTCGTGGCTCCTTCCTCCAACTTCTAAGGCATCACTGCAGCCTCTAGTACTCTCACATCTTTTTCTGCCTGACCTTCTTGTCCCCCATTTATTAGGACCCTTGCAATTTCACTGAGGACCCACTGAACAGTCCAGGATGGTTTTACCTCCTGCAAATCCCTTTTGCTAGATAAGGTGACATTCACAGATTCCAGGGGTCAGGACATGGACTTCTTTAGGTACAAGGGCAGAGAGCGTTATTCAGCCTGCCACAGGCTGTTAATAGTATATAAAGTGTGGTTGTTTAGTTGCTAATTTTTGTCTGACACTCCACCTCCATGTCCCCAGCCCACATGTTCAGGCCTGAGGGCTTTCCGAATCTGTGGCTGTGGTCACTGAGAACCATTTCCCAAGTCACAGCCATGTGCATGTCGCCATGTACCTGGATCTACCTGTGGTGATGTGATGGCTAGAGCTCTCCCTGGGAGTTTCCCATGGGGTCTTTAGAGGCTGTTCATGTTGACATTCACGTCACCACATGCGGTCGCCTGTAGGAGTAGATCGGCCTCTGCTTTGAAACCATGAGGAAAGTGATCGCATAAGTCAGTTTCATGGATTGATGCTGTTTGCGGTGACTGATCCCAAACAGCCATTTGAGATTCAAATTAAAGGAACTGGTTCAGGAGTCATCATGAGGACTCGGGTAAAGGCAGCCGCCCCTGAGAGAGTGATTCTGTAGAATAAAAATCTTGGTTTGTATTTGAGCATAAACTGTGTGGAAGAGATCATTTTATTCTAAGAAAGAGATTTCACTAGTAACAGGCTAACCTGGCTCTATTAAAGCGTGGGGAAGGGGGGCAGCAAAGGCACCCTCGTCTTCTCAGAGAGGAGGTCACCCATGGTACCTTGGGGATGCTCACAAGGCACAGGTCTGAGTTTCTGGAAATTACCCAAACGTTCCACTTATATTTTACATTTAGAAAGGAGGGGTCACAAAGGAGTCAGACATGACTTAGAGACTAAACAACAACAAAATGGGACCAGGGGTTACATGGCTGTATGCTGTGATGTGAGGGGGGTTGCTCTCAGTAGCGGTTCTGTGTGCCGGTCCTGGAGCCTGCGTAACACTCAGGTGAGGAGGCTGAAGCAACAGACATTTACAGTCCCGCAGTTCTGGAGGCAAGGTATCACAGGGCTGGTTCCCACTGAGGCCTCTCTCCTTGGCATGCAGACAGCTGTCTCCTCCCTATGCCCTCACATGGTCGTCCCTGTGTGCCTGGGTCCTCATCTCCTCCTCTTATAAGGACACCAGTCCACTGGGTTGGGGTCAATGCATACAGCCTTGTTTTACCTCAATCACCACTTAAAGGCCCTGTTTCCACACACAGTCACATTCTGAGGTCCTCTGGGTCAGGGCTTCAACATGTGAATTTGGGAAGGGACACAGTTCAGGTCACAACACTTTGTCCTCAGACATCAAGCACCACAGGGTTTTATAAAATCAGATGGTTATTTTTTTTTTTGGGGGGGGAAACCCCACATCCTATAAAGAATCTGCATACAATGCAGGAGACCCAGGTTCAGTCCTCGGGTCAGGAAGATAACCTGGAGAAGGTCCCGTCAGCACAAAACCGGCTTCCTGCGCTCGTCATGCCGGGCTGCTCCATGTGGGCACGGGAGCACCAAAGATAAGGGTGTGTTCCAGGCTCACTTCTTCAGAAGGAAACACACAGAAAACAAAAGAAGAGGATGCGTTCACTCGACAGAGACAGGGGAAAGAGTCATCGCCTGTGCCTTGGGGAAGAGACCCAGCAGAGGGATGTCTCAGCAGGGTCTTTGCGAGGACCAGTCAGCCCTGTGATTATCAGACATTCCTGCTAGTGAGCAAGCCGGGAGGGGCCCTGTTCTGGAATTCTGAAGGGGAGAAAAACAGTCAGGATATGCTTGCTTTCAAATGATTGGTCAGCACCAGGAAGAAAGCCAAACAGTCTGATGCTAGAACGCTGGTTGGGAGGCTCCCTCCAGGAGCAGGTCTGAGGTGAGCCCAGAGTGGGGCAGAGGCCTGGCCACCACTGCAGAAGCGGGCGAGGGCCCAGCTTTGAGTGGAGCTTCGGAAGGCCCTGGGGTGGGGTGAGTGGGAAGGGCGGGTTGCTCAAGGAGGGGCAGGGGCTTTGTAAGGGCATGTTTCTCATAGTCAAAGACACTAACCCCAAATGCAACCTTCTTTGTTTCAATGTCATTGAAACAGTCTTTAACAACCTCCTCTTCAGAAAAAGAAAAAAAAAAATGACCCTATTTGCAGCATTTATCAGCTTCCATGTTGTGAATATAGTGTGGCAGGTGTCAAGCTGCCAAAGGTGAGGTCCACAGACCAAACCAAAGGCAGCACTGCAGAGAACCTGTAAGTCCAGACAGGTAGATGCCTGTGGGAGCAGAGGAGCAGTCAGATGCAAGCTTCATCAAGAAGGGCTGAGTCCTGAGTGCTCATTACCTTTAATTATAATTTGGGAGTTCCAAGTTTATACAATTTTTACGGCAGTTGTATTTAAGTTACTGGTTGGAGTCATTCCTGGGACTGTGACATTTGTTTCCTGGTTGCTGGCTGGGTGGCTCATCTGCAGGTCAGGACTTTCAGCCAGTGGATCCGTGGGGCTGGGCCTCCTTCCAGGTTCTCCGGGGCCTGGGGTGGCAGCTGAGAGTGGGAGGGAACGCGCACATCTCGTCTCTGTTGCATTCTATTTGCTCACATCCCGAGGGACAGGATGGAAAGGGTGTCCACTTGAGATAGAGAAATGAGCCAGCAGGTGGCACAGCCGAGCAAGTGCTGGGCGGCTTGGCTGGGAGGCTGGGCAATCGCCAGCTCAGCCTTGGCCTCGCTCCTCAATATCCCTCACAGTGAGTTCTGCACAGCTTCATCTCACAGAGGGGCCAGGAAGGGGTGGGAATGAGGAGACAGAGCCACGGAGGCCAGACTGGGTGGCACCCCCATGACCCAAGGAACTTCGACTTACTTCTGCTGGAACTACAAACGCCATCCCAGGCTGGCACTTTCAGGGAGAGTAGTTGAGACCCAGTGGCACATTCCCGTTAGGGTCAGGCCTGGGAGAGCAGGCCTGAAATGAGGATGGGCTGAGCTCTGGCGGGCTGTCTGGCCCACAGCAGCCAGTCCGCTTTCTTGATGGTGACACTGGAGCCTGCCTTCCCCAGCCCCACCTGCTTCCCGGGTGCTAGTAGCCAAAAGGTGGTGGAAAGCTCAGGGTCTGCCAGGTCATCAGCTTTGGGGTCAGGGATAGCCTTCTAATTGAACTGGTGGAGAAACCACCAGTTCACCTGTATCTGCTAGGAGGGAACCTGAGGTCTGGGAAGCTGCCACCATACACAGGAAGAGAAGGATCCTGCATCCAGCCACCCTGGGCTTTCTAAACCCAATCCACCCCCCCTTTCTCTTCCTTTCTCCAGAGCACAGGTCAGTTGTCTGGTGCGCTCCACAGCAGCAATCCTGATTCAGAACCTGAGCTTCGTTGGATTTCTTCTCTGCATGTTGTGCGAGAGCTGGTCTGGCTGCAGGGCCTCCACTGGTAGAGGCCTGGCTACTCTGCTCTCTCCGTGGGGTACTTCCCCTGGGCCCGTGATCCCAATCCTATTGTTGTTTAGCTGAAAAATCATGTCCAACTCTTTGTGACCCCATGGACTGTAGCCCATCAGGCTCCTCTGTACATAGAATTCTCCAGGCAAGAATACTAGAGTCAGTTGCTAGTTCCCTCTCCAGGGGATCTTCCTAAGCCAGACACTGAACCCATGGTCTCATGCATTGGCAGGTGAATTCTTCACCACTGCGCCACCAGGGAAGCCCCCAATCCTGTTAGCTATGTGGTATTAGGATGACCTACTGGGTTCCTGGTCACTGGCCCAAGGAGGAATCCATTTGGTCATCTGGGAGCCAGGACCCAGGCCAGAAAGGGCTGGTGTACAGCCCTAGGAGGCCCAGCAGATGGGCGGTGTGGGCAGGGCCAGCCTCTCTTGACATAGACACCAGGCGCCCAAGAGGGACTTGGGTCTTCGGTAGCGAGGCTGTGAGAGGACATGAGCTGGGCCCAAGGACACAGGAGTCGCCCAGTGCCAGCCAAACCACCAGGATAGGAGCACACAGCAGGCTCCAAGCCACTGTAGGCTGGATGCTGGAGGGGTGGTGGTGGTGGTCGGGGAGGGTGCCAAGGAACAGGAAGTACAGAAAGTGATAAAAAAACACCGCATGGTGCCCAGCCTATAAATGAGCTGGTCAGCAAGCCTGAGTCCGGTGGCTCCTCTTCAGGTCAGGGCTGACAAGCTCTGTTCTGACCCCATATGGCTCATCAGAAACAGGGAATCTGAGTTCCACTGGAGTTGGCGCGCACCATGGACCAGCTGTCTGAGGTGGTGTGAGCCCTTCCCTTCACCTACGGATCCAGTGTAGTCCAGGGAAGTTTGCATGTTTAGACCTCAGCCAAAAAAGCGGCTACATCTGCTAAGGGTCCTGCCTCTCTGTTCTTACTTCAGGAGGAGAGGTCCAGGTCCAAAGTGAAGGGGGTGATGTGCCAAGGTCCTAAGCTTGGAGGGCAGCCTTGTGCCTGCATGAACTGAGCCAGAGCTTAGACACAAAGCTGTGGCTTTAACCAGGGACCAATAGGCTAAGGCTTGGGCTGGTGGATCCCATGGAAGACATGCCTTTTCCCAATTGTTCAGACCTGGCCCCACCCCCAGGTCACCCATTCCGGGAGGCAGGAGGCGAGGCTAATGAGTGCAGCGGCCCCCCCGCCCCCCCAACCGGGGGTACACTAGGTTAGTTAAGCAGGTTACCAGTGACCTCCACAGGCGGTCCTACCAAAGGAACGTATCACAATCAACACAGATGAAGGTGCCAGGGAGAGAAACAGACACAGCATGTTTATTAGAATGCAGGAAGGAGGCCTTCTTCCCCAGAGCACTGCTTCTCAGAGTCTGTATCAAGAGCAAGACAAAGTTGAAAATTGTATTCCTGAGAAGAAGCAAAAAAGGTACAATTTTGCAAACAAACGGGTGGCTTTAACAAATGATTAAAAAAAAAATTTTTTTAAACAACAAAATTTCAAGTATTATTCCAGATGACACGGCAAACCCAACGCAGGAGGAAAGGCTAAGGACTCGCAGAAGCTATTGGCAGGAAGGGGCTGCTCCGGGCGGGCTGGGGCGTCACCAGGGACAACCTGCAGCCTGGCCCCAGGCCACCCCAGCCCCGAGGCTGGGAGAAGTGAGGGCGGACAGCTCGGTGGGCTGCAGTTGTGCCAAGGAGGAGCCCTGTGTGTTAGTGACCCAAACACGCCCTTGGCACTGGGGAGTCCTGGACGTCTGATGATTTTTTTTCATAAACAGAAACATATGCTTATTCTTTCAAATATCAGTGTCTCCAATTTTAGTCAATTTGTAAATATAAATCATATCATTTGTGCTACAGTTCGTGATATTTAAGTCTCATTAGGAGATGAGCACCGAAGCTATGAAAACACACACGTGAGCTGCTGTGCGTCCTGTGGCTGGAAAATCCCTTTCCTCACAGCACAGTGTTTCTGACAAGCTCCCCTTCCTCTCCCAGGACACTCTTCTTGAAGAGAGATTTCTGCTTCGACTGTGGTTGTGGGACAGATACACAGGGGACGGCTGATGGCTCTTGTTCCGGCCCCAGGGCTCTGGGTACCACAGGTGGGGGGGGGGGTTCTCGCCGAGAGGGTCTCACTCCACAAAAGAAAGGTCACACCAGAGTGCCCGATGCCGAGACCCCAGTGCCCCCTGAGGGGGGGACTGTGAAATGCCCTTAAAATGTCTGTTTTCAGTATTTTCTGAGACATGTGTCACTGACTGCCAACACTCCTGAGCCATCACGGTGCCTCCTTGGACGCTCAGTTCTTGAACCTCGTCTGTTCACAGATGTGATTGAATTTCCTGTGGGGGAAAAAACAGTCAAATCATACGAGAGGGCATCACAGATGCAGTCAGTAAAGGAATTCTGTACTTGCACCCAAAGGCGCTACAGGAGACAGTGACCCTGTGCTTGGGGGTTTGCAAAGGCATGTTTCTCATAGTCAAAGACACTAACCCCAAATGCAACCTTCTTTGTTGTTTTTTAGTCTCTAAGTCATGTCTGACTCCTTTGTGACCCCTCCTTTCTAAATGTAAAATATAAGTGGAACATCTGGGTAATTTCCAGAAACTCAGACCTGTGCCTCGTGAGCATCCCCAAGGTACCATGGGTGACCTCCTCTCTGAGAAGACAAGGGTGCCTTTGCTGCCCTCCTTCCCCACGCGTTAATAGAGCCAGGTTAGCCTGTTACTAGTGAAATCTCTTTCTTAGAATAAAATGATCTCTTCCACACAGTTTATGCTCAAATACAAACCAAGATTTTTATTCTACAGAATCACTCTCTCAGGGGTGGCTGCCTTTACCTGAGTCCTCATGATGACTCCTGAACCAGTTCCTTTAATTTGAATCTCAAATGGCTGTTTGGGATCAGTCACCGCAAACAGCATCAATCCATGAAACTGACTTATGCGATCACTTCCCTCATGGTTTCAAAGCAGAGGCCGATCTACTCCTATGGGCAACCGCACATGGTGACGTGAATGTCAACATGAACAGCCTCTAAAGACCCCGTGGGAAACTCCCAGGGAGAGCTCTAGCCATCGCATCACCACAGGTAGATCCAGGTGCATGGCGACGTGCACATGGCTGTGACTTGGGAAATGGTTCTCAGTGACCACAGCCACGAATTCGGAAAGCCCTCAGGCCTGAACATGTGGGCTGGGGACATGGAGGTGGAGAAGGAGACGAATGTGTGTGGGCAAACATTTCATGAAATGACATAATGGAAGAGCAGAATTTCTAAGTGATGAAGACTTTTTTATATACTACATGACTTTATAAAAGCATGACTATTAATGAATTATTTAGTATATTTTTAAGTAGAGAACTGATTACTTCATGAACATCCCTAAAAGCTTCAAAATCAACATGGCCAAAAGATTTAAAGAAAAGCAGTTCCTGTTAGGAAACCGCAGGTTTGTCTGCCTTTCTGCACTCACTCCTCCAGCCCGGCCCAGCCCCCACCCTGCATGCACACTCACATTGCGTGGTGGGCCTTCACCTGAGTGCGGCAGTTGCGGCCCCAATAGCAATCAGGACGGGATGTGACGGCCACTGGGAAGAGAAAAAAACGAACACACATCATGCACGTGTCTACAGACTTGGCCGAGTGAATTTAAGCTGAGAAACAGAGACACTGCAGCTGAGACACACAACGCTTTGTCCCACTTCATAGCCTGCTTCCTTGTTCTCCAGGAAAGGAAAAAAATCCTTAATGGAAAATCCAGTTTAGAAATGAGATGACGCCAGTTGCCATCATGTTTCAGGAAGCCGCCTCACCAATCCAGAGCCTGTGCAGGCACCAGGCAGGGGTGCTAGAGTAAAGTGTGGCCTTCGTGCCCCCACCCACCAGGCTGTGTCCCTGGCCCTGCTGTGAACTCAGAGCAAAGGCCCACACGGGTATTGAGCTACTGCAAAAGAGTGTGGGAGCCCATGCAAGCAGAACTGAACTGTGGGCCTGGAAGGGGCCAGGTGGCTCCTCACCTGGTAGCTCAGAAGCAGGAATGTTCTGCCGATACTGGTAGGTGAGCTCGCGGAAGCTCCGCAGGCCGCAGCAGTAGCACAGCACGGTGTTCCCGGTGATTCTGTAATCTGGAAGGAACACGGCCTCTTACAGGCGCAGCCCGCCAGTGGGTAGCATCATGTGGGGAGCACAGCAGTGGGGAGCACAGGAGAACAGACGTGGCTTGCACGCTGCTGGGGAACTAATGCACTGATCCATAGACAGGGTGGAGACAAAGGGCTGGGCGTTTGGAAAACAAGAGCAAAACCAACCTAGACGCCAACTTATTTCCTTACAGCAAAATCATTCCATCTAGATAAAAAATTTAAATATTTAGAACAATCTAAAAAAGTACTAAGAGGAATGAATATTCTTCTCTTGAGCTATTTCTAACTATGACATGAAAACAAAATGGCACAAAGGAAGGGATTTGTAAATGTGACTGCCTCCAGTTTACACATCACAATGGAAACACATATAACAAAGGAGAAATACTAATGAAACAGTAATGAAATAGTAGAAATGACTGATGTCACTTTTAACACAAATGACAATGTGTTGTACCCTTAATTAACAAAGATATCACACAAATAACTTCCCAAGTCCAAAAATGAACCAAGGACACAGACAAGCATATATATGTCCCATATAAGAAAAAGATTTTCAATTTCATTAATCATCAAACATGGGCAGATAAAATATCCCACCGTTTGCCTATTTCATATTTACAAGACCTAGAGGGCAAACATTCAGCTGATGGGCTTAGGGTATGCTGGCACTCAGGCCCCAGGGCATGCCTCAACCATGCAAGCCAGTGACAGTAGTCCTGTTTATTATTCTAAGGGGACAACTGTGTTTTTTTTAGGGGTGGGGGTCAGGGTGGGGATGGGGACTGATTGTGAAACCTACAGGACTGCATGCTCGACAGCTTTAGTGGTGGTTCAAACAGTGAAAAGCTGGAAAGAACTTAAATATCCTTTAGTAACAAACTGGCTAAATGAACGACGGTATCAGAATGCTAAGTAATAACACACAAAAAATCAAGGCCTAGATCTTTGTTGATGTAGGAAGAGTCTGAGATATACTGTTGAGTGAATAGGTTATTAAAAGTATATCTGGCAGGATCTCATTTATGAACATGATGCACAAACATGGGTACATGCACTTAGAAGGGTGGCTGTCAAAGTATTATGACTGGGTATATTTTAGGTGGTGGGATTTCCAACGATTTTCACTTTATCCTTCAGACTTTCTTGTACCACTTACGTTTTCTTTGTGAACCACATCATTCTTATAAAAATAGCCATTAAAAAGCAAAAGAAGTTAAGACCCAACCACATAGAGCTGTCCCAACAGAGAAAACTCAAGACACTATAATGTGTCTGTGAGACAAAATAACTTAGTACCTTTCAAGTCTTTGATAATAATTTATGCATTAGGGAAAAAAAAAATCACTCACTGATTTTTCTGCACCCTCCATTAGTGACAAAAGTTCACATTTCACAAAGCACTAGGTGTCCCTGGGAGAGGTGGCGAGCCTTCACTGAGTCACTTGATGCACTGAGGGAGAGGCCAGCAAAGACCCTGACGAGCAGCCCTAGAATGTCAGTGCTGACAGTGGTGGGGCCAGCACCTCGCCAGCCATGCCCCTTCCCTCCACTGTGCAAGAAGACTCTGGAACATATCGTGTCCAGAGGACCTTTCTGTCTGTCTCTGCCAGGGTGGGCAGAGGTTGCAAGAGTGAACGCGGGAAAGCCAACAAGGCCAGTGTGTGGACAGGCAGGAGGGACTGCTTGGCCAGAGGCAGAGGTGCCCCTGGAAAACACCACCATCAGTGGGGGGCAGGCAGGCACAACAAGGCTTACCAGACAGCAGGAATACTCCCCTCTGCAGAGCCCCAAGGCTCTCAATCAACATGTTTTTCCATGTCAAACCCCTGGTGGCCAGGTAATTCTGTAACAGGGAAATGGGCAAAAGAAGAAGCATGAGCTTGGAGAAGGAAATATTAAAAGGGCAAAGAGGGAGCTTCTCTGGTGGTCCAGTGATTGACAGTTCGCCTTGCAATGTCGGGGGACACTGGTTTGATCCCTGGTCTGGGAAGGTCCCACATGCTGCGTGGCAGCTGAGCCCATAGGGCCACAACTACGGAGCCCATGTGCTGCAACTACCGAAGTCCCCACACTCTAAGCCCGTGCTCTGCGATGAGAGAAGCCATGGCAACAGGAAGCCCATGTAGTGTAACTAGAGAGTAACCCTTAGTCTCTGCAACCAGAGAAAAACCTTTGTAGCAATGAAGACCCAGCACGGCCAATAAATAAATATTAAAAAAAAAAACAACCCACAAAAAAACCAAGAACAAAAACACACGGCAAAGAGGACTGACATTTCATAAAAGGCCCTGGAAGGTGGGTAGAGACAAAACACGTAAGTGTGGTGGGCACTTGCAGAGGGTGAGTGTTGCATGAAGTTAGGGGACCTGCTTCCAGCTCAGCTGGGCGGCCTGGATGGCCTGTTGGAACAGGAGGCCTGGGACAGACATGGTCTCACACCCACACACGGAGGCACAAACTTTTCGACCAAGGAGCTTCTTCTCAGTCTCAAAGGGCAGGCTAGCTTTAGAACCTTGAGTGTAAGAGTTGGCACTCTCTTTCTGAAATTCTGCAAAGACATTTCTACAGCATAGGAGCAGTGAGACCTAATCTTGGCCAGAGCGGCCACAGTGTGTTGACAGGCCCATGACCTCGTGACAAGGAAGCCAGGGTTTACATCTGGGTGGGCTCTGCCCTCAAGACACATGGAGCTGCTTGGTTCTGTCTGTGTAAACCTACAAAAGCGTGCCTGTGAACACCTAGCCAGAGAGCAGTGGGGTGGAGGAGGTGCTGTTCAGATGAGAAGGGCCTTGCCCTGGGGGTGTCACACCGCACATAATTGTAGTGAAGGGAAGACCCCTGGCAAGCGAACCATGTGCACGTTAAACCCTGAAGTTCTAAGAGCCAGCTGCCTCCTGAAATGCATGAAGAGGGCCAGAGGGCAGTCCTGGTTCCACCCAAAGGCCAGCCGCTCCCCCTGCCTGCCCCGGGCAGGCTGAGCAGGAGCTGGAACTGTGTAACACAATTCCTGTGGCTTCTCAGTGTGAAGGGCAGGGAAGAATACCTATCTGAGGGGATACAGGGATAAACAGACATGCAGAGTCACAACACTGGACAGTCCTGGGAGGCCTCCCACTGGCCTCCACCTGGCCTGTACCTTCAGGACGTCTGACTCGTAGTTGTTGTTGCTCAGCACCCCATCCAGACACCGGTCACCCAGGTTGAGTTCTGTTGGGATGGAGGGAAGCACCATTACCCATTCCATATACACTTTATGAAAGCACTGCTCACCTGACAGGATAACCAAATTTCATTCATTATGGATTCTATGAGGAATGAAAAGTTATGTGACATTATGGTCATGGCGTGGGGGGGCGGGGGTAGGGGAGGTGATAGTAAGGAGTTTGGGATGGACATGGACACACTGCTGTATTTAAAATGGGTAACCAACAAGGACCTATAGAATAGCACAGGGAACTCTGCTCAATGTTATACGGCAGCCTGGATGAGAGAGGAATTGGGGGGAGAAAGGATACATGTATATGTATGGCTGAGTTCCTCTGCTATTCACCTGAAACTATCACATTGTTTGTTAATCAGCTATATCCCATAATGAAATAGAAAGTTTAATAAAAAAAAAAAAGTTCTGTGATGAAATATAATTTCAAACAGAGAAAAAGTAAAAGGCATCTATTCCACTCCCCCCAGAAATGGTCCAGAATGCACAGTCCCTGGTCTGGTGTTGTGAAGTCCAGACATGTGTTTTTAGTGGGGGTGGTCCTTGTGCACAGCTCAGAGCTCCCCTGCTGCTGTTACTGCTAGCTTGGAGCCAACACTCACTGACACTTGCAAACCTATGCAGACCTCCAGGAAAAGGCAGCTGATTCATGGCGACCAGCGTGGCCTTTGCCTGCTCAGGCACACAGCCAGCCCACCACTGGCCTCAGGTGCACCAAGCGAACGAGGAAAGGTGGTGGCGATCGGTGGTGGGGCCGGCATTACCGCAGAACGGGGCCAGGCAGCCGAGGCAGCCAGTCCGGGCACAGCCCCAGTATAGGTGGCAGAAGGGCTGCAGGCAGATGGCACCTGTGGACACAGAGCACATGCACCAGTCACGCCACACGGCGAGGAGGAAGTTCATGTAACCATGAAATAAATGACACGCTCGATTTTCACCATCATCTGGAAACTGTCAAAGTGCCGTATAGTTCAGCTGTTAGATTTTAAAATGACACCTTGAACCAGGTTCAATCCTTGCTCGGGTAACTGAGATCCAACAAACTGTGCAGCCAACAGAATAGAATAGAATGAGACACTAGAGAACTACTGGGGTGATGTGTCAGATACAGGATCTACAAAGAGAGTCCCCTGTGTATCAACTGGTGACCAAAGATAAGATTATCAACACAGTCCTGCAGGGATACGTGATGACACAGGTGGAAACACAGAACTGTATCTTTAGCTCAAATCACACACAAAAGTCCATGACACTTTGAAAACCAGGCTGGAAGAACACAGAGGAGTGGCTCTGAGGTGGGGAGGGGCCCCAGGCAGACAGTGTACACACACACCCACACCCTCACTCACACTGCTGGGGGGCGATGCGGGGGTCCCGCTCGCGCTCCGCCCTCCGGTCGGGCATGGGCTGGAAGCAGCAGGTGCATATGGCGTGGCTTCCTTGCAGGGCGCACACGTAGTCCTGGGCTGTGGGACAGACAGGCCGCTCAGGCTGGTGCTGCCAGCGCTGTAGCAGCAGCACGAGTGGTTCAGCCACACCTGGAGGGGCAGCTACAGGATACACAAGAGGACACAGACCTACAAGAAAACCTGGACAGATCTCAGGCCAATTTTCCTAACAGCCAAGTAACGGTCTACCACTCCAACTAAAAGGTTTAACGATGGAAAAGTGACCGAAGCTATCTTTTGGTTCAGTAGCTGGAGCAAGATTTCAAAGGCCACTTGAAGGTTTTCTAGTATTCCCTGTAAAGGAAGGACAGATCATAAAACAATAAAGTGATTTCTCTAGTCTCTGCTGGCTAACTCTGCACCAGGAGCTGTGTCAATGTGGCCTGGCCCTGGTCACTCACACACCACGTGAGGCTCTGTCTATGCACTGGCCATGGTCACAATGGGGCCTTCCACGCATCGCCCTGGCCATCCCCACCTGTAGGGGCCTAAAAGGACACCCCCGAGAGCCATGGCATAGCACATATGGTAGATAGTTAAGAATGTGGCTCTGGGTCACAATCACGAGGTCAGTGGCCTCTAGACAGGCTCAGGCTGACAGTGGCAAGGAGGCCAGGCCCTTCAATGTAGGGCCACAAACCACAGTCCACACATTCACTTTCCCTTTCTTAATGGCACTTAGGAACTCACCCACTGAAATGGACAGTGAACAGACAATTCAGGGCAGCTCTGGTAACATCATGTCCTGTTGCTGGAAAGAAGCCAGTCCCTCACTGGAGGGGCCCATGTGTGATGGTCACTTCGGCTTTGGCAAGTATCCCAGGGCATGCTGACTGCCCCAAGGTAGTAGCGGGGAGGGGTGGGGAAGGGTAAGTGTCAGAATTAGGACTGTGTGTTCAAGAGCAGAGATCCACAAATAGAGCTGATTATCTGGTTCTTAGCTCATGAAAAGCAACGAGTTATCTGAGCAGAGAAGAGCCAGCAGAAGCACCACCTACACCCGGAACGGTCAGGACAGCAAGGAGGGAGTGGCCATCTCACCTGCTGTGACATTGGCGGATGTGGACGGTGCATCCCCGGGGGCCTGCGGTGCCCCTGGCTCGCTGCCGGGCCCTGGATAGGGAAGGGGCTGCCCCGCCTGCCTGCGGTACTCAGGGCACTGTCTGCACACGATGGACGGCTGGCTGCAAGAAAAGCACAGAGCTCGGGGGGTTGAGATGACAGCCGCTCTGGTTGGTGTGTGAGGCTGAGGGCAGCGACAACAGCCCCAGCCTGAATGACAAGCCAAGACCCAGACCCCAGCTCATGGGCCTCTTGCCCCCTCCATGTCTCAGCTCTGCATCAGCTGCTGGACCTGGTATGTGCAAAGGGCAAGGACAGCTGCCCTCATCTGGCACTGGCACTCCCTACACTCACCCTGCAGAGCAGCAGTCGAAGGCTCTGCTCCCTGCCACCTCCCAGCCCCTCTCTTCCCGTACTTCTCCAGCACTCTCTCCCTCAGACACTCCTGGGGTCTGGAGACATTTCCTGCCTGCCCCTCGCCCCCCTGAGCCATCCCCTGGGAGCCGTCCTGTCCCCACACTGGGCAGGATGCCCTCTCGCAGGGCTGACGCCACCCAGTGCACACCATTCCCCTCATTAAAATCTGAGAATGTGCCAGGGCGGGGAGGCCGGCGTCCACAGGGGCTTTCAGCTGTATGCTCTTCAGCTGAGCCTTCAAACCTGCAGACGGTAAAACACAATCCTCAGGAAAGGCACATGTGGACTCCCCTCTGGTCTCAGTCAGAGGATACCTGCCCAAGTCTGCCACCCATGGGAAGGACAGGCAAGACACGACCAGAAAAGGCAGAAATGCTGAGAAGATGCTCAGCCATGTTTGTAAGAAAAACATGAAAAAAAAAAAAAAAGAAAAACATGTAAATGGGAATAAGTTACCTGCCTGTCCCAATATCCCGAGTGTCTCGGGGATCACTGCTGTCCCTCCGCACACCCCGGGGAGTGCCGCCACCCACACTCAACAGCAGGCATTTGATGACAGACGTCAGAAGTACAGCAAGGTATCCTCTCACTGAGACTCCTGACATGAATATCCTACTTCCGCATGCTTGTCTCCAAGAAATAACTTGACATGTGCACTAAACTGTAAACACAGAATGTGCATTGCGGTTTTGTCCCAGGATTCAAAAAAATATTACCAAAAAATGCCTTAAATGGTAAAAAGAAAAAAAAATTAAGTATGTATGACTACACGTGTGTATAACTGGATGAATATATAATAAAAACTTCACACTAAAGTGATTTTTGGTTTTCTTTGTGCTTGAACATTATGTGCTAAATTTTGTGAAAAGAGACAAACTGGGGGTGGGGGTTTGTCTTTTTAAATATTATGGCCTCGACACAAAAATTCACACCCTGGACTTCTCAGTCAGGAGACATCAGCCGATAAAATAAGGTCTCCTAGGGCTGCATCCTGTCTACCAGGTGGCTGTGGCTTTTCTGCAATAATACCCTGATAGATGATAAGTAACGCAAGTGAAACTCTAGGACGTATGTTCACTAGGTAAGCTGCGGAGAGTGAGTGTGCTCATGTGGTATTTATATCAGCTGGTGAATCAAGGCACTTGAGGGCTCAGCAAATGAAAGAGTATCATTTCCTGTGGTCAGTCTCTCACAGTAATTAAGCCCAAGCATATGCTACACACCCTGAACTTCTATAAGGCTGCATGTCAGTTACATCTTAAAAAAACTGGAAAACAATACAGATAAATAACAAAAAAATAGAATAAATGTTCCACTGCATAACAAAAGAGAAAAAAAGAGGCTATCACAGGAGGCAGGGCAGTGAGCAAGCCTTACCACGGTCACCTGAATGAGTGGCATGCTTGGCACAAGGCAGGCAACACGACTGCCGGGTTGCGCCTCAGCAGTGGCCTGGACCAGCAGGTCCTGGGGGGCGGTCAGACTGGGGCCGCCCACCCCACTCCAGGCCCAAAGGGCTCACCTAACGTCCGAGGACTCGCTGTCCACGTCCGACAGCTCCAGCAGGTCCTCGGAGCTGCCCTCCTCGTCAGAGAAGGCCCTCCTGACCTTGGGCTGTAGCATGTCTTGCGTGATCTTGTTCCTGGCGGCCATGCTGCGCAGGTCCTCCGCGCTGCGCCTCTTGTCTGGGTGCTGCAGCAGGTACGCCTCCACCAGGTTGTTGAGGATGTGGTTTTTACAGATGCGCTCGACCGGACAGCGGCAGGTGGGGCACAGGGCAGAGCGCTCCATCCAGCCCGAGTAGCAGGCAGCGCAGAAGGTGTGCATACAGGGCTGCAGGCTAAGGGCACATGATGGGCTGCAGAGGCCTGGGGCGCTCGTGGGCAAAGCGTCTCCCCAGCAAGTACAGCAGCCCCCCCGGATGCCAGGGCCCCAGGGGCACGGCTGGCCTGGGGCGTGAGGAGCAAGGCCCCAGGGTCATGCTGCCTCTTTCCTCGGAGGAGGAAATGGTCCTGCTCAGACTGAGATTCGGTACAAAACAGAGAAATGAGCCAACTGCCCATCCCCAGCCCCCATGCTCTTTTGCCTCAGCAGGGCCTCGAGGCTGTGCTTCCTGGGCATTCCACCCATACAAGGTGTGAGGTCTGCTGCTGGGGGAAGCCACCTGCCTTCCAAAACCCGCTGGAGAAACAGTCCCTATGCAAAAACACAGCACCCACCTCAACTGCTCTAACTCTGCCTGTCAACTACAAGAAGCTAGAGAAAAAAAAAAGAAACTAGGGGTCACATGGCACCCTAGGGAGGATCAGGGAGGAAGAGCGGGGACACAGGGTGTGGGTGGAACGGACACCCATTTCAGCTGAACTTCAGACAGATTAATTCCAAGTTCCCAGAGAAGCAAGGAGTGATCTCCATTCTGGGAGGCTTGCTCCATGCTAACCGCCAAGCTTCCTTTGCCAGGAGATACCGAGCCCTCGGTGCAGCTCTCCTGCTCCTCCTGAGGCCAACCCGAGCTCAGAGCCACCACACCCCAGTCTCTCAGGCTCCTCTGAAGCTTCAGTCAATGGCCCGGTTTCTGGCTCATCCGCCATACAAGGAAAATGGCTATGGCACCCTCAGGGGGTGTAGCCCCTGACCTGACCCTAAGGTCCGCCCCACCCTTGGCTTCCCACAGGACCCCACTTGGGCGCACCTCACACAGTCATGCAGCAGGTCCTGGCAGATGATGCACGTGAGTGTCTCCTCCATCTTGTCTGGCTTCATGGCCTCAGCTCTGACGTCGAGGGCAGCGGGAGGGTCTCTGCCTGGGTCTGTGACCAGTATGGGTAGGTTAAGGTCTGGCTCCCCATCTGCAAGGGAAGGGACACATTCTGACCGTCATGACCACGGAGGCAACATGACTCTTGGATTTATAGATGTCTTAAACTGTGGACAAAAGACCCCGTCCTCCGTGTATTTCAAAGGGTATTTTTAAGAAGGTTCAAAATAAGTCTCATAATTTGGTATATTTAAGTTTTGTTTTACAACAGTTAATAGCGTAAGAAGACACTCAGGATACATAGGTAAGAGAAAAGGCCAGTTGTCAAATAGCATTTGTGTATGAAGTCATTTTTGTTTTAATAAAAAAAATGTGACTCATATGCATACAGCAAAGTGCTGGAGAATACAGACCATCAGATGTTACCAGGAGCACTGATAAACCTATTTGCAGGGCAGGAATAGAGACAGAGGCCTAAGAGAGACTTGCGGACACAGTTGGGGAAGGAGAGGTAGGGCGAACTGGGAGAGTAGCGCTGACATATTTTACATGTTACCATATATAAAATAAATAGCTAATGGGAAGCTGCTATGTAGCACGGGGAACTCAGCTGGGTGCTTCAGTGGTGACCCAGATGGGTGAGACGGGGTGGGGGTGAGTGAGAAGGAGGCTCAAGAAGGATGGGATATATATGTATATACAGCCGATTCACATTGCTGCACAGCAGATACCAACATAATGTAAAGCAACCATACTTCAATTAAAAAATAATTAAATTTTTAAAATGTTACCAGGAGCTTAAAATCACTTCTTTTTTTTTGCTGGTGTGTTTTAATTTTTCTATATCACAGAATAATTTTTAATTTATTAGAGAGATATGATTTAAAAAGTCAAATATTTAAAAGAAAACAAAACGGGTAGAGAGGGAGGTGGGAGGGGGGATTGGGATGGGGAATACATGTAAATCCATGGCTGATTCATGTCAATGTATGACAAAAACCACTACAATATTGTAAAGTAATTAGCCTCCAACTAATAAAAATAAATGGGAAAAAAAAAAAAAGGAAAACAAAAGCAGCAGCCCTCTGCCCCAGCCTCTGCTCACCTTCACCATCCCCTCCTTCTCTGAGGAAAGGGCTTTCTTTCTTCCTAATAGTGTCTTTTAGCTGTTTCTTCTGGTCCCAGCCTCTGTGCTTCTGGACTGTCAACACTACATTTAGGCTGAAGATTTTAGGTATCATCTCCTGATATCCATTAAAACAGAGAAGGATTTTGCCCTCTGAGTAGCCGTCCCAATATTATTCTAACACAATTATTGGCTCAGTATATTGTATGTATATTATTATGCTTAAATAGTCTGTTCAGTCAAACAGCCTATTAGAATTTTCTTCCTTATATAATTTTTCATTTCTGGTAATTAAAAATGGCTTCATTTTTACATACTTGTTTATGTATCTGTTGCCAACTGTTGGACTGGACTTCTAAGGCAAGAATCCCTTAGAAGAAATGGAGTAGCCATCATAGTCAACAAGAGAGTCCAAAATGCAGTACGTGGATACAATCTCAAAAACGACAGAAGGATCCCTGTTCGTTTCCAAGGCAAACCATTGATATCACAGTAATCCAAGTCTATGCCTTGACCAGTAATGCTGAAGAAGCTGAAGTTGAACGGTTCTATGAAGACCTACAAGACCGTTTAGAACTAACACCCAAAAAGATGTCCTTTTCATGATAGGGAACTGGAATGCAAAAGTAGGAAGTCAGGAAACACCTGGAGTAACAGGCAAATTTGGCCTTGGGGTACAGAAGGAAGCAGGGCAAAGACTAATAAGAGTTTTGCCAAGAGAACGCACTGGTCATAGCAAACACCCTCTTCCAACACCACAAGAGAAGACTCTACACATGGACATCACCAGATGGTCAACACCGAAATCACACTGGTTATATGCTTTGCAGCCAAAGATGGAGAAGCTCTATACAGTCAGCAAAAACAAGACTGGGAGCTGACTGTGATCATGATCTCCTTATTGCCAAATTCAGACTTAAATTGAAGAAAGCGGGAAAACCACCAGACCATTCAGGTAGGTATGACCTAAATCAAATCCCTTAGGATTATACAGTGGAAGTGACAAATAGATTCAAGGGATTAGATCTGATAGACAGGGTGCCTGAAGAACTATGGATGGAGGTTAGTGACACTGTACAGGAGACAGGGATCAAGACCATCCCCTGAAAAAAGAAATGCAAAAAAGCAAAATGACTGTCTGAGGAGGCCTTACAAATAGCTGTGAAAAGAAGAGAAGCCAAAAGCAAAGGAGAAAAGGAAAGATATGTCCATCTGAATGCAGAGTTCCAGAGAAGAGCAAGGAGAGATGAGAAAGCCTTCCTCAGTGATCACTGCAAAGAAATAGAGGAAAATAATAGAATGGGAAAGACTAGAGATTTCTTTAAGAAAATTAGAGATACCAAGGGAACATTTCATGCAAAGATGGGCATAATAAAGGACAGAAATGGTTTGGATCTAACAGAAGCAGAAGATATTAAGAAGAGGTGGCAAGAATACACAGAAGAACTATATAAAAAAGATCTTAATGACCCAGATAACCACGATGATATGATCACTCACCTAGAGCCAGACATCCTGGAATGAGAAGTCAAGTAGGCCTTAGAAAGCATCACTACGAAAAAAGCTAGTGGAGGTGATGGAATTCCAGTTGAGCTATTTCAAATCCTACAAGATGATGCTGTGAAAGTGCTGCACTCAATATGCCAGCAAATACGGAAAACTCAGCAGTGGCCACAGGACTGGAAAAGGTCAGTTTTCATTCCAATCCCAAAGAAAAGCAATGCCAAAGAATGTCCAAACTACCGCACAACTGCACTCATTGCACATGCTAGCAAAGTAACGCTCAAAATTCTCCAAGCCAGGCTTCAACAGTACGTGAACTGTGAACTTCCAGATGTTCAAGCTTGATTTAGAAAAGGCAGAGGAACCAGAAATCAAATTGCCAACATCCGCTGGATCATCGAAAAAGCAAGAGAGTTCCAGAAAAACATCTATTTCTGCTTTATTGACTATGCCAAAGCCTTTGACTGTGTGGATGACAAGAAACTGTGGAAAATTCTTAAAGAGATGGGAATACCAGACCACCTGACCTGCCTCTAGAGAAATCTCTATGCAGGTTAGGAAGCAACAGTTAGAACTGGACATGGAACAACAGATTGGTTCCAAATCAGGAAAGGAGTACATCAAGGCTGTACATTGTCATCCTGCTTATTTAACTTATATGCAAAATACATCATGAGAATTGCTGGGCTGGATGAAGCACAAGCTGGAATCAAGATTGCCAAGAGAAATATCAATAATCTCAGATATGCAGATGACACCACTCTTATGGCAGAAAGTAATGAAGAACTAAAGAGCCTCTTGATGAAAGAGAAAGAGGAGACTGAACAAGTTGGCTTAAAACTCAACATTCAGAAAACTGAGATCATGGCATCTGGTCCCATCACTTCATGGCAAATAGATGGGGAAACAGTGAGAGATTGTGACTCTGACATCACTGCAGATTGTGACTGCAGCCATGAAATTAAAAGATGCTTACTCTTTGGAAGGAAAGTTATGACCAACCTAGACAGCGTATTAAAAAGCAGAGACATTACTTTGCCAACAAAGGTCCATCTAGTCAAAGCTATGGATTTTCCAGTAGTCATGTATGGATGTGACAGCTGGACTAAAAAGAAAGCTGAGCACCGAAGAATTGATTGTTTTGAACTGTGGTGTTGGAGAAGACTCTTGAGAGTCCCTCGGACTACAAGGAGATCCATCCAGTCCATCCTAAAGGAAATCAGTCCTGAATATTCATTGGAAGGACTGATACTGAAGCTGAAACTTCAATACTTTGGCCATTTGATGTGAAGAACTACTCATCTGAAAAGACTGTGATGCTGGGAGAGATTGAATGTGGGAGGAGAAGAGGATAAGATGGCTGGATGGCATCACTACTCAATGGACATGAATTTGAGTAAACTCTGGGAGCTGGTGATGGACAGGGAAGCCTGGTATGCTGTAATCCATGGGGTTGCGAAGAGTCAGACACGACTGAGTGACTGAACTGAACTGAACTGAATGTATCTTTTGCCAATTCATTCCACACCTTCCCAGGCCAATCAACTCACTTTTCCACTCAATACACTAGACAATACAGTTTCTTTCTAAGGCCCATCCTCCTTCCCATCACACTGCTCCAATTCACGGGTGGCCCTCAGGTCTGCCTTACAGCTACTGTCTTACCAACTACATTCCCAAACATTTTTTACAATCTTTTTAACTTTGGCTTTTAAAGCATAGATTTTTCTCTAAACTGTCTTTAATGTGAAGTTTCAAACTATCACTTAAAGATAACATACTCTTAAAAATTGGCTGTTGTGACAAAGGATTAATCTCAAAAATATACAAGCAACTCCTCCAGCTCAACTCCAGAAAAATAAATGACCCAATCAAAAAATGGGCCAAAGAACTCAACAGACATTTCTCCAAGGAAGACATACAGATGGCTAACAAACACATGAAAAGATGCTCAACATCACTCATTATCAGAGAAATGCAAATCAAAACCACAATGAGGTACCATTATACGCCAGTCAGGATGGCTGCTATCCAAAAGTCTACAAGCAATAAATGCTGGAGAGGGTGTGGAGAAAAGGGAACCCTCTTACACTGTTGGTGGGAATGCAAATTAGTACAGCCACTATGGAAAACAGTGTGGAGATTTCTTAAAAAGCTGGAAATAGAACTGCCATATGACCCAGCAATCCCACTTCTGGGCATACACACCAAGGAAACCAGATCTGAAAGAGACACGTGCACCCCAATGTTCATCGCAGCACTGTTTATAATAGCCAGGACATGGAAGCAACCCAGATGCCCATCAGCAGACGAATGGATGAGGAAGCTGTGGTACATATACACCATGGAATATTACTCAGCCATTAAAAAGAATTCATTTGAATCAGTTCTAATGAGATGGATAAAACTGGAGCCCATTATACAGAGCGAAGTAAGCCAGAAAGATAAAGACCATTACAGTATACTAACACATATATATGGACTTTAGAAAGATGATAACGATAACCCTATATGCAAAACAGAAAAAGAGACTCAGATGTATAGAACAGACTTGTGGACTCTGGGAGAAGGCGAGGGTGGGATGTTTCAAAAGAACAGCATTGAAACATGTATATTATCTAGGGTGAGACGGATAACCAGCTCAGGTTGGGTACATGAGACAAGTGCTCGGGCCTGGTTGTACTGGGAAGGCCCAGAGGGAGGTGGGAGGGGGGACTGGGATGGGGAATACATGTAAATCCGTGGCTGGTTCATTTCAATGTATAACAAAAACTACTGTAATGATGTGAAGTAATTAGCCTCCAACTAATAAAAAATTTAAAAAAAAAAAAAAAAATTGGCTGTTGTATCAGGGCAGAGTCGCAAACTCAAGAATACAGTTTCCAGGGGCTTCCCTGGTAACTCAGTGGTAAAAAATCCGCCTGCTAATGCAGGAGACATGGGTTCAGTTCCTGATCTGGGAAGACCCCTGATACCACATAACAGCTAAGCCCGTGCACAACTACCGAGCCTGTGCTCTGGAGCCTCAGAGCCACAGTGACTGAAGCCCGCAAGCCCCAGAGGCTGAGCTCGGCAATGAGAAGCCACCACAGTGAGAAGCCCACACATGTGACTAGAGAGTACCCTGCTTGCTGTAACCAGAGAAAAGCCTGTGCAGCAACGAAGACCCAGCACAGCCGGAAAAAAAAGTATGCAGTTTGCAGACTGATAGCATACCCTGACAATAAACACAATTCAATCCCAATGGTACAAACAGGGAACAAAGGGCCCAGGCTGCCACCTGCTGTCAGCCTAAGACAGCATCCTCAGGCTTTGGCAGACGGTGGGGCCCCAACAGGTGCAGATCAGATGGTTCTGCTGGGGCCCTGAGGTTACATGAAACCTCAAGATTCTGACCTGCTTTTACTCTCTTCTTAACAGGCTCCAAATCCTCCTGATCCTGGGGTTCCGAAAGAGAAAAGGAAGCCCCCTCTCTGTCTGGGAGAGTCGAAGGGAAGCTGGAGATTTCATCACTTGTCACAGATGGACCACACCCCTTTGGAGAGACGTCTGCACCTCTGGAGCCTGTGAGAGGGACAAACAAGAAAGTCTGATTCACCTGCCTCAGGAGAAGAGACAGCAGATCGAAGTGTCACTGATTCAAACTAGGCGCAGATGACACAAGATGCTGTTAAAAAAACCAGAAAACTGGAAGGGTTCATTCTATGAGATTTTTACAGTATATGAATTACATAACCTGTAAAAAATACCACACTGCTATAGTCCCCTATCTCTAGGCTTTCTCTTGAGGATGGAGCAAGACAGCAACTGCTAGAGAAATCTTACTACTGACAGTCTGATGCCTGACACCACCTCTGAACTCCTCAGTGGTTTGTCTGTCTCTGTAACAACACAGGGCAGCACTAGTGAATAGAAAGCGCTGCAGCTACCGCCCCGAGACCCCCATTCTCACTGGAGCTGGAGGGAGGCCCTCGGCCTGCAGAGGTGGGCTCCATGGAAGAGGTAGAGGCCGTGGGGAAGAGGTCCGACGTGGACGTTGATGGCTGTGGTTCCTCAAAGCACACCTGAGTGGCGGGCGATGACAGCAGGACCTGGGGATCCTGAGGATCGTCACCTCGCACTGCACCTGAGGTATCTTTGGTCACGTGGAACATATTTTCTTTATTAGCTTCTGTGAGCACAGAAGGAGCAGGAGGAAAATACAGTCAGGGCACAGATGGGCACCACCGCCTCAGGCAAGCTATTCCTGTTGACGGAGACAGTCAACACAAGGACCCACTTTACACACACCCACTCCTTGGAAAATCCCACTTACCAAAGGAGTCTTGTGTTACACCTTGCTTTTCATTTAGAGATTCGTAGAGGTATGCCACATCTAAAAGAAATTAACCAAATCAGAGCACTGTCAGTCACGTGCCAGGTGAGAACTCACATTTCTCTTCTGTTCTCTCCCACTACCTCACAGTCACTTTGTCCTTGTCGACTATTTTGACTTCTCAGCTAGTAACCACAGCTGCCAGTGTAAGGGAATTTAAAGCAAGTGATCCCAAACATCTGAACCAAAGCCAAAATAAACAAGCCTCAAGAAACTCATCTGGCAAGAAGAGGCTGACTAAGGGAAGCAGAGCAGCAAGGAGGGATGAGTCTATGCCTCGCTTATTTCAAACCACCAGAAGCAGACACGAGATCCTTATGTGTGGCCACAGGTGGCTTTGACTATGCTGAGGACAACCTGGGGAACACCCGCCCCCTTCTTCCTATTTTGGGGGTACCATGTGAAGGACTTCCCTAACTCTGTCCTGCATCATTCTTCTTCCACAAACACAAACGTGGGTGCTCAGATCAGGACACGCTCCAGTAGAATCCTGTCTGACCTCTGCTGTCTACTATCAAGTGTCCCAAAGCAGAGCCATCTGTGGATTCCAGCCCCCATTCTAGGTCCTGTTCTCAATTTAGGGGTCTTCTTCTGCCAGCTCACCTCTCCCCATTCACTCACCTCTCCTTGGCTACCATTTTGAGACCTGTGGCTCATGACCACGGTGGCATTTCTGAAGAATGGCTCAGAAACTGCAAGGCCAACACTCCCATTCTTCAACAGACACTACCCATACCAAGAATCCACATCAACACAAAAGGGATGCAGGGAAGCTAACATTCCTTCAGGAAATACTGGCTTCAAAAAGCCTCTTCCCACAGTGCTTTCCAGCTGTTGCAGGGCCCCCGGACACACCTCACCTGTGAATCCAGCCCAGGAAACCCCCCTCTTACTGTGTTCTGGCTCATTCTTCCTGTACACCAAGTAGATGACATCCCCAGTCTGTAAAGGGCAAGTTTGCTTCTTAACAACCTTCAGCTTGTTAATGACAGTTCCATTGGCACTGTAAGGGCAACAAAATGGAATTTATCCTACTTAAAGTAACTTGGAGTTAAGTTTCCTTTTCTACAACCAGTAGGAAAGCAGTTCAATATTACCAATTTATTATTTTTTTTAATTTCAAAAAGTTTTTGGCGGTGGCGCACAGTACATGGGATCTCATTCCCCAACCAGGGACTGAACTGACACCCCTGGCACCAGAAGTGTGGAGTCTTAATCACTGGACCAACAAGGAAGTCCCTACCACTTTGAAAATGATAAATAATCATAGGAATAATATAAACATTTGTGCCACCTTACAGTTCTCTCAAGAAAAACCTTGCCTGTTGCTCTGTCACTCATAGCCAAATGTTGTCATCAAGTGTTTGAACATCTCTACTGTTCCAAACTCATGTTCTCCTCCTGGTGAAGCCCTAGAATCCACCAGCAGCATGTGCTTTGACTTCCAGCTTCTCTTCTGTTTCTGCACCAGACTCCGTCCACAGACCTACCCCTTGCTCCAGCAGCCTCAGCCCCTCTCAGTTCATTCCTCACATGAGCACCGATGCCCACCATGAGACAAGCTCTGCGTGCTAAGTCGCTTCAGTCGTGTCCGACTCTGTACAACCTTGTAGACTGCAGCCTGCCAGGCTCCTCTGTCCATGGGATTTCCCAGGCAAGAATACTGGAGTGGGTTGCCATGCCTTCCTCCAGGGGATCTTCATGACCCAGGTATCAAACTCATATCTCTTATGTCTCCTGCACTGGCAGGCAGGTTCTTTACCACTGGTGCCACCTGGGAAGCCCTGAGACAGGCTCTGGGCAGAAGCAAATCAACACACAACTACCGACGACAGGATGACAGTGTGGTTCCTGCGCTCGGGAGGCCACTCCAGTTAATCAGGGACCATGGGCCTTCCCTGGTGGTCTAGTGGTTGAGAGTCCGCCTGTGAATGCAGGGGACACAGGTTGTATCCCTGGTCTGGGAAGACTCCGTGTGCCATGGGGCAACTAAGCCTGTGTACCACAACTACTGAGCCCGGTCTCTTAGAGTCTGTGTGCCGCAACTATAGAAGCGGAGAAGCCCCAAGCTCCACAGCAAAAGAAGCCACTGCAATGAGAAGCCCACACACAGTAAGGAAGAGTAGCCCCCACTCGCCACAACTAGAGGAAGCCTGGTACAGCAACGAAGACCCAGCAGAGTCTAAAATAAGCGAATAAATATTAAAAAACCAGGGACCACCCTGCTGGGCGGGAGGGCAGCGGGCACTACTGGGAGAGACAGAAGCCTGAGTCAGACGGGACAGGTGGGGCCTCCCTGAGGAGGGCCTCCTGAGTGGACAGAGGCCACACTGCCACCGAGGGGAAGAGCGCCCCTGAGCTTAGCCAACTGTGGGCGCTCACCCCATGGCTGCACTCTTAAGGCCCCCAGGGAGGAAGAGGCTCTAGCCTAGCCTCTGAGCAGGCTTCCACTACCCTAGATTTCTGTTTAGGGCCAGACAGTAAACAGTGCGGGCGGCGCTGTCACACCGTCTCTCTTCCGAGTCCTCAGCAGCTGGCAGGGTCCCCGCAGGGCTGGGCTGCCTTCCCAGTAAAAGCCCACTTACAGAGACCGGCAAAGCTGTCTCAGCAGGGCCACGGCTCCGCTGCCAGGCTCTTCTCAAGATCCATCCTCAAGCTCCTTCTAACCCAAAAGCCTGATTTCACTTTTCTGCTTAAAAAGTGAAAGGGAAGCCACTCAGTCGTGCCCGACTCAGCGACCCCATGGACTGCAGCCTACAGGCTCCTCTGTCCGTGGGATTTTCCAGGCAAGAGGACTGGAGTGGGCTGCCATCGCCTTCTCCAGGGGCGCTTAGACCCCTTGGGGACTCCTTACTGTTCTCAGGCTAGCATCTGCTAGCTCCAGCATGGACGCCGGGGTCTCCCTGCTGCCGCTTCTGGGCCTTCTGCATGGAACACCCCTGCCCCTCCAGCCACCTCGGCCAAGGGAGGCAGTGGCTTCTGGAATCCGGGACAGAAGACAGCTTCCCTCTAGAGCCTCCAGAGAGAGCTGACACCAATGAGACCTGAGGTGGACTTTGGGCCCCGAGGCCTATAAGATCCCAGATTTCTGTTGTTTTCAGCTACTGAGCTTTTGGTTATTACAACAGTATAATAGCATAATCCCATTAATACAAAATAAATATGTATACCTTTTCAGTGGGTGAGTGCAATTTGGAAAGCTTTTCACTTTCACACACTACTTATGTGGTGTAATAGTAAAAAAGAAAGGGAAACCTCTTTATTTGGGGAAGTCTAACTTGCATATGTTTGTAAACACCCAAAATGTATCACTCCCTTTTAAGTCTTATTTCTGAGACATTTTTGCTTTAATCTGAAAATATTCAAGAACTGTCACAGGCACCAGTGTCACCAAGTAGCCCATCCTAGAAACCAGAAAATATATCTCCCAATACCCAGAGATCCGAGCAGACTTCTGAGCTTAGAAAGGGGGTCTATGTCTCTTCTCTGCAGTCACTGGCTAAAGTTGCCTTCCTGAATCTACAAGAGGAAATAGGGAAGAAGCTCAGAAAGGGCTTACCTGGTATCTTCCAGTGATACCTGACCAGATTTTTCATCCACTGTAATTTTACAGTGATCTCCAGAGACCAATTTATTGCCAGGGAATGAAAGGTCACAACCTAAAACAGAGAGGGAGGTGTGCAGAGAAGGGGAATACAACTGTGGGTACTGGGCACAACACTACATTGGTTTAGTGATATCAAATGACGAGAAGTCAAGACCCACTAAGTCAAGACCCAAAAAGCATTTAACTGTTAATCCAAAGGGAAAAGGGTCTATGTCTTGAACCTTTCTGCTTCCTCATTACCCAGAGGATATACCCCATCAACACCTCTAGCTACACATCAACTGCTTCATGGTGATGTTTTTACATTATGCACATGTATGCAGACAACCTGACAAGTATTATAGAACTTTAAGAAAAAACCTAAGGGGCTTATTAAATATCTTCAGTATCATAGTCCTGAATTTCTTCTGTGTAATCTAAGGTTTCATAAACGGTCACAAAATTGAAGCAGTGACAGAGTCACAAAAAATATGACTGCGTGAGTTATCACAGGCACACGTACATGTTTAAAAAAATTTAAAACAAAACGGGGATGTATCTATAGCTGAATACAATCACTGTATTCTCATTAAATCCAAGGGGGAAACCCTCAAATACTTTGTTCTCTCCTAAAATCAAAAGAATAAATGCTTTCAGGAGTGTTTTAATACCAAGTCACTAATCTGCCTATGATAGGTCTGCACCATAGCTACTAATGTTTATAGTAGCTTTATTTTATTGTTTTTGGGGCCATGCCCTGCAATTTGTAGGATCTTATTTCCTCAACCAGGGACTGAATCTGCACCTTCAGTAGTGAAAGCACACAGTCCTAACCACTGGACAACTAGGGAATTCCCTACAGTAGCTTTATTTTTAATAAACAAACATGGGAAGCAGTACAGAACAAGTATCCATCAACTGGTGATGAATTAATACACACACTGCAGAACACCACCCAGCAACAAAAAGGAACACACTTGATACACATAACTGCCAAGGATGAACCTCAAAAGCACCAGCCAAGAGAAAGAAGCTGGACCCAAAGACAGTGTTGCGATAATGTATGATTTCCCTTAGATGGCTTTAGATGGTCTTCTGGAAAAGACCAAACTACAGGGAGAGAAATCAGATAGGTGGGTGTCACAATTTGAGGTTGAAGGGGCACGGACAGACTCCAAAAGACCACCAGGAACTTTTGAGGTGATAGAAATGCTCTGTATCTTGATGGTAGTGGTGCCTCCATTTCTCAAAACTCACTGACCACCTAAAAGGGGCAAATTTGACTAAGTGTGAACTATGCTTCCATAAACCTTAAATCTTATTTGCCCAAACACTCCACATTATGGGAAGTATTTTGCTACATTTATCTGAGGTGTATTTCACCTGTGCTCAAGACTGTCCTATTACACTGGGCAAAACCACCAGGATGGTCTCACAGCCCCAGAGCCAGGCTGGTCACTGTGGCACTGGAGTGGGGTTTTAATAGGCTTCTCCGTGCCAGAACATCAGCATTCCCATTGAGAACTGGAATATTGTGCATTTGTCTTTCAGTTGGTTAATCTCTCCATGGCTGGTATGTATTTCTGTCACTCCCCAAGAATGGGGAGCTCTTTAGGAAGGCGAGGACTCCCACTCCCCCTCACACATCAACTCAGCTCTCCCTTTTTCTCAAAATAATGCCTTGTACATAGCAGGTGTGTAACAGGTTTAAAATAATCAAGTTCTATAACCTGTGTGCCCCCCAAAATTAATACACTGAAACCCTATCCCCTAAAGTGACTGTATCTAGACAGAGTGACTGTGGATGATAAATAAGATCATTAGGGTGGGGCCTTAATCTCAGAGGGTTGAGGTATTTATAAGAGGGAGACACCACAGGTCTCGTGGTCCAGTATGAGCGGACAGAAAGAGAAGGCAGCTCTCTGGGATCCAGGAAGAAGAGTTCTCATCAGGAAACAAATCGACTGGCACCTTGATCTTGGACTTCCTAGACTCTAGAAGTGTAAGAAATAAATTTCTGTTGTTTAAGCTTCCTGATCTGTGGTATTTTGTTATGGAGGCCTGGGCAGATTTTTAAACTCTACATTTTGCTGCAAAGGTTAATACATTTAAGGAAAGGACTTTCAATAGAATCAGCTCAACTACATATTTATGTTCCTTGCTGTTGTTGTTCAGTCACTAAGTCATGTCCAACTCTTTGCGACCCCATGAACTGCAGCACACCTGGCCTCCTTGTCCCTCACTATCTCCCGGAGTCTGCCCAAGTTCATGTCCATTGAATCAGTGATGCTATCCAACCATCTCACCCTCTGTTGCCCTCTTTTCCTTTTGCCTTCAATCTTTCCCATCATCAGGGTCTTTTCCAATGAGTAGATAATTGTTCGCATCAGGTGGCCAAAGTATTGGAGCTTCCTTGGATTAACATGTAAAGTGATACTATAGTGTTGTGTTATAATAACAATGGCTAACATTAAGTGCTAACTCTTAGCCAGGCTTCTTTAATCTTCACAGTGACCCTATGAAGTAGGTACAAAGGCACTGAAACGTAAATTTTTAACCTAGAATAAGTTGTGCTGTGCTGGTGGTGCTGCTGCTTCTGCTGGTGTCATGGTGGGCCTGGAGGTGGCGGTCTCCAGGGCTTCTGCTCTTCATCAAACATCCATTTACACCAATTAATACATCTTGAAAAGTTTCTAATAATACATAAATATTTTTAAAGTTGTAAAAAAAAAATAACTTGATGCTGGGGTTTAAGACTGTTTTCCAAAAGACCCCAACAGAAAAACAGGTACAGGTACATCGTACTGGGTAAAATGAGGCCAAAAAATACTTGCTTTTAAGTAGTAATCTTTCTCATTCTCTCTCGTTTAAAGTATAAAGTCAGAATAACAATGTATTCATTTTTAAAAATATTTATTTATTTGGTTGCATCAGGTCTAAGTTGCATCAGGTCTAAGTTGCATCATGTGAACTCTTAGTTGTGGCATGTGGGATCTAGTTCCCTGACAAGGGACGGAACTCTGGTTTCCCTGCATTGGGAGTGCGGAGTCTCAGATGCTGCACCACCAGGGAAGTCCCAGAGTCACAATTTATTAATTTGCATAAAACCAAAATATTTTTGTTGGCCTCAGTGCACTGCACTCTTAGTATGAAAGCTACAAGGGAGGTTAAATTATCAGAGGTCTAGAGACAGTAAGCATCGAGGGTGAGGGCTCTTCCTCTCACTACTTGTGTGACTTTCTTCAAGTCCTTAGCTTCCCCTTTCATTAAGTCAACAAATAATTGAGCAACTCTGTTCTAAGAGCTGGGACCTGAGATCTTTTTTAATGTAGTGGTTTACAGATAAGCACTGCTTATCTGCATCCCCTAAGTTTTGGAACATTATAGTTTGGGGCTTCCCTGATAGCTCAGCTGGTAAAGAATCCTCCTGCAATGCGGGAGATCTGGGTTTGATTTCTGGGTTGGGAAGATCCCTTGGAGAAGGGAAAGGATAACCACTCCAGTATTCTTGCCTGGAGAATCCTATGGATGGAGGAGCCTGGTGGGCTGCTGTCCATAGGGACGCACAGAGTCGGACACGACTGAGGCGACTTAGCATGCATGCATATAGTCCATGGGGTCGCAAAGAGTTGGACACGACTGAGCGATGTTTACATATGATATTTTTACTTATGTCAAGATATTTTCTAATTTCCCTTTTGATTTCTTCTTAGACCCACTGCTTCTTTAAGAATGTTATTTAATTTCCACATATCTGTGGATTTTCCAGTGTTCCTTCTGCTTTGCTTTCTAATTTCATTTCTGGGTAGTAATAAACTTGAGAAGATTGCATTCCCGGGGATAAATTATTATATCTACTTCATAAATTTGTAGGGAGGCTTAAATAACCTGAATGAAGCACTCAGAAGTGACTGGGCAGACCATTAAGTGAATACACGGCAGCTGTTACACCAAAGCCCATTCCACTGGAAAAACTGGACGGCAGAATGCGCCCCGCCCAGGGGCCTCCCATAGCCTGGTGGGCCCGGTCTCGCCGTGCTCCTATCACCAGGCTTCCGCTCTCAGCCCCCGGGTTCTATCCTTCGGTCCCCGTCTCCCACCCCCATCCCGGGTCCCTGGTCCCCGCCCCCGTGCCCTGACCCATCCCCAGGCTTGTCCCCCGCCCGTCCCACGTTTCCCATGCCCGCTCGCCGCCGCGCACCTCTTCTTCGCCCGATGGTCCACTCCCGTTTCCTCAGGAGGACGTGCGGCTCGCCCTCCTCGGCGCCCAGGCGAAGAAGCCTCCCCCAAGGCTGCTGCTGGGGCGGCTGCTCGCCTTCCCCCGGCCGCTCCATCGGATTCACATCTGACGAGACCCGGAAACGTCGGGTGAGACCCGGACCGCAAGGGCAGAGGCTGCGGCCTGCCGCTCCTCCTCGGCGCCCGCGCCCCGCCGCTGCGGCCCGCGCCGCGAGCCTCCCCAGCGTCCCGCCGGACGCCCGCGCCCGTCGCCAGCTTACCCCCCGCCCCGCGCCGAACCCGGAACCGGCCGCGCCGCCACCGCTGCTGTCAACAGACATCGCAGATCCCTCAGCTGATCCACTGGGCGGGGCCGGCGGCGTCCTTGCCCTGCGATTGGCGGGCGGTGGCAACCACTGAACACAGCGGCTAGAGTGGAACCTGGAGGACGGGCATCGAGAGTGGACACGTGGAGGCTAGCAGAGCGTGCGCAGAGGATAGGCTGTGGGCTTGGATGCCATCTTTGATGCTGGCCGGGACGACTTGGTGTTCGCGGATCTCGGAAGTAGCTGAGGTCAGCCTCATGTTAAGTCCTCGCGAAGGGGACAGAGTAGCGAGCATTGGGCACCAAAGCAAATTCCCAAAGCTGCGTTGGAAGTGTCGATGGCGTTTAGAAGTGCGAAGCAACGGTCTGCCTTACATCTGCCGAGGTACATGCAAGTTGAAATTTTCCAAAGCCAGTTTTCCGGCGATCGGAAAGTTGATAGTACCCTGGGAGAGCTCTGGAAAGCGCGAGCATCTCCGCATTGGTCGGCACCTCTTGGAGGCCGTGATGCAGTCTTTCCATTTTAAACGCACGTTTCCTGGACTGAAGCGATTCCGCCTTTTGGGATCTGGTGGCGCTGCGGTGAGTGTTCCAAAGGAGAATGATCTGGGATCGTCCGTGCTGGGCGCGTGAGAGTGAAGGTGCCGAGTCCTGGGAGCCGACCGTGCGGCCTCGGGCCGTGCGAGGCCACGTCTGACCGACCAGGACGTCTACAGGGAAGTAGCCACCGGTTGGTGTAAGAATAAATGGGTCCATAGTTTTGTTTCACAAAAACAATGTGAAAGGACAGGAAATGCCTTGTGAAGAAAGAGTAGCAGTCACGGGAGTGAGGGAGCCATCTTACATCATTTGTAGTTTTTACCGTTTTCGTTCATTACATTTTCCCCTTCAAATAAGAAAATGCAAATATTTTTTCTCTGAGACTGTTTCTCAGTATTATTTTGTGGGGGACTTAGGCTACTGCACTCGTTCTCTGAACCAGGGCTTATTAGCCTGGCATCGGGAGTTCTTTGAGGGCTTTTTTCAGTCTACACAAGGCAGACTTTTCATAGAACCAGGATGAAGCTGAGCCAAAGGAACAGCCCACTCTTCATGGGTGACAGTTTTCTGAACCTCGGGGACAGTGAGCCAACTCAGGCTAAAGCCCCATGGCAGCTAGTGGTAAAAAAAAGTGCATCTCTCCTGTTAGTCGCAGATTCAGTACATAGGAAAGGCCAGAATTGAAAATTCCTCTTTTAGATGGAAGAGAATCAAATCACAGCACCCTATTGGACATTTTGGGTATTGGAGACACTATTGAGAGGCTAATCAGGCCTTTTTGTTCAAGTGAAAATACGATACTCCATAACATGGCTGGTCTAGCTGCAGCAGCAGCTTGGCTTTACAAGGACTGGCAGCTACTGTCAGGTTGAAACCTTATCCTCTCTGCCCCCCCCTGCCCCCAAACCCTTTCACCTCAAGCAAATTCACTGGGTCAATAGGGTCCTTGATTCACAGATATTCTCTTAAAGTCTGGACTTAATTCACTCATGGTTTGGTTTTGGTGTCGAGCAGGTCCCAGTGGCTCACCAGCTATGTAGATATGAAAGCAGTCATACTCTACTTAATGGCCAGAACTGAAGACTGTTCTCAGAGCTCTGGCCAATACTCACCTTGATTTTTTGACCCTCAAATTGTTGCCAGTGGTGTGGTTGTCTGATCTGTCATTTTGAAGAGTAGACCGACAGATTAAAGACATTAGTCTTTGGGGTTGCAGTCTATTACAAATGGTGGCAGCTTATCAGACTGTCTGGGGCTTCCCTGATAGCTCAGCTGGTGAAGAATCTGCCTGCAATGCAGGAGACCCAGTTTCAATTCTTGGATTGGGAAGATCCCTTGGAAAAGGGATAGGCTACCCGCTTCAGTATTCTTGGGCTTTCCTGGTGGCTCAGATGATAAAGAATCCACCTGCAATGCAGGAGACCTGGGCTCGATCCCTGTGTTGGGAAGATTCCCTGGCAAAGGGCATGGCAACCCACTCCAGTATTCTTGCCGGGAGAATTCCCATGGACAGAGGAGCCTGGTGGGCTACAGTCCATGGGGTTGCAAAGAATCAGAGACAACTGAGCGACTAAGCACAGCACAGCTTCAGACTGTCTAGATCAGTTATAGATGTATTGGGGCTTCCCTTTTAGCTCAATTGCTAAAGAATCTGCTTGCAGCGCAGGAGACCTGGGCTCAATCCCTGTGCTGGGAAGATCCTCTGGAGAAGGGCATGGCAACACACTCCAGTATTCTTGCCTGGAAAATCCTAGGGACAGGAGCCTGGCAGGGCACAGTCCATGGGATCGCAAGAGTCAGACATGACTTAGTGGCTAAACCACCATTTTTTTATGAAAACAAACAGAATTAAGCTCTCAAACCTGCCCCTTCCTGATCACTGACTACCACCTGCAATAGAAATCAGCCTCAAAATTCCAGGGTACCCCCCATCATAGGCTGGCAGACGTAAAGGATTTTATGTTCCTGATGTAGAAGCCAGCAGGTAACTTGGGAGGTGGCAAAGCTTATGCTTTGTTCTGTTGAGGGGGACTTGTATCTCCTGGCAAAAGTTGCCCCACTGATTTTGTCTTAAAAGAGGACAAATAACTTGGGGTGCTGACCTCCCTATTCCTGGGAAACGATCTGCCCTTTGACCCCTTCTCAGGGCTGCCAGTGATGTCTCACTACTGTTGACATTTTTTCAGAAGAAGGTGGTTTTTCATCTGATCAGCCAATTCTGGACACATTGACTTGGCCCTTGAAATGAAATGAAACTGAACACATGTTTTTGATTGGCCCATTTGCCATCTAACAATGATCCATTTTTTGTAATAAAGTTTATACAATGATTGATAGACTTGGCCCTTGAAATGAAATGAAACTGAATACTTGTTTTTTATTGGCCCATTTGCCATTTAACAGTGATCCATTTTTTGTAACAAAGTTTATACAACAATGACTGATAGTCAAGGTATTAAAGGGACCTACCAAACTCCTTCATCGTTTCCTCTTCTCACCTAAATTGGGTTGTTTGGTTACTGTATTAATTTCCCATTACTGCTGTAACTAATTATTGTAAATTAGTGGCTTAGAATAATACAAATTTAACAGTTTTTGAGGCTAGAAGTCCAAAATGGGTCTCCTTGGGCTAAAATCAAGGTATTGGCAGAATGTATTCCTTCTGAAGTTTCTAGGGAGAATATGTTTCCTTGTCTTTTCCAGCATTCCTTGGCCCATGGCTTCTTCCTCCGTCTTCAAAGCCAGCATTGCCCAGCTAAGTGTTTTTCAACATGCTATGTCTGTTTCTGACAAGTACCTCTATCTTTCACCTATAAGGACCCTTGTGATTAAATTGTACCCACCTGGATAATCCAGAGTATTCTCCCTATCTAAAGGTTCATAATTTCATCACATAAAGAGTTACTTTTGCTGTGTAAGGGAACATATTCACAGAGAATAGGAAGTGGACATAGTTGGAGGTCACTATTCTGCCTACCCCAGTTTCCAAACTCTGTTGTTTTTAAATCTCTACTTGCCTGACTCCTGAATAATACTTAAGAAAAAATCGTAGGGAACTTCCCTTGGGGACCAGTGGTTAAGAATCTGCCTGCCAGTGCAGGGGAGGTGGGTTCAGTCCCTGGTCTGGGAAGATTCCACATGCTGTGGGGCAACTGAGCCCATGCTCTAGAGTTTACAAGCCACGACTACTGAAGCCTTCGTGCCCTAGAGCCTGTGCTCTGCAATAAGAGGCCACCACAATGAGAAGCCCTCACACCACAACAAAGAATATCCCTTGCTTGCTGCAACTAGAGAAAGCCCGAGTGCAGCTGTGAAGACCCAGCACAGACAAAAATAAGTAAATAAAGTTAAAAAAAAAAAAAAAGAGTGGTAGGGAAATATGTGAGATTATACAGACTATTTTTTAGGTTTCCACCCTAACCATTCCCTGGAATGGTGCTTCCTTGTTTCACTGATGAGCAACAATAAGCAGGCCTGAGTGTTATCCCTTCCAGGTGGCTATCCAGAAGTAATCCTAAGGGATGAAAACAAAGTTTAATTCTTCTTTGTTCAGCTGAATTTTCTTGTTGGAGTAAGACAGTCTTGAATCATGAGAATAATTATCACTTGATCAAGTGCACTGGTTTCTCACTCCCCCTTCAGTGGCCTACATAGGCGAAAGTAGGAGATACGGTGAGTCTCTGAAATTTTTATAAAAGTGCTTTTGTCTCAGTCCACGACTTCATATGAAAAGCCTGGGTGTGAAATTGAGTTAATTGTTGGAAAGATAAAGATATAACTTCTGAATTGGAATACACTGAAGAGAGAGCAGCAGTGTTGGTCATTTGGAGCATGGTGACCCTTATGTCCTGCGAGGTCCAGGGAGTTAATGGAGGTAGCCAGTGTTCTCTTTGCCCCCCTCATTCAGCACTGATTCAACAGCTGTAGCTGGCAATCTGACCTGCAGGCAAATTTGTCATGTTCACCCGTACCCGTTAAAAGCAGAAAAATTTGGCTGATTCATGTCAATGTATGGCAAATACCACTACAATATTGTAAAGTAATTAGCCTCCAATGAGTAAAAATAAATGGAAAAAAAATAAATAAATAAAAGCAGAAAAAGTGATTTCCAGATTCCAGGCAATGTGTAATGAGTTTCAAGTTGTCTCTCCCAGCCTCACAACAACAACAAAAAAGAAAGCTGAAGAAGCTGGGAATCAACTGTTCTTCTGAGATCTAATAGATAATCGATCCTAAAATTGTAGAGATAGGCAAATAAAGGGAATCAAAACTTACTGGTGCAGAAGCCACTACTGGAGGCAGTGCCTGTGTGCCTACTCGGTTGCTTCAGATGTGTCCTATTTGCGACCCTCTGGACTGCAGCCTGCCAGGCTCCTCTGTCCAAGGGATTCTCCAGGCAAGAATACTGCAATGGGTTGCTGTGCCCTCCTCCAGGGGATCCTCCCGACCCAGGGACTGGAGGCAGTACCAGGATATTAAAACTACAGTTTAATTGGAAAATTCCTGGAGGCTCAGTGTAGACAAGCTTGAAAGTTAACAACTCCAGAGAGTGCCAGTTTTAGAGGGGCCTTTACACTCATGAATTTTACCCCCAGCGACCAAAGCACCCCATGTGCTCCTTGTAGGGGTAGGAGAAAAGTAACCATTTTGAATACACCCTGAGTATTCTGTTCTCCTTAACAAAAGTCTGCCCTCCAAGGGAAACTGTTCTACCAGAATTTAACCTACTGCGGTTTACTGGTACCTACATGACATAGGGGAAGGAAAAACCCCAATTTCAACCTCCTCCAGCCTGCCTGGCACATGTGGGAAGGGAAACACCCAATCCTAGTCTTCTCTAGCCTGCTTATCTCACCTGAGGTAGGGAGCAAGGAATAGAACAAAACCTGAGAAACACTTGTAAAATCATAGCCCAGGAATACAGACTCAATTAAATACTGAGACTTAATCGTAAGTTATATAGAGTGCCTCCCCAGCACCACACATTAACTACACTCCATTAGGGACCCTGTATCATAAGAGGGGATTATAACTGTAAGAACTGCAGAGCTAGACCTTAAGAAGTAGTCTCTAGGGAAACCCAAGGACAAAAGGGGAAACAGTAACGAATACACCAGAGAGAAAATTTTAGCCTCTATTACATACACCTATAGCAAACAGTAAGTAAGTACCTTCTAACCAGAAAAACATAAAACCTCACACTAAAAGCCTATTTACCTCAGTTTCTTTTACCCAATATGTCATGTTCCACTTTCAACCAAAAATCTACAAGGAAGACTAAAAGACAAAAATGGGTTGAAAAGTCAGGGTAAGCATCAGGATCGTACTTGGACATGGCATAGATTTTGGAAATACAAGGGCTCTAATGGAAAAAGTGGACAACATGCATGCTAAGTTGCTTCAGTTGTATTTGATTTTTTGCGACCCTATGGACTATAGCCCATCAGGCTCCTCTGTTCATGGGATTCTCCAGGTAAGAATACTGGAGTGGGTTGTCATGCCCTCCTCCAGGGGATCTTACTGACCCAGGGATTGATCTTCCTTCTCTTACATCTCCTGCAGTGGCAGGCAAGTTCTTAAATGGGTAATATAAACAGAGAAGTGGAAGTTCTAAGAAAGAATCAAAATGAAGTGCTAAATGTAAAAACAAAACAAAAACCAGAGATCAAGGATGCCTTTGATGGGCTCATCAACAGACTGTATACATCGAAGGAGAGAATCAATCCACTTGTAAAAATATGCCAAAAGAAATTTCCAAAGCAGAAATGAAAAGAGAAAAATGTTTTAAATGAAAGAGACTATCAAAGAACCTTGATGAAATAACAGATGTAGCATACATGTAAGGGAAATACCAACAGGAGGGGAAAGAGAAAAGAACAAAAAATATTTGAAATAATGATGGCTGAGACTTTCCAAAATAATGACACCAAACCACAGGAATCTCAAAAAACACCAAGCAGAATAAATACCCCCCAAATCACGAGACATATAATATATAAAGAAAACGAAAATTAGAGAAAACCCTGAGGCAAGTAAGGAAAAAAAACCTCATCTATTGAGAATCAGCACAAGAATTGCTTCAGATTTCTCTTCAAAAACCACAGAAGGAAGGAGAGAATGGAGTGAAATATTTAAAGCATTGAAAGAAAAAAAAAAAAAGCCCCACCAAATTAGAATCCTGTACCCTGAAAAGTTATCCTTCAAAAGTGAAGGAGGTACAAGGTTCACTACACTAACAGCTCCAGGGAGATTCCTGAATTCCCAATTGCACCTGAAATTGCATTGTAACTGCTGATGGCTGCGAACTTCCTAGATTGTTAAATAAAATAAATTGTACTAAACTGTTAAAAAAAAAAATAAGAAAAAAGTGAAGGAGAGGAACTTCCCTGATGGTCCAGTGGCTAAGACCATGCTCCCAATGCAGAGGACTAGGGTTCAATCCCTGGTCAGGGAACTAGGACCCAGTGCAGCCAAAACAAAGTGAAGGAGAAGTAAGTACTTTTTCAGGCAAAAATTGAGAGGACTTGTTGCCAATCATCCTGCCTTGTGAGAAATATCAAAAGTTTTTTAGAGAGAGAAAATGATAAAGGTTAGAAACTCAGATCTAAATGAAGATTATTAGAGAAGAAATAAGTGAAGGTAAAATGAAAACCATTTTTTTTTCCTATTCTTCAAAGAGATAACAGCAACAATGTAGTTAGTAATCATAGCTGTAATAGAAGCTAGGAAGAAGGAATTGGGAGTATTTTAAGATTCTTGTGTTACCATAAGGCAGTACAGTGTTATTTGAAAATGAACTTGGATTAGTTATAAGTACTTGTAGCAAACTCTAGGGCAATCAGTATAAAAAGATTTAAGTATAATATGCTGAGAGGAGAATAATCTTGTAGAATCCTCTATTAAAATAAAGATGGTAGAAAAAGAATATGATAAAAAAGGAAAAAACAACAGTGCATAGAAAACAAATGGTATAAAAAAAAAAAAGAAAGAAAACAAATGGTATATATTAACCCAGCTATATCAATAATCTATTGTCTAATTTGTTAATTGTCATCAATTAAAAGAGACTATCCTTGTGAGTTAAATCAAGACCTGATGACTACAAGAAATCTTTTATTATTAAGACACAGATACATTAATGGTAAATGAATGGAGAAAGATATACTACATTAACACTAATAAAAAAGAAATGAGTAGTTATATTAATTTCATACAAAGACTTCAGAGCAAAGTAAATTATCAGAGATATTAAGGTATATATACTAACAACAGCATCAAAATGTGTGAGGGAACAACTGATAGAGTTGCAAGGAGAAGTAGATTAATCCACTATTATATTTGGAGATTTCAACACTATCAGTTCAGTTTAGTTCAGTCGCTCAGTCATATCCTACTTTGCGACCCCGTGAGTCGCAGCACGCCAGGCCTCCCTGTCCATCACCAACTCCCGGAGTTTACTCAAACTAATGTGCATCGAGTCGGCGATGCCATCCAGCCATCTCATCCTCTGTTGTCCCCTTCTCCTGCCCCCAATCCCTCCCAGCATCAGGGTCTTTTCCAACAACTATCAGTAATGGGCAAATCCAGGAAAGGCATAGTTGAACTGAACAGCACCGTCAATCAGCTGGACTTTATAATAGATTGTTTACAGACTACATCATTTAACAAGGGCAGAAATCACATTCTTCTGAAGTTTGTATGGAACATTCACCAAGAAATGCCACATTCTGGGCAATAAAACACACTTGAACATATTTAAAAGAAAGTAAATCATGCAAAATATGTTCTCAGACTGCAATGGAATTGAGCTAGAAACCAGCAGGTAATTGGAAAATCCCCAAATACTTGGAAATGTGAACACACTTCTAAATGACAAATTGGTAAAAGGAGAACTCTCTCCAGAAATATTTTTTAAATATTTCAAACTAAAAATGAAAATACAGCTTATCAAAATTCATGAGATGCAGTGAAAGCAGTGTTTAGAAAGAAATTTATAATATTGAATGAATATACTAGAAAAGAAAAAAGAACTAAAATCATTAATATACCACCTTGAAAGTAAAAGTGTGAAAGTGTTATCGTCAGCTGTGTCCAACTCTTTGGGACCCCCAGGGACTGTAGCCTACCTGGCTCCTCTGTCCATAGGATTCTCCAGGCAAGAATATTGGAGTGGGTTGCCATTCCTTTCTCCAGGGAATCTTCTCAACCCAGGGCTTGAACCTGGGTCTCCTGTATTGCAGGCAGATTCTTTACCGTCTGAGCTACCAGGGAATCCCTCATATAGGTAACTAGAAAACTAAACACAAAAACAAACACAGAAAGATGAAGGAAATGAATTAAAATTAGATTTGAAGTGAATGAAATTGAGAACAGGAAAACAATAGACAAAATCAACGAAACCAACAGTTGTTCTTTGGAAAGATAAAATGTCTAAACAGGCTGTGTAAGGAAGAAAAAAAAAGCTAGAAATTACTAACAATCAGGAAAGAAGAGCCATCACTACTCATTTCACGGACAGTAAAAGAATTAGGAATATTATGAATAACCCTATGCCTACAGAATTTAAGACCTAGATGAAGTAGACCAGTTCCTTGAAAGAAAGAATGCCAGAACTCAACAAAAGGAGAAATAGATCTATTAAAGACTGAATCAGGAGAGCCCCTCAGGAGGGAAGGGCTCTCTGCTGCTGTGGTGTTTGTTCTGTTGTACAGGAAAGATTTCCAATCACACAGGTGGTTACCAGCAGAGAATACTCCTTCAAATATCCTTCCTCCTATTAACCCATTGGGATATAAAGGTGCCGAGACAGATGTCTGTGGGCCATGGGAAGAATTATCTTGATAAATCATTACAACCAATAATAGTATTCACCAACCAAGTCCTTTTAAATGGTGTTTTGATTCAGTTCCAATGTCTACTACACAAACAATGAAATTTGGCCATCATATGCCATGACACATCCACACTATATGCTTTCACTACAGAAGCCCGTCTTTAACTGAGTCTCATATGTAGTGCATATAACAACGATATACTTAGTGCATATAAAGTACATTTTGTGAGGGTTTTTGCAGCCAAACTTGAATAATCTTGAGTGTGTGTCATCACACATTCTGTAGATTTTTCCTTTTCCAACATCTGCATGTAAGATGGAAACAATACGTTTTAGGATTTCACTAACAACACTGTACTCGGAGGAGGCAATAGCAACCTGCTCCAGTCCTCTTGCCGTCAAATCCCGTGGACGGAGGAGCCTGGTGGGCTGCAGTCCATGTGGTCGCGAAGAGTCGGACACGACTGAGCGACTTCACTTTCACTTTTCACTTTCCTGCATTGGAGAAGGAAATGGCAACCCACTCCAGTGTTCTTGCCTGGAGAATCCCAGGGTGGGGGAGCCTGGTGGGCTTCCGTCTATGGGGTCACACAGAGTCGGACACAACTGAAGCAACTTAGCAGCAGCAGCAGGACTGAGAGGAAAAAATGGGGGAAGAGGTGTTTTTAAACTTATTTCAGCTGTTAGTTATAAACTAGTGAGTTTTAGATTATAATATCTTATTCATGACTAAGTTTTAAAATACAAATATGAGGGCTTCCCTGGGCTCAGTGGTAAAGAATCTGCCTGCCAGTGCCGGAGACACGACTTGCATCCCTGGTCTGGGAAGATCCTACATACCATGGAGCAACTAAGCCTGTGCACCACAACTACTGAGTCTGTGCTCTAGAGCCTGGGAATTGCAACTACTGAGTCCTCACACCTCAAGTACTGAGGCTCATCTGCAACATAAGTCACCGCAATGAGAAGCCCACCCACTGCAACTGCAGAGTAGCCCCTGCTCTCTACAGCTAGAGGAAAACCCACGTGGCAACAAAGAAGCAGTACAGCCAAAAAAATAAATGAATAAACAAACAACCAAAAAGATAAAATGCAGTCATGAGATCAATGTCTGGATGCCTTAAGTGATGAGATGTCCATCTTGATTCTTGACCCTCTGATTTCCTTCTGATTCCAATAGAGCACACATACTTCGAGTTCTGACACCAGGACTTTAATTTCTTCAGCTGTTTTGATGTTATCTTACACAAAGCATACTGAGGTCAGTAATGAGTACTCATTGAATTTACTTCTGTTTTTGAGAATATAACGCAGGAAAATGAAGGATTTTTTTTTTATCTTTAATTCATTTGCTTTACCAGAGAAAATCATATTGATTTATTTAACATGTTTCTTTGCTTCATTAGTATATATATTGTTAAAAAAAATTCAGCTGAGTAAATTTGAAGATCTAGTTGGCTTTATTCAACAATTCACAAATGGGACAGCATCCCATCTAGCAACTAGGATGGAGCTCCAAGGCACTGTACAAAATGGAAAGTTTTTAAAGGCAGAAAGGGAGTGGGACAAGAAAGTCATAAACAAAAGGAAGGGTTATTTCAGGCAACATCACTTTCCTTTGAGGGAAGGCAGAGAGGCAGATTACCTCCCTGGTGCTTGCCAAGAAATTTCATATTGACTGGTTAAAGGCCACATTCCTGGGAGTGGCTGAACTGCAATTGGACTAGGTATTAAGTCTTGCTTTGCTGACGTGGGGCTTAGCACAACTGACTCCATTTCAGGCTTGTTCTTTCTTTCTTTAACAATACAAATATGTTAAAAGAAGGATTTAGAGTTCAAAAATAAAAGTTACAGTGGTATCAAAACCTCCCCACAAGTGGATGGGCCCTTTCCAAGCTGAAAAGTGCGGTACTGCTACTCAGAATAGAAGCAGCAACAGAAGAGTCAGCTAATATCTTCGGGAGAGGGCAAAATATGCTTCCTGAACCCCTATCGTTCCTAGGAAAGATCTCTAATTATATAATAGTATCATCCAGTAAGGACCATCTTTAAACACCACATGAAATAAGTTTCTCATCATCTGGAACATATTTCTTTTCTCAAATGTTATAAGTGGTGCCATAAGTAATGTTGAGGCCAACCCAAAAAGCTTGTATAAAAGTTTTTTACATATTATATATATATATATATATTTAATATATTTTATGTATTATAAAAACATAATAAAGGAATATAATTGCAGTAAGGAAACACGTCTTTTTTTTTTCCATTTATTTTTATTAGTTAGAGGCTAATTACTTTATAATATTGTAGTGGTTTTGCCATACATTGATATGAATCAGCCATGGATTTACATGTGTTCCCCATCCCGATCCCCCCTCCTGCCTCCCTCTCCATCCCATCCCTCTGGGTCTTCCCAGTGCACCAGCCCTAAGCACTTGTCTCATGCATCCAACCTGGGCTGGTGATCTGTTTCACCCTTGATAGTATACTTGTTTCAATGCTATTCTTTCAGAACATCCCACCCTCGCCTTCTCCCACAGAGTCCAAAAGTCTGTTCTGTACATCTGTGTCTCTTTTTCTGTTTTGCATATAGGGTTATCATTACCATCTTTCTAAATTCCATATATGTGTGTTAGTATGCTGTAATGTTCTTTATCTTTCTGGCTTAATTCACTCTATATAATGGGCTCCAGTTTCATCCATCTCATTAGAACTGATTCAAATGAATTCTTTTTAATGACTGAGCAATATTCCATAGTGTATATGTACCACAGCTTCCTTATCCATTCATCTGCTGATGGGCATCTAGGTTGCTTCCATGTCCTGGTTGTTATAAACAGTGCTGTGATGAACATTGGGGTGCGCGTGTCTCTTTCAGATCTGGTTTCCTCAGTGTGTATGCCCAGAAATGGGATTGCTGGGTCATATGGCAGTTTTATTTCCAGTTTTTTTAAGAAATCTCCACACTGTTCTCCATAGCGGCTGTAGTTTGCATTCCCACCAACAGTGTAAGAGGGTTCCCTTTTCTCCACACCCTCTCCAGCATTTATTGCTTGTAGACTTTTGGATAGCAGGCATCCTGACTGGTGTGTAATGGTAAGCCAGACATTTAAAAGATTTCCCCATCCCCATCCCCAAAGGAAAAACTGCCACTCCCAAGTTTCTGGAAAATTAATTTTCTTTTTTTTTTTCCATTTATTTTTATTAGTTGGAGGCTAATTACATCATTACAGTAGTTTTTGTCATACATTGAAATGAATTAGCCATGGATTTACATGTATTCCCCATCCCAGTCCCCCCTCCCACCTCCCTCTCCACCTGATCCCTCTGGGTCTTCCCAGTGCACCAGGCCCGAGCACTTGTCTCATGTATCCAACCTGGGCTGGTGATCTGTTTCACCCTAGATAATATACATGTTTCAATGCTGTTCTCTTGAAACATCCCACCCTCGCCTTCTCCCAGAGTCCACAAGTCTGTTCTATACATCTGAGTCTCTTTTTCTGTTTTGCATATAGGGTTATCGTTACTATCTTTCTAAAGTCCATATATATGTGTTAGTATACTGTAATGGTCTTTATCTTTCTGGCTTACTTCGCTCTGTATAATGGGCTCCAGTTTCATCCATCTCATTAGAACTGATTCAAATGAATTCTTTTTAATGGCTGAGTAATATTCCATGGTGTATATGTACCACAGCTTCCTCATCCATTCGTCTGCTGATGGGCATCTGGGTTGCTTCCATGTCCTGGCTATTATAAACAGTGCTGCGATGAACATTGGGGTGCACGTGTCTCTTTCAGATCTGGTTTCCTTGGTGTGTATGCCCAGAAGTGGGATTGCTGGGTCATATGGCAGTTCTATTTCCAGCTTTTTAAGAAATCTCCACACTGTTTTCCATAGCGGCTGTACTAGTTTGCATTCCCAGCAACAGAGTAAGAGGGTTCCCTTTTCTCCACACCCTCTCCAGCATTTATTGCTTGTAGACTTTTGGATAGCAGGCATCCTGACTGGTGTGTGATGGTAAGCCAGACATTTAAAAGATTTCCCCATCCCCATCCCCAAAGGAAAAACTGCCATTCCCAAGTTTCTGGAAAATAAATTTTCATAAAAATTTCACTCAGGGAGAGAACATGGGTTAACTTACGGCTGACACATGTTGATGTTTGGTAGAAACCAACACAATACTGTAAAGCAATTATCTTTCAATTAAAGATGAATTTTAAAAATTCACTTATACAACAGAAGGAATCTTTTCGTTATTAAAGTATAAATTAGGGCTCTAACCATTCAGAAAAGCAGGAACCTTAGAACACTTTTAACTCAACTTAGACCCTTCCCGCCTTTGTGCTACTGATGTCAACTATTTTAATACTCCTTATTCTTGAAAGCCCGCGTACCCCGCCCAAGGTCGCTGCTTCACTGGTCTGCGCCTCTAGGCTGCTGCGCCCAGTTCGGTGGTCGTCTGTCAGAAACGCAGGCGCAGGAGGAATGACCGCGGAGGCTTCTAAGAGTTGTGGTTTGTCCTGCCCCTGGTTGCACTGACGCATTTCCTCTACATCCCTAGTGGCAGCCGTCTACTCGGCACCGGCTGGGAGAGCTCTGTCGGCCTGCGGCGTCCCTGATCCAGGGCATGACCTGAGCTTGAGCGGGCCCACCTCGTCTGCCAGAAGGCCGTCCCTGAAGCACCCCGGAGGGGGAGACGCAAAGTCGAGAGCGAGTACCGACCGGATCTGCGTGCAGATCCGGGAGGTCTGCTCCCAGCCGGTCTCCCTCCAAATTCCCGCGCTTCCTCAAAATCCCTCGGAGGAGCCCCGTGTGCCAATTCCCTCCCGCGTCCAGGCGGCAGGACAGTGCAGACCAGTCTGGCCTCCTTCGCATCTGCTCTGACCCGGTCGCGTTTGTGTAGGTTGGGGGGCAGAGGTGGGGAACCCTGCGGCTGCCTGAGAGAAGGAGGCCCAGCCATAGGAAGGGAAGTGCGGGTTCTCTGGGTGGTAGAGGGGTCCCGCGTGGGCATGGACGCGGCAGGGAGTCTGTTTCCTCAAGGTTCTCTCCTCCCGCGGCTGTCCGGTTCTGTAACCCCTCCGCAGGAAGCTCCAAACTGGCCGTGGGGATGGCCATCAGGGTCTGGACAACAGCTGTCTGGGTGTAGAGTTTCAGTTTTGTCAGAGGATGTAGAGTTTCCGTTTTGCAAGCTGAAGAATTCTGGACACAAATATGAATGCGGGTAATGGTTACACAACACTGTGAATGTACTTTATTGCAGTTAATTGTCCACTTAAAAATGGTTAAGATCATAAGATTTACATTATGTATTTTGTGTTATCACAAGATGATCTGTGACTCTTATGTCACCCATAACAAAAAATTTACTCAAAACAGAACATAGACTTAAAGAGGAAAAGCTATAAAATTTCTAGAAGAAATCACAGAAGAAAATATTCATGACCTTCTCTGAGTCTAAAGTTCTTAAAAGCTCTTTTATAGATTGTGCTTTTAGAGTTAGAAATTGGACTGCATTAAGATAAAATCTTTTGAACTTCAAAATCACCATTCAGAGAATGAAGAGAGAAGTCACAGACTGGGAGACAGTATTCACAAATCATGTACCTAATAATGGATATATCCAGAGCTTATGAAGAAAGCTTACAACTCAGTAAAAAGACAACCCAATTTTAAAAATGGGAAAAGGATTTGAACAGACAGTTCATAAAAGAAGATGGATAGATGGAAGTAAGCACCTAAAAAGATGATTAACATCATGAGTCATTAGGGAAAGACAAATTAATGTCATAACGAAGTCCTAGTTTATACCCAGTAGAATAGGTATAACCAAAAAGAAAGTGTTGACAAGGGTGTAGAGAAATTGGAACCACTATAGACTGCTGGTGGGAATATAAAATGGTGCAGTCATTTTGTAAAGATTTTGGCAGTTTCTTTGAAGGTTAAATATAAAATTAAATATAAACTTACTGTACAGTGCAGCAATTTTACTTCTAGGAATTTACCCATGATAAAGCAAAACATGTTCACACAAAGACTTGTATAATAACTCAAAAATATAAGTAATTTAAATGTGGATTAAAAGCAAGAAGAACAACACTACAACCTGAAGAATGAAAACCACAATCACAGAAAGTTAGACAAAATGTTCCAAAGGCAGAGGCTTATGTCCCAGCTGAATAAATAAGATAAAACCCCAGAAAAACTACTAAATGAAGGCAACCTTCCAGAAAAAGAAATCAGAATAATGATACTGAAGATAATTCAGGATCTCAGAAAGATAGTGGAGGCCAAGATTGAGACGCAGCAAGAAATGTTTAACAAAGACAGAAGAACTAAAGAACAACCAAAGATGAACAATATAAGAAATGAAATGAAAACAGAAGGAATCGTTAGCAGAATAACTGAGGCAAAAGAATGGATAAGTGACCTGGAAGCAGAATGGAAATCACTACCATGGAACAGAATAAAGAGAAAAGAATTAAAAGAAATGAAGACAGCCTAGGAAATCTCTGAGACAATTTTAAATACACCAACATTCACATTATAGGAGTTCTAGAAGGAGACCAGAGAAAGAAAGGCCCTGAGAAAATATTAACTAATATTAACAAATAACTAAATATTAACATAATAACTAAAAAGTTCTGTAACACCGGAAAGGAAACAATCAAGTCCAGGAAGTGTACAGGATACCAGGCAGGACAAACAAGGAGGAACGCTCTGAGACACATAGTAATCAAATTGACAAAACTTAAAGAAAAAAAATCAAAAGTAACAAGGGAAAAATGTCAAATAATATACAAGGGAACTGCCATAAAGATATCAGCTGATTTCTCAACAGAAACTCTGCAAGCCAGAAAGGAGTGACAGAATATATTTAAATTGATGAACAGGAAGAACCTATCACCAAGAGTACCCAACAAGACTCTCATTCAGACTTGATAGAAAAAAAGTGACAAGCTTTACAGACAAGTGAAAGCTAAGAGAATTCAGCAACACCAGACCAACTTTGCAACAAATGCTAAAGGAAGTCCTCTAGGTGGGAGAGAAACTAGCAACTGAAACAAAAGAAAACATTGTGCATATATAGACGGCTCTGTGAAAACCTCATGGGAAAAGCAAGCCCCCAAACTGCAATAGATACATACACAAAAGAGAAAAAGCAACCCAAATACAACACTGCTGCTGCTGCTAAGTCGCTTCAGTCATGTCTGACCCTGTGCGACCCCATAGACGGTAGCCCACCAGGCTCCCCGGTCCCTGGGACTCTCCAGGCAAGAATACTAAAGAGGGTCATTTAACTGCAAGAGGAGAGAATAAGAGAGGAAGGGATGAAAACAGACCTACAAAAACAAACGGAAAACATTTAAGAAAATGGTAGTAGGAATGCATGTATTGATAATTACCTTAAACGTAAATAGATTAAATAGGCCTACCAAAAGACGTAGACTAACTGAGTGTATGCGAAAACAAGACCTGTATATATCCTGGGCTTGCCAGGTAGCTCAGTGGTAAAGAATCCTGCCAGTGCAGGAGGTTCAGGAGATGTGGATTTTATCCCTGGGTTGGAAGATCCCTTGGAGGAGGAAATGGCAGTCTGCTCCAGTATTCTTGCTGGAACAATCCTATGGACAAAGGAGGCTGGTAAACTAGAATCCATGGGATTGCAGAGAGTGAAATGTGACTGAGCAACTGAGCACATGCACATACGCGTGCGTGCGCACCCACTCTCTCTCTCTCTCTCTCACACACACATACACGCATCCTGTCTACCAGAGACCCACCAAAGACCAAGGTACACATACAGACTGAAAGTGAGGGCATGGAAGAAGGTATTCAACCCAAATGGAAATCAAAAGAAAGCTGGAATAGCAATACTTATATCAGACAAAATAGACTTTAAAAGACAGACTGTTATAAGAGCCAAAAAAGAACCCTATATAATGATCAAGGGATCAATCCAAGGAGAAAATATGACAATTGTAAATATATATGCACTGAGCATAGGAACATGTCAATATATAAGGCAAATACTAACAGCCATAAAAGGAGAAATTGACAGTAACACAATAATAGTGGCAGATTTTAACACCCGCCTTTCAATGGACAGATCCTCCAGACAAAATAGTAAGGAAACACAGGCTTCCAATGACACATTGGACAAGATGGTGGACCAGATGGACTTAATTGATCTTTATAAGACATTCCATCCAAAGGCAGCAGAATACACATTCTCAAGTGCACACAGAACATTCTCCAGGATTGTCTCATGCTGGGCCATAATGTGATTCTTGGTAAGTTTTAGAAAATTGAGAGCATATCAAGCATTTTTCTGATCATAACATTATGAAATTAGGAATAAACTACAAGAAAAAAACTATAAAACACAAACACACGGAGGCTAAAAAACATGCTACTAAACAGCCAGTGGATCACCGAAGAAATCAAAGATGAAATAAAAATACCTAGAGACAAATGAAAATGAAACAATCCAAAACCTATAGGATGCAGCAAAAGCAGTTCTAATAGGGAAGATTAGCAATATGTTCTTACCTCAGGAAACAATAAAAATCTCAAATAAACAACTAGCCTTACACATAAAGCAACCAGAGAAAGAAGAACAAACAAAGCCTGAAGTTAGGAGAGAGATCATAGGGATAAGAGCAGAAATCAATGAAATAGAGACAAAGAAAGCAATAGTGAAAATAGCAAAACTAAAATCTGGTTCTTTGAAAAGATAAACAAAATTGATAAAGCTTTAGGCAGACTCATCAAAAATAAAAAGGAGAGAACCCAAATGCATAAAATTAGAAAGAAAAAAGAAGTTACAATTGACACCACAGAAATTCAAAAGATCATAAGAGACTACTATGAGCAAATGTATGCCAATAAAATGGACAACCTGGAAGAAATGGACAAATTCTTAGAAAGGTACAGATTGCCAAGACTGAACCAGGAAGAAGTAGAAAATATGAATAGACCAATCAAACACTGAAATTGAAACTGTGATGAAAAAATTCCAAACAAAAGTTCAGGACCTGGGGACTTCACAGGCAAATTCTATCAAACATTTAGAGAAGAACTAACACCTATCCTTCTCAGACTACAATGAGACATCACCTCACATCAGTCAAAATAGCTATCATCAAAAAACCCACAAACATAAATGCTGGAGAGGGTGTGGAGAGAAGGGAACCCTCCTACACTGTTGGTGGAATGTAAACTGGTGCAATCACTATGGAGAATAATATTACTGCTTAGTCACTTCAGTCGTGTCTGACTCTGTGCAATGCTGTGGACTATAGCCCACCAGCCTCCTCTGTCCATGGAATTCTCCAGGCAAGGGTACTGAGGTGTGTTGCCATGACCTGCTCCATGGGATCTTCCTGACTCGGGTTGAACCCGGGTCTTCTGCATTGCAGGCAGATTCTTTACAACTGAGCCACCAGGGAAATGCAGGAGAGCAGTATGGAGGTTCCTTAAAAAGTTAAATGTAGAGCTACCATATGATCCTGAAATTCCAATCCTGGGCATATATCTGGAGAAAAATATGACCTCAAATGATACATGCATCGCAATGTTCATTGCAGCACTGTTTACAATATCCCAGACATGGAAGCAACCTAAATGTTCATTGACAGAGGAATGGAGAAAGAAGCTGTGGTAAACATACACAGTGGAATATTTCTCAGCCAGTAAAAACATGAAATAATGCCATTTGCAGCAACATGGATGGACCTAGAGATTGTCATATTGAGTGAAGTAAGTCAGACAGAGAAGGAGAAGTATTGCATGATATCCCTTAAATGTGGAACCTAAAAAGAAATTATATAAATGAACTTACTTACAAAACAGAAATAGACTCACAGGCTTAGAAAACAAACTTATGGTTGCTGGGAGAAAGGGGTAGTTAGGTAGTTTGGAATGGACATATGCACACTGCTTTATGTAAAATGGATAACCAATAAGGACCTACTGTATAGCACATGGAACTCTGCTCAATGTTATGTGGCAGCCTGGATGGGAGTGGAGTTTGGGAGAGAATGTATGTGTGTGTGCATGAGTGCCCAGTTGCTTCAGTCATGTCCAACTCTTTGTGACACTATGGACTGTAGCCTGCCAGGCTTCTCTGTCCATGGGATTCTCCAGGCAAGAATACTGGAGTGGGTTGCCATGCCCTCCTCCAGGGGATCTTCCCAACCCAGGGATCAAACCAGTGTCTCATGCATCTCCTGCATTGCAGGCAGGTTTCGTACCTCTAAGCCACCAAGGGAGCCTCTGTGTGTGTGTGTATGTGTGTGAGTGTGTGCATGCACGCACGTGTGTGTATATGTATGTATGACAGTCCCTTCACTGTTCACCTGAAATTCTCACAATATTGTTAATCGACTATACACAAATACAAAATAAAAAGTTAAAAAAAAAAACTCCCAACAAACAAAAGTCCAGGACCTGATTACTTCACAGGCAATCTCTATTAAACATTTAAAGAAGAGCTAACACATATCCTTCTGAAACCATTCCAAAAAACTGCACAGGAAGGAAAACTCCCAAACACATTCTATGAGGCCACAATCATACTGATACCAAAACCAGACAAAGATATTGAAGAAAAAGGAAAATTATCGGCCAGAATATGGAGCAGATGTATACAGTCAGCAAAAACAAGACTGGGAGCTGACTGCAGCTCAGTTCATGAACTCCTTATTGCAAAATTCAGACTTAAATTGAAGAAAGTAGAGAAAACCACTAGGCCATTCAGATATGACCTAAATCAAATCCCTTATGATTATACAGTGGAAGTGACAATCAAATTCAAGGGATAGATCTGATACAGTGTCAGAAGAACTATGGACAGAGGTTCATAACATTGTATAGGAGGTGGTGATCAAAATCATCCATGAGAAAAAGAAATGCAAAAAAGGTTGTCTGAGGAATCCTTACAAATAGCTGAGAAAAGAAGTAAAAGGCAAAGGAGATAAGGAAAGATATACCCATCTGATTGCATAGTTCCAAAGAATAGCAAAGAGAGATAAGAAAGCATTCCTAAGTGATCAATGCAAAGAAATAAAGGAAAATAACAGAATGAGAAAGACTAGAGATCTCTTCAAGAAAATAAGAACTGTTAAGGGAACATTTCATGCAAAGATGGGCCCAATAAAGGACAGAAACGTTATGGACCTAACAGAAGCAGAAGATACTAAGAAGAGGTGGCAAGAATACACAGAAGAACTATACAAAAAAGATCTTAATGACCCAGATAACCACGATGGTGTGATCACTCACCTAGAGCCAGACATCTCGGAATGTGAAGTCAAGTGGGCCTACACTACGAACAAAGCTAGTGGAGGTGATGGAATTCCAGCTAAGCTATTTCAAATCCTACAAGATGATGCTGTGAGAGTGCTGCACTCAATATGCCAGCAAATTTGGAAAACTCAGCAGTGGCCACAGGCCTGGAAAAGGTCAGTTTTCATTCCAATCCCAAAGAAGGACAATGCCAGAGAATGTTCAAACTACCACACAACTGCACTCATTTCACATTCTAGCAAGGTGATGCTAAAAATCCTTCAAACTAGGCTTCAGCAGTACATGAACCGAGAACTTCCAGATGTTCAAGCTGGATTTAGAAAAGGCAGACGAACAAGAGATAAATTGCCAACATCCATTGGATCATAGAAAAAACAAGGGAATTCCAGAGAAACATCTACTTCTACTTCATAGACTACGCCAAAGCCTTTCTCTGCGTGGATCACAACAAACTATGGAAAATTCTTAAAGAGATGGGAAAACCAGACCACCTTACCTGCCTCCTGAGAAATCTGTATGCAGGTCAAGAAGCAACAGTTAGAACTGGACATGGAACAGTGGTGGTGGTGGTTTAGTCGCTAAGTTGTGTCCGACTCTTATGACCCCATGGACTGTAGCCTGCCAGGCTCCTCTGTCCATGGGATTCTCCAGGCAAGAATATTGGAATGGGTTGCCATTTCCTTCTCCATGGAACAATGGACTGGTTCCAAATAGGGAAAAGGAGTACATCAAGGCTGTATATCGTCACACTGCTTATTTAACTTATATGCAGAGTACATCATGTGAAATGCCAGGCTGGGTGAAGCTCTAGTTGGAATTGAGGTGTCCAGGAGAAATATCAATAACCTCTGATATGCAGATGATACCTCCCTTATGGCAGAGAACAAAAAGGAACTAAAGAGCCTCTTAATGAAAAAGTTAAAGGGGAGAGTGAAAAAGCAGATTTAAAACTCAACATTCAAAAAACTATGATCATGGCATCTGGGTCCATCACTTCATGGCAAATATATGGGGAAACAATTGAAATAGTGACAGATTTTATTTTCTTGGGCTCCAGAATCACTGCAGACAGTAACTACAGCCATGAAATTAAAAGATGTTTGCTCCTTGGAAGAAAAGCTGTGACAAACCTAGACAGTGTATTAAAAAGCAGAGACTTTACTTTGCTGACAAAGGTCCATATAGTCAAAGCTATGGTTTTTCCACTAGTCGTGTATGGATATGAGAGTTGGACCATGAAGAAGGCTGGGTGCCAAGGAATTGATGCTTTTAAACTGTGGTGCTGGAGAGGAGTCTTGAGAGTCTTTTGGACAGCAAGGAGATCAAGCTAGTCAATCCTAAAGGAAATCAACTCTGAATATTCATTGGAAGGATTGTTACTGAAGCTGAATCTCCAATACTTTGGCCACCTGATGCAAAAAGTTGACTCACTGGAAAAGACCCTGATGCTGGGAAAGATTGAAAGCAAGAGGAGGAGACAACAGAGGATTTGATGGTTGGATGGCATCACTGATTCAATGGACATGAGTTTGAGCACACTCCAGGAGATAGTGAAGGACAGGATAGCCTGGTGTGCTTCAGTCCATGGGGTCACAAAAAGTTGGACATGACTGAGTGACTGAACAGCAATCACTGATGAACATAGACCCAAAATTCCTTATCAAAATACTAGCAATCTGAATCCAACAATATATTAAAAATGTCATACACTCTGATCAGGTTGGATTTATCTCAAGGATGCATGCAGTTTTCAATATCTGCAAATCAGTTGCTGAGTTATATCACATACAAATTGAAGAATAAAAGACACATGAGCTTCTCAATGGACTGGCATGATGCAATCCATGGGGTTGCAAAGAGTCAGACATGGCTGAGTGACTGAACAACATTTCAATAGATACAGAAAAAACTTCTGATAAAATTCACCCATTTATGATAAAAAAAAAAAAACCTCTCCAGAAATGGGAGGTAGAGGGAACATACCTCAACATAGTTAAAGCCATATATGACAAAGATATAGCTAACATACTCAATTGTGAAAAGCTGAAAGCATTCCTTCTGATTTCAGGACCAAGACAAGAATATCCACTCTTATTCAACATAGTTTTGAATGTTCCATGCGAAGTCCTACCCATGGAAATGAGAGAAGAAAAGAAGTAAAGGAAACCCAAAATGCAAAAGATGTTAAACAGTCACTATTTGCAGATGACATGATATTACACAGAGATGATACTAAAGATGCTACCAGAAAACTACTAGAACTCATCAATGAATTTGGAAAAGTTATAGGTTACAAAATTAATCCATAGAAATCTATTCTGTTTCTATACACTAACAATGAAAGATCAAAAATAGGTATTCAAGAAACAATCCCATCTACCATCCTATCAGAATAAAATAACTAGGAATAAACCTACCCAAGGAGACAAAAGACCTGTATTACAAAAAGGGACAGATGCTGATGAACTTGAAGAAGACAAACATTTGGAAAGATATACCATGTTTGAATGACTATATTACTCTGGGCACCAATGAGTGCCTTGAGAATGACTATGTTACTCAAGGCAATCTGCAGACTCAATGCAATCCCTATCAAATTACTAAGGGCATTTTTCACAGAAATGAAACAAAAATCTTAAAATTTGTATGGAGACACAAAGCACCCTGAATAGACAAAGCAGTCATGAGGAAGAAAAGCAGAGCTGGAAGAATCAGGCTTCACGACTTCAGACTATAGTGCAAAGCTATAGTCACCCAGACAGGATGGTGCTGGCACAAAAAATAAGAGCATGTATCAATGGAACAGGATATAAAGCCCAAAAATAAACTCATGCACCTGTGATCAATTAATCTGTGACAAGTGAGGCACGACTACACAGTGGTAGAAAGACAGTCTGTTCAACAAATGGTCCTGAGAAAACTGGAAAACATGTAAAAAACAAGATGATGATCGTCCTGTAACAGCATATACAAAAATAAGCTCAAAATGAATTAAAGACCTAAATGTGAGACTGAACACTGTAAAATCCCTACAGAAAACTTAGGCAGAACACTCTTGACATAAATTGCAGCAATATCTTGTCTGATTTCTCTCCCAGAATAATGGAAATAAAACCAAAAATAAATAGACGGGACCTAATTAAACTCAAAAGCTTTTGCACAATAAAGGAAGCAATAAACAAAATGAAAAGACAGCTCACAGATTGGAGAAAATATTTGCAAATGATATAACCAACAAGGGATTAATCTTGAAAATCTATAAACAGCTCATGAGACTTAATATCATCAAAACAATCCAATCAAAAGAAATGGTGGGAGACCTAAAGAGACATTTCTCCAAAGGAGACACAGATTGCCAAGAGGCACATGAAGAGATGTTAAAAAATGCTATTTTTTTAGAGAAATGCAAATCAAAATGACAATGAGGTATCACTTCACACCAGTCAAAATGGCTATCATCAAAAAATTCACAAACAATAATGGAGAGGGTGTGGAGAGAAGGGAACCCTCCTGCATTGTTGGTGAGAGTGTAAACTGGTGCAGCCACTATGGAGAAAAGTACAGAGGTTCCTTAAAAAACTGAAATTAGAGCTACCATATGACTCTACAATCCCACTTCTGGGCATATATCTGGAGAAAAGCATGATCTGAAGTGATACATGAGCCCCAGTGTTCATTGCAGCACTATTTACAGTAGCCAAGGCATGGAAGCAACCTAAATACCCATCAACAGAGGAATGAATAAGGAAGATGTGGCACATACACACAATGGAATGCTACCCAGCTATTAAAAAAGAATAAAATAATGCCATTTGCAGTAACATGGATGGACCTAGAGACTGTCACATCGAGTGAAGTCATACAGAGAAAAAGAAAAATCATATGACATCCCTATATGTGGAATCTAAAAAGAAATGATATAAATGAACCTTAAAAAAATGTATTTATTTTTGGTTGCACTGGGTCTTTGTTGCTGCCCTCGGGCTTTTTCTAGTTGTGGCAATGAGGAGCTACTCTCTAGTTGTGGTGCATGAGTTTCTCTTTGAGGTGGCATCTCTTGTTGCAGAGCACAGGCTCTGGAGTGCTTGGGCTTCAGTATTTGCACCTCCTGGGCTCTCGAACATGGGCTTAGTAGTTGTGGTGCCACAAGGCACGTGGGACCTACTGGACCAGGGATCAAATTCATGTCCGCTGCATGGGCATGCAGACTGTCAACCACTGGACCAGCATGAAGTCCCCAAATGAGCTTATTTACACAAGAGAATCAGACTCACAGACTTGGAGAACAAACTTATGGTTGCAGGGAAGGATGAGGGGAAGGGATGGTTAGGGAGTCTGAGATCAACATGTACACACTGCTGTATTCAAATTGGATAACTAGAAGTGTCTACTGTATAGCACAGGGAACGCTTCTCAATGTTTTGTGGCAGCCTGCCTGGGAGGGGAGTTTGGAGGAGAATGGATGCATGTATATATATTGCTGAGACACTCAACTGTGCATCTGAAACTGTCACAATATTGTTAACTGGCTATACTCCAATATAAAATAAAAAGTTAAAAAATATATAATAAATGTGGGCTTAGTGGTGAATGTTTAGACAAAATGGAACACTATTCAGCAATAAAGAAGCAAACCAGTGGTGTGTCTGTAACATGAATAAATCTTCAGAGCATTGTGCTGAGCAAAAGAAGCCAGGCACAGTATCTATTGTGGTCCGCATCATATAAAATGTCCAGAAAAGGCAGGTCTATGGAGAGAATCAGAGTAAAGATTGTCTGGGGGTCGGAGATGAGAGTGGATCTTGGCTTCAGAGGATCTTTGAGACAGTAGGAATGCTGCAAACCTGGATGAGACAACTGTTGCAAAACTTCCTTTATTAAAAATAATTGAATTAAAAAATTACTTTTACTAGAAGCTTTATTGAGGTATGATTTATATACCATAAAACTCACCCTTTAAAAGTGTACCTTCAAACTGGAGCCCATTATACAGAGCGAAGTAAGCCAGATGTACCTTCAGTCATTTTTAGTATTCTCAGACTTGTCTACATATTACCATGTCCAGTTCCAGAACATTATCATTACTTCCAAAAGAAACCCTTTCCCCATTCACAAGCCACTCTCCATCCCCTCCTTCCCCGTCCCCTTGACTGCCATTTGATCATGAATTTCCCCATTCTAGATATTTATATGTGCTTTACTCAGCCATGTCTGAGTCTTTGCAGCCCTAAGGACTGTACCCCACCAGGCTCCTCTGTCTGTGGAATTTTCCAGTCAAGAAAGGCTCCTCTGTCCTTAGAATTTTCCTGACAAGTATACTGGAGTGGGTTGCCATTTCCTACTCTAGGAAATCTTCCTTACCCAGGGATCAAAACTGTGTCTCTGGCATCTCTTGCATTGGTAGATGGTTCTTTACCACTAGCACCACCTGGGAAGACATTTATATAAATAGAATCATATCACCTATGGACATGTATATCTAACTTCTTTCATTTAGCACAGTGTTTTCATAGTGGCTTTGTGTTGGTCTCAGCCTGTCAGTAATGATGCTGTGACTAGGAATATCTGAGATGGGGGCTTACCTGGGCCCCTACTAGTCACAGCCCCCACAGACATTTCACCAATGAGCCATTGCCATGGCTGGACCCATCCTTATGGTTCTTACTGTGATTGCAAGATGCATCTCAGCAACAACCATCAGGAATCTTTGAAAACATAAGGTTTATTACTGAGGATCCTGGGGAGTAGGTGACACACCAGGGTCATACAGCAGAGAGAGAATGAGAATGTGGACTGGGAGTTCTGCCCATACTTGGATCATGGGGGCTTACAGGTTCATTATTTATTGATGAATTTAAGATATAAAGCTAAGGATTAAGGCACAGGAAGGGAAGAGCACAGTTCACTTCAGGGAGCAGTCATTCAAGTCACCCAGGGCTTTCTATGAGGAGACCGTTGGGCGGAGGTGGGGTGGGGGCATCCCATCCTGGCTCTTTATCTAGTTGTGTGGCTAGAAATGAACTTACCCAAGATTGATGTTTAGTCGTGCCTCAGAAATCAGAAGCTTTCAGTACAATCAGGTATTTGCATTATGGTCAAAAAAAGGTAATTGTCGGATACCCATATAGTGTAGTACAGAAGTTCATCATATAGTAGCATTCTTCAGTGCTTCTTTCCTTTTTATGACTAAATAATGTGCCTTTGCATGTATAGATCACTTTTGGTTTATCCATTCATCCATTGATGCTTATTTGGCTGTTAGCAGTCAAGTCATTAAAAACATTTGTGTGCAATCATTTCTATGTACACAGGCTTTTAATTCTCTTGAGTGTACACCTCGGAATGGGATTGCCAGGTAATACAGTGATTCTGGGTTTAACACCTTGAGGAACTGCCAAGCTGGGTCCAAAGTGATTGCTCCATTTTACGTCCCCACCAGCTGCGCAGGAAGGTAAAAAACTTTACTCTTGCATCTTTTTGTCGTGTGCTAGATATCTTGGTCCTTAATAACAGTGATATAACTGTCATGTCCTATAGCAAACACAAGATGGTTTTAAAATAATAACAATTTGTTACTATTAACTAGGATACTAAATGAAGTTCAGTTAGTCTTTATACCTCATTTTATCCAAAGAATACATAGTTAAATACCACATGTTAAGGTCAGGTAGAAAACTGATTGTCTCTTGTAGTTTTGTTTCCAATTGCATAAACAAAAATGTATTTGTTGACATTTATTTTCAACTTCAGGGATTGCCCTCCCTCCTCCTTTTGATCATGTAGCATATTTACATGATTCAAAAGTAGAAAGTGTATAAGGGTGCATTCAGACAAGCCTCCATCTCTCCTCCTTCCCTCCTCCCAAGGTAACTTAAGTTTCTAGTTCATCTTCTCAGTGATTCTTTTGGAAGTAAAGATACACACAGAGACATAGCTGATCAGACTCAATGCTAAGCTTTGTCAGGAAGCCTTTTTTCTGCCTCTCACCCTGGGTTTCCCAGAGCTCAATATGCCGTGTTTCACTCATTTTTACACCATGTATTTTGTTGTTAAAGTAACTTCTGAAATGAATTCCTCTGACCCTTTGCTCTGATTGCCTAATGCCTTTCTCTCCTCCCTTTTCTCCCCTCTCCCTCTAACCCTCTGAAGCTTCTTTCTGTTGTTTCTCTCTGTGCCCGAACCTTGTTTTCTCACTTCTCGTGCTGATCACTTGGGGCTTCATTTCCAGCAGCTTTCTCTCTCAGGGAAGACCCAACCTCCTATGAGGGACTGTTTGCCCATTATTTCTCAGACCATTGTGTTCCCAGATGGCCACAGCACTGTTAGATCATTTAGCAACTTTGGGAACATCTTTTTTAGTCACCTGCAGCCCTGAGCCTGAGAGGCTCAGATTCCACTTGGGAGCTGCTCTCCTCTTGGGGATGCTTGTTAACTGGTGACTTTGGAGGTCAGCAGCCTGTGGCCCCCACTCCCTCAGTTGTACTGTTAGGTTGCATCTGCCTAGATTCTGAGGTTTGTGGGGAGCCCTGTCACTTGGGTCTGTTTTTCTGGCTGTGGACATCTCTGACTTCTTCTTTTACTATTTCTGTAGGCCTCTTGTTTTTATTGGGACATTAAAAGACTACACTGCCACCCTGATCTCATCCTACTCTCAATGTTTCCCAACAAACAGTAAGACTCAGTGAGAGAGATTAAATGAGTTGTTCGTGGACATCCAGATATTGAGAGAAGAAACTCTACTGAAACACAGATTATTTCATCCAAGATCTATTTCTGGTGTGCACCCACATAAAGCAGGGTCATTTACTCCTTAGCACCTGGCATCATGTTCTTCATAACTGTCTGCCTGAAACTGTTTAAATCTCAGTGTGGTTGCTGCTCTTTCGGGGTTCCTGGGGGCCTGTGCAGAGTCTGTGTGGGGGGCTGTAGTCAGTGTGCTGGGCTCCCTAGTTCCATTTCCTCTCACTTCTGCCCCCCAGCAGCACTGACCACAGTCTGGAGAACCCCTGGCGCAGCTGGGGTGAGTGCAGTCACCAGCAAGAGACCAAAGTTAGAAATGTGCTCTCAAATGTGTGTTTGCTCTACAGGTGCCACCTCTCCAGGAGCGAGACAGTTCATGCAATGCGAGCAGAAAGCATCAAGGTGAAGAATCCACCTTGCGTCAAGGGAGCCCTGACCAGAGGCCTCTCCCTGGAGACCTGGGACAGCGCAGGTCCTGGAGTGGCTGCTTATTTCCCAGGAGCAGCCGAAAGCCAAGAAATCCTGGGTGAGTCCTTGTTTATTTCCACTTCTTTTCTTTATTCCTCTTTAATTTTTTTGGTGGGGAGAGGTCCTTAGATGGGAGCATTTAGTTAACTTCTCCTTAGGTCATGGAAGGTCCCTGAGGTCCCTGTTTCCTGGTTTCCCCAGACTTGATTTTTAGCTTCTTCTCCACTCCCACAATTTTAAAATGCATATTGTTCTTTTTATGTGTGTACAAAATGTGTATTTTTGTTGGTGTGAATGCATTTTTAATTTATGTTCATGGCATGTACACATGTGTCTCCTGCTCTATTGCTTATATTTTTTGTTAAGTACTTTGTTTCATTAAGCACCATCCTCTTATATGGCCATAAGCAATGTCTAGGTGTCCACTTGCCTCACATTCTCCACGAACTACTGTTATTCCTTTTTTTTTTAATTGGAGGGTAATTACTTTATAATATTGTGATGGCTTCTGCCATACATCAACATGAATCAGCTATAGGTATACATATGTCCCCTTCCTCCTAAACCTCCCTCCCGCCTCCCTTTGCCTCCCATCCCTCTAGGTTATCACAGAGCACCAGCTTTGGGGTCCTTGTGTCATATAGCAAAGGACTCCCTATTACATTTTATGTATTTAATCTTTGCTTTTCTCTGCAATGCTGAACACTTCTTTTAGGCAAGACTGTCTTTCATCCATTTTATATTACCTAACATAGTTGAATACCTGTGTCGACTAAAAAAAAGATATACAACTTGAGAGTTGTGAGTTAAGGTTTATTTGGGGCAAAATGAGGACTGCGGCCTGGGAGGCAGCATCTCAGGTAGCTCTGAGAGATGCTCCAAAGCGGCAGTGGGGGAACGTCAATATACAAGGTTCTGGTGAAGGGAGAGTTCAATACCATGAAGCACTCAATTTACAAAAGGATTTTTGTTAGTCATGAGGGTCTGATGTCACCATGAAGGGATTTATTGCTTCTCTAGATATGAGGAGATGCAAGGACTGAGATCATAAAATCTGTTTCTAAAAACATCCAACTATCTAAAGACCTGTCCCACCAGATTCCCTTGAGCACAGAGTGCCTCACTCCACCTCAGGGGTTGTTGAAGGTCAACAGCTATAGCAGCGTGGGGTTCAATCTCTGCAGAGGCAGATTTCAAATGCCTTTGTTGTTCAGTCTTCGGCAATGCTCTTGGTAAGTGCCAATTTGTAGTTGACACCTGGCACATGCTATTATATGTTTAATGAAAAGTTAACTGATTTAATGCATATTGATGGGATATTTTCAATGAATGTTTGCTTTTTCCCAAAGCAGAATGTAAATAATTGGCTCTCTTGGCAGCCGTTTGTTTACTCCAAACTCAGTAAAATGATTTGAGATTGAATGGAGATATGCTTTTTTCAGGGACCATTGTCATTCATGGTTGTGTTTGTGGACTTTACTTGGGAAGAGTGGCAGCTGCTGGTCCCAGCTCAGAAGCACCTGTACAGGAGTATGATGTTGGAAAACTACAGCAACCTGGTGTCCCTGGGTGGGTAATGCCTCCCTGAAAGGAGTATGTATAATCTCCAGGCTTCCCCTTCTTGGTGGCTGAAAGCTGGGGCACTTTTGTAAAATACTTAATGATTTGGGGCTTATATTTAGAGGTCAGATTTTCTTATTCTCCCTTTGACATCAGAATACACTGGTTGAATGGTGTTTACTTTGCCAAATGCAAAAGAGCAGCTTTATCATGCCACCTCTAGACTGAGTCTTCCCTGTTCTTCTGAATCCCTGAGTCCCAGGAAGCCTTGGTCCAGATTGTCTGTGATTTTCCATTCACAGGGTATCAACACACCAAACCCAGTATCATTTTCCAGTTGGAACAAGAAGAGCTATGGATGATGCAAATCCTGAGTCAGGGCCATCCAGGTGAGTGGCCAGGACATTTAGCTCTTTTCCTCCTTCCTCAGAATTGCTGTGAGTTCTTATATGATGTTTCTTTTGTGTTTGTGTTTTTGTGTTATTTGTGACCATTTTCTCTTCATGCTCTCTTTTCTGGCATTCTCAGCTTCCTTCTTTCTTTCTCGGGGTGATAGACTCATTTCATCCTGCATTTAAGCAGCTTTTCCTCTTTACTTCACTGGATGTGACTTTCACACCTCTTCTACTTTCTCTTTTTTTAAAATTACTCACATTCATATTTAACAACCACAGGTCCAGTTTCCTTCTCCTGGAAACCTGTTAGGAGATTCCACCCCTCTGTTCCTCCTTGCTTGTCACTCTGTCATCACTGTTTTTTCTGAGGTTATTCCTGCCTCATTTGATGATACTAGTTATCTTACCTGAAGCCTTTCCCTCTCTCCACACTCAGGTGACACTCCACTGAACACCCTGTCACACTGCATGACAGAGTGCTTATTCTTATGCTTTACTGACCTCACTTGCTCTTCTCTCTGAGTCCAAAGGGGTCTTTTCTATATTCCCTATTTTTGTCATATGTTTTAAGTTTTAGCAGACTCCCACCCTGAAGATTTGAGCTCTTTCTTTCTCTGTTTGTGACTGACAGTCCTGTCCACCTTTCATCTGCCCTTTGGTACTGGGTTTAATTGGTTCACAGGGTGTCTTCCCTACATGGGCCACTCCATTGTCTAATTTTTCAGAAATTGGAATTGAAATGTCTCTTCCCTGCCCCATAGCTGTATGATAATGTCTTCTTTCCTTCCTAATTGTTAGTTCTGCTGTGCTTTGAATTCTTTTTCCTGACACTGGAGAGTGGGCTTAAAACTCCTTTATATGCAGTTGTCTTCACTAGTCTTGTTATAATCTGCCGTATTTTGCTCCTTTAAAAATAAGTCTTTTAAAACACCATCTTCTCAATTCCTACCCCCAACAAGGCTAGTATTATTTCATTTCTTGCTTGTTCTACTTACCAGCCAAATTTATAGCTTTTACTCTTTTTATACTATTAGTTTGTCCTGAAGTGACTGTCAGATATGTTTCCCTAAGCAGCTATGTATTTTTTAATAAATGTGGCAGGGTAAATCAACGGTAAATCTTCGTATTATTAGGATTGTTTCACCTGAAATTTTTTATTAATCCTGAATGAACCTGTTTAAGCAGAAGTGATTTATTACTACACATCACAAAATGTCTTAACATGGAGCAGCTCTAAGGATGACTAAATCCTTAGTCATTGCCTTACTAAATCCCCGAAGGTCTGTCTCTTCCTTGCCATTATAACTATGTCAGTATTTTCCTCAGATTAACTCCCTCATGGTCATTAGATCATTACAGTTTCACCTGACACCCGCAGATATACCAGTGGCCAGTGGGGCAAAAAAGACTGTTCCTTCCCATGTGGCCCTTTTTTTATCAGACATTAAAATCTATTTCAGGAAGCCCTAACTGACTTACCATGTTTAACAGGCTAGATTTTTATCACCTACTCTGTCTAAAGAAGACTCAGGCAAGGGAAATGAAACCATCACTGTTGGCTCAGATAAATCATGCTTCCCCTTCAGCAGCGGGTATGGAGATGGGTCTCCAGTTTCCTAGCTGAAGCACATGGCCTTACAGATGGAGGTAGGACATAAAATCAGATCTCAGCCAACCAGGAAAAGGACAGCAGAACTGTCAGGTAGGCAGCACTGTACACCTTCATCTTCCTCTTTGGTGAGGGAGCATCCAGTCACATCCTTCTTTCCATCCATCCACCTTCAAAAATATCCTATCATACCTCTATCCATTCTTAATCATATTAGTACAAGTCTAGGATTATTGTTTCTAATTAGACCTGGTGGTGTGTCTTCCTGGTCTGGTGATCTATAATTAAAGATAAGTTATCCACATACAACTAGCCAGACAGGCTGAGTGGTAGAAAGACGTACAGAATGGTTACAACAGGAACCTTGTTCTGGGAGAGCAGCAGCGGAACCACAGGGAAGCCACTGGTTACAGTGCATTGGAACTGGGCTGCGCAGGCTGTTCCAGGGCTTCTGCCGTGGCTGTGGCCTGGTGAGCCCCGAGTTCTCTCTCTTAGCCTGAGTTCCTCTTCTTTTGTCTTCTGTAGCTAAACTCAAGATGAGCCACAGCCAGTAATCATGTTTAATATAGTCTTGAATCATGTTTAAACAGTTTTCAGTCTTGCGAATTCCTGTCTTCTGCTCACTGACTCTGGTATTCTGTGTTTATTTCTTGAATTCTTTGTGTCCCTTGAGATACCAGCAATGATCTGATTTTCTGGAATTACTGTTGCAAAAAAAAAAAAAAAAATGCTCCATAGCAAATTCATTAGATTTCCTGGGAAATAAAATGAAGGAAACTAGAGATGTGAGAACCAAGGAAAAACAAGGAGTGTGGTGCTAGCAACAGAAAGATTGGAAGGGTAAAGTATAGAAATTGACAGATTCAGTATCCATGAACTTTGACGTCTACAGTAACATCACTGACAGCCAAACGTGAGCAAATCTGATTCAAGGGCAAAGATGAATTACTCACTGGCCTGGTTTTTCCTGATGGAAACATTTATGACTTTAAGATCATTTAGTTGACAGTAATACTCCCTTCAAAGCCATTGTAATAGTCAAACATGCTCATATTCATTTCTCGGTACATGGGAATGGATATTGTCCTAGTTGGGAATCGGTGTTTAGGAACATATAACTTGGATGTTGTGTACAAATGAGTAAGAGAGTTCAAGTTTAGGCTTTAGAGGAACCTGGAATGAGGTATTAAGACCCTGCCATGGCTAATTCATTTCAATGTATGACAAAAACTACTGTAATGATGTAAAGTAATTAGCCTCCAACTAATAAAAATAAATGGAAAAAAAAAAAAAGACCCTGTGATATTGCAGTTTTCAAACCTGACCTGCTTCTGTCTTCTCTCAATACCCTGTTCTGTCCATCACTTTGGTCAGCATGTTACTTTGAGATACCTAGGTCCACTTAACCCATTCTCTCTTCTCTTCAGCCTCCAAATATTTGTCATTGTGCCTGAGGACTTAGTCCTGTGTCTTACTCTTTATTTATTTTGTATATTTGGAATTTGGCAGCAGTGTGGGATGGTTAATGTTTAACCAGTGTCTGTTCACCTTGCCCCTCTGTTTTTCATTCCTCTTGGAGAAAAACAATTTCACCTCTTAGCCCTTTCTTAGTGAATTTTCCTCCATGATTTCTGAATAACCAGCGCTTGTTCTGTTGTACCTAGATTTTCTCCTAATTACTCAGTGTAAAGGATAGATTTACTTCTCTTTCATCCTCCTCCCCTCATATTCCTCATGATATACACACTGTCTTCTCATACCCACATGATCCTAATAAAGCTACTTTATGCTTTTGCTTAGAACAGTCTTCAGTTTTTGCATCTTCATGACTATGTAATTTCCATTCACAGGCAAATCATACAAGTGTACAGTTGTTAGTTTTCATTCATAAATCACTTTTTCTGTTGAGTTGTTTTACTTGCCTTTCCAGTTTTCTCTGTTATTGCTCATATTTTTAATTAATTTAGCCCCAGATTCTTCTTCACATGTCTAAATATTCTTTTGGTACATTCAGCTAAATTAGTGATTCTGTCAATTTCATCTTCCTGGTGACATCACTCCCAGGTCTTGTGACTTCCTCTGGTGTAACCTAACTTTTCTCACCACCTGGTTGTACAGTTTTTATCCTGAAATCTCCTTTCAAATTTTCTGGGTTTTTTTTTTTTTTTTATGGTGTGTGTCCTCTTTTTTCTAGATTTGTTTTGTTGGAACATCTCTCACAGTATCTTCCTGTGAAAGGGTGCATTTGATATAAATGTTGGACCTGAACCTCTGAAAATGTTTATACTTTACTCCTGAATGCTCTGTTTTCTTTATTCTACTGATGCCAGTGAGAAGTTAGATCCATTGTAAATTTTGATTTATTATATGAAACGTTTTTGGTTTCTCTGGAAGTTTTACTGGCTGCTGCTTGACAGTGTTCTGAAACATCATGATGATGTTTCTTGTGAGTTTATTTTCATCTATTTGGGTATTCAGTGGACCTTTATTCCCAAGAGGAGTGTAAACCAATCTGCAATGGTTCTGCTCTTTCTCCTGAGCTTAACAATATTTGGCAAATAATAGGTATTTAATAATTATTTGTTAAATAATTCTAGTGCTTAGAGATCTTTCCCACTTTATGTTTTCCTCATTTTACCTTGTGCTTTCTAAAAAAGGTGTAGTACAAAAATTTGAAATTCAAGACTCTATTTATTGGCAGTTCCCTATGCCTATGTTCATGTTTTGAGTTGCTTTGTTTTCCTCAGTGTCCAGGAGTTGTCCAGGTACCAGTTGTCCAGTACTCCAGACACTGGAGTCCAGTGACCAGTGTCCAGGTACCTTAACTCTTGAGATTTTATTTATGTTCAGAACTGATATCAGAAACTAAGAAAAACCTCATGACATGGCATTTTTAAGGTAATTTTATGCTATACCAAGATCATGTTACTATTCACAACATGAGTATTTTCATTTCTAGATAAAGTCTGGGAAATTAATGATTGTATGGAATGGCATCAGGAAAATTAAGGCAGAAGACTATCCTTGTACTGCATTTGGAAAACTATTTTCTTAGTGAAGATTATATTTCTTCAAGACAAAGACTTCATAAATGTGTCACAAATGGAAAGAATTTGAAATATAATATAGATTTTAGTAGTAATTATGCTGGAAAGAATCCTAATGGGTTTTGTGTACAGAGAGAATCACCCTTCCATTCTAAACATGAACAAGATATTATTGGCATAAAACACTGTGAAAGTATTGAATCTGGGAAAACTGCCAACAGAAAGTCATAGTTCATTTGCCAACAAATGCATATAGGAGGAGAGCCCTTTGACTACAGTTCTTGTGAGAAGGCGTTCAGTAGCAAGTCATACCTTGTGGTTCATCAGGAAACTCATGCAGAAGGAAAGCCTTACAAGTGTGATGGATGTGGGAAAGACCAGCAGCAAGTCCTACCTCATTGCACATCAGAGAACTCACGCAGTAGAGAAGTTACATGAATACAGTGACTGTCAGAAAACTTTTAGTTTCAATTCACAACTTGTTATACATCAGAGAATTCACACACGGGAGAATCCCTGCATGTTGTGAATGTAGAAAAGTTTTCAGTGGAATAGACCAGCTTGTTTCCCACCAGAGAACTCATTCAGGACAGAAACACTGCAAGTTTTGTGCATTTGAAAGAACTTTTGATTTGAAATCACAACTCATTATACACCAAAGCATTTATATAGGAGAGAAACCCTATGAAGGCATTGATTGTCAGAAAGCCTTTAATACAGTCTTAATTCATGGTACATCAGAGAACCCACATGGGGGAGAAACCTATGGTTGTTGTGAATGTGGGAGATTCTGCAGTGAGTCACAGCTCATTGTACGTCAGAGAGCACACAGTGGGGTTAAACCCTATGTATGTAATCAGTGTGGAAAAGCCTTCAGTTTGAAGTCACAACTCATAAGTCATGAGAGGGTAACAGGCAGGAAGGCCAGGGGTCTCCAAACGGAGGAAATAGGCTGCAAGTGTCAGACAATTTTATCTCTCTCTTAAGCGGCAGGAGGAAATAAACTAAGTGATATATGTGTATATATATATATATTTCCCCTTCTCTATACAAATTTAAAAGGTTTCTCTTAAAATACTGTGTTGCTGTAATGACACCTGGTTCCACCTGAAGTTAACTGTTCTCAAACCTTGAGTTAACCAATGCATTTTCTTATGGAAATGTCTTAAGCTATGTTAATGTACTATGCATTTACCCCAGACTCTGTCTTCAAGTCAGTTCTGCCTAATGGCTCAGAACTTACTTGACAACCATTATATTATACTCAGACATTGTTCCCCCTAATCTATGTAAACAAAACTATTTGTATGGTAATCCACCCTTCTACAAGATTCAAGTCAATTGTTTTATGGCCCAGGATGACTCATTTGTTGCCAAGATTATCCCAAAATACATCTTATGGATGAGGGGCCTGGTGTCATTCTGAGTTTTAAGACATTCCTTTCTTTCATTAACAAACTGCTAGTGACTGTATAACGTCCAGCTGTATAAGATTAGGAGGGGGGTACTCTTTCTGCTCCTTTCTGATGCCTATGTCAGAAGCTTTCTCTATCTCCTTTATACTTTAATACAACTTTATTACACAAAAGCTCTGAGCAATCAAGCCTCGTCTCTGGCCCCAAATTGAATTCTTTTCCTCTGGAGGCCAAGAATCCTGGCGTCTTTTTGTGGTTCAGCAACAACCTTTCAGTCACACAGGAGTGAAACCCTATGGATGCAGTGAGTGTGGGAAAGCTTTTAGAATGAAGTCCTACCTCGTTTTACATCAGAGGACTCACACAGGAGAGAAACACCATGAATGGTGTGAATGTGGGAGAGCCTTCAGTTTGAATTCACAACTCGTTATACATCAGAGAATTCACACAGGGGAGAAGCCCTATGAAGGCAGTGATTGTGGGAAAACTTCGTTTGAACTCACAACTCGTGATATATCAGAGAATTCATACAGGAGAGAAAACCCATGAATGTAGTGAATGTTGGAAAGCCTTTAAAACAAAGTCTAACCTTATTATACACTGGAAAACCCACACAGGAGAGAAACCCTGTAGTTGTAATGAACGTGGGAAAGCCTTCAGTTGGAACTACCATCTCATTTCACATCATAAAACCCACACAGGAGAGAAACCCTATGGTTGTAGTCACTGTGAGAAAGCCTTCAGTTAGAAATACCATCTCATTTCACATCAGAGAACTCATACAGGAGAGAAACCCTATGCATACAGTGAAAGTTGAAAAGCCTTCAATACAAAGTCAAACCTCATTGTACATCACAAAACCCACACAGGAGAGAAACCCTATGGTTGTACTGTATTTGGGAAATCTTTTACTTTCAAGTTATGGCTCATTGTACATCAGGGAGCACACACTGGGGTAAAACCTATCAATGTAATCGATGTGGAAAGGCTTTCAGTTTGAATTCATACCTCGTTGTACATGAAAGAAGTCAGACAGGATGGAAACTCTATGGGTGCAATGAATATGGGAAAGCTTTTAGGAGGAAGCCCTACCTCATTATACATATGAGGACTCACAGGAAGGAAACTACATGAATGCAGAGAATGAAGGAAATCTTTCAGTTTTAATTCATAACTTGTTGTATGTCAGAGAATTTACACAGGAGAAAATCTCTATGTATGGAATGAATGTGAAAATGCCTTTAATAGAGAAGACCAGCTCATCTCACATCAGTGAACTCACACTGGGGAAAAATCTTATGGGTGCAATGAGTGTGTGAAGACATTTAGTAGCAAGTCATGCCTCATTATAAACATGAGAACTCATTCAGGAAAGAAACCATGTGAGTGTCACAAATGTGAGAAAGCCTTTATTTGGAAATCACTACTCATTGTACGTGAGTGAACCCATGCAGGGGAAAACCCTTATGAATATAGTCAATGTGAAAAAATCTTTCAGTGGAAAATTCTGGCTCCTTGTATATCAGAGGATGGAAACAAGAGAGAAGCCCTATGACTGCAATGATGTGAAAAAGCCTTCATTAGAAAATCTAAGCTCATTGTACATCAGAGGACTCATTCAGGGGAGAAACCCTATTGATGCAGTGAGTGTGGAAAAACCTTCTCTCAGAAATCAATTCTCAGTGCACATCAGAGGACTCAGACAAGAGAGAAACCCTATAAATGCAATGAATGGGGGAAAGCCTTTGGTTGGATCCCAGTTCACTGTACATCAGAGAACTCATGCAGATGAGAAATTTACCAATGAATTATATGTAAGAAACTTTCTCTGTAAAGTGAATTTCTAGGAATTCCCAGAAAATTCATGCAGGAGAGGAACTCTGTAAATCATTTCATTGTACACCATGTATGTATGGCATGTTGAAGGATATCCACAGAAAGTTGTTTTTTATACACACAATAAAAATAAGTAAACATAGGACCTCTATGAATTCAGTGAACCCTATAAAAGTTCTCAGCAGGAAATTGTACCATTTCTTTAAGTTTGTTCAGGTGAGGAACAATATGAATGAAATGAATGTCAGAAAGTAATTTTTAATATGGTAGCATTCATGGAAAGAAAATTCCATAATGCAAATGAATATAGAATAAAATCCTTTAAAATTCATAATTTATTAATAATTAGGATTTTAGTGAGAGAAAATATAAAATGAATGAATTGTAGATATCAGAAACTTATACTTGGGAGAAACCAAGCCAAAAAAAAAGAAAAGAAAAGATGATTTATGATTGTTTTTGTTCAGATGAGGTAAAGCCTCAGTAGAAATGTTTGCTTCACTATTTTTAAAAATAAATAAATATGGAGAAGGAAATGGCAACCCACTCCAGTATTCTTGCCTGGAAAAGTCCATGGACAGAGGAGTGTGGTGGGCTGAAGTCCATGGGATTACATGATTGAGCATGTGTGCATGAGGGTGGAGGGAAATGGGTTGGTAGAAATAAAGTGGTAGAACTAAAAATAAAAAGTAAATAAAAATAAATTTATATTTTAATAAATATATATTATTTTATTATAAAATTTATTATTTATATTATATAAAAATAAATATATATTTATTTTAAAATAAATAAAAAATGTGTTTATTCATTTATTTATTTGGCTGCATTGGGACTTAGTTGCAGCATGTAGGATCTTTTTTGCATCATGCAGGATCTTTTATTGTGGTGCCAGGACTTGCTAGTTGTGACATAAGGTTTAGTAGTTGTGGTGTGAGGGCTCCAGAGTGCCCAGACTTCAGTAGTTGTAGCAGGCAAGCTCTCTAGTTGTGGTTAATAGGCTCCTGAGTGTGTGGGTTCAGTAGTTGTGGCTTACAGGCTTAGTTGCTCCACAGCGTGTGGGATATTACTTCCCCAACCAAGGATCAAACCTGCATCCCCTGTATTGCATGGCAAATTCTTAACCAGTGGACCAACAGGGAAGTCCCTACTTCACTATTATTTTGGTTCACTTGGACAAAATAATTTCCTTTAGAAAGGACTTTAAGGTTATAAAGATGTCCCAAAATTTTAGGAAAAGATTGGAGAAAGTATATAACTATCAGTGATATACATGTTCATAATACAACATAAAGACTTTTTAAAGTATATGATTGAATGTAATAACCAATATAACAGTAAGGATTGCATCATAAACCCTTGGATGTTTAGGATCTTTCTCTCTGTACTCTAAAATATGCTTTGTGTAGTTTGCTGCAATTATTAATTAGTTCCTTCTACTAGGTTACCCTAGTAACTAGTTACCCTAGTAACTAGTAACTTCTACTAGTTCCTTCTACTAGCTTAAATTATTATCACTTTTTAATCAAATTATCAAGTTAAAGAATGTTACACCCCTTTAATTATAGCAAGGTAATGGCAGTTCTAAGGGCTCCAGGTAGCTCAGTGGTAAAGAACCCAACTACCAAGCAGGAGACTTGGGTTTGAAGATCCCTTAGAGAAGGAAATGGCAAACCGTCTCCAGTATTCTTGCCTGGGATTTCCCATAGACGGAGGAGTCTGGTGGACTATGGTCCATGGGGTTGCAAAGAGTTGGACACAACTGTGTGGCTAAACAATAATAACAGCAATGGCAATTCTAGCCAATATGTGAGAACAAAAAGTTGTAAGGAATTGGGGCTGAGGCAAAAATCCTGTTGTTTGCGGATGTGATTGTCTATTTAGGAAAACCAAAATAAACTACAGGCTGTAAGGCAGGGTGATGTTTTGCAAAACTCTGAAACCAGGCAGCTTGGCTGTGAACACAATCATATCTCTTCAATGTTTCCACACTCAGATTCCAGGCCCTGCTGAGGGAAACATCCTGGACTGCCCTTGAGATATCTGTAGACAGTTTTGTACTAATCAGCCAAAAGCTTCAGCAAACCTCAGACAACTGAAATACAGATCAGATTGATTTATCTGTACCTTATCTCCCAGCCTAAGAGCTCACATTGGAAAATATGTGCCTTTTTATGAAAGTAAATATATATTAAGTGCAAAGAAAATTATCAGGAATATATAGGAACATTATATAAGGAAAAGCATAATTTTACAAAAAAAAAATCCTAAATGTGTGTACTTAACAAGAAAGCTTCAAATTATGCAAAAAAGAGCTGAAAGAAGAAATACACTCTACCATTTTACTTCAGCATTTATTTCTCAGTAATATAGCTTTAAGATCAAATATCAGGAAGGCTATAGAAGGACTTAATAATGACATCACCAAACTAGACCTGGTAGACATATCTAGAACATCCAACAACAGGATACATGTTCTTTTCAATTGCATATGAAACATTCACCAATACAGGTCATGTCCCAGATTATTAATCTTAAAATGTTATAAATAATTAAAAGCATACAAAATTTCTTCCATCTATAGTTTCCCTTTTGGGGAATTAAGATCCTACAATCCATGTGGCATGGCCAAAAATTTAAAAAAAGAAGAGGAAGAATAAAACAAGATACAGATTGGAAAGGAAGATGACAACTGTGTTCAGAGACAGCATTATTGCTTTCACTGAAACTCCTCTTAAAACTACCCCCGTCAAAAAAGGGGCACCAATGTGGAGAGGGAATAAATTGGGAAATTGGGCTTGATATATATACGGTGCTATATATAAAATAGGTAGCTAATAAGGATCTACTATATAGGTCAGGAAACTGTATTCTGCAATGATCTATATGGGGACTAAATCTAAGAGTGGATATATGTGTATTTACAAGTAACTCACTTTCCTGTACAATAACAGAAACTAACACAACATTGTAAGTTAAGTATGCTCCAATAGAAAAAAAATTTTTTTAAGTCACAAGTCATTTCAACAAGATAGCAAAATATAAAATCAATACTCACAAATCAGTTCTTTTTTACATACTCAACAGCTTCCTTGGTGGCTCAGATGGTAAAGAATCTGCCTGCAATGCGGGAGACCCAGATTTGATCTCTGGGTTGGGAAGGTCTCCTAGAGAAGGAAATGGCTACCTGCTCCAGTATTCTTGCCTAGAAAATTCCATGGACATGGGAACCTGGCAGGTCACAGTCCATGGGGTCACAGAGTTGGACATGACTGAGCAACTAACACTTTCACACTTTCAGCATTCAATGGGAAATCTGCGTTAAAATGCACCACTATTTATGATAACACCAAAAAACAAACCAGCAAACTACCATGGAATCATTAAATGTAAGTCAAATGAAATGTATGCTAGTAACAACAATGAAGAGGGGAATAATGATGACCTAGATATTGGGAGGATATGCCCTGTTAAAGAATTGGAAGATTCAATGTTGTTAAAGTTTCAGTGTTCTCCACACTGAATTTTAGATTGACTCTCTTTCCAATCAAATTCCCAGGAAGATTTTCTGTAAAAATAGACAAACTTATCTTGAAGTTTATGTGGGATAGCAAAGGAACTAGAATACTCATAATTTTGAACAGGGAGAATATTCGCAAGACTTGTACTATTTGATTTCTAGGCCTATCATTAAGCTGCAGGTAGCTAAGACAGTGTGGTCTTCTGAAAGGACAGAAGATTAGTGAAACAGAAGAGAGTCCTGAATAAAATGACACACTACATAGTGAATTGATTTTTGTCATTATTATAAAATCAGTTCTTTGGAAAGTGGATAGTTTTTTTTTTTTTTTTTTTTTCAAAAAATGGTGCAGAAACACTTTCACATCTGTTTGAGAAAAATATGTATCTTGGTGTATACTTACACTGTACACAAAAATGTAGAGGTTGAGGATCCAGCTAAAGGGCTGATTAGGACTAAAATGAGGGTTGAACAAAGATTGTTGTTGTTCATTGTTGTTGTTCAGTCACTAAGTCATGTGTGAATATTTGCAACTCCATGGACTGCAGCATGCCAGGCTTCCCTATCCTTCACTATCTCCTAGAGTTTGCTCAAACTCATGTCCATTGAGTTGGTGATGTGATCCAACCATCTCATCCAGCAAAGATGATAAAATACTATATAAAGATATTTTCTGATAAAGCAAGAACATGAGTTAAGCATAGGAAGAGGAGAGAGAACGGTTGGGGGAAGTAATAGATTGCCATTGATTATTAAGAGGAAACCAAAGGATACTACTTTAACTGTTGTTGTTGTTCCATCAGTCAGTGGTGGCCAACTCTTTGTGGCCCAGTGGACTGCAGCACACCAGGCTTCCCTGTCCTTTACCACGTCCTGGAGCTTGTTAAAACTCATGTCCATTGAGTTGGTGATGCCATCCAACCATCTCATCCTCCGCCATCCCCTTCTCCCTCCTTCAGTCTTTCCCAGCATCAGGGTCTTTTCTAATGAGTCGACTCTTCACATCAGGTGGACCAAGTATTGGAGCTTCAGTTTCAGCATCAGTCCTTCCAATGAATATTCAGGACTGATTTCCTTTAGGATTGACTAATTTGACCTTGTTGCTGTCCAAGGGACTCTCAAGAGTCGTCTCCAACACCAGAGTTCAAAAGCATCAGTTCTTCAGTACTCAACCTTCTTTATAGTCCAGTTCTAACATCCATACACATGGAAAAACCATAGCTTTGGCTGTATGGATCTTTGTTGGCGAAGTAATGTCTCTGCTTTTTAATATGCTGTCTAAGTTTGTCATTGCTTTTCTTCCAAGGAGCAAGTGTCTTTTAATTTCTTGACTGCAGTCACCATCTGCAGTGATTTTGGAGCCCAAGAAAATAGAGTCTGTCACTGTTTCTATTGTTTCCCCATCTGTTTGCCATGAAGTGATGGGACTGGATGCCATGATCTTAGTTTTTTGAATCTTGACTTTTAAGCCAGTTTTTTCACTCTTCTGTTTAACTATTAAGCTGATAATAAAAGATGGAGAGAAGGGGGATTCGAGGCACTATGAGAAAATATAAAAGTACAACTGCAACAAAACCATGAAGCTTCCTAAGTTAAAAACAATAAATTATTTGAAAGAGAAAATATGACATAGAACACTGAAATAACAGGGGAGAAAGAGAAAAACTCTTTATAGAATTCCAACTGATAAATGTAGACGAAATCATGAAATTACAAAAAAAATTTTGGCTGCCTCTAATGGATTGTTTCAGGCAGGAATTAATTCATGCCAAACCTTGTATGCAAGAAATATTATAAGGAACAAATAGACTCAAAGTATTTTCCTCCTTGGTGCTTCTTAATTACAAAAAGTAATTTCAGAGTGATAAATTTTAGACATTAAGTATTTTTACATATATGATTATAAAATACAATTTTAAAAGTTGTTTGAAGGAAAATGCATGGTAAATGTAAATATATTAAGAAAAATGTTGAAAACCTATTATCTAGCCTTTTATTTCAGGCAGCCAGAAAAAGGAAATTAAACACAAAGAAAGTAGGAGGAAGGAAGTAATGAACAGCAGAAATCAATTACATAGAAGCCAATGTACAGACCCTTATAGCTCAGTTGGTAAAGAATCTGCCAGCAATGCAGGAGACCCGGGTTCAATTCCTGGGTCAGGAAGATCCCCTGGAGAAGGAAACGGCAACCCAATCCAGTATTCTTGCCTGAAAAATCCCATGGACAGAGGTGCCTGGCAGGCTATATAGTTCATGGGGTCACAAGAGTCGGACATGACTTAGCGACTAAGCCACCACCAATGTACAGAAGCTGATGGAGTGGGAAGACATAGAATCTGCATCTCCTCACCACTAGGGTACCTACCAGACATTGTTGGGGGACCTTGTTACCCAGGTGGATGGGAGCAACCTCCAAGTGATGGGGTCAGACATGGGTGGGTAGGAAAGGGCAGGAGAAGTGGAAATATGACAGGTGCCATGTGAATCCTGGGGATTTGAGAGGGGGTTGAGAAGGAACAGTGGAACTAGACAGGGAGGGATCCTCAGGGATTGGAGGATCAAGGGGGAATGCATCTACCATTTCCCCCCACCCACTCTTCCCCTGGGAGCCTGCTGAGGTCCCTGGCCTGATCCTCCACCCTTTGAAGCAGCAGGCACCCTGGGGTCCCCTCTGGGCTGTGCTGGGCCTAGGCCCTGCCCCCACCATTCCCAGGGCCTTTTCTGGCTGTACAGATCATGAGCCTACACCCTGCCCCTAAGCCCTGTTCCCCACAGCCAAGGTTTTTTTTCCAGTAATCTTTTTTTTCTTTTGTGGTTCTGTTAAAATTTCTGCTGGTTGTTTCATTTATATTTTTATTTTTCTAATATATCACTTAATTTCCTAAATTTATTTTATTTTTTATGCTTTGTTGTTGTCCACTCCCCCTTTTGTTTTGTCTGTTTTTGTTTCTGTTTCATTTTGCCATGCTTGGTTCATGGGCCAGAGGTCGGGCCTGAACTCCTATGATTGGAGCACTGAGTCTGAACCGCTGAACTAACAGAACCTTAGACCACAGGGACTGTTAATTGAAGTGAGGTCTTCCAGAAGTCTGCATCTCAACCCCCAGACCTGTTTCTGCCCAACTGCCTACAAACTCTAGTTCTGGAAACTTCAGGCCAAACAACAGTAAGACAGGAACATAGACCCACCCATCAAAAAAAAAAAAAAGAGAGAGAGAGAACAAAAAAGTATGTTACAGATGAAGGAGCAAGGTAAAAACCTATAAGACCAAATAAATGAAGAGGAAATAGGCAACATACCTGAAAAAGAATTTATAGTAATAATGATCCAAAATCTTGGAAATAAAACAGAGGCACAGATAGAGAAAATACAAGAAATGTTTAATAAAGACCTAGAGGAACTAAAGGACAAACAAACAGAGATGAACAACACAATAATTGAAATAAAAATACACTAGCATGTATCAATAGCAGAATAATTGAAGCAGAAGAACAAATAAGTGAACTGCAAGATAAAATGGTGGGAATAATTGCTGAGGAGAATAAGGAAAAAAGAATAAAGAGAGTTGAAGACAGTCTCAGAGACCTCACTATGCTCACTAACATTCAAATTATAGAGGTCCCAGAAGAAGAAGAGAAAAAGAAGGAGTCTGAGAAAATATTTGAAGAGATTATAGTTGAAAACTTCCCAAACATGGGAAAGAAATAGCCATCCCAGTTCAGGAAGTGCAGGGTCCCACACATGATAAACTGTAAGACAAACACACCAACACACATATTAATCAAACTAACAAAAGTTAAGCACAAAAAAGTATTAAAAAGCAGCAAGGATAAAATAAAAAATAACATAAAAGGGAATCCCCATAAGGCTACAAGCTGATTTTTCAGCAGAAACTCTGTAGGTCATAAGGGGGTGGCAGGATATGTTTAAAGTAATGAATGGGAATAACCTACAACAGATATTACTCTATTCAGCAAGGATCTCATTCAGACTTGACCAAAAAACCAAAAGCTTTACAGACAAGCGAAAAAGAGAATTCAGCACTACTAAGCCAGCTTTACAACAAAAGCTAAAGGAAATTCTCTAGGCAGGGAACAAGAAAGAGATACACAAAAATAAACCCAAAACAATAAAGAAAATGGTGATAGGAACATTCATATCAATAACTACCTTAAATGTAAATAGATGAAATGCCCCAACAGACAGACGGTTGAATGGATACAAAAACAAGATCTGTATGTATATTGTCTACAAGAGACTTTAGACCTAGGGATACAAACAGACTCAAAATGAGGGGATGTACAGATATTCCATGTAAATGGAAATTTTAAAAAAGCTGCAGTAGCAATACTTGTATCAGATGAAATTGATTTGAAAAGAAATACTGTTACAAGAGATAAGTAAGGACTACGTAATGATCAAGGGATTACTCCAGAAAGAAGATATAACAATTATTGATATAAACATTTATGCACCCAAGGTGGCACTAGTGGTAAAGAATCCGCCTGCCAGTGCAGAAGATGCAAGAGATGCAGGTTGATTCCTGGGTCAGGAAGATCCCCTGGAGAAGGAAATAGCAACCCACTCCAGTATTCTTGCCTGGAGAATTCCAAGGACAGAGGAGCCTGGCAGGCTACAGTCCATTGGGTTGCTAAGAGTCAGATGCAACTGAGCACAGCCAATATGCACCCAACATAGTAGCACCTCAATACATAAGGCAAATGCTAACAACCATAAAAGGGGAAATGGACAGTAATACAATAATAGTGGGGGACCTTAACACCCCACTCTCATCAGTGGACAGATCATCAAATAAATAAGAAAACACCAGCTTAAAATGACAAAATAGATCAGATACACTTAGCGGATATTTATAGTATATTCTACTCAAAAATGGCAGAATACACTTTTTTCTCAATCGCACATGGAACATCCTCTAGGATAGACCACATTTTGGGTCACAAAACATGCCTTGTAAAATTGAAGAAAACTGAATTTATGTCAAGCATCTTTCCTGACCACAATACAACACTATGAAATTAGAAATCAATTACAGGGGGAAAAAGAACTGTAAAAGTGCAAACACATGGAGACTAAACAGTGTGCTGCTAAATAATCACTGAAGAAATTAAACAGGAAATAAAAAATACATAGAAACAGATGACAACAAAAACATAACAACCCAAAACCAATGGACCACAGCAAAAGCAGTTCTAAGAAGTTTATAGTAATTCAATCTAATCTCAAGAAACAAAAAATATTTCAAACAATGTAATCTTCACCTAAATCAACTAAAGAAAGAAGCATGAAGAAAACCCAAAGTTAGTAGAATGAAATAAATCATAAAGATCAGAGCAGAAACAAATGAAACAGAAATGAAGAAAACAATAACAAAGATCAACAAAAGTAAAAGTTGCTTCTTTGAGAAGATAAACAAAACTGATGAATCTTTATTTAGCCAGGCTACCAAGAAAGAGGGAGAGGACTCAAATTGATAAAATTAGGAATGGAAAATTTCCAATAAAGGGAAAATTCCTAAAAGGAGAAATTACAACTGACACCACAGAAATATGAAGGATCTTAAGAGACTACTATAAGCAACTATAGCCAATAAAATGGACCACCTGGAAAAAATTGACAAATTCTTGGAAAGGTACAACTTTCCAAGACTGAACCAGGAAAAAGTAGGAAATATAAACAGACCAATCCTAAGTAATGAAATTGAAACTGTAATTGAAAGTCCTCCAACAAACAACAGTCCAGAACCAAATGACTTCACATGTGAATTCTATTAAACATTTAGAGGAGAGCTAACACTGATCCTCCACAAATTTTCCAAAAAATTGTGGAGGGAGGAACACTCCCAAATTTGTTCTATGAGGCCACCATCATCCTGATACCAAAGCCACACAAAGATAAAACAAAAAAAAAATTATAGATCAATATCACTGATGAACACAATAAAAAATTCTCGACAAAGTATTAGCAAAAAGAATCCATTAAATTAGCAAAGAAAACACATTAAAAGCATCCTACACCATGATCAAGTGGGTTTTATACCAGGAATGCAAAGGTTCTTCAATATATGCAAATCAGTCAATGTGATACACCATAGTAACAAAAAATAAAACCAACATGTTCATCTCAATAGATGCAGAAAAATCTTTTGACAAAATTCAACACCTATTTATGAAAAAGTGTGCACAGAGGGAACCTACCTTAACATAATAAAGGCCATATATGACAAACCCACAGCAAACATCATTCTCTAGCAAACATCATTCTCAAAGCTGAAAGCATTTCCTCGAACATCGGAACAAAGACAAGGATGTCCATTCTTGCCACTCTTATTTAATATAGTTTTGGAAGTTGTAGCCACAGCAATCAGAGAGAAAAAAGAAAAGGAATACAAATTGCAAAAGAAGAAGTAAAACTGTCACTGCAGATGATATGATAATATACATAGAAATCCTAAAGATGCCACCAGAATACTACTAGAGCTAATCAATGAATTTGGTAACGTTGCAGGATACAAAATTAATGCAGAGAAATCTCTTGCATGCCTATATACCAACAACAAAGAACAGGAACTGAAATTAATGAAACAATCCCATTTATTATTGCAACAAAAAGAAGAAAATTCCTGGGAATAAACTTACATAAGGAGGCAAAAGACATGCACTAGAAAACTATAAAACACTGATGAAAAAAATCAAAGATGACACAAACAGATGGAGAAATATACCATGTTCTTAGATTGGAAGAATCAATGTTGTGAAAATGAATATACTGCCCAAATATTCAATGCAATTCCTATCAAAATACCAGTGGTATTCTTCACAGAATTAGAACAAAAAATCTTACAATTTGTATGGAAACACAAAAGACTCTGAATACCCAGAGTAATTTTGAGAAAGAAAAACCGAAGTTGGAGAAATCAGGCTTCCTGACGTTATACTACAAAGCTACAGTAATGATAGTATGCTACTGGTACAAAAACAGAAATATACACCAATGGTATGGGATAGAAAGCCCAGAGATAAACCTACGTGTCTATGGTCACCTAATATATAACAAAGGAGGCAAGAATATACAATGGAAAAAAGACAGCCTCTTCAATAAATGGTTCTGGGAAAGCTGGACAGCTACATCTAAAAGAATGAATTTAGAACACTAACATCATGTACAAAAGTAAACTCAAAATGGATTAAAGATCTAAATGTAATAAGACTGGTCACTATAAAAACTCTTAGAGGAAAACATAGGAAAAACACTCTGACATAAACCACAGTTGGATCTTTTTTGACCCACTTCCCAGAGTGATGAAACAAAATCTAAACAAATGGGACCTAATTAAGCTTAAAAGCTTTTGCACAGCAAAGGAAACCATAAATAAGACTAAAAGACCACCCTCAGACTGGGAGAAAATATTTGCAAATGAAGCAATGGAGAAAGGATTAATCTCTAAAATATACAAAGAGCTCATGGAGCTCAATATCAAAAAAACAAACAATCCAATCAAAAAATAGATGGAAGACCTAAATAGGCATCTCCCCCCAAAAGACATACAAATAGCCAAAAGACACATGAAAAGATACTGAACATCACTAATTATGATCATTATATTTCTATCTTATATTTCTATTATTTTACTGTAATTCATAGTATACTAATTATAATTATTAGAGAAATGCAAATCAAAACTGTAATGAGGTATCACCTCACACAGGTCAGAATGGCCATCATCAAAAAATCTACAAATAATAAATGCTGGAGAGGGTGTGGAGAAAAGGGAAACTTTTTGCATTGTTGGTGAGATTATAAATTGATACAGCTACTGTGGAGAACAGTATGGAGGTTCCTGAGGAAGCTAATAGAACTACCATATGATCCAGTAATCTCACTACTGGGCATATACCCTGAGAAAATCATAATTCAAAGGGACACATGTATCCCAATGGTCACTGCAGCACTATTTACAGTAACCAGGACACAGAAACAATCTAAATGTCCAATGGTAGATGAATGGATAAAGAAGATATGGTATGTATATACAGTGGAATGTTACTTAGCCACTAAATGGAATGAAACAGGGTCATTTGTAGAGCTGTGGATGGACCTAGAGTCTGTCATACAGAGTAAAGTAAGCCAGAAAGAGAAAAATAGATATCATGTAACAATGCATATATGTGAAATCTAGAAAAATGGTACAGATGAACCTATTTCCAAGTCAGGAATAGAGACAGATGTAGAGAATGGACATGTGGACCCAGGGGAGGAAGGGGAGTATGGGAGTAATGGGGAGATTAGGGTTGATATATACACTGTGCTATGCAGTGCTTAGTTGCTCAGTCGTGTCTGACTCTTTGCGACCCCATGGGCTGTAGCCCTCCAGGCTCCTCTGTCCATGGGGATTCTCCAGGCAAGAATACTGGAGTGGGTTGCCATGCCCTTCTCCAGGGGATCTTCCCAACCCAGGGATCGAACCCAGGTCTCCCACCTTGCAGGTGGGTTCTTTACCATCTGAGCCACCAGGGAAGCCCAGGAACACTGGACTGGGTGACCTATCCCTTCTCCAGGGGAACGTCCTAACCCAGGAACCGAACCAACGTCTCCTGCACTGAAGGCGGGTTCTTTACCAGCTGAGCTACCTGGGAAGCATGATATTATACACTAGCGTGTGTAAAGTAGATAGCCAGTGGGAACCTGCTACAAAGCACAGGAAGCTCAGCTCAGTGCTCTGTGATGACCCAGACGGGTGGGGTGTGGAAAAGAGGTCCAGAGAGAGAGGAGATAGATGTATGCATATGGCTGAGCACTGCACTGTACGGCAGACATTAACCCAACATTGTAGAGCAATTTTATTCCAATAAAAAACCAATCTAGAAGAGAAAAATAGTACTGAGAGTTGACCCTTTGATTAGTAAAACTCACTTCTGGTCAAGAAGCAGCAAGAAAGAGTATGTGCTTAAGTTAAGAATGTAAGCTTTTGAGTCTTACATTTAAAGGAGGTCACTTATAGGTGGAAACGATTTTAAAATTCACTGGACCCATGCTAAGAGAACATAATAAGAGAACATAACTCTCACCCAGAGGGGGGTTGGGAGGCTCAAATAAGACAATGTTTATAAATAGTAACTTCTTATCTGGCAGCCAACAACAACAACAAAAACAACTGACTTTATAGAAATGAATTAGAATCATAACATTTGTTGAATTACATTTAAATTTAATTTTATAATGTAGGTACGTGGACATTTTGGGTTCACTGGTGCTTAATGGGTGGACAGCAACCAGGAATGTTGTCACTGAGCTCCCAGCTGGCCCTGGAGAAAGGACCTGGGAATGCATTACCACAGAGGCAGGGTTTCCTGCAGGAAACCTCTCATTGCCTCTGATCACCCATGTCTGCTCTAGTATACTGGGGGTTGGTGGTGGGGATTGCTTCCTCCAATCCTGTTGTCTGTGTTTTTTCTTTCACTTGAAAAGAAACTTAAAAGAAGAAAAACCAATTATCTTTTTATAAAAAGTAGAAAACATGAATAAGCAAAAAGAAGAAAATTTAAAGCCAAATAAAAATGATAAATAATTTGTCACCCAGTGGCAACAGTGTTTAACAATGTGGCATGTATCATTTCATGTCTGTACTTTTCAGCAGGGGCTCATAGCACTCACCTTGTTTTGTAACAGGCAGTTTTTGAGAAACAATGTATCACTAGTAGGGGTCAGGAGACACTCTTTCTCTGCACAACTACTAATTAACCTTCCTGAGCCCACCTTCTTTCTGAAGTTTGATGTATTTACCAAAAATTTCCACCAGATCTGGGATTGTTTCTAGATTGTGAACAGACACTGAAATGTTTCTCTTTCTGCCAAAGTCTTGCCCATAAGCTTAGGCGGAAGCTCTGGCGTCAGAGAATTTTTGCCTCCACCTCCATTTAAAAGCCAACTTACAGGACTTATCTATTGGTCCAGTGGTTAAGAATCCACTTTGCAATGCAGGAGACACAGGTTCTATTCCTGGTTGGAGAACTTAGATCCCACATGTCACAAAGCAACTAAGCCTGCCCTCAGCAACTACTCAACCCACCTGCTCTGGAGCCTGCAACACACTCTGAAGCCCTGGCGTCACAATGAGAGAATTCGTGCGCCAATAAATAAAAATTCATATTAAAAAAAAAAAAAAAACAAACTCGCGGGACTTCCCTGTCAGTCCAGTCGTTAAGACTTTGCCTTCTAATGCAGGGGGTGCAGCCAAGTCCCTGGTGGGACAGCTAAGATCTCACCTGCCTTGGAAGGCGAAAAAACCAAAACTTAAAACAGAAGCAATATTATAACAAACGCACTGAAGACTTTAAAACCGGAAGAAAGAAAAATCAACTTGAAGTCTTCCTGGCCTCATCTCTAGGGCGCCTTCCATCTTGCTGTGCAAAATTCACAAGACTGTAACCTGTACCAGATGTGTCTCAGCAAGGACGGCGCAGTTCAGTGATTTCCCCTGCGTGTGGACCAGGGGTGTGGAGAACTCGGGTCCTGAGGCCCCCACCGTGTGAAGGCCTCTTCACGGCGCAGAGATGCACCCCCAGGATCACAGGAGGTGGGATCTACAGGGGCCTCCCCTACGATCCCAGCTCCTTGAAGGTAAACCCTCCCGCGCGGCCCAGGCTGGGGTGCGGATCCCTCCGGCACGAGGGGCAGGTGGGGAGTGTCTGCCCCACGGGCTGCGACCTCAGCGGGGCTTTGGCCCCGCAGAGCTTCACGGGTTGCTTGGGGTCAGCCCAGGGTCACAGCTTCCTCCTGCTGCAGGGGTTGGGGGTCGTGACACCCTCTCCTCCAACCCAGCCTAAGGGCCTAAGGGCCTAAGGGCCAGGCTAGTTGGAGCCTCCGACGCCAGCCCCCCAAGGTCTTGGCTTCCATGCAGCCTCCCGCCCCCCAATCCCACGGACCCTCAAGAACCTCTCGGCTCAATAACAACTGCCAGAACCACTAGAACCCCCCGCACCAAGGCTGATCCCCAGGCCCCCTGGATTTAGGAGGAGAGGGCGAGGCCCGGTCGCCGGGCCAGGTACTCAGGGATTGGCCAAGTCCTCGATACTTTGTAGCTACCGCACCTCCGAACCGCCTCCGGGGATTTGCATGCTGAGCCTGAAGGCTGGGAGCCGGTGCCTGGCTAAGGGGTGAGTTGGGGGCGTCTGGATGAAGGTGGGTGAATGGGGGCTGTCTGGGAGGGAGTTTATGGGGTACTGTGACTGAGTTTAAGTCCAGGTGGGGGGCCAGGGAGGCCTCTTGGCGCCCACGGGGAGCAGGGCACCCGGAGAGGTGGGGCGGCGCAGGGCCACAGCCAGGCAGAGAGTGTTCAGGCAGGCTGGCGCGGTAGAGCCGTCCATCCCCGCGGAGCCGGGTCCCCTCAGTGTTCCGGGCGCCCCTCCCCAGTCCATTTCTTTCCCCAACTCCAGGATTCTCTTCGTGTGAGTTTGGCCCTTAGCCTCCTCCCTTTCCTTCCTGGAGCCCGGTGGGGGGTGGGATGGGGCAGTCGTCCCGAGAGGAAACCTGGGTCTCCCGAAGGATGCGAGGTCTCGGACCCCCTGCCCGTTGTGCCGGGAAGAAAGGTGGGGTCCTGAGACAGGAGCCCGTCTCAAGGCGCTGAGGTCCGGGAGCGGCGACGAGGGCGCGTCCTGCGTCCCTTTCGCGCGCGCGTTCCTGTAGGTGGTACAGGGCGGCAAGAGGTGGAAACAGGCCAGACCCTTTGCCAGGGAGCGTGGCAAGTCTGTTCAGATTCTCACATCGTGTGTGGAAAGTGGTTTGGTAGCATCTGCTAAGTACACCTTTAGTTTGGCTGCCAGCAGCCTGTTCCATAGCCCTCAGGTAATTGGAACACAGGTCTGAACCTTACGTTTGAGAAAGTGCTCACTAGTGTGGGGCTGGGGAGGTGGTTACAGCTCCTCCTTCCACCGGGTCCTTTTCAGAACCTAGTGGAGACTAGGGGTCCTTCCTACAGTGCTGCCAGACTTAAGTATTGCCATAAGGCATAAGAAGGCTCTCTCCATTTGGTGTAATATATACATAGTCAGATTGTAGTATTAAAATATGAGAAACAGAGAGGTGGTAATGTGGGCAAGGCGCACGAAGGGAACAGAGGTTCCAGGAGTGAGGAGCGAGGAGGAGTCTTGCAGCCACAGCACGCAGCCAGGATCGGGACTGTTGTGGAGACTCATGGGAAACTCTGCCAGTCCCTGCTGCCCCTGCCTTCTCTTGCTGTCGCCACAAGTACCTATGGCAGGAGAGGCCTGGCAGACTTGGCTGAATATAGATATGCGGCCAGCTGATCAGCATGGGCAGGCCGTGGTCCTGACTTGTCATCTTGTTTGCAGAGGGGCCCAACCCGCCTGGCGATGCAGAGCTTCCTGCAACTGCTGAGGGGAAACGGGGGCCCCAGCCTGCCCTTGCCGGAGCTGGTGACCCTCGCAGGCAGGCTGTGCCGGGACCTCCAGGATGACCCCATCCAGGTGCAGCCCTTGGTCACGGCTGTGCTGGACAGCCAACTCCGCCTGTACCTCTTGGACAATGCAGATGTGGCCCTGGTGTGCGCCAGCGTGCTGGCCCAGCAGGAGCAGCACCAGGCCGCCTGTCGGCTGCTGGAGGTAGAACTGGTCTGTGAGATGGGGGTTGGGGGGATGTAGGGGTTGAAGAGAGGGGAAGCAGCCACCACCATCCTAAACACCGCAGAAATGCCCAGAGTCAGCAGGAGCTTGTGGAGAGGTGCCATAAACCAAGACGGGGTGGCCCACTCTCTCTCTACTAAGTTTTAACTTGCCTAGTAACTGAAGATGAGACTGTCCAGTTTTGGAATCTTCGTGGTCCTGGCTTGAAAAGATGGCATCCCAATTAGTGAGACAAGCAAACAGATCCAGTCTCTCAGTCTGCATTCAGGAACTCTGAAATCACAAGTATGTTTGTTAGTCTTCTGGTGGCACTTTGAACCTCAAGTCATTTGGCATGAAAACCTGAGCTATGTCCACATGAAGCTCTTGATGTCTTTATCCACTTTATGTTACTGCGGTACGTTTTACTATCCAAATGTTGGTATGTTTGGTTGCACGATGCTGCCTGTCCCAAATCATACTGGAGTGGTGCAAATTCTGTAGTGTATACCTGTGTTACTTCCTAAAATGTGTGAAGTTCTGAATTCCAAACTATGTGTGGCTCAAAAGGTTTTAAAAAGAGATTTGGGGGCCAGTGTTTCTCTTTTTCACTCCATATACATGTATGCATGTACATCTATGCATAATTCATGCTGTGTTTACTTTCAAGATACTCAGTTCTTTCCAGTTCTTTCTGTTTCTGCTCCCTCTCCCCCAAGCCCTGTGGCATCCACCTGGCTCCCTCTCCCGCCCCCCCCCCCCCCCCAACCATGTTCTCTCCTACCCCCTCCATCTGTTCCTCACCTAGCAGCTAGAGGGAGTTTTAAAACTGCAGATGGGACCATGGTGTGTACTGAGGCGGTGGCCCCAGAGCCTGCCATCAGTGCTGGCTTGCTCTCCAGTCTTTGGACCCTTCCTGCCCCCCTTTTGTCATGCTGGCTTTCTTGATGTTTCTGGAACTCCTGAGATCCTCTTCTTTTGAAGTTTGCAGGTGTCATTTCCTCTGCCAGAGGAACTGGAGCCCCATTCTGTGTGGCTGGAGCTTTCCTACGTGTCTGGTTTCTGCTTTAAATGTCACCCTGTGTAGCTAGTGCCTCCTTTATTGTCAAGGATACAGAGGAGTCCTCATCCCCCTCTATGGCTCCTTCCTCAGCTCATAAGTAGAAACCTGTTTATTTTTCAACCTGTGTTCAGTCTGCCTCCCCTCCTGCACTGCAGGCCCCAGGAGCAGGGGGCGCGTCAGTTCTGCTCCTTAAAGGATCCCCAACACCTGAAACATAAGAGAACTCAGATTTCCAGTGATGTCAGACAAAATGAATGAACATACAGTGTTGTCATAGCTGCTGTTAGGCAGTCAAGGATGAAATGTGATGAAAAACTCCCAGGAGAGGGACTGTATCTCACTCGGGATTGTCTAGAAGTAACGTGTTCCGAGACCTGAGAGAAGCCATGGGGCCACCACCTCAGAAAAGGGCGTTTCCTGCCAAGGGCCACTCCTGCAGGTGGGGAGGCCCCACGTGGTTTCTTTGCCCATAGGTTGTGCCCTGGGTCTGCTGCTTTATCCTGGCAGGAGACTGCAGGCTTCGACCCAGCAAAATGGGCTTTTTCTGTTGCTGTGGAGAGAAAACCAAACGATTCTCAGCACCTCCCTCACCAAAATGGTCCTGAGAACACTGGGGTTAAAGCACAGGGGATGTGTCTACGGGAGGCCTGTCCTCAGCATCCTTGGCCATCTCAGAAGTCTGGTCACATGACCATGTTACACTGGGTCAGGAAGCCATCAGTGGCATGACCATGACCCCTTTATCCCCTTCAGCTCAGAATGTGCTCTCTGAGACCCAGGGACCCACCCAGCTGATGGGAAAGACCTCTCATACAGGATGGGGTCACGCCTCAGGCCCCTAAAATCTGATCTTTCATATATGGTCCTTAGCCCAGCTCTGCCTCCTATATGCTGTGGCCACAGCCCAGAGGTGGCCTTCCCGTTGCCTGCTCCTCATTTGTGGGGGTGGAGGAGAACTGTGCCCCCCAGGGGCTCCCTGAAATCCTGGTGGGGACTGGAGCCCAGCCATGGCGCTCATGCCCTCACCATTGGGTGCCAGTGGGAGGCTGGTCTTAGGCTCAGGCAACTGGATGATGGGGCTCCAGGGCAGGGGAGGGTGCGGGTCTCAGGAGGCTCTTGTCCACAGGGGTGCCAGGTGCCGGGCGGCAGCCCCAAGCTGGTGCAGCTCTGGCATGACATCCACTACCGTCTGGCAATGAAGAGGCTCGGCGTGTCCACACTGACACCGGTGCAGAAGTTCCGGTGCAGGAAGAGGTATGTGCTGGTCTTGGCGCTTATTCCCCGGGGGCTCCCAGGGGATTTGCCTTCCAGAACCACAGAAGGGCTGAGGCGAAGTAGAAGGAGGGAGGCAAGATGAAACAGTGATGTCAGTGCCCGACACTGAGCCACCTCTCCGCCTGCTCGGCTGTGGGAGCACTGTCCCACCTCTGCCCATAGGGCAGGATGGAGAGCCGTTCCCAGGACCCAGGGCAGCGGCGTCAGTGAGGACCTTGCAGGGAGGGAGTCAGTAGGTGGGCATCCCGACTTCACTTTCCTCCTGTGGGAGGGATGCCCCTCATGTCAGCTAGTCCCCACGATCTGCCAGTGGTCTGGCTGGGATTTCAGCGCAGCTCCTCGGGGCCACAGGACCTTTTAAAGACAGATGGAGATGCGGGTGCTGTACGCACCATGTGAGATGCATGCAGTGCTTAGAACAGTGGTCCCCAATCTTTTGGCACCAGCGGCAGGTTTTGTGGAAGACAATTTTTCCGGGGACCAGTGCATGTGCAGGGGTAAGGGGGATGGTTTCGGGATGATTCAAGTATGTTACAGTTATTGTGCACTTTACTTCTATTATTATTACATAAGCTTTACCTCAGATCATCAGACATTAGATCCCAGATCATCAGACATGGGGACCCCTGGTTAGAAGACGGTCTGGCACATGATAGCTGCTGAACAGATGTTAATAACAATCACCACCATGACCATAATCAGCACTAAGTAAACATTATGACTACCAGTTACAACCATCACCATCATCACCATTCGCGTGGGTGAGGACACCGAGGCACAGACAAATTAGTGACTCACCTGGTCACACGCTGGAGAGACGCAAAGGCAGGATTCCAGCTTAGACGTTGAGGCCGCAGAGCCTCTGTTCCTTATGTGGGTGATCTCCACCGGCCGGAAGAGGCTGCAGGTCTCGCCCTGAGCTCCTGAAGGCCCAAGTGGCAGGAGTTGCTGAGCCCAGAGCCTGGTTGATGGAGGAAGAGATGGATGGATTCCTTTTGGATCAGGCAGAATTTGTCTCACAGTGCCCACCAGATAACGTCCTCAAAACCCAGAAGTTAATCAGCCTGGAGGTTGTCAAGGGTTGCCATCCGTCCCTTCCTTATAGGTTTTTAGGGCCTGCCTGAGGGTGGTTCAGCAAAGGGACTTGGGGAGCAGCTTGCCGTGTTTGTGAAGAGGCCCCTGGGCTCTCCTGGAGCTGCCCTTGGATGTGGATGACGGACAGGGGACTGGGAAACAAAGCAGATCCCCTAATTCAGAGCAAGGAATGCCAGACAGGACAAGCTCAGTAGAGGGTGGTGGTCCTTTGTTGTGGGGGCTGCAGCACAGGGCCACAGAACCCGAGTGAGGCCTGAGCACAGGGACGGTGCCCTCTGGGCATGAGGAGGGGTGATACACACTGCAGCTGGTGGTCAGTGCGGGGGCAGAGACAGGAGGTGCTTGGAGGTTCTGAGAGGGGCGTGACTGGGGAATGGGCTGTGTCAGGATGGACTCAGGAGGATTTGCAGCTAGGTTGAACGTATTGTAGAAGGTAAGATAATAAACCCAGGCTCTTGGCCTGATTGGCAGGGACATGGTCATCTCTCAGTGGGATGAGCAAGACAGGCTGGGGGTTGATGTGAGAAGTGGGAAACTGAGCTTCACTGGGATGTATGGGGTGTGTTCTTGACAGTCATGGGGATTTTTTAATCGGTATTTGGATATCAAATCTTGTAGAAAACCGGTGTTGTTCACTTATATGACATTTTTTAAGAAAAATTATTTTTGGCTCTGCTGGGTCTTTGTTCCTGTTCAGGCTTTTCTTTAGTTGCAGTGAAAGTGAACGTCGCTCAGTTGTGCCCAACTCTTTGTGACCCCAGGCAGTCCATGGAGTTCTCCAGGCTAGAATACTGCAGTGGGTAGCCGTTCCCTTCTCCAGGGGGATCTTCCCAACCCAGGGATCTAACCCAGGTCTCCCGCATTGCAGGTGGATTCTTTACCGGCTGAACCATGAGGGAAGCCCAAGAATACTGGAGTGGGTAGTCTACCCCTCCTCCAGGGGAACTTCCCAACCCAGGAATTGAACCAGGGTCTCCTACATTGCAGGTGGATTCCTTATCAACTGAACTATCAGGGAAGCCTTAATTGCAGTGAGTGGGGGCTACTCTCTGGTTGTGTTCTGCAGGCTTCTCATTGTAGCTTCTTGTTGCAGAGCACAGACTTTAGGGTACTTGGGCCTCAGTAGTTGTGGCTCCCAGGCTCTAGAGCACAGGCTCAGTAGTTGTGGTACCTGAGCTAGGTTGCTCCGCGGCATGTGCGTTCTTCCCAGACCAGGGATCAAACCGGTCTCCTGAATTGGCAGGCAGATTCTTTACCACTGAGCCACCAGAGAAGCCCCCTGTCATTTTTTCTTTTGCAAAAAATTTCCATTGTACAGTCAGTAAAGCGGATAGCATAACCCATCTCAATATCTTCATCATCCAGCTTCAGCAGTCAGGGCCACTGGTCAGTGAGGGGTGCTGGGAACCCTGATGAGAGTGTGGAGTGTGGGCCCAGGCACCACCAGGCCCCTCCCTGCTCAGGGCTTGGCTCCAGGGCCTGCAGCACACGCTGGGGACGAGGGTGGCTGGTGAAAGGAGCAGAGTCCAGGGGGACACAACAGGTGCATCCAGAGGAGCAGGGGTCTGTTACCACCTCCTCAGTGTCCTCCTCTAGGAACCCACCACCCGCCTCCCTCTGCCCCGACGGCCTCAAGAGCCGGAACTTCCCCAGAGAAGTTCGCCAGAAGCTGCAGGACTTTGCCTCGGGCGTGAGCACCAACCCCAGCAAGGCTGAGCGGGTAAGAGCAGATACGAGCGTGGCCAGGCACCCTCCCCTTCGCCAGCACTCCCTATCCTTAGGGGAAGCCCACCCTTGGGTGGCTCACCCTCACTGTTAGGTGGGGGACTAACACCCTTGGGGGCCTGCCACCCTTAGGGGGGAGATCCACATCACCACCTTAGGGGGGAGACCCACACCCTCACTGGTGGCCTATCTGCCAGGGCGGTGGTGGGCTCTGAGCTCCCTTGGGGATGGCGCCCTTTGGCCGGCAGCCCTTGCATGTCTAGCCTGCACAGGCTGGGAAGTGAGTTTCATCACAGGCATCTTATACCCAGTCAGCCGGTGTGACTTTAGAAGACACTCACTGAGCACTCGCTGAGGCCGGGGCTCCAGCAGGAGGGGTGGAGGGGGGCGCCCTCCAGGAGCGGGTGGAGGGGGCAAGAGTCTGCCCCCTCAGATCCTGCTGCTCAGAAAGCTGGCTTGCTCCCTCCTCCCCGCGTCCAGTCAGCTGGGCTCCCCCAGAGCAGGGCACTGTGGCCAGTGGTGCCAGTTCACATCTGAAAGGTGCCTGGTCGCAGGGTTGGTTGTGGCCAATACCCTCTGGCACGGGCGGGCGGAGGGTGAGTGGTTGGGTGGCACCTCGGGAGGATCTGGTTTGCCAGCTGCTTGGAGCCCCCGTGGCTGTGAGTGGCCGTTGGCTGGGTGGTGGCTTGCCCCCTTGGTGCCCCAGCCTCTCGGCTTGGGAGTGGGCTGGGCTAGTGGCGGGTTGTTTTGGGGCAGGAGGACCTGGCCTCTCAGATGCGCCTGACCACGGAGCAAGTCTACAACTGGTTTGCCAATTACCGGCGGCGCCAGAGGGCCCTGATGCAGCGTGCGGCGCCAGCCCCAGACTCAGGAGAAGACCTTACGTCGGGGGAGGCGAGTCGGCACCCCCCCCCGCAGCCAACAGGCCACCCCCACCTTGGCTCTGGGCTTGTGGACAGGCCTCAGTGGTCGAGTGAGTGGCCCCTCTGACAAAACCGGTATCCAGGACCAGCCAGACCCCCTCCTCCAGCTCCAGTCTGCATGTTCAGCACCTCACCCTGTGGGAAGTGAGATCACTGACGCTAAGGGTCAGGTTGGGCTCAGGGTGGCCTGGGTGGGCTGCAGCAGCATTTTGCGTAGAGAGATTACTGTGAGGTCAGGCCCAGGAGTTGGGGAGGTGAGCCAAGCACCAGAATTGGGGTGGCCTGGGTTCCTAATCACGGGTTTTAGTCCAGAACAAAGACAGATCAAGGGTCAAACAGAGCACCAGGCAACCAGCGTGACTGCTCTCAATCTGCTGGGAAGAAGGCTGGGACTCCAAGCATCACCCAGCCTCCCCTCCCGTTTGATTGGCTTTTAGCAGGACCTGAGGAAAGTGGGCCTCCACAGACCCTGGAGACCACCCAAGGGCCGTGGGAGCCGCTGGCTCTGACCCCAGACTTCTCTGGAGGCGAGACTATGCCCAAGTCACTGGCTCCCAGGTACTGCCACACACATAGGCCAGGGGACTGTCTCCCTGTTCAGTTCCCCACACTCAGTGGGAGACCAGGATTGGGGTGGGTGTAGGAATGCCAGCCAGACCCTAGGACCAGGTCTGTGATGGCTGAGGGCAGAGACAGCTGTGACCCCAGGTAGGAGGGGGAGCCACGGGCAAGGAACCCACGTCATGTGCAGCACACTTGCTTCCTGGAGCCTGACTCACAGCCTGACTTCATGTAAATTTTGGAGGATGGGGAAGCAGACTTAGAAAAACATGTAGACCTATCTCCTAAAGGCAAATGGCCGTCCTCTTGGTTTGTTTCTCTCTAACATTTGGTGTGGTTGGTATATCTCTTAAGTTAGTAACCCCTAAGTTAGTAAGTTCCTCCCACAGCCCAGGCAGTGTCTCACTTTACCTTGCCACTCCTGTGACCTGCATAGACTGCTGTGAGCCAGCAGGAGTGCTGGCCAGCAGGGGAACTGAGTCTAAGTGAGGGGTCATGTCCATGCTGTGTAAACCATCAAGCTGTGCCCACTTTTCCCTGTTACCCTTGTGTTATTAGCATCTCGCATGACATTACCTGGGCTGGCACCTCACATTCAGGCCAGCACTACCCATGTGGCCTTAGGCAAGTTCCCATGACCTCTTGGTGTCTCACTCTTCTCATCTGTGAAATGGGGACAGTGATAAGCCCTGCCATGCAGGTCGTCACACAGATGATAGAGGTGGGGGGTTGTTAACAAAAGCCCAGAAGCGCCATCTGAGACACAGTGAGCATTGGTGGAACATTAATTCTTTGAATTATTAATTTCTGCCTAATAGTCCTATAAGATTGACCTTCATATAGTCACTCAAATGTTAGGTTTTTCCTAATCATTTTCAGCTTTCAGTATTGCAGAACCATGCTTCATTGAAAGCACTTGTAAATAAACTGCTAATGTATCTTAGGTTTCTAGCAGTAATATTTTTTACTCTTGCAGCCCCAGGGAGGATGGTGAAGGCAGTATGACTGGGAATGTGGTGGGCCCCACAGCCATCCATCCGAGCCCAGATTCCCAGACTGAGCTGGAATGTCCTCCCAGGCCCCCCTACCCGGGCCTGGGGGACCCTCTGCCCACCAAGGGGTGGTGTTCCCTGTGTCCCCCCAGGTCTCTGCAGGGTGGTGAGATGTACCAGGAGGGGCCTAACCGTGACCCAGCCACTCTGCCCCCTGTCTGCTCTGGCCCTGGTCTCTGTCCTCTGGCTGCTGCCAACGATATGCTGGACCCCTCTCTGGCTGCCCCTGAGTCATGGCTGATGTCTCTGGCACTGGCATCCTCCAAGGAAGCTTCCTTCCAGACTGGGCAGCTGATCCACAGTCATGGGCTGAACCTCACCACGCGCCCTACAGACGCTGCTCTGGCTGTGTCCCTCACCACCCTCAGGGAGCCCAGCCCCTCAGGTGGGTCCACTCTAGACAGACCACATGTTTCTACATCAGATGCTTTGACGGCTTGTGTCTCATTTGGAGGGGCAGGATTTTGAGGGGCGAGGACTTTCTGCTTGAATCCCATGTATTTTATTAGACCCACAAATCAGTGCAGTCGGAACAGGCTCTTCCCATGAACAGCTGGATGTTTTTTTCATTTATTTTTGTTTTCAAAGTAAAATGTGCACGTGGCTAAAAAAATAGGATAGTGAGGAAAGAGTTGAAATGAAATGGAATGGCTGCCAACCCTGCATCCAGTCCCCGTGACTAGCTTGCCCATGTCTGCTAGCACAGAGGAGGGCTGAGCTGCTCAGACTTCTACCCTCTTGTCCGGGTTTCTTTCTTAGTTGTAATTGTAGCTATACATACCCCCCCCTTTTTTTTTAGATATTTGAAATACAACTTTATTCTGATTCTAAACGAAAAGGAATGGGAATGACAGTAACAAACAAGATTCCACCTCTCAATATTGTCATGTGACTATAGCAGTCTTATATTTGCTATACATACCCTTAACGAAGATGTATTCAGGTATATATTTTGTGCACCAAACATGATAGCATCTTGTGACATCCAAGCATATAAGGAGGATATTGGCACTGAATTCAGCCTGTCACCTAAATTTCTTAGTCTTCTGTGGTTATGCATGCGTGCTAAGTCGCTTCAGTCATGTCTGACTCTTTGTGACCCTATGGACTATAGCCCGCCAGGCTCCCCCATCCTTGCAATTTCCCAGGCAATACTGGAGTGGGTTGCTGAGCCCTCCTCCAGGGGATCTTCCTGACCCAGGGATCAAACCCACATCTCTTATGTCTCCCTGCATCGGCAGTCTTTACCACTAGCACCACTCGGGAAGCCCTCTTCTGTGGTTATATATGTTGTGTGTGTGTGTGTGTGTGTGTGTGTGTGTGTGTGTGTCTGTCTGTCTTAATATAGTTTCTCATTGCCTTTCTTTTTTCTCACATTGTCTGCTTTTATCACGTCCTTAGCTTCTCCCAGTGTTTCAAGCATCACCTCTGAAGACTTGTTGCTGGGAGCCTCCTCCCTGTCCCCATCCAAGTGCAGTCTTCCTAGGCCTGGGATGGAGCCATCATCCTGAGAACACCTGGGTTTGCTTCAGTGTTGAATCTGAGTTCTCCGACCAGGGATCAAACCCATGTCCCCTGCGTTGGAAGGTGAAATCTTAACCATTGGACCACCAAGGAAATTCCACTTCAGTGTTTCCTTAATTGCAAGTCTTGTTCTTTCTTTCTTTCTTGACTCTTGTTGTTAGAGAATGTCTTTAACTTTACAAGAAAGGATGACTGCAAGGTAAATTTTCTGATTCCTTGCATCTTCTGAAATTGTCTATAATCTTCCCTCTTGCTTGATTTACTATTTGTCAGGGACAGAATTCTGAGCTCAAAACACTTTTTCCCTTAGAAATTAGAAAGCAACATATTACAGCATCCAATGTTGTCATTTTAAGTCAAATGTCATTCTGATTTTTACATGTTTTACATATTTTTCCTTTCTTGAAGCTTTTTATTTTTTAAGTCTTGGTGTTCTGAAATTTCACAGTGATGGTCCTAGGTGTGAGTCTTTTAAAATCACTTTGTTGTTAAGCCTTTCAATTTAAAGAGAGAGCAAGGTCTTCTTTAAGCTCCAGGCATTTTCTGTAATTTTCTTTGATAGTTTCCTGATGATTTCCTCCTTTCAGTTCTCTCTTTACAGCACAAATGTTATCTGAATGTTGAAAATCCTGGGCCAATCTCCCAAAACACTTACCTTTAAAAAAGTTGCTTTTTGTTGTAGGTGCTTTTATCTTAAACTCTATCTGCTGATTTTCTTAAAAAAACATTTATTTACTTATTTTTGCTGCACTGGGTCTTGGTTGCTGTGTGCAGGCTTTCTCTTGTTGCAGTGAGCAGGGGCTACTCTCTAGTTGCAGTGCAAAGGCTTCTCATTGTGGTGGCTTCTCTTGTTTCAGAGCACGGGCCATAGGCGCATGTGGGATTCAGTAGTTGTGACTCATGGGTTTAGTTGGCATGTGGAAAATTCCCAGACCAGAAATCAAACCCATGTCTCCTGCACTGGCAAGTGGATTCTTAACCACCAGACCACCAGGGAAGTCCTATCTTCTGATATTATGACAGTTATGTATTTTAAGAGAACTCTAAGCTCTCTTTTCTTAATTCTGATTTTCCTTTCTTCATAGATTGTGTTACTTTTTATAGATGCAATATCTAAACCTCTGTGGGTATCCTGCTTATAAGCTTCAGTAAATATGTTTTATTGCCTGAAGGAGGAAATGTGAAGATGGTGGATTCAGGTCCTTCCTTGGAAACAGGAAGAGGTGGGGCCTGAAATTGGAAGAGCCTGGAGACTTATTTCTCCAAGGCAGTTTTTCCTTCTGAATGGATTGGTCTTTCATTTCAGAGACCTTTTCCTGTCCATGTGTACTAACAAGGCTGGAGTCAGGACAGGCAATGGCCAGCCTCATACTGGGAAGAGGGGAGCTGGTCTTCACACCATGCCGAGCATATGTGAGGGTGAGCTCCCTGCTGACCACCTGAACACCTCACCTGCCTTCCCTTTCTGCAAACTGCTCAGGGTCCTTGACCTCTGCTTACGCCCTGGCTTCCCTTCAGACACCCCACCCAGCACCATGGCTTTGGACGTGTGCCCTGCATCTGCCGAACACGGACACCTCCCACCTGCTAATTGCCCTTCTCATCACACTCCCTTTGTCCTAGGCTTGGGGCTTTTTCTTTCCCTTACTCTTAGAGGAAGAAGCTATAACCCATTGATCTATTCTGTGTGAATTGAAATGTTCAAATTTGCACTTAACCATATTTCGTGGCCCTCAGAGTATCTTTGAAGTTCTGTGGGAAGAAGACACAACAGAGGTGGAGGTAGTCATACACCAAACGGTTCGGCAGGTCTGAGCAGCTGACAGTTTAGATGGTTGCTCTGGCAGACAGGAGGAAGGACTGTTGTTTGGGGTCTGAGATCAGGACGCTTGCTAGTTTTATTGCCCAGATGGACTTAGGGTACAAATGGACCTCCCGTCTTAGCTTAACTTTGCTCCTAAATGTCAGCCCGGAACTGATTGAGTCCATGTGGCTTTCTGTTTTAGAGTGAAAGGCACCCTGAGAGATTTTCTACAACATTTTAAGTAAAGAGAAAGGGTGGGGCAAGGGAGTAACACCTTGCACTGCCATGAAGTCAAGGTGGAACCCAAGGAAAAAGGGGAGGGAGGCGGAGGATGGCTGGGCTCAGCCTGTGGTGAAGCAGGGAGGCACCAAGGGGTCTGTCCTTATACAGCAGCAGTGAACGTGGGCAGATTGGGATGCTGAGTCTTTGTTGGGCTGGTGTGAGGTCTAGAATGACAAAAACTTGAAGCCAGTGAAATTTGACATTGTTTTGGTCTCTGGAAGCCTGAAAAAGCCACTGAGATGGACAGAAGTGGCTTCTCTTTCCTCAACGCGGAGCTGAGGTGGGGGGCTGGCAGACTGGACGCTGCCTCTCTGCGGACGTCTGTGTTGGGGCTGCACACGGACTGTGCTCCCGTCTCCCAGCTCTGGGTTGTGGGGTTTCCTCCCCTGCAGGATTCGCTGACCCTCCCAGCATCAACCCCCAGGGCACATACCTGGAGGAGGATCCGGGTTCCCGCGGTAGCCAAGCAGAACAACAGGCGGGCAACCTCCTGGTGAGCCAGCCCCCACCACAGGCTCCCAGTTTCATCCTCACCCAGAAGTAAGTGCAGAGCCACGGGGCTCAGGTGACATTTCCTACGGGCCACGCATGGGGTGGTGCCTGGTCGGGAGACTCACCATCTCCCACGGGGCAGATGAGGTCCTTTCCTTATGGATTTCTGGAAACCTCAACAGTGTTCCCCCGTCCTCCATGATCATAGTTTTTCCCTCGGACAAAAGAACACCTGGAAGCACAGCAGCAGATACAGGCTTGTGGATGGTGCTTCCCCAGAGGTCTCCCTGGGCTCCGGCAGCCTCTTTCAGGCATTCTCTTTTCCCCAAAGATAGTTTCAGTTTCTGGACAGCATCAAGAGCCTGCTTTTATACTCCAAATTATAATTTTAAAGGCGCTTGGGAGGGCTGTGAATAGGGGATGTGCTGCAGACTGTGGCATGGGGGCGTGACAGTGGTTCAGATTTCACAGGAGAGTGTTGGGCCTCTGGTGGAGGGTCACAGGACAGGGTCCCCAGGGTTTGGGGTCTCCCAAATCTAGGAGCTGAAGATCAGGTGCCCAGTGAGGGCAGAATTACTGGGGGACATGCGAGAGGAGGGGGGCAGCCTCCTGAGGAAACAGGCTTTGCTTGTGGAAACAGCCAGACCATGTGGGTTTATGAGCAGAAGACGGATGGAGCGGAGCAGCCACAGGGTCACCTTGGGCCTGCTTAGCCACCTCTCCATTGGTTTTCTCACCTTTGGACTCCGGTGCTCCAGCTCATCCTTGTTCTGATCTGATAACCTTGATTCCTTGTTTAAAAACAGCTTCGCTGGGGCGTAAAGTACGAACATGTTTAGATGGTACAGATGACAGTTTTCTGAGTATGACATGTATTCATCACAAACCATAACTATGCTTTAGGTCATGGGTCACAGAGCTGTTTTCATCTGCCTCCACCCCTCACCCCCACCTCCCCAGGACCAAGGATCTGCTTTCTTTAGCTGCATTTTCTAAGAATTTCATATGAGTGAAATCATACAGCATCTGCCCTTTTTTTATTATATGGCTTCCTTCACTCAGCCTGACTGCTTGAGACCTGTCCCTACTGCTATGTATATCACTACTCCTCCTCTTGTGTGTATCAGCACCCCCTTCCTCCTGTGTGTATCAACACCCTTTCTCCTGTGTGTATCAACACCCTTTCTCCTGTGTATATCAACACCCCTCTTCCTGTGTGTATCAACACCCCTCCTCCTGTGTATATCAACACCCCTCTTCCTGTGTGTATCAGCACCCCTCCTCCTGTGTATATCAACACCCCTCTTCCTGTGTGTATCAGCATCCCTCCTCCTGTGTGTATCAACACCCCTCCTCCTGTGTATATCAACATCCCTCCTCCTGTGTGTATCCGCATCCCTTTTCCTGTGTGTATCAGTACCGCTTCCTCTTTCTTGCTGAGTCCTAGTCTTGGATTGACATCACCTGCTAGAGGCATTTGGGAGCTCCTGGTTTGGGGCTGCTGTCAGCCCTGCTGCACATACAGTGGCCTGCACATTTGCCTTCGTGTCCCTGGGGTGTATACACCTAGCAGTGGGGTGACTAGGTCACAGGGTGGATGTGGTTTGACTGTTGTCCTGGGTGGCTGCACCTGTCCCCTGCCCTGCTCCCCCTGCTGCTCTCCTTGATTTCGTTCTAAGGACCTTTTGACCTCTGCATGCCTCGGGTCTGTCCCTTTGTGACCTTCTCTTCCTTTCCATCTCCGCTCACCACCCCATCTTCTGTGAGCTTGCCCTGGTGTGCTGCTCCCTGACTACCTGAGCCCCCTGCTTGAGGTGTCCTGAGGCCCCTCCAGCATCCTGAACACCTGAGTGCCTTGCAGGAGGAGGCTGTTCCCAGAGAGCCTGTCACCTGGAAGGGCTTCAGACAGGTAGAAAGCTCTCCGAGTATGGGGCTCATGGGGGACAGCGAGACCCTCAAATAGGGCCTGGCAGAGGGCCTGTCCTGACACCGTCCCTTTTCCAGCCCCTCAGACCTGACTCCGGCCCCATCAGGCTTCCCTGGCCCCATGTCTGCTGTGGAGCTGAGCCAGCCCCCTCCCGCCAGCCAGGTGAGACCCTCCTACAAGCACTGTGGGCTTCCTTCCTGACTCCTGGGTCCCCAGCTTGGGACTTCAGAGTGACTAAAATGGGCAGAGCTGAACATGAGCCAGGGACGTCTGGAGGCCGGACTTCAATGGAAGGGGAGATGGGAGGCAAGTGTCCTGGGGCAGGGTTTCCTACTGAGTCCAGAGGGCTGAGTCCCAGGTTGGGAGTGCCACGTGGGAGGGCAGAGCCGGCAGAAGGCGTCTCCGTATGTGACACTGTGTTGGCTTCCCAGGTGCAGTGGTCTGGCGGGCAGACCTCCAGCGACACCTTCTGGGGAGCCAGGATGCTCCTGGAGCTTTCAGGGGGTAGCCTGGACTGAGCTGCCCCTTGGGAGCCTGGCCAGTGCTCCAGGGGAGCAGCTGTGGACATCCAGCAACTCGAGTAACAGAGCGTTATCTCTGCTGAAGAAGGAGGTCCCCAGAGTTCCCTGGGGGTTCTGCTGAGCCCCCCATGCCCTGTTTGAATAGTTTGGTTGTCAATTTCCTGTATTGGAAGAAGCGTCTGAGAAACATTCCTGAAGTCAGAAGTCAAAGGTGGGTCTGTTCTATGCAGGCAGCAGCAGATTGCAGTCAGGTTCCAGGGTGGGTTCCGGGCAGTGAAGGCCTTTCTCAGAGCGGGGATGTTGCCCTTCGGGCCTCCCACCTGTCCTGTGACAAGGCCAGACTTCTCCTCCCAGGAGATGTGGTGAGAGAGGTGTGGGCAACCTCTGGCATCTCTGAGTCTGGGGTTTGCACAGAAGCACGTGCCCTGGGGGAGAGCCTGCCAGGCTGGGGGGGTGCCTTGCCCAGGGTTGTGATTCAATGTGTTTGCCCAGCAAATGTTCTGTTCAATTAAAGTTTACTGTTCTGACTCTCTGCCCTTCATTCACTTAACTGTCCTGGACACCTGCCCCTCTCAGGCCGGGCCCACATTTCACAGTGTGAGGGCACTTATCCATGCATCAGCACCCTGGTGATCAGGACATTCAGATCCTTTCCAATGGCTCTGTTTTATCAGCAGTGTCACATGGGCATCTCTGCCGTCTGCCCCTCACCTGGTGGTGTGCCCCGGGAATGAGAAATTGCCCGAGATGGAAGCAGTGGTCAGAGAAGCCCAGGCCCCGGGCTGAGCTGGCTGTAGCTCCTGTCCTCCTGTGACACGTTTGGGAACTTTGACACCTAGGACTGTCACCTCCAGGAACGGGCCCTTGACCCACCCTTGCCTTCACATCGTGTTGGTTGACAGAGGTGATATAGTGGGTAATAGAGTCAGGTTTGTGCCCTTGGGGCTCACAGGATAGTGGGGGAGGCAGAGGAATAAAGGGGCACTTCTAGGTAGTTGCTGGAAGGTGGGGTGAAGTGGGGAACAGCTGAGAACCCAGGACACTTGAAGAGACCCTGTGAGCTTCCCTGGAGGGGACGTCTCAGCTGAGACTGCCTGTGCTCAGCCCCCACAACCCAAGGGCCCCCGCGCTCACTGCTCCCCGCGTAGCCCCATCCCATCCCATCTTCATCCCCAGAACCGCAGGGCCGAGTGTCAGGAGTGACAGATGTGCAGCTCAGACAGCCACTCACCTTCTAGGTCCCTAAAACTACGGCCTTTCAGTTTTAAAACATTTATTTGGAAACAGTCAAAAACTTGAAAATGGAAAACAGGTATCTTGTTTTCTTTGAACCATTTGAGAATAAGTGGCCAGATGATGGTCAGATGCCCATCATCCCCCTAATGCTTCTGTGTGTTGCCTTCAGATAAGGCATTCTGCTTGTCCACAGCTCCTCCATCGAAATCTGGAAGTCAGTCCTAATTGCTAGACCCGGAGTAAGTCCAGTTAGTTGTTCCAATATTGCCCTGAATGAAAGAATCCACATCCACTCCACAACATGTGCTGCATTTACTCAGCAAGTTTTTCAACGCCCTCCCTCCTGGAACAGCCCCTTGTTTCTTCTGGACTTCTGGGACCTTGACTTGGGGATTACAGACCAGTTTCTGTGCAGAATGTCCCCCAAAGGGGCCATGGAATTTGGGGTATGCATTTGGAAGGGATGTCCTAGAAGTGATGCTTGGTCCTTACTGCATCCTCTGGGCCTCACGTGACTCTCGCTCACCCTGTCTCTGCTGGTGTTCACCTCCGTCACTTGGTTAGGGTGTTCCCAGCCAAGCTTCTCCACTATAAAGTCACTCCTTTTCTCTTTGGGTAAGTATTTTAGGGGGTGGTGCTTTGAAGCTATGCAAATATCCTGTTTCTCATCAAAGTTTGTATTAACTAATTCGCTAGTCTCCCTAATCTGCTTACCTAACTCTCAGAATTCATGAGCACTTTCCTCTCATTTCCTAGTTCTAAGATCTCAAACATCACCAACTTGTCCCCACATGCCCATACAGTGTTCACCCAATCACCAAGTCACTCTTCACCCCATGGTGGTTGGTATAAATAACTGAGTTCCACGCACATCGTTAATCTGCTCTTATCCATACAGACTGTTCCCACATGAAGCACACTCTTTAGACTCACTCACCCTCCATCCAAATTCTGCACCAAAGGGCAGCACATTAAGGGTTAGGGTTCAGGTACTCTGAGCTGCTAAGGGACGTGCCACCGCTCAACCTTCGCAGGAAACACGCAGAGCTCTGGGCCTGTCTGGGTCTCTCCTGTCGCTAGCAGAGCCTGGATGCCCGGGAAGGAGGTACCTGTGTGGCAGCTGGTCAGATTAGAGGCAGGACCGTGGTGAACAGGTTGCATGAGGATCTCCACAGAGTTTTCCTCCTTCCCACCTTTGCAGACAGTGGGCTCTATCCTGAAAGTCCTAGAGCCCTGACTCGGGAGCTGCATCACGTCTGTTGTGGAGAAAATGGACCAAAGTGTCTAGAGCTGACTCTTGACCGACTGGACGTCCTGAAGAGGGCCACCTATGTGGGGTCAGATCTGTGGGTGGAGGCAGGAGGCTTCTCCCTCTACCCTCCTCCACTCAGCACCTGGGGGGACGGGGCTCTGCCCTCAGGGTCCTGCCAATCAGGCTGCCTGTCCACCACTTCCCCCCCTGCTTTCTGGCTTGACCACAGGCCCCTCTGAGAAGAGCAGTGTTGGCCCCACAGTCTGTCCTGCCAGCCTGTCTATAAAAGGCCAGGGACACCAGTGAGACGCTATGACCAGGCGGAGTGTCCTCTGTCTGCATCTCCTCTACTGAGATCAAGACCCAGCGGCCGTTCCAAACTGCTGATGGCAGTGGGAGAGGATTGGAGGGAGGTGAAGAGTGGAGTTGGCTACTCCTGGACATTCAGAGCTCCAGAAGTGTGGGGATGGGGTGCAGGGTGCAGTGCCAAGCTCCAGGGTGCCACCCCTGTTCCTCCTTGTCCTCATCCTCCCATGGCCCCCGGAGGCAAAGAGCTGTGTCCAGAGCTCCCAGTGAGTCAGGGCCAGAGGGCCCACTCAGCAGTGGCCTGCCTCTCCACCACCCACCCTGGTCTGGAGAGAAAGGAACAGAGCAGAGGGTGCTGATGGCCATCCCTTAGGGCTGCTGAAGCGAAGTACTGCAAGGAATTCATTCCCTGGTGGTGCAGCTGGTAGGACTCCGAGCTCTCACTGCCTAGGATGCAAGTTCAGTCCCTGGGTGGGGAACTAAGATCCCACAAGCCATGTGATGCAGCCAAAACAAACAAAAAACTCCCCAGGTTCCACAATTTTGGTGACTTAGAACAACAGGAATTTTTGGTCTCACGGTCCTGGAGGCTGGGTGTCAATCTAGGTGTTGGCAAGGCCTGAGGGCACCAGGGGAGGATCTGATTCAGGGCTCTCAGCTTCTTAGAGTTCTTGTCATAGGACAGCATAACTCCAGTCCTCACAAGACATTTTCCCTGTGTGTATGTGTGTCCAAATTCCCCCTTTTTATACCAATACCCCTAGGGTTAGGGCCAACTTGAATGATTTCATCTTGACTCGTTTCCATATAATGTCATAGTCATAGGTGCTGGGGTTAGGACTTCAACACATGCATTTCTGGGGTTCATCATTCAACCTATAACAGTGTTTCTGTCTTTGCCAGCGACCTCTCTCTCCCTGGTGGCCTGAGATGCCCTGACCTTTCCTGGAGCAACCCCATCAGGCTTACTGGGGGTCCCAAGCAGAAGACCCCACTCCTCCTGGCTGCAGGACTTGGGTCTGGGGCTGGGATCCTCTGCCCAGTGAGGGCTGGAAGGTGACTGTTCTGGAGTTGGAGGTGCTGAAGTATTGAAGATGCTGAGCCAGAGGGCACCTCCCCGGGGGCTTCAGGGTCCCCTGTGACCTGGACAGAAAGCACTTGCAGCTCTAGCACCCAAGGGGAAAGGAGGGGAAAGCTCCTCCTTCTGTCTCAGACAGGTGGCCCTTCCCATGTACAGGCCCTGGGCTGTGGTGGGAGCATCAGCAGAGCTGCATCCATGTTGGTGCGGCCAGAAGGCCCAGACCACGTCCTTTGTACCTATAGAGAGTGCAGGGTGTGGCCGGAAGTGAGGTGCAGACACCCTCAGCTCTAACCGAGTGTAAAAACACTAGCATGGAGCCACCTATTAGAGCCACCCCTGGGGAGTCCCAAGTCAGCGCGTCTATATGCGGGGCTTCAGGTGGATCTGGACCCCCGCAGGGTTAAACTACTGGGAAGCCTCTTCTGCGTGGCCGGGACGGTGTTCACTGGACTCACGTGCTTGGCCCTTGAAAGGTGAAAGTGAAGTCTCTCAGTCACGTCCAACTCTGCGACTTCACGGACTGTAGCCTAGGAGTCTCCTCCATCCATGGAATTTTCCAGGCACGAGTACTGGAGTGGGTTGCCATTTCCTTCCCCAGAGGATCTTCCCCACCCAGGGATCGAACCTGGGTCTCCTGCATTGCAAGCAGATGCTTTTACCATCTGAGCTACGAGGGAAGCATGCTTGGACCTTGGTGGTGCCCAAGTGAGAAGCCACCCAAAGCTTTGTAGTTGTGGTTGTGGTGGGCCATGCCCCCCACACATGGGCCCTAAGGCACCTCCGTGTCATCACCTGAGCAGGATGCTACCCTCTGACAGCCATGCTGTCCCAACCCAAGCTCAGGGACACAGGCGGGAGGGCAGATTGCAGGTGCGGCTCCTGTGGGACACGTGGTATCAGATGCGGGCATGGGACCTTCATCCTTGGGTTTTGCCCCAGGCTTCTCTTTACCTTCTCACTAGAATTTCAGAAGGACCACAGGCGACCCTTGAGTTAGGGGATTGGGCAACCACCCTCTGTGGTTGTAAGGGAGTGATGATTTATGGTTGCCCTTCTGCTCCTGGTTTCGCCTTGGCTGATCCAACCAACTTACATCGTGTATCAGTATCAGTATCAGTTCAGTCGCTCAGTCGTGTCTGACTCTTTGCGACCCCATGAACCACAGCACGCCAGGCCTCCCTGTCCATCACCAACTTCCGGAGTCCACCCAAACCTATGTCCACTGAGTTGGTGATGTCATCCAACCATCTCATCCTCTGTCATCCCCTTCTCCTCCTGCCTTCAACATTTCCCAGCATTGTGTAGTTCTGCACTATTTCCTATTGGAAAAAATCTGCATGTGAGTAGATCTGAGCAGTTCAAACCTATGTTTTCAAGGGTCAACCGTATTTTACAAAAGCATCCCTTTTTAAGGTGTTCTTCCTCAGGGCACAGAATGGTGCTTCTTACAGAAGCCATCACAGCCGTCCTCCTACAGAACTGTGCATGCACACGGGGACAGGCCAGTCCCACAGCCACCTGAGGGGCCAGTGCCCCTGTGTTCTTGCTCGAGAGAGTATTCTCGTGTTGATGCTGTTGAAAAAAAGTTGACACATTGAAAAGTGTGTGTTAAAACTCACGATATTATTTAAGTTTAATAATATGCTTTGAGTTTATGTTATGTTGACTTATTTAAATAGGTATTGGATTTTTCTGGAAGACTAATAAATTGCTCTTGATCTGGAAAAAAAATGCAGTTTTTACACCAAAGTGAGAATATATTAATTTTTTTTTCTGGTTTTAATGAAAGTAAACTCATTAACAACTTTTCCTTTTTGTTGTGAAAGTCACAGTTTAATAGGCAGTATAATTATAATACTACATAAAGTGAGTCTGTTTTGTAAACATGGACATCCCACTCTAAATGAAATATATAAGCATATCAAGCTTTGCTATTACACTCAGAATTTGTTAAAGGTCACTTAACACTCAGTTATTATCTGTGAACCCAAGTGGTCTGGGGTCTTTTCCAGTGGAAGTTTTCTAAGCACCATTCCATGCTTTTTTGTACTAATTGATCTATTTATGCATGTGTGCTCCTTCGCTTCACTCGTGTGGTCTGCTTACACTGTCCTTATTTTTAGGTCTACTTTGTTAATGTGTGTTTTTACCAGAAAACTATTGTTTTTATGAGTAAATCATCATTATGGTCTAGGTTTCCAATTTGAAGCAGTGGATTTCTCTTATTTAACTTTAATTTTTCTTCTCTTTCTGGTTTTCTACAGAATTTTCACAACTGATGAGCATATAGTCATACATTATTTTGAACGGCAATCCATATTTTATTCAAATTCCCTTCCTTCTACCTTTTTCTGTTCCAGGATCCCATCCAGGGCACCATATGACATGTGGTCATCATGTCTGTTCAGGCTTTTCTGGGCTTGTACAGTTTTCGAGACTCCCTTTGTTTCGATGGCCATGACCCTGTGGAGGAGGACTGGGCAGGTCCTTTGAGACTGTACCATACTGGGATTTACTTGGAGTTTCTTTCACGACTAGATGGGTCATGGGTTTTGTGGAAACAGATCACAGAGGTCAAGGGCTTCCTCACCACTTTATGTCAAGGGAGCAGGCTCTCAAGACTCTTATCACTGTCGATGTTAACTTTGGGCACCGGGGTGAGGTCATTTGTCAGTTTTCCTGCTGTGTGTTGAAGCCTTTCCTGACTGCTCCCGTCAATCCTGACCACTCCCTTTTCTGAGTTTCTGTAGCTCTAATATTCAAATCACAATGTAGTCATCTGCCTCCTTCCTGTAGTATCTGTTCTCTGGGGATCACGTGTCTGAGAGTCTCCAGAAAGTTGATAGTTTTGGGGAGGAGGCAATATTCTGCTGTCCCCTCCTGTCCCTGGTTCAGCCCTGCACTCGTGGTAGGAAGGCAATGTGATTAAATCAAGCTTCTGAAACTGGGCATCCCAACTGAGTTCCCCTGTTGAGTTTATGACCCCCCCTTTCTATCCTTTCTTTTTCTTTTTCTTGTCCCATCTGTGCTTCCCTCAGGACTGAGAAGGATCAAAGAAAAGGGGAGGGGAGGTTGAAACCAAATAGGACTCTGCAGGGCCCTCCCAGGTACAAAAGACCCTCCATGTCCCCCATTTCTTGTTTGTAAAGAAAGGTTTATTCTCCTTGGCCTTTCCTGAGTTCCAAAGAGCAGACACATGTAGTTTCCAGTTAGGAAAGAGAGAGAATGCAGACAGAAAGGAAAAGCAGACCCAGACGGTCTTAGAGGAAACAGCCCTCATAGTTGATTTTTAATCTTTGTGTGTTTCACCAATTTCCATGTCATCTGAGGCAAAACAGCTAGCAGACAGGAGATGAAGAGGTTGGAGTTAACTGTTATCTTGTGATATTTCTTAATCATAGTTTTGAAGGTCAGAATGTCTCTGGGTTTGCAATCCTCTGGCCAAGTGGCCCATGGCTTGGGCGTAGGTGAGCTCACCCTGCTCTGGAGAAACAACCCAACTTTGTATTCTAATGATGAGACCTACAACAGCAATGCTAGTCATCCGACCCTGGGGTGAGTATTCAGTGGGCACAGGGTTGAGGTCAGAGGTGACAAGAAAGGGAGTGAAGTTTTAGAGAGAGAGATTAGTCATGAACTTGGCAAGGAAGCTCAGTTTTAGGGGACATGGTTTCATGGAGGGTTGCTTCTGAGAACAAAGATTAAAGGGGAGTTCAGGAGAGGCAAGGGAGACACAGGGATTCTGGTGGTGGGAGAAAAACTTGTAGATCAGAGAGCTAAGGAAGAGTTTGGAAGTTTGGCTGATGTGGAGGAAGGACTTTCCCTCTGCCCTTCTAAGTTCTTCTGGCTGGCCTTAGATTTAAGTTGATATGAAAACAGATTAACAGGAGATGGTCACACAAAGGTTTAATAACAGATATACTTGGGAGAGACCCAAGAAAACTGTAACTCTCCAAAATGCTCTAAAACCTCACCTTTTCTTTTTTTTTTTCAGAGATAATGCATTTGTAAATACAGAAATGGTTACAACAAAGATGGCCAGATGAGTGGATATATATACATATATGAATTTTTATATATAAATCTGTGTCTGGCAACTGACTGTGGGGCTTAGGAAGGTAAGTCCAGTCATCGCATTTGCCCTAAACTCCCCCTTTTCTTCAGCCCCTCTGTTGTGCGGTTTCACAAAGAACCCACAGCTCCTTGGATTGGGAATGGGGAGATAGAGTACAGAGCCTCAGCTGTCAGAGAAGGGGAGAGGCTCCAAGGAAAACCATAACCCGCACTTCTAAGCCCACTCGACCACGTTGGGGCTCTCCTGCCCCTTGGCAATCACGTCTAAGCCCTTGCCCCTTTACAGATAAAGGGCATCTGACTCCCCATCTCCTTCCAGCATTAGGTAGGAAGTGAAGTGAGATCATGAGGGGAGGACAATGGCCCCCATGGATGGGGGTACAGGAGGAACCTCTATTCTTTTGCCAGCAAGAATAGAACAGGAGGCTGCTTGCATTTAGGGCTGCCTCTTCTCTGAAATCTGGGAGGACCAGCCTCTAGTCCTTTCTCAGCCCGAGTTTGGAGCTTTATGAGAGTAAGGAGAGAGTTAGTGCCCATGCTGGAAATGTCTCTGTGAGGTCATTAGCAAACCTCTTCCCTGAGCACCAGCCCCCAATTTTAAAACCTTAGCTTAGGTGGGGAGGCTCCTGGATTACACCACCAGCTCAGAACTCTGCCCATCAGGAGGGCTGACGTTCCTTCCAAAGAGGAGCTGGGAAGAAGGATGGTATCCTGTGAATCAAGGCTGTGCCTGCGGCCCAGGGAGATGGAGCCGTGGTCTGTCAAGAAAGGGACTTTTCCCACCAAGAGGAGTTGGAGAAAGAAGGGGCCAGGACATCCTCCCCTTCTTCCCAGTGGACAGCAGCACAGGTCTCTATAAGCTCGCCAGATGCGCCACCTGGGTGGGGCTGCAGGTGACAGTGAGGCAGACGTCCTTATGATGCTCCACCATCTTATGGGGTTTAGGTCAAAGGAACACTGGGATGGAGGTTTGGGGTCGCTGTACCCACATCCCCACCTTGCAAGACTGCCCCAGGGGACTGTTAGTTTGGTGACTGTGGCTATTGTTGCTGTGGCAGCTGTGAAGCCTGGGGGGCCTGGCATGGGCCTCAGGACAGACTGAAAACATGCTCTTCATTAACAAGATGAAGGATCAGCTGTTGCCAGAGAAGGCTTGTGGGATGTCTCTACCCCCTCACCCCACCTTGCTGACAGTGCCTGCCTTGGTGTCCCTGCTCTTGGGCATCAGCATGGATACAGAGTCCAAGTCAGACCAGCTGATGACACAGGATCGAAGACAGACCAGCCAAGTGTCCATTACACAGAACATTACAGTGGTCCCTGTGCCATCAACAGATCTGATGATCGCTGGAGTCTCCTGTTCTCAGAGATGGAGAAGAGAAGTGAGTCAATCAAGCATCCTGGTTTGGTTATCACATCCCTCTCAGGCGCCCTTGTGACCATAGCCTCGTCGGCTCAGACCTTCCCCATTTTGGCTCTCATGACTGTCTTAACTCTTCCCCCAGCTCACAAGCCCTGCAGGTAGTCCCTGACCTCTTTAAGAAGGTAGCGTTGACCCCAGCAGAGGAAGGAGGTGGTGGTGGAGCTGGCACCGTGGCTGCCTCTGGGGCTGAAAGAAGAATCAGGCTCTGGAGTCAGGGCTGCTTATGATGAATGACCTGTATGTCCTTTCCCCTAAGGATGAGGATGGTCTTCAGAAAGAGAGCAAGACCTCCAGGTGCTGGATGTGCTCCCTGACTTTCTACTCAGGTCAGAGATGCAGAGCCACTCCCAGTCACACACTGGGACCAAGCCCCACAAGTGCCCACCCTGTTCCAAACCTTTGCCAATGGCTCCCAACCAGCCCAGCACATCTGTATCCACTCTGCAGCCAAGCCCTACGGTTGTAATTTCTGTGGGAAATCCTCCTGCCAGCTCTCTCACCTCCAGCAGCACACCCAAATCCACACCAGGGACAAGCCGTACCAATGTGCACAACCAGGCTGTGAGAAAGCCTCACACAACTCCAACCTGCAGGCCTGCAGGCTGGAGCACAACAAAGATAAACCCCTCAGGTGCCACAAGTCACCAGGTGTACACAGTCGCAACCTCACTGGAGGGGCACCTGTCCACACACGCAGTGAAGTAGGCCAAGGTGCGCTATCTGCACCCTCTGTGTTGGAAAGGTGCTTGATGAAACACATGCACAAACACAACTTTCCTCATCTCCAGCAGCAGGTGCAGCAGCGGCAGAGACAGTGTGCCTCAGACCTTCCCGTTAAGCATCACCTTCAGCTAAAGACAAACAAGGAGGTGTGGGGGATGGTGGTTTGGGACCTCAAAGCGGAGGAAGGCAATTCACACGCAGATGGAAAAGCAAATGTTTGGTAAACAAATTGTTGGGCTGCACCTGCAGGTCTGCATGCCCTGTGCTTGCCCAGCCTCAAGACAAGAGAAAAAGCCTGGAGTCAGAGATGGCCACAGAGACATCATTGGTTTAATGGATGGAGGATCTTACATGTGTGAAGTGAAGCCCTGGAGCAACACCCCACAATGTTTGTAGAAGGCAGGCAGGACAGGGCAGCAGTCTTCTCTATCCGGGAGGAGTGAAACCGTGTACAAGCCCCATTTTCTTGTTTTTTGAAGTAAAAGGCTGATTCAAGAGTTAACAAGTGGGAAAGCTGAAGATGTGGAATCAAGGAATAGCTGTTGAGCTGTGGAACTGGTAACAATTTAGACTATAATTCCTCCACATAGAATTACCCAGCTCCAAGTTCCCTAAAAGATACAGATAAAGGCCTGACACACATGCCCAAGTTGTTTTTACAGGAAGCAGACTCTCTCCTGACCGCAACACTGTAAACCTAGACAGGTTGGAACCGGAAGGTTGATGCTTCAAACTTTACCTTGATGCCAACCAATCCGAGAATTGAACATGGATTGCTTATGCCCTGCTCTGTGAACACTATAAAACTCCTCACTAGCCCCTCCCGGTCGATCACACAGTCTTGAGGTCATTAGCCTGCTGTGGCTTCCTTTGCCTGGCTCAAAGCAATAGAAGCTACTTTTTTCGACTTCACCCAAAACCCTTTCTTGTTTCTATTCGGCTCCAGTGAACAGAGGCTGAGTTTTGTCAACAAGTCTTCATAAGAACAGATTAAAAACCAGTAATATTTTAGGCAAAATAAAAAAAAAATTCAACTATATTTATCAGCTTACTTAGTCCTATGTAGTTTTTTTTTTTTTTGGACAGTTTTATGAAATCAGTTTCCATTAGACTTTTAAAATATCTTGCCTAGTTTAGCAGTATGATTTAAAAGTTATCAGAAACATCCTTTCAATGACTCTTTTTTTTAAAAAATTTATTTGCTTATTTATTTAATTTTGGCTGCACGGGGTTTTAATTGCTATGCTTTCTCTGGTTCTGGTGGCTTCTCGTTGCAGAGCACAGGTTCTAGGTGTGTGGGCTGAGTAGTTGGGGCACATGGGCTTAGTTGGTCTACCTCATGTGGAATCTTCTTGAACCAGGAATCAAACCTATGACCCTGCATTAGTAAGCGGATTCTTATTTGCTGGACAGGCAGTGAAGTCCTCTGTGACTCTTTTTGAAGATATGGCAGTTTTGCAAAGCATCAGCTTAGCTGCTTGTGGATGATAAAAGTCTTAAAAAGGCAAAGGTTAAGATCTGATTACAATTCTTCTTGGCAAAGAAGATTATCCAAGTTGTGACATGCGACATTTTAAGATAACAGCTAAAATTATAACATTATACCAGGACATATACAAATTTCAGGAACTTTAAACAATTTCTAGTGTATATATTAATAACATTTATTCATATTGTATAGTTTGAGGAGGCTTATCATTCATTTGACAATGCTTTCTGTGCAACTTAACATACCAAGAAATTATAGTCAATTTTATATACATATATATATATATATATACATATATATATATATCCCCATCCCCCCACCCCACCCCTTCTTGTATTCAGGTCAAAAAGCAACAGCTAGAACTGGATATGGAACAACAGACTGGTTCCAAATAGGAGAAGGAGTATGTCAAGGCTGTATATTGTCACCCTGCTTACTTAACTTATATGCTTTATTTAACTTATATGCAGAAATGCTGGGCTGGATGAAGCACAAGCTGGAATCAAGATTTCCAGGAGAAATATCAATGACCTCAGATATGCAGATGACACCACAATTATGGCAGAAAGTGAGAAGAACTAAGGAGCCTCTTGATAAAAGTGAAAGAGGAGAGTGAAAAAGTTGACTTAAAAACTCAGCTTTCAAAAAACTAAGATCATGGCATCTGGTCCCATCACTTCATGGGAAATAGATGGGAAAACAATGGAAACAGTGGCAGACTTAATTTTTTGGGGCTCCAAAATCAGTGCAGATGGGGACTGCAGCCATGAAATTAAAGGACACTTGCTCCTTGGAAGAAAAGTGATGACCAACCTAGACAGCATATTAAAAAGCAGAGACATAAAAAAAAAAAAAAAAAAAAGCAGAGACATTACTTTGCCAAAAAAGGTCCATCTAGTCAAAGCTATGGTTTTCCCAGTAGTCATACATGGATGGGAGAGTTGGACTATAAAGAAAGCTGAGTGCCAAAGAATTGATGCTTTTGAACTGTGGTGTTGCAGAAGACTTTTGAGAGTCCCTTGGACAGCAAGGAGATCCAACCAGTACATCCTCAAGGAAATCAGTCGTGAATATTCATTGGAAGGACTGATGCTGAAGCTAAAAACGCCAATACTTTGGCCACCTGATTCGAAGAACTGACTCACTTGAAAAGATCCTGATGCTGGGAAAGACTGAAGGCAGGAAGAGAAGGGGACGACAGATGAGATGGTTGGATGGCATCACTGACTTGATGGACATGAGTTTGAGTAAGCTCTGAGAGTTGGTGATGGACAGGGAAGCCTGGCGTGCTGCAGTCCATGGGGTTGCAAAGAGTCGGACATGACTAAGCAACTGAACTGAGCTGAACATCTCAGTAGGGAGTGAGCATCTGGGCTGGCAGCAACTGCACCCAGGGCCTCGGTAACGCTTCAGGCTGAGTGTCGGCCTGGGGAGTTCAACAGCCAACACTGTGGTCCCAACTCCACTGCTGATCAGTCCTGGGGAGACTTGCTCAGCTCTCTGGGACTTGGTTTTCTCCTTTGAAACAAGTGATGGTGGCTGGATGCTGGATGGCAGGAGCAACTGGGGTGGGACTGGCCGAGCATTCAGCAAGGGCTTGGAGCACAGAATGCAGAGTGGGCAGGGAAGCTGTGGTTCTGGGGAGGCCCCCACCAGTTATATGTCTCCTCTACTCAGCAGTAGTCCCCAGCACACAGCCCAGTTCCACTGGCAAATCACACTCCCAAAACCAGTTCAAATGGAGCAGCATTGTCAGTGGTGGTGACAGAGCTGGTTACTCAGGGTGCACCAGGCCAGACCTCTCGCACGGATGAGGCTCCTTGAAGACCAAGAGGGAGGAGACCTTCCCACCCCACCTTCCTGACATTTCTACCCCTGCACCTACTTACTGATTGGGGAAGGGTAATATTATTTGTTGTAAATAGTATGTACTAGGTTTGAATATTATATTAACATCCTGTTTCTTTCACAGCCTGGAGTTGTGATTTGGTTCTTTCACCATTCTGCGCCCATTGAAATGATGTGCAGACTTTGACATTCTTCTTTTAATTAAGAACTCTTGCAGGTTCATCAGCTTGTTGTGGGTGAAGGGAGAAGGGCCAGCTCTCTGGCTGATGAAGGAAGCCCCAAGTCTCCCTCCTCAGAGGGTGGGTTCATTTCATGTTATTCAGCTGGGCCAAGAGCAGAGGCTGCCCCTCAAACTTTCACAGATTGCACAAGAACCCCTGAAATGTTTGTGTGTTTAAATAACACCTCCTGGGTCCGGGTTCTGCACCTGGACAGTGGCCGCCACCTGACAGCTCTGTGGGAAGAGGAGACACTTCCTGCTTCTCTTGTGGAGGTTTCTTTTGATCAAATATGAGGAATTTATAGTTTTCTGGTTTAATATCTTGAATTGCATTAGCTCTAAGTGAGGTAAACATGCAAAGAAATCAAGATGTTCAAGTAGATAGGATGAGGCCAGAGGAAGGTCATTTGTAGAAAAACTAAGGGCAGTAGAACTCTCCATCCTCTGGCCCTTCTAGGCCTAGATTTGAGTCCTCCTGAGATCCTGTCCATGACCTCAGAATTCCTTTTCCCGATGATTTTCTCTTCAGGGGTAAAGATTTGTGATGCAGCTTTTGAGGCTACAGCTGGACCTCGTTACATAAACATCACAGTTCCCCGTGACCTGGGATTTCCAGCATCCTCATACTTCTGTTCTACAATCCCCTTTAGGGCAGAAATTCCCTGAAGGTTTGCCAGCCGATCAGCTATGTCATGTCATGGTCACTTCTCCCTGGCTGGTCCTGGTGGCTCCTGTTGAGCTCTACTTCATACGGATAACTGACTGAAATCCTGGCCAGTGTACGACCCCATACTTTCCTTGCTGTCCAGTGGGCCTTCTGGGACCCTGTGGTTCTGAGGCCTATGATCTGGGACAATCGCTACTTTACATACTTAGTCATGTTGTTGCTAACTGGTCCTAATGGGGAAGCTGGGCCCAAGTCCATGAGCTTATAGCATCCCCCCTGCACCCCCATCCCTGGGGTGACTGTGTGCTTTTCCACAGTCTTGTGCTGTGGTTATGTCAGGGTGGTGTGGACCTTTCTTATTGGATCTTTGTTTTTGTTTTTTTTTTTTTCCTTTTTTTTTTTTTTCCCCCATTTATTTTTATTAGTTGGAGGCTAATTACTTTACAGCATTGCAGTGGTTTTTGTCATACATTGAATTAGCCATGGATTTACATGTATTCCCCATCCCGGTCCCCCCTCCCACCTCCCTCTCCACCCCATCCCTCTGGGTCCTCCCAGTGCACCAGGCCTGAGCACTTGTCTCATGCATCCAACCTGTTATTGGATCTTTGAAAGAGGAGGCATGAGAGGGAAGCATGTGAAGTTCCAACAGGGGAAACACCACCAAACTGAGGATATGCATAGACACAGCACTGATGATTAAAAATACAGAATGCTTCCAATATGGGTGGTAAACAACACTACTCCAAGCTTACCTGAATACCCACCCCATGAGATGATACCCACCCCATCTAGCATTTTGAGCACCACTTCCTGGAAACATCCTGTACGAGCAAGGGCCAGATGTAGGAGGCTCAGCCACAACGCCTGGGTCTGTTACCTAGAAGAGATCTCCCCGAGGCCCCTTTACTCCCATCCAGGGTTCAAAGGGCTTGGCTGGAACAGAAAAAAGCAGAGGAGTTGGACACAGTTTCTTGGTCCTTCTTGACCTGGCTCCTGTCTAGTTCACAGGGATCCATATAAACATTATACCCTCCATTAAATCCTCAAGGAAACTGTGACCTGGGTCTTGTGGATTCATGCCATGTCATCTCTCAGGGATATCAGGATTGGTGAAACAGGCACAGACACGGCCTCAAATGAAATTGAAATGTGACCTCAAGGCAGGATCATCTCCCCTCCCAGGAATCCTTGGAGCACACGTGTCCCTGGACGCTATGCCAGCTGTGACCTGCATCACTGTTTCTCCATACTTCCACCCCAAAGCCCCAACAGTCTCAAGCTGCCTAAGAGAGATTCCAGATCCATCTGCCTTGATGCCTCCTCTCCCCTCCTGAGCCCTTCAAGATGGGAAACAGGACAAGACAGGAGGAACGAGTCATGAATATGGAGGCAGTCACACTACTTATTGGGACTTGAAACCGGAATGACTAGGTCTCTGGGAAGCATGAGTCCTGGGGTAACACCAAGGCTATAAAAACAGCGTCTGTTTTGGATGTAAAGATGAATAAATTCAGGGAGGAAAACTGAGGGAAAAACAAAGCAGTCTTTCTTCATTTCTTCCACACAGAATCCATTTTAGACAGTTAAAGCAGAGGCTCCTCTACAAGTAGTACAAGCATGCCAGACAAAAGGCAAGCTGTACTGTTTTGCCTTGAGTTTACTGGAAGAGACAGTACTATCTCTACACCTTGTGTAGACAACCAAAGCTGAAGATGCCCAAGGACTAACAATTAAAATTACACTAATGTCACCCATTCTGCCTTTTTAGGCATGAGCTTCTGCTGCTCATTCTTAAGCAGTCATTCTCTGAAGATGGCAACAATGATGATAACAGCTCTCATTGCTGACGCTTGGTACCTGCTGAGTAGCATGATGGGCAAACTCCGCCTGCATCATTTCAGTTATGCTCATCACCCCATGAGGTTTTATTTCCATTTTATAGCTAGAGATATGGAAGGAGATATTAATTTGATGAGGAAGGAAAAAAATTACTTAGAACATGAATTAAACACTCAGCCAAATGGTCAGAGAAAGAAATAAGGCATTTTCCAACATACTGGCAGACCCAAAGTTGATCTCCTTAGGGCCACCTGTGAAAGAACCAGTAAAGAATGTACATCATGATGATGAAATGTGAACCCCCAAAACATAAAAGAGTCATGAGGAAGAGAAAAAAAAAATTAGTGTATCTAAATCATTACTGGTTTTAAGATCACCAGCCCAGGTTGGGTGCATAAGACAAGTGCTCGGGCCTGGTGCACTGGGAAGACCCAGAGGGATCGGGTGGAGAAGGAGGTGGGAGGGGGGACCGGGATGGGGAATACATGTAAATCCATGGCTAATTCATTTCAATGTATGACAAAAACTACTGTAATGATGTAAAGTAATTAGCCTCCAACTAATAAAAATAAATGAAAAAAAAATAAATCATTACTGGTTTTAAAATAGGGCATTCTAACCAAAATTCCAGATGATTGCCACATGACAGAGAAGATTCAATTTAAAAATGTCTAATTTTTAGGGAAGATATAAATACAGATACTCTTTTTTAAAAAAAAATCTCTCTCTCAGAAATTGATAAATCCACCAGGAAAAAGTAAGTAATGATGAAAAGAATTTGAATAGTACAGCACATGTGGTTAGGCAAATAGACATATATATATAAACAAGTCCAGGCTTATTAGATTAATGATGTTGAAAACAGTCCTTCTTGATAGCATCATTCTCCCAAATAACATGTCAATTTTCACGAATAAAATTTCAAACACAAGTAGATCTAGAAAACAAGGGAAAGTCTGGTATTTCATTACGTGCACTTCTGAATTCATATGCAACAAAACTCAGAAAAATAGAAAGATATCTTATTTGAGAATATAGATGTAAAATTCTTTTAATGAGGTGTTGTTTGGGAATCTATTGGGAAATATTACAAACACACACAAAAAATGTAATTCACACGAGGGAGTTTGTAACTGTGAGAGCAAAACCTTGAGTAGTCTCAGGACTTTGATAACTGTTAATTTTAAAATACAAATAACATACATAGTAATTAAAAATGAGAGAACTCAATTTCCCATCTCAAAAGGAAATCCCTGTCTATATTTTCTGTCACACAGAATTTACAATGAAGGAAAGTATTAGTATATATTAAGTTTCAAGAACTCAAAGCAAGAACACTGCAAAGAGATGTTAATAAAGTGTTGTGTGAAATTTCATGTGCATCATCTTCTCTTCTTCTTCACAGCATTGGCCCAGGGCATCCTTCTTGGTCCCACACTTTCTCTGCCTCACCAGCCAGTCTGTCGGCAACCAGTGCTATTGCCAGTCTCTCTCTTGCTGTCTTCACTCTCCTTTCCTGATTCCTGATATCCTCCTCAGTTACCAGACACTGTTTGCAGAGGAGCTGTGGGGTGCTGGAACCAGCTCCTGGAATGGTCTGCGACAAATCTGAAGACCAGGCAGGGGCGGCCATGGGGTTGGAGTTTGGACCACCTGCATGTACCCGTGGAAGGGACTCACCTGGGCAACTTGGTGCAATTTTCCGCAAGACTCTGGCTAGATCCAGAGGACTTAACAGTCCTCCTGCACTGCTGCAAGCCTGGAGTCCTTGCAGTCTCTTCTGCCAGTACAGCTGCTGGGGGTTGTCCAATGTTTCCTCCCAGGGATAACATCTGACCTCATTGCTGGGATGGGCTGTGATTCTAGTCACTGGTCTCTTGAATATGTAACTGGACATCCTCAAAGGGATTGAGATGTTTAAACCAGGCTTTGGTTTGGATAGTTTTCCACAGTCACAATGCTTCCTCTGTGAAGTCTTCACCATCATACTTCTTGTCCTGTACCCTATGAAAATAAACCATGAAATTGGATCCAAATGATAAATGAAATCTGCCTTCTTGGACCATTATTTTGGCTCTTTTGTACTCTCAGCCTCTCTTTGTCCCTCCAGGGTTAGATTGAACATCATCAAGCAGATGTGAGTCAAGAAGAGAAAGCTTAAGGTCAAAACTCAGGGTTACCCCAGCTCATTCTTCCTTCACCAGTTTGTAACACCCCTTCCTTTATGAGTATGGCTATATTCTTTTTTGTCCTCATCACTCTCAACTGCACAAGTTCGGGTAACTTATGTCACATGGTCTTCTGTCTTTTTCTAAATCCCAAATGCTTCAGTGTCATGTGACTTCATGTGGTTAACCCACATGACACTTGTTCATAGCTGCTTTAGAGCTTACGAATATAGTGACATTAACAACTGTCCCACCCTTAGCAACTCACCCATATCCCTGATGTTTACATCCAGCAAATTGGTCATGTTCTAAATAAATACATCAGAAGACTTACTAACTCACTACTAATTTCTGGTCTATGATTTTTTCCAAGACTCCTACAACAGATACCTGCTCCTCAAGATCCTGTTATACCAGATCACCATATCTTCATCTTAATTTCTTGCCTTCTAGTCATATCAATCCTGGGTTCTATGGACTATGATCTCAGTAATTCTCTTGGAATAATCCAAAATTCTTTACTGCTCATCACATCTGTCTTGAAAAAAAAAAAAAAAAAACAACTTCAAACCTGGTACTTGACTGCCTTACATACCATAACTACTGCTGGTCTTATGGTAACTGCTAAGAAAAGTACACAACATGGCATTTTATTACCACTGCAAGTCCAAAATCATCTGCATACACTGGAAAGCATTCATAATGCCTAGAAATTTCATTTTCTTTTTATGTGTTGGCATATTTACTTTTGGATTTTCCCCAAAGTCTGTTTCAGGTTTTCTCCACTTTCCTTTCTCCTTCACACACATCCCATGTCCCTTAACTTGCCTGATATTTCACAAAGAAGCTGCTAACTACTACAGTGAAATTTTACCGTGGTAGTTCCCAAATCTGCAAATATCTCTAAGATTCCATTGTTTTCAAAGTTCCTTTAATTATATTTAAAGAAGCATCTTTTATCTTCCAATGCTGATCCTCATTTCTTCTTCCTTCTCAGTAAGTTCACGATCCCAATATATCCCTCTTTACTTTCAGCCTCTCCTTTTCCACCGAATCCTTCCTTCAGCATTTAAGTACCTACAAATCTCTCTAAACTACACAGAAAGCCTTCACTTAGTCTCCCCAGGAACTTCCGGAACCAGTCTTTCTACTACTGCCCCTTAGTCATGAACCATTGAGAAGGGTGATCTACATCACGTGTCTCTCACCTCCAACCAACTCCTCAGACCTCCTCACACTACCGTCTGACTTCACCATTCTATGGGGGCTTCCCTTGGTCAGGTCACAATGACCACTTTGTTACCAGGACAAGCATGGAGCTTTTCATTATTCATCCAACGTGGTCTTTAAGTGCAAAATGTTTAAGTATCTTTGGAACAATTTAAACACGTGAATCTCATTTTATAGCTGTGAACCTTACAGTATCTAAATACGGAATAGGTATGTTGGATAAATGATGTCTCACAAATTGGAATTGTGCTGCAAGTGACAAGCACAAAATAAATTTCAGGAACTCAATACTGAAAAAGTAAAATATGTCATTACTAATTTTTACATTGATTGTATTCACAAATGAAAATATCTTTAGCTGTAATGGGTTAAAATATACAGTTGAAATAATTTCACTTGTTTGTTTTTACTTGTTAAGATGTGGCTACTAAAAATAAAAAGTGCTTAAAGCTATTGTTGGACAGTGCTGGTTCAAGCCATGAGAGAAAATAAAGTCCACAGAAAGAGCTCAGCAAAGCTCTTTCCATGGGACAGAGTCTATCTACCTCAACCTCACCCCAACCCAAGATGTAGCAGACTCTCTTATACACACACACACACACACTTTCTAAACCAAACATTATTCCCATCACTATGTCTCAAATACCTTGAGGCTGCACCCCTACAGTCTTAACCAGAATAATCTCAAGAAAGAAGTCAGAAGTCAAGATAGTTTACCAATTATGATGAGTCAAAACCAGAGACTAAGGATAATTTTAGGGGGAATTTCCTGCTCATTGACTTCTGCTATTAATTCAATACACTTGAGAAACTTTTGAAGGAGGGTCATTTTAAAAAATCACTTCATCTTTACTATGTAAAACATACAAGATATGTAAAGAATAATAACTGTAGCCAATAAATGAAATCGGGATGATAGGATACAAACATCATTATTAGTGAATCAGTCAGAGGACAGATAGTGTTAATTTGGGGCTTCATTAGGTTGATTCTGATTGGATGACCAGCACATTGACTGTATTATGCTGGCCTTCCTCCTAGTTAACCACCAAGCCCACCAACCAGACTAGTCCTTTCTGACAAATCCCCTGGCTCCACCCCTCTGATAGCACCTGGAGAATTTTCCCAACGTCATTCTCTGTCACTTCTCTCCTCTCCTTCTTGCCACAGGCCAGGGAAACATTTTCTCCATGGCTCATCCTCTGTGTCTGCCCAGTTGTCACTCAGGTAAAAGAGAGGACCAGGGTGCAGACTCTGTGAGCTGCAGGAAATAGGACAAAGACTGGGGTATGCTCACAGAAGAGGCGAAAATCTTTAGTGTGCTGGGTACTAGGGTCCAGGAAGCCCCAGTGAGTCTTGAACAGAATTGAAGAAGATGGTGCAGGACAGAGCAGAAGTGTTTGGGTGGGAGGGATTTTTTTTTTTTTAATATTTAAAAAATTTATTTATTTTTTTGTTTAGGTCGTGCTGGATTTCATTGCTGTGCACGTTTTCTCTAGTTGTGGGAGGCGGAGGCCACTCTCTAGTTGCAGTGTGCAGGCTTCTTATTATGTGGCTTCTCTTGTTGAGGAGTATGATCCCTAGACACCAGAGATTCAGTAGTTGCAGCATGTGGCCCTAGAGCATGAGCTCAGAAGTTGCAGTACACAGGCTTAGTTGCCCCGAGGCCTGAGGAATCTTCCTGCACCAGGGATCAAACCCTGCATTGGCAGGTGGATTCTTATCCACTGCACCACCAAGAAAGTCCTGCTTTAATCATTTTTAAGTGTACTGTTCAGTGGTATTCGGCATACTCATATTGTTTTGCAACCTTGATGACCACCGTCTCCAGAACTCTTTTCATCTTGCAGAACTGAAATGTTGTCCTCATTAAACACTCAATCTCGATTCCCCCTCCCCCAGCCCCTGGCACCCACCATTCTACCATTTCTCTAGGAGTTTCACTCCTCTAGGGAACCTCATGTAAGTGGAATCATATAGTATTTATACTTTCATGTCTGACTTATTTCACTGAGCATAATGTCTTCAAGTTCATCCATATTTTAATGTATGTCAAAAATTCCTTCCTCTTTAAGGCTGAAAAATATTCTGGCAGCAGGTAGTTGGTGTAGGGAGAGGAAAGTGGCTGGCAGCTCCCTGCCTCCCTCTCTTCACCTCCCCCAGTCTGAGCCTCTCTCCCCTAGGGGCGGCTGATTCCCAGCATTCAAGGACCATGGTGGTCTTGGAACCAGGAACAGCCCTCTAGCTGCACCCGGGAGATGAAGTCCTTCTCATGGTCCCGTTGGGGCCTACAGCTCTCACTCTATAAGAAGAAACCTTCTTTTAAGACAACTTTTAAGAAAGTTTCTTTTAAGAAACTCTTTTAAGACATATGTACACAGATAATTCAGAAAAAGATGAAAGTTGAATTTTCAAAGTCAAAAGGAATCATTCAAAGTTCTGAGTCTATAGCCTTCCAAGCAGTTGGCGAAATGGACCCTGTGGAGTCCTATACCAAGGTCACAGGTGTGGAGGCCTGTACCAAGCTCACAGGACAAAATTATCCAGAACTGACCAAGTCCCATAGCCACTGTTGCCATGAGCTCCCCTAACCTAAACTGACCTTCTTCGACTCCATATTAGGTGAAATATCCACCCTGTAGCATCCTGAGCAATCACCTAATACTACACTTCTGGCAGGAATTTTCTTTGTCTTGAAGCTATAAAAATTGGCTACTAGCCCACAAGAGGGTTCGGCTCTCCTTGAGCCAGCCTGTTGTTCTAACAGCATTTTTTGCTCTAACAGATTCTATTTTCCTCTCATTCTTCCTCATATATGCTGTGCCTCTCATTATCTCTGCCCTTTGTTCTTAATAAACTCACTCCCTTCTGAAATACTCCATGTCTGGAAATTCTTTTCTAATCCATACATAGACATGAACAGGCCCTAAGATTCTCCTCCTAGACCCTGCTGTTCTGTCCGAGTAGGTGGTGTTTCCTTCCTCCTTTTGTCTTCCAGGCCTTGGGCTGTGGCAAGGGTCTATCCTTGGCTCATTGATTCTGTCCATCCCCTAGAAGAGGCTCAGAAAACCACCTCCAGTCCCACCCAAGGAGTCCCCTCCCTACCTGAGAAAATCCCAGGAAGACTGACTTATGGCTACAAACCATGAAAAGCCCCTTCTCCCCCCAGATCTGGGGTCTGACGTGGCTTATCACATGTGTGTTGAGAGGCCAATGAGACATAAGATACTCCATGCCTTCACCGTATCAGTCATTCAAGTACCCATCATGTTACCTGGTGCCTGCTACATTCAGCCAGGCACTAGTCTCCACCCTCCAGAGCATGCAGTGTTAGATAATGGTAAACACATATTTGTAACATATAGATACAGAGTTTGAGATGTACCAGGTGTTCCAAGCATTTTTCAGACATTCACTCTTTAACACTCTCCCTAACATTGCAGGAGGTAGAGTTAGTATTGCCAAGTATCCAAGAGAAAAACTGAGGCATAAACAATATTGCTCCCAAACCTTGTATCTTCAGGCAACACATGCTCAACACCTCATTGTTTCTGTGACTCAGGAATCTGGATGCAGCTTAGCTGGGTGCTTCTGACTGACCTGCACTGCCTCTAGGCTGGAACAGCCATGTCATCCGAGTCTCTTCTGGGGGGATTTGCTCCCCAGTTCACTCACATGGGTGTTGTCAGGATTCTGTTTGAACTGAGAGCCTAGTTCCTATCTGTCTGTTGGACGCAACTCTCCCTCGACTTTCCCCGATGGGGCCTCCATACATACATATACAGGGCAGCTCAAAACATCTGTGGTTGCTCTCCCATTTCCAGAAAAAGACCGAGTGAGAGAGAGAGAGAGAGACAGAGACAGAGAAGGAGAGAGGAACAGAGGAACAGAGGGAGAAAGGGAGAACTCGAGAGCAAGTAAGCGGGGAGTGGCAGAGTTTTTATTGTCATAGGTGTGACATTCTATCACCTGGGCTGCATTCTTTTGCTCACACGAGGATGTCAGTGTCACATAGGGATGTACACACCTGGAGGCAGCTGTCACTGAGAGTCCTTGTGGAGACTGCCCAGCACATGGACCAAGTGGCACAGGACCTGAATCTAAGCAGGGAGGGTTGGAAAGTTTATGCCAGGGGATGACAATATCTGAATCTCCTCTGATTTCTACTCTTTAAAGGTGCAGACCTGAAAATGAGACCAGTGGGCAATGACTTTTCCAAGATCGCTTGGCTGGAACCCAGACCTGCTTCGAGAAGTATTCCCTGCGGTGTCCAACCCTTCTTGTAATAATGATCTGTGCCTCAGATACGTGACACCAGCACACAGATGCTGAAGGCATTGTTTCACATCCACCAACAGTTTCCCCAGGAAGTAGACTCTGGCCTGGTCCCCACTGTGCAGGTCTGGAGACTGGGGAGGACCCGGGAGGCTTTTCCAGGATAGAAAACTGCCTTCTCAAAGCAGGATCCTGGTTCCTTTACCAAGAATCAGTGGGGAGGGCTGTGCAGTCGAGATGGGGCTTTGAGTGGGTTTGCATGAAGGAAGAAGTGATCTCACTTCCTCGGTGACACAGCAAAACAGAAATTGAAATGTGGTAACCCAGCAGCCACGTTCTAGAGCCGGATAGCTATCCCCACTCACATGACCAGAGGTGCTCAATGCAGCGACCTGTTCTCATGTTGTGGCCTGACATTCTGAGGCCCCAGCTTCTGGAAGGCTGAGAGTGGGGGCCTTTTCAGACATGGGGTCAGCCCTCACCTCCAACGCCTCTGGCCATTTGACAAGAGGCCCCCGAAGGTAACACAGGGCAGCCCTGGCCAGGCCTACCAGGCCACAGCTGTAACTCCACATGGGCAGCCCAACATATCTGGTCAGTTCCTGCGCATGTTTGAGAGAGAGAGGTGGGGGAAGGTAGGAGATGAGGGGGCAGGAGCAGGTTGTTAGGTGTGGGAAGTCTCTTCATCCGTCATTAGCATCCCTGGCCAAGGCTGGCAGGCTGGGAAGGTCAGCACTGGGAACCAGGTTCCTTGCCTCTGGTGTTATCCACACACCCTTGAGGTGTCATCTTGTTCCCTCTCTGGCTCGATTCTGTGCAGATGGTCCTCTGCCTGACCTGGGGGGCAAAACTATGGTGGAGGTACCCTGTAGCGATAGCCAGGCTTACTCCTGACGCCTCCCAGCCTGACTACCTAGCCCAGGAGATCCTGGAGGAGCCGGTAGACACTTCAGCTACACCACTGCCCTGGCTATGGGGCAGGTGTCCCAGGCCACCAACCGCTGGGGCCAGTCTGATCTGAGAGTGGTTGTGGAGGGCCTGAGATGACCAGGGCAGGCCTGGAACCCCATCTTGAATCTGAAGCCCTCCAGGGCCCTGCCAGGGTTTTCCAACTAGAGTGCCCCTCAGTCCCACTCCCAAGGGAATCGACATCTACTCCTCCCTCACTAGCAATGTCAGAGGGTAGAAAGTCACTCCACAAATTTGTTGGATAGTAGAGAAAAAAAATTTGTTTTCACTTAGCACTGGGCCATGTGTGTCTTTGCTTTTTTGTCCTTTTGCTGAACCTGGGATCTATATAAGGGAAGTCTCAAAATTCCCTACAATATGAAGGAAAACCCAAGTCTGTATTTGAAATCAGCAGGATCCCCATTGAGCACGTCTGTCCTGTTCACTGTCTCCTAACTGGAAAGGGACGAGCTTCACCCAGCCCTCTCCCTCCATGTCAGGGGCAGATCAAGCCTCAGGAAGCTCAGAGGGAAAGGTGAGCAGTCCACACTCCGGAGGGTCCTCAGCTCTGACCTCATGGCCGTGAGCAGCCAGCTGACATCCCCAAGCCTCTGTTTTCTCAGCTCAGCGGGGCTGTTTGTTGAGAATGCACTGGGATAACGGTCTTAGTGCTATTAACGCAGGGAGGCCTGTTGTTACTCAGATAACAAGGTGCCTAGACTGCAGCCACTGTATCACCCTTCTCCGTCCCCACCAAACCCAAATAGTCCTCCTAAAGCCGCGACCTTTTCCAGTACGTGTGTGCCTGTCACTCCTCTTGGCCTCGCCCCCGAGGGCGGGGCCTCCTGGCTGAGCTCCAGGTCTCCACCCTCCTGCCGGTTCAGGTGGCGTCTCTCCTCCTCTCACCCAGAGTGAAGGGATGATGTGGTATCTGGTCATTAACTTGTTCTCAGATTTTTCAAGGACAAAAAGATCTTTGTTTACCATTTTCAACTTTGTGTAAATTTTCTATCGTTTCAAAACAAAGAAATGCTTTAAAACTGAAAGGTCTGGGTTTTAGGGACCCTAGAAGGTGGGTGGCCACATGAGTGGCACGTCTGTCGCTCCTGAGGCTCGGCCCTGCGGTTCTGGGGATGAAGATGGGATGGGATGGGGCTGCCGGGAGGTGGGGTGGGGGGGAGGGGGGGACCATTGAGCCTGGGGACCCTTGGGCTGTGGAGGTAGAGTAAGATGCTCTCAGCTGAGATGCCCCCCTCTGGGGAAAGTTGCCAGGGTCTCTTCAGGTGTCTTAGGTTCTCAGCGGCTCCCCACTTCACCCCACCTTCCAGCAGTTACGTGGAAGTGCCCCGTTATTCCTCTGCCTCTCCCACTATCCTGTGAGCCCCGAGGGCACACACCTGGCTTAGTTTCCCACTATATGACCTCTGTCGACCAACACGATGGGGAGGCTAGGGTCAAGGGCCCATTCCCGCAGGTGACAGTCCTGGGTGTTAAAGTCCTCACCAAAGGGGTTAGGGGTCCTGGGAGCTGCAGCCCACTCAGCCCCAGGGCATGTGTGCTTGACACCGCTGCTTCCATCTCCAGGGAAATTCCTCGATTCTGGGGCAAAACGACCAGGTGAGGGGGCAGAGGGCAGAGATGCCCACAGGACGCTGCTGATAAAACAGAGTCGTTAGAAAGGATTTGAGTGTGGATCAGCAGGGCCCTGATGCGTGGATTAGTACCCTCGGGCAGCGAAATGTGGTCCCGGTTTGAGAAGGGCAGGTGTCCAGGATAGTTAAGTAAACGGAGGGGCGGCGTGGCTCAGAACATTATACTTTAACAGAACATTTGTTGGACAAGCGCCATCAATTGCAACCCAGGGGAAGGCACTCCGCAGCCAGGAGGCTCTTCTGCAGCTCACGTGCCTTTCTGCAGACCCCAGTCTCAGAAAGGCCAGAGGCGCCCACACCTCACTCACCACAGCTATTGGGAGAAGCCTGGCCTTGTCACAGGACAGGGACGGAGGCTGGGGCAGTGCAACACCCTCTTCTCGGAGGAAGGCCTTCGCCGTCAGGAACCTGTCCCGGAACTTCTATGCTCCCCGCACCCCTCCATGCTCTGCGCGCGCTCCCGCTGCACCTCCGGAGAGGAGTTGGGCAGGCGCAGTCACTACAAAGTATCGAGGCCTCAATCAGCGTGTCAGCTCGGCCAGACAGCGCTGGCCTGTGCCCCCTAAATCCGGGGGCTTTGGGGGCCCGCTTGGGTTCAGGGGGTTCTGGTGGTTCTTGGTGAGCCGAGAGGTTCTCCAGGGAACGTGCGTGGAATTCAGGAGGGCTGCCTGAGAACCGAGAGGTTGGTGGTGAGGCGGCGGCGCCATCCAGCCTGGCTCTGCGTATCCTTGGGCCTCAGAAGTAAGGGAGCCTGAGAATCATGGGCTGGGGTGGAGGAGAGGGTCCCATGATCCCCACCGCTGCAGCAGGAGGAAGCTGTAATCCTGGACTGACCCCACAACACTGCCCTGGGGCTCTGCAGAGCCAAAGCCCTGCTGGGGTCGCAGCCCGTGGGGCAGACACTCTGACCTCTCTTGTGTCTGGGTAAGTGCGCACCCCCTGGACTGTGCGGGAGGCAGCGCCTTCAAGAAGCCCAGGCCGCAGCAGAGGCCCCCATGGATCTCACGCCCGCGGATCCTGGGTGCTCAGCTCCGCGGGGTGGAGAGGCCTTTGTGATGGTGGGGGCCTGAGTTCTCCAAGCCCCTGGTTCACATGCAGGGGAAACCGCTGAACTGCCCTCGCCCGCTAGGACAATTATGGGGTCTCCCCTGTGCAGGTTACAGTCCTGTGAGTTTTGCACAGCAAGTGGAAGGCGCCCTAGAGATGAGACCAGGAGGAGTGTTAGTCGCTCAGGGACTCTTTGTGATCCCATGGACTGTAGCCTGCCAGGCTCTCTGTCCGTGGGATTCTCCAGGCAAGAATACTGGAGTGGGTCGCCATTCCCTTCTGCAGGGGGTCTTCCCCAATCAGGAATCAAACCCAAGTCTTCGGCATTGCAGGCGGATTATTTACCATCTGAGCCACTAGGGAAAGCCCTATATATAAATGCATTTTTGGTTCTGTGTGTGTGTGTGTGTGTCTTTCTTGAGACTGGGGCTTTTCTTTAGTAGGAGAGGAGGGGAAGGCGGGGACAGGGTGGGGAGGGGGATGTGTGTGTGGCGCTCCTCTCTAGTTGCAGTTCCCTCCTTCTCATTCCAGTGATTTCTCTTGCTTCGGAGCACAGGCTGTAGGTGCAGGGGCTTCAGTAGGGCTCTGGGCTAACTCCAGAGCGTGGGCTCAGGGCTCAGCTGAGGCACGAGGGCTTAGCTGCTTCATGGCATGTGGGATCTTCCCTGATCAGGGACTGAACCCACCTTTCCTGCACTGGTAGGAGGATTCTTAACCATTGAGCCACCAGGGAAGCCCCTTCAAATTGGTTTATAAATGATGGTCTAGGTAAAAATTCTCTGAGGTCAAAGCTCTAGCCTAAGCTTATGCAAGACTTTGGGTGAAAGAGAAACATTTCAGCATCTGTTTACAGGACAATCTGAAAACAATCCAAAGATTTGGTGGGAGATTTGCTAAATAGATCACACTGCAGGAAGAGGATGAGCTCCTGGAGGATAATTAGTAGTTGTGCCCAGAAAGATGCTTCCTGACCCAACTTGTAACACATTGTAACGTAAAAACAGCCTGTTACAAAAACAGGGTGAGTGGTACAGAGCCCACTTGAAAAGATAGACATAAAATGATATATACCACATTGTTATTTTGTTTTTATTATTTTTATTTGCCTTTTAAATTCTTTCTTTTTTTTTGCTTATCCACCTTTCCTAATTTTTATAAAAAGATAATTGACTTTTCTTGTTTTAAGGTTCAAGAAGAGAAAAAAAACCAACCATAGACCACTGGATTGGAGGAAGTACTGCCCCCCCCCCCCCCCCAGGGGATGTGGGTGAACAGAGAGGAAATGAGAGGTTTGCTGCGGGAAACCCTGCTGCTGTCGGAATGCGATCTCAGGCCCTTTCTCCAGGGCCGGCTGGGAGCTCAGTGACAACTTTTCTGGTTGCTTTCCACCCATTAAGCACCAGTGAAGTTAAAACCTCAATGGAACCCTAAATGTCCAAGTACCCATATTATAAAATTGAATTTAATTTAATAAATGCTATGATTCTAATTTGTCGCTATAAAATCAATGACTATTTTTGGCTTCCAGGTAAAGATTTACTGTTTACAAATGTCTTATGTGAGCCTCCCAAGCCTCCTCTGAGTGAGTGTTAGGTTCCCTTGTTACTAATAAAGGAATACATCTAGTGGATTTTAAAACACTTTCTACTAGTAAGTGGCTTCTTTAACTGTCAGATTCAAAAGCTTACATTCTTAACTTAAGCACATAATAATTTTAGGTATTCTAAATCAGGGCAAACTCTTCATAAACTTCATTTTTGATAGAGGTCTAACCTTCCAACAAAAGGTAGGCCAAAATTTAGTTATCCAAACCCACTGTAAATAGATGCTGCCTTCCTTCTTCTATGCTCTCTAGTCTGAAAGGCAGTCATCACCGCATGATGCATTCTAAAGCATACTGACCTGCTGTTTCCAGATTTTCTGTTCTCTTCTGGACCCAGGCTACCTGGTGTGGACTCCCAGTTCAATTGTCTAATAGCTCCGTGACTTTGACCCTCCCTGTACCTTCTCTTCTCTTTGGTGAAGTTTATTATTTGTAAAAACAGGCCTTTCCTCATTGTGATTTCAGGTGCATCCAGCAGTGAGCAGCTGCTAGTAGCAAGCAGTGGCTGGAAGCAAGATCTTAGTTTTCCAGACCAGGAGTCCTAACCACTGGGCCATAGCAGTTAGGGCCAGAGTCCTTAGTGCTTGCCTGACTTAGTCAAGAATGAATTCAGGCAAGGAGGCAGAAGTTAAATTGCAAAGTAAAAAGTTTACTGAAAAGAAAAATACATGTGGAAAGGTACATGGGTGAGCTCAGAGAGAGAATCTTGACTTTAGGAAGTTTAAATCCCTTATAAGGGGGCAGTTTTCCAGGTTTTTGTCTTCCTTCAGGTCAATCATCTTGCTTTGTCCCCCCTCACTCCAGTTAATTTGTCTCAGGACCCTCCCCTCAGGTGCACATACACCTGTCAGCCAAGATGGATCTCGAAGTAAAGTTTTCTGGGAGGAGCAAGACTCAATACGGCCTGGAGTTACCCCTGACTTTTGACCCCAAGGAGCTTTTCTGCCTGTGTGTAGTATCTTCCTTGTCCCAAAAAAGAGTGGGGGAGGGGCAGGTGCAGATCCGTTAATCCTTTATTCAAACAGGGTTTTGCACTTTTGTCTTTGCCATGGTTATTACCTTGACTGTTGCCATGACTATTACCTTAAGGTGTTTACAAGAGACAAAGACTGGCTATCTACCCTGTTTCTCTTGTTACTTCCATTTTGGAGGGCAAGAGGAGGCTGACTGTAAATTCCTCAACTGGAGCCCACCCATCTCTTGTCTCAGAAAATGCTAACAGTTATAAGTATCCAACCTGAAGCCCACTTCTTCCTGCCCCATGAAAGGCAAACAGGAGGCCAGTTGTAAATGTCTAACCTGGAGCCCGTCTATCTCCTACCTCAACTGGATTGAGATCATTAAATGAGTCAATAACTCTTCACGTGCTATCTTCTTTTTCATCATTTTGTTTCTTACCTATGCTCTTCATTTTTAACACATTCAAAATTTGGTAAGGTAACTTCTCCTTTATGACTTCTGTTCAGAAATTTTCTGGCCATTCATGTACTTTCCCCCATAATGATTACCTGAACACATTTAAAAAAATCCCTGACCCACAAAAGACTTTAAGCCCGTCTGGATACAACCTCCTAATAACCCCCTTTTCACCCTAAACCCCTCTCTTCCATCCAGGGAATTACCTTCATCCCCAGGGTCCCCCTGAGGGAGTTCACTGCCCAGCATGCCTTCTCGAAGGTCCTAGGATAAGTACCTCGGGGGTGGGGTGGGGTGGAGGTATCAGATTTGTTGAATGTCTGTCTGCATATTGGGTACTTGTAGCTGTTGGAGACCAGTTGTTTGGCCCTTCCTTAGGTTCACAGAATTCCAGGGAGCAGGCTGTCTGGGGAACAACCTGGGAAAGCAATGCTGGACAGAAAGACAGGCATCCCGGGTAGAATGCTGTGAAGGACAGAGGAAGTGTAAGCAAGAGCTTCAAAGAGTGACTCAGTTGTCCTTCCTTTCTTGGAAGAAGGCAAGTGGCACATGGGGGCAGGGAACAGGAAGACCCTCCCCACACATGACCCAGAGGTGGTTGAGGCTGCCAGCCCTGCTAGAGGATTAGACCCTGCTCTCCTTCAAGCTTGGATGAGTTGCACTCCAGCTACAGGTCTTTCAAGGGAACAAAGGTGTATAGGCCCCTTCTCTGGGTCCTGTGCAGGGCCTCTGTGGCGCACCTCCTTCATCACCCTGGGTGCCAGCATCACCACTCAGGGCCAGGACCAGCGCGTGGGTGCCCGACACTCCCTGGAGTCTGGATCTGTAAGGCCCAGGCTGGAGAACTTTACTGTCCAAATAAGGCCTGCACCAGGGGAGGCAAGTGAGGAACCAAACAACTTAGTCATCAAGATAAATAGTATTTTAATACAATATTTTTAAAAAACACTTTTTTTGGGGGGGGGGGGGCTAGAGAATTCACAATGAACACACAAAAAATTTAAAGACAAGATGAGTACTACTGATTTTTGCTTTTGCTTCAGGGCCAGAGGTGGCTGGGCAGTGGTGCTGTGCCCAAATAAGACCCACTTCACCTGCTGCAACCCTTCTCTCCCACTGGTGGTCCGTCAGGGATGAGGTGGGGACAGGGTCTCGGAGCCCAGGGACTGTTTACTGAGCATATGTGACTCTGTGAGGTGGGTATTTTGCCCTCATTTCCAAATGACAAGATACCCATCAGAAGGTTAAATCACTGGTCCACAGTCACAGAACTGGCAGAGGGTGGGATTGAGGTGTGTGGTTGTCCCGTCCCTGGCAGCACCCTCAACTGGAGGGTGGAAGAGGAGGCGGGGAGTCCGGATGTAACCTGCATCCTCCTCACTCAGCCCACCTTCCTGATGCTGGTCATGCTCTAGGTCCACTCTGGACACTGATGTCACAGACGAATAAGTGTCCCTGCGTTTGAGGAACCCATCTTCTCAGGAGTTGCTGATTCCCTACTCTGTAGAGCATGAAAAAAATCAATCTGCTTATCTATTTTTGTTGTTTAAAAAAAGCCTAGATATCTAACCAAAAGCATTTTAGATTAACATAATATTACATGCAAAAAGTTGAACAGACATACAAGTCCAAGAAAATGAAAGCACATGGTGATTGTTCTTGATGTTTTGATTCTCTGTCTTTACAACTTGTATAAAGTGCATTTATCTTTTGGGCTTACCTCTGATTTTTTCATGTGCAGATACTGTGCCCTCACCACTTACAGCACGCTTGAAGGCTCTCTCATGCCCATGTCCAGTCACTATTCCTCCACGGTAACCACCCTTTGATTTAAGTCACCAAACATTAGCTTTGCCTGGTTTTGCACTTGACCTGCCTTCTCAAAAGCTACAAGTTTCCCCACCCTGTAAGCTTCTAGAAGGTCTAATTTCCCCCTTCACATTTAGGTATACAATTCACCTGGAAATAATTTTAACTTATGGTGTGGGGTATGGGGGGTGGTTGTCAATTCCCACCAGAGGATATCCAATTGCCCTACCTGATTTATTGCAGTGTTTCCACCACTGCACTGCAGTGTCACTTTTTGTCTGAAATCAGATGATGGCACATGTCGGGGTCTGCTAATGGGTTCTCTGTGGTCTGTGTTCCATTGCTCTGTCTAGATTTACACAAAACTATACTATTACAATCATCACTAAGTCAATATTCAGTGTGTATCCTTCAGTTTTCCTCCTCTTTGTCTTTGCTATGCTTCACCCTTTGCATTTTCACATGGATTTCAGAATCAGCTTGTTAATTTTGACAAAAATGCATCCACTAGGACTGTGACATAGCATTGAATTTATAGATCATTTGGGCAATGCTTGAAAGCAATTTGAGTCTTCCAATCCACAAATACAAAGTAGATCTTACTTGTTTAATTTCAAACTTTTCTTTAGACTTATTTCTAATCATTTAATATTTTTGATGCTGTTGTCCATACTTTTAGTTCCAGTATCTAATTGTTTTGTAATATATAGAAATACAGTTGACTTTTGTGTATTAACATTCTACCTAGCAACTCTGCTAAATTCACTTAAATCTGTAAATTTTATTTGTAGACTTTTTTGGATTTTCTAAGTACATAAACATATTGTGTAGGAATGACTTATTTTTCTTTCTTTCCAAACTTCTTTAAAAAAAAAAACCATTGTATGGGTTAGGACAAAAATATTCACAATGTTAAGTTAAAGAGGTAATAGTTATAATTTTATTTATTGTATGCAGGGAGAGAGCATAAATATTTCACTTGAAATCATGATGTGTTTGCAACATGATGTGTCTATGATACATTTCTTTTGTACATAGATATGCTTTATCAGATTAAGGAAGTACCTCTGTACTACTAGTTTTAAGAGCTTTTGCTATAAATGCCTGTTTTATTTGTCAGCTGTCTTCTGCACCTCTCGAGTTGGTTTATCTTTCTTCTGTAACTGTTGGATCACAGTGGGTTTTGTTTGTTTTTTAACATTAAACCATCCTTGCACAGACAAACCACTTATCATGATGTAGTTTTCACATATCATTAGATTCCATCTAATTCACTTTTTAGGATTTTTGATCTCTGTTCATGAGAAATGTCTATATTTTCATTTTTTTCCCTAATGTGTCTGTTGGATTTTGGCACCAAAGTTATGCAGGTCCCGTTAAAAGTATCAGGAAGCATTCTCTCACTTTTTGTATTACCTGGAAATTTTTATAGAGCTGGAATTATTTCTTCTTTAAATCAGAAGAATTCACTAGTGAAGTCAGCTAGGCTTCAGTCTCTTTGTGGAAAGGTTTTTAATTTTGGATTCAATTTTCTCAATAGATTTAGTACTAATTTCTTATTTCTTTTGACCATTTTATTAATAAGTTGGGATTTCTAAGGAATTTGTCCTTATCATCTAAACTGTCAAATATGTTTACCTATCACATAACCTTCTTATACATTTATTTTCTTTCATGTAAAATGTTGTTGTGATATCCCTTTTCATACTGGTTACTGGCAAGGTATTTTTTTCCTCTTTCTTGATCAGAAGTGAATTAATCAAATAATCAGCTTTCTGTGGTACTTCCTCTCTTGTACATATGGTTCCTGTTTAATCAATTTCTGATCTTATTGCCTTTCTGCTACTTTCTCTGAGTTTGCTTTTCCTTTGTGGCTTCCTGAAATAGAAGGCTAGATAATTAGTTTTCAACCTTTCTCTTAATAAAGTTATGCATTTTCCTTCAAACATGTTTTAGTATTGTATTTACCATCATGTACATAAAAATATTTCTTATTTTCTGAAATTTCTCAATCTAAAAATACTACTTTTGTAATTAAGAAATACATGAGAGGAAAGTACTTTGAGACAAGTATTTGTTCCTCATAACATTTTTGTTTACAAGTTTTAGCATGCATTAATTTCTGCCTGAAACAATCCTTACAACAGTGGCTGCCTAATGACAATCTTCCAACTTCATCATTTCTTCTGTTTATCATGGGAATTCTACCATCACAATTGGTTTCTCTCCTGTCCTCTCGTTATTTCAGTGCAACCTATTTATCTTTACTATTTTTTTTTCTGTGTTGCATTTTTTTCTTTCAAATAATTTCTTTTGTAATTTAGGCTTCATATTTTTGTTCCAGATGTTACTTTTATATCATCTTCTAGTGCTCTGAATCTCACTTTTCTCCACCTTTTATTATCAGCAGCCAAAGCATTAAAGTGTTATACTTTGATTTCCTAATAATTAATGGAATTATCTTATTTCCCCCAACCCTCTTTCCTCTTCGTATGCTTACTCATGTTCTTACTTTACCAGAAAATATTTTTGTATAGTATTCTTTCATCTGTTCAACCCTCATTTTAGTCTTGGAAGTGAAATATATTAAATGCTCACCATCAATCCTTTAGCTGGATGAAGTTCAACTTCTAGTATACTCCTCAGAAAATTGGTTTTTGTATATGGTATAAGTATAGACCAAGATACATATACATTTTTCTCATAGATGTACAGTGATTCAGCACCATTTTCTTTTTAAAAGACTATCCTTTTCCCAATGAATTGTTTTTGTAATTTTGACAAAAATCAGTTCACTATGTGGTGGGTAGTTTTATTCAGGACTCTTTTCTGTTTTTTTTTTCAATGAGTTTATTTATTTGTGGTTGTGCAGGGTCTTCATGCTGTGTGGGCTTTTCTCTAGCTGCGGCGAGCAGGGACTGCTCTCCAGTTGGGGGGGGGCGGCGTAGGCTTCTCACTGCGGTGGCTCCTCTTGTTGCAGAGCACGGGCTCTGGCGCCCACAGACCTCAGTACTGTGGCTCCCACGCTCCAGAGCACCGACCCAGAGGCTGCGATGCATGGACTCAGCTGGTCTGCCATCTGGGGTCTTCCCAGACCAGGGGTGGAACTCGCGTCCCCTGCTTTGGCAGGGGGGCGATTCTTTACCACTGAGCTGCCAGGAGAGCCCTCAGGCTATTTTAGATTCTAGTTTTCCACGCTCCCATCTGGTGAGAGAGGCCTGGGAGCTGGCAGTCCTCAGCCACAGTCCTGGCTCTGCCATCAAAAGCGCCGGGGCCTCTGGCAAGCGCCTGCTCCTCCCTCAGTCGTGTCTGACCCTTTGCGACCCCACGGACTGTAGCCCGCCAGGCTCCTGTCCATGGGATTTCCCAGGCAAGACTACTGGAGTGGGGTGCCATTTCCTTCTCCATCTTTTCTGTTTTATTAATCTATATGTCTATCCTTTCAGAAGACCATACTGTTATAGCTGTAACTTTATGATAGGCCTGGAAATAAAATAGTATATGTTTTGAACTATTTTTTCCTGTTCAAAATTGTGAGTATTCTAGTTCCTTTGCTATTTCACATATGTTTCAGGATGTTTGTCAGTTTTCAGACAATCTTCCTGGGAATTTGATAGGAAAGGGATTGAATCTAAAAATCCATGTGGAGAACACTGACACTTTAACAACACTGAATCTTCCAATCCATTAACAGGGCACATCCTTTCAGTATCTAGGTCATTGTTACTCCCCTCTTCATTGCTGTTCTCAGCATTTCACATGACTTACATTTAAGTATTCCATGTTTTCTCATCCTGTCATAAATAGTGGTGCATTTAACCTAAATTCCCCATTATATATTGCAAGTATGTAAAAACAGAACTGAGTTTTGAATTTTGTTTTTATATTTTGCTATCTTGCTAAATTGACTTGTTATGGTGGCTTTTTTTTTTTTTTTTTTGGTAAAGTTTTAAAAGGAGTTTCAGTGAAGACGGTCATGCTTGTCTCTCAGTATGGTTGTTGCTCTTCCTTCCCAATCTCTATCATTTTCTCTTTCTTGCCTAATGCAGTCAGCTAAGTCTTCTAGTACAATGTTGAAACAGAGTGGTGACAGTGGATATAGTTGACTTGCTCTCAATTTCAGGGGAAGCTATTTTATTCATTTTCACCCTTACATTAACTACAGACATTTTTCAGATGTGCTTCTTTAGTTTGAGGAAACAACTTCCCATTCCTGATTTGCTGTTTTTTAACATTACACATGAGGTTTCTATTAACTGTTTTGGCTGCATTGAGTCTTTGTTGCTTTGTGCAGCCTCTCTCCAGTTGCAATGGGCGCGGGTACTCTTCACTGTGGTGTGAGGGCTTCTCATTGCAGTGATGTCTCTTGTTGTGGAGCACAAGCTCTAGGCACAGGGCTTCAGTAGCTGCAGCATGGAGGCTCAGCAGTTGCAGCTCATGGGCTCTGTTGAGCATGGGCTCAGTAATTGTGCTGCACAGGCTCAGCTGCTCTGCAGCAAGTGGAATCTTCCTGGACCAGGGATCAAACCCGTGTCTCCTGCACTAAGAGGCAGATTCTCACCCACTGCACCAGGGAAGTCCTGCTGAGGTGTTTTTCATTCCTTTTGTTTTTTTAATGGGTGCTGTGGAACTTGGAACATACTCTTTTACTACACTTATTGATGTGATCATACAATTTTTTAAGTTATTCAGGTATGAATTAGTGATTGAATTCTGAAATTGAATCAGCTTCCTACTCCCAAGATAAACTCCAATTTATTATCATGTTTTACCCTTTACATATTTCAGGAGTAAATTAACTAAACTGAAGATTTTTACATCTGTGTTCATAAAGAACATTTATAGTATCTTTTATTAAAAAATCAGAGTAATACTAACTTCATAAAATGAGTTAAGATGTATTTGTCATCTATTTTCTGGAAGAGTTTGTATAGTATTGGTATTACTTCTTTCTGAAATGTTTGATAGCAATGACCACTGAAATGATCTAAGCCTGGATTTTTCTTTGCTGGGAGATTTTAAACTGAATTTAATTTCTTTAATTAATGTAGCACTATTTGGATTAGCTTTATTGGTAGTTTCTATCTTTCAAGAATTTAATCCATTTCATCAAAGTTGTCAACTTTGTGTTTTGTGTTGTATATTCCCTTTTTGTTTGTTCTATTGGCCTCTGGTCTTATCCTTACTATTTCATTCCTATTTACACTGGGATCTACTTGCTTTTTTCTTGTTTCTTATGCAGAGACTTTATTAATGTGAGACCCTTATTCTTTTTTAATGCAAGCATTTAGTGATACTCTCAGTTCAGTTCAGCTCAGTTCAGTCACTCAGTCGTGTCCGACTCTGCAACCCATGAATTGCAGCACACCAGGCCTCCCTGTCCATCAACAACTCCCAGAGTTTATCCAAACCCGTGTCCATCGAGTCGGTGTTGCTCTCCAGCCATCTCACCTGTCGTCCTCTTCTCCTCCTGCCCCCAATCCCTCCCAGTATCAGGGTCTTTTCCAATGAGTCAACTCTTAGCATCAGCCTGCCAAAATATTGGAATTTCAGCTTCAGCGTCAGTCCTTCCAATGGAAACCCAGGACTTATCTCCTTTAGGATGGACTGGTTGGATATCCTTGCAGTCCAAGGGACTCTCAAGAGTCTTCTCCAACACCATAGTTCAAAAGCATCAATTCTTTGGCGCTCAGCTTTCTTCACAGTCCAATTCTCACATCCATACATGACCACTGGAAAAACCATAGCCTTTACTAGACAGACCTTTGTTGGCAAAGTAATGTCTCTGCTTTTTAATATGCTATCTAGGTTGGTCATAACTTTCCTTCCAAGGAGTAAGAGTCTTTTAATGTCATGGCTGCAGTCACCATCTGCAGTGATTTTGGAGCCCCCAAAAATAAATTCTGACAGTTTCCACTGTCTCCCCATCTATTTCCCATGAAGTGATGGGACCAGATGCCATGATATTAGTTTTCTGAATGTTGAGCTTTAAGCCAACTTTTTCACTCTCCTCTTTCACTTTCATCAAGAGGCTTTTTAGTTCCTCTTCACTTTCTGCCATAAGGGTGGTGTCATCTGCATATCTGAGGTTATTGATATTTCTCCCGGCAATCTTGATTCCAGCTTGTGCTTTTTACAGCCCAGCGTTTCTCATGATGTACTCTGCATAGAAGTTAAATAAGCAGGGTGACAATATACAGCCTTGACATACTCCTTTTCCTATTTGGAACCAGTCTGTTGTTCCATGTCCAGTTCTAACTGTTGCTTCCTGACCTTCATACAGGTTTCTCAAGAGGCAGGTCAGGTGGTCTGGTATTCCCATCTCTTTCAGAATTTTCCACAGTTTATTGTGATCCACACAGTTGAAGGCTTTGGCATAGTCAATAAAGCAGAAATAGATGTTTTTCTGGAACTCTCTTGCTTTTCTGATGTTCCAGCGGATGTTGGCAATTTGATCTCTGGTTCCTCTGCCTTTTCTAAAACCAACTTGAACATCTGGAACTTCATGGTTCACGTATTGCTGAAGCCTTGCTTGGAGAATTTTGAGCATTGCTTTACTAGCGTGTGAGATGAGTGCAATTGTGTGGTAGTTTGAGCATTCTTTGGGATTGCCTTTCTTAGGGATTGGAATGAAAACTGACCTTTTCCAGTCCTGTGGCCACTGCTGAGTTTTCCAAATTTGCTGGCATATTGAGTGCAGCACTTTCGTGCATCATCTTTCAGGATTTGAAATAGCTCCACTGGAATTTCATCACCTCCACTAGCTTTGTTCGTAGTGATGCTTTCCAAGGTCCACTTTACTTCACATTCCAGGATGTCTGGCTCTAGGTGAGTGACCACACCATCGTGTTTATCTGGGTTGTGAAGACCTTTTCCGTACAGTTTTTTTTTTTTATTTTCAATGTCTTTATTAAGAAATATCAAAAGTTGATTACATTTCCATACACAGTTTTACAAAGTTCGAGTGAAGGGGAAAGTAGGGAGGCCATCAGTATGCCTGTTTGGACAACACAATCACTTTCCAGAAAGGTAACCTTGTCACTTTTGGTCACCTCAACAGTGGTCCACACAAGGCTCTTTCCTACTTCCACTAGGCCACAGCACAATACATCACTTGAGTTCTAATAAGTTACAAATACTCAAACATTTGTCCTTTTCTTCTGTCATTATCCTTCTCTGAAAAAGCCAAGCTGTTTATAGAAAGCACAACACTTGAGTCCCATTGACTGCGGTTTGCATCACATTTTCACAAAGCCTGCGTTGAGAGTTGGAAAACATTGCAAGTTACATGTTACCATAGCATACTTGGGATGGAACCCACGCACATTGTTATTTTTTATTTAACATTTAACAAAAAAGAGGGAAGCACTCAACTTGGAAACAGAACAGCACAGTCATCAGTGGAGAAGTTAACTGCAGGACAGGGCCTGCAGATTCCACGAAGCTCCTCCAAGAAGTCACCAGGGTGACCAAGAACAATTGGAGGCAGGGATATCAATACAGAATACAGAAAGAGAGCATCTTGGGCAGGGAACATCACAATCTTTTGTGTCAGGGATATTGCATCAGAGGGGAATTACACTTTCAAAAATAATTGGGGCTAGTGGGTCCTTGGCACCAGACAGGACACTGGCAATGGTTTGGTGTGCCTCAGTGAAGCCTTGTGCTGGGTTATCTAAAAGTGGATCTCTGAAGAGACTTTCCAGCAGCATCAGAAAGTGCTATCTTCAGAGGAAGGACTCCTTATTCACCCACATGAGACTGCGGGTCTCGTTGGGTTTGCATTCGTACTCAATGACGGAGAAGGGACTTCCCCACTGGCAGTGATCTCGCTTGTGGTAATTGTAGAACTTGACCTGCCACATTGTCTCGAAGGTCCCAATGTCAGTGAACGGCATGGTGATCTGGATGGACTGCCGTTCTCCACTCTTGGTTGGGGCCACACCTTCTGTGTCATACGTTCCTGTATATACGATTCTGTCCCCATCAGGCTCTTTAGACTTCAGTTCCAGTGGGACAACCACACCACCGATGGAAATGTTCTCGACCTGCAGCGTGGTGGGCTTAATCTTCACCTCCACCTTGTAGGAGGAGCCCGTGAGCAGCTTGATGGCGCGGTTCTGGCCGAAGCGCTGCCCGTCCACCTTGTAGAAAACCGGGCCGTCGCTCGGCTGGATGCGCAGGGCGATAGAGAGGCGCACGAGGCCCGGCAGGTCTCGCATGGCTGGGAGCGGGCGGGCGCGGCCACCCCCGGGGGGGGGGGGGTGGGGGGGGGGGGGGGGGGCGGAGGACTGAGCCTGCAGCGACCGGGTGGCTGGAGCGTGGTGGGCGGAGAGGAAGCGCGGGGAGGGAGAGGGAGGTGGCAGAGCGGTGGCTGCCGCTAGGAGACCGCCGCTAGGAGCCCGAGCCATCACGGCCAGCAGCCCCGGCTTCCCAGGAGCAGCTCCCCAGGCTGTGGTCCCCAGCCCCCCTCGGCGAGGAAGCGGGCCCCAGGGACAGCTCCGAGGTCCCGTGCTCCCACATCCCCCACTCCCCAAGCTGCGCGCTCCGCGCACCCATGGGGCTCACTCCGGCCCGCAGGCCGCGCGCGGGCCGATCCGCGCAGCTGGAGGAGAGCTACAGTTCTTCTGTGTATTCTTGCCACCTCTTCTTAATATCTTCTACTTTTGTTAGGTCCATACCATTTCTGTCCTTTATCCAACCCATCTTTGCACAAAATGTTCCCTTGGTATCTCTAATTTTCTTGAAGAGATCTCTAGTCTTTCCCATTCTGTTGTTTTCCTCTATTTCTTTGCATTGATCGCTGAGGAAGGCTTTCTTACCTCTCCTTGCTATTCTTTGGAACTCTGCATTCAAATGGGAATATCTTTCCTTTTCTCCTTTGCTTTTGACTTCTCTTCTTTTCACAGCTATTTGTAAGGTCTCCTCAGGCAACCATTTTTCCTTTTTTCATTTCTTTTCCATGGAGATGGTGTTGATCCCTGTCTCCTGTACAGTGTCACTAACCTCCATCCATAGTTCATCAGGCACTCTGTCTATCAGATATAGTCCCTTAAATCTATTTCTCATTTCCACTGTATAGTCATAAGGGATTTGATTTAGGTCATAACTGAATGGTCTAGTGGTTATCCCTACTCTCTTCAATTTAAGTCTGAATTTGGCAATCAGGAGTTCATGATCTGAGCCACAGTCAGCTCCCGGTCTTGTTTGTGCTGACTGTATAGAGCTTCTCCATCTTTGGCTGCAAAGAATATAATCAGTCTGATTTCGGTGTTGACCATCTGGTGACGTCCATGTGTAGAGCCTTCTCTTGTGGTGTTGGAAGAGGGTGTTTGCTATGACCAGTGCATTCTCTTGGCAAAACTCTGTTAGCCTTTGCCCTGCTTCCTTTCATACTCCAAGGCCAACTTCCTGCTTTTGCATTCCAGCCCCCTATAATGAAAAGGACATCTTTTTTGCATGTTAGTTCTAAAAAGTCTTGTAGGTCTTCATAGAACTGTTCAACTTCAGCTTCTTCAGCGTTACTGGTTGGGGCATAGGCTTGGATTACCGTGATATTGAATGGTTTGCCTTGGAAATGAACAGAGATCCTTCTGTTGTTTTTGAGACTGCATCCAAGTACTGCATTTTGGACTCTTTCATTGACCATGATGGCTACTCCATTTCTTCTAAGGGATTCCTGCCCACGGTAGTAGATATAATGGTCATCTGAGTTAAATTCACCCATTCCAGTCCATTTTAGTTTGCAGATTCCTAGACTGTTGACATTCACTCTTCCCATCTCCTGTTTGACCACTTCCAATTTGCCTTGATTCATGGACCTAACATTACAGGTTCCTATGCAATACTGCTCTTTACAGCATCAGACCATGCTTCTATCACCAGTCCCATCCACAACTGGGTATTGGTTTTGCTTTGGCTCCATCCCTTCATTCTTTCTGGAGTTATTTCTCCACTGATCTCCAGTAGCATACTGGGCACCTACCCACCTGGGGAGTTCCTCTTTCAGTATCCTATCATTTTGCCTTTTCATACTGTTCATGGGGTTCTCAAGGCAAGAATACTGAAGTGGTTTGCCATTCCCTTCTCCAGTGTACCACATTCTGTCATTCTCTCTAGGCACTGCTTTATCTGCATCTCAAAAAAAAAAAAAAAAAAAAAAAAATCAATGTTGTATTTTAACTTGTGTATGTTTATTTTCCATATTTTTCTTGAAATATCTAGGACTGTAATTGTGTTCATTTCTAAGTGTTTGGGGATTTTCCTGTTCTTTTTGTAATTGGTTTCTTGTAAAGTTGCATTACAGTCTTAAGACATTTTGTATGATTTCAATTATTTGAAAAATTTTGTAATTAATGTCTCAGTATATAGTCTGTATTGATGAATGCTTCATGTGCAATTGGAAAGAATGTATGTTCTGCTGTCAGATGTTTTAGATGTGTTACCAAGTCTAGTTTGTTGATGGCATTACCCAGTGCTTCCACAGTCTTGTTTACTTTTGGTCTCCAAGTTATGCTACTGAGAAATAAATGTTGAAGTGTCCAACTAAACTGGTAAGAGTATATAAAGCTTTGTTTTTGCATGATTTTGATGCTTTAAGTGCCTGCACATGTAGAATCATCTTATTGGTAAAATGATACTTTTCATTATATAAGGTATCTATATATTCCTGATGATCTCCTTTGCTCTGAATATATATTTACTCTGCTCTGAATATATATTTACTTCCAGAAAAGGGTGTCAGCTTTTAGACTGGGAAATAGGGTAAGGATGACTCAATCTGATCTGTACTTCAACTAAGGTTTGTTGAAGCTTTCAGTTGATTTACTGCAAAACTGCCTTCAGATATTTTGAGGGCAGATCAATCTGAGCACAAAGATGTAGAGGTCTGCTTGTGCTCACAGTCAAGCTGCCAGCTTTCAGAGCTGTACAAAACATCTTGCCTTAAAGCCTGTAGTTTAAGTACTTACCTATAGGTTATTTTGGTTTTTCTAAATAAGACAATCACATCTGCACACAATTGGATTTTTGTTTCTGCCCCAAACCCCAATTCCTTACAACTTTTTGTTGTCACGTATTGACTAGAACTGCCATTAGATTGCTCAATAAAATTGATAAGCATGCTTTAAATGTTCTTAATATAAAACATTTCATTTAAAGCTATACTGTTTAAATTACTGTTTTATCATAAAGTATGACAGTTATCAGTTTTTGGGACATACTGCTTGCAAAGAAGTTAACTTCTATCTCTAATTTAATAATAAATTAAAATCATCTATAGGAATTCTAGCCCATCAACAGATTTATCTACACACTGAGATACTACTCATGGCTCCCCCTGCCCCAAGTAGTGATTAATTTTACAAAAAGATTTTTTAATATTAAATGTTCCAAGCATCCTAATATGTTTTAATTAGGATCTGATTCAGGTGCACATAACAGAACCAAGTCTCCTCCCGACAACAAAAAAAGACTTGGACAAGACAGTTCACCTTTCTTTTGTGTAAAAACATGCCCAGATTTGGTAGTCTAGGGTTGGTATAGCAGCTACATCATTACCAGAGAGCCACATCACTCTTCTCTCTCTACTACACTCAAGCAGATGGCTTCCATCCTCAAGAGGAATTCAGGTTCTAGGATGGCTGCTGAGTCTCCCAACACCTTGCATACTGCATATTAAAAAGAAAAGATTAAAGGACACTAGGGGGCTTCTCTCACATGTTTTTCTTTAGAAAAACCTTCACTTTATTCCTCAGTAACTCCTATTTCCATTTCATTATTCAGAATTAGCAGCATGATTACACTTAACTACAAAGAGAATGGAAAAATGTAGCCAGGCATATTAACATTATGAAAAATACAGTGATACTGTTGGTAATAAAATATTGGGTTCCCTACTAACAGTCTGCTACACTAAATAATGTCATGACCTAACAAAATAAAAACTATATATTATTGGATCCATTTTTGCTATAATTCCATTTAGGATTTTAAAATCTACTACATGTTCACAAATGACTTTGTCATTTTCCCCCAAAATGTCTATTTCCTGTGAAACACTGTAAAACATCAGAATTATCATTCCCTTAATGTTCCTGAAAAATATCAACTATTACTGAAAGTCTCAGGAACATCTTTCTTTTCTGGGGCTAGGGTAGAGTCAGAGGAACTAGGTAGATTTTCAAGCCAGAGATTCAATTTTTAACTCTTCGTTTTTGCTTACAAAAATCTATTCATTTTTGCTTAGTTTCATTCACTTGGAAAACTTTCCATTTAAGATCAAACCCAATCCACCAATATCCTTTCACACAGTACTTGATTTACATCTCCAACATTACACTGACATCTCTGGCTTCTACTGGAGGAGGCTGCATGTGAAGTGAATCACACAACACAGGGCCTTTAAAATCTAATAGACCTTGGAGAGTGGGACACAGAATATGCTTATTCTTTATTATGTGTATGTATCTTCCTTGGAACATCAATGACAAAATACATATTCATGACATTTTCCAAGTTTAGGGGATAGACGATAGCAAATATCTGAAATTCTTTCCTTATGCAAGCCTTCTCTTCCCTTCTGTGAGTCATCACTCTTCACTCCAAGTTTCTTAACTTTGTATCCTACATAAGGATTAGGCATTCAGAAATCAAGTAACTATATACTTCACAGAAGAAACAGTTTCTTTGGGTAAGCAATGGGATTCCCCACTGAAGGGCACAAAGTAGTGGTTGTTTCAGAAGTATCTGCAGTTTTAAATCCTCATATTCCTCCAAGATAGCCCTAAACTTATTTTCAGGGTTCTAGCTCTTTCCAGATTAATGCTAATACATAAAAGGTAATTGGTGAGGTTATGAAAAAAAATGATTTTGTAAGGAAGCCACTGGCAGAACGACTTTTCATGCCCTGAATCTACAGCTATACACGCACACTTCAGCAGCATCACTTAAAGGTATTTAAATGTACTGAGAAGGATACCAGATAGCTCAAATTAAGAGAGAAGTGAACTAGGATTAAGAAGTGACAACAACTAAAGCTATTCTGGGTAATCTATATAGAAGGAACTAATTAATATTTTGCAGCAAGATGTTACCCGAGAACAAAAGCTAAGTTTGATTTTCTGTACTAAGGAGTCCATTAAAAATTTAAACTCTAGACTATCTCAGCCAACTCCTGACAGGGTACCTTGAATGATGATCTGATCATGCATACATTGCATACACTGTCAATTCTCTTAAAGGAAATCAAGGTATTCTAATCAAAGAGGGCAGGACAGATTCCAGATATGCAACCACATGAAATGTGAGCTATACTGATTATATAACTGAAGAGAGAGCTTTCAGGTCCATTTACAGAAGGTACAAAACAATAGTAAAGATTTAAAAGTACTGAAATGCATTTATATGCCATATTATTCTAGTAACAAGTTGTATTTTAAAGAAGGATGTTGCCATGCAGAGTATAAATCCCTGGGAAACAGTATCGTTATCTAGTTAATTTATTTATCAAATGTGGCATCCATAAGAATATGCCAAAGTCCACAAAACATATTTTATAGTACAGAAAGGAAGAAAACACCTAAACGTCACTGCAGGTCTTCTGATGTAATCCTTATTGTTATCATGATTATTACATTTACTCAGGTTAGAAAATCTTTATATTCTATAAAGTATTGATCACTGAGAGTTGGATAGTTTTTTTACAGGCTTTTCCTGAGTTTAGAAGCATAATTTGGAGCATAATTTCCCCTAAATTTATAAAGGAAATTTTTTCCCAGATGAATCAAAATAATAAACCTTCCTGTAGAGGCTTAAAAAATACTCAGATCTTTACTCATTCAAATTTTTACTTTTTTATTAGAAGCCTGTCATTTCTAGATGAAGAATTTCCTTAACTTTATACCGTGGTTTCTCCAGCATATAAGCTTCTGCAACACATTCAATTTACATGTTTTGCATTAAAATTTGCATTACAAAATTTGTCATTAAAATCCTAATTCCAATAAATTATGAATTTCAAAGGACTGTATTCTATATTCATTTGCATTATGGAATTAACTCTTTGCAGATGTTAGCATGTTAAGAAATAAAGGGATCTTTCCTACAACCCCCCAACAAAAGAAATGAGTTTCTGATATTCACTTAATTCATATTGTTCCTCAACTGCACAAATTTAAAGACATGGTACAATTTCCTGCTAAGAACTTTCAGAGGGTTCACTGAATTCATACAGTTCCTGTGTACATTTACTGATTTTTTGTGTGTGTGTATAAAAAACAGCTTTCTGTGGGTTCCTTTCCACATGCCATATATACATGGTGTACAATGAGATGATTCCATTTATAAAGTTTCTCTCCTGTATGAATTTTCTAGGAATTCCTGTGAATTCACTTTTGAGAGAAAGTTTCTTATATTTAACTCACCAGTATGTTTCTCATCTGCATGAGTTCTCTGATGCATAATGAGTTGTGACTTCCAACAAAAGGCTTTCCCACATTCAGTGCATTTACAGGGTTTCTCTCCAGTATGAGTCCTCTGATGTGCACTGAGAATTGATTTCTGAGAGAAAGTTTTTCTGCACTCACTGCATTCATAGGGTTTCTCCCCTGAATGAGTCCTCTGATGTACAATGAGCTGAGACTTCCTAATGAAGGCTTTTTCACACTCATTGCATTCATAGGGCTTCTCTCTCATGTGCATTCTCTGATGTACAAGGAGCCGTAATTTCCCACTGAAGGATTTCTCACACTGACTGCATTTATAAGGGTTTTCCCCTGCATGAGTTCGCTCATGTACAATGAGTAGTGACTTCCAAATGAAGGCTTTCCTACATTTGTGACATTCATATGGTTTCTCTCCTGAATGAGTTCTCATGTGTATAATGAGATATGACTTGCTACTAAACGCTTTCCCACACTCACTGCACCCATAAGGTTTTTCCCCTGCATGAGTTCGCTGATGTGAGATGAGCTGGTCTTTCCTATTAAAGGCTTTCCCACAATCACTGCATTCATAGGGACTCTCTCCTGTATGAATTCTCTGATGTACAATAAGTTGTGAGTTAAAACTGAAGGATTTACCACATTCACTGCATTCATGTGGCTTCTCCCCTGTGTGAGTCCTTGTATGTATGATGAGGTAGGACTTGCTCCTAAAAGCTTTCCCACATTCAATGCACCCATACGGTTTCAATCCTGTGTGACTTCTCTGATGTACAATGAGCTGTGACTTCAAACTGAAGGCTTTTCCACACTGATTACATCCATAGGGTTTTACCCCAGTGTGTGCTCCCTGATGTACAATGAGCTGTGATTTAAAAGTAAAGGATTTCCCACATTCACTACAACCATATGGTTTTTCTCCTGTGTGGGTTCTCTGATGTACAATAAGGTTTGACTTTGTATTAAAGGCTTTCTGACATTCACTACATTCATAGGGCTTCTCTCCTGTATGAGTTCGTTGATGTATCACGAGCTGTGATTTCAAACCAAAAGTTTTCCCACAATCACTGCATTCATAGGGCTTCTCCCCTGCATGAGTTCTCTGGTGTGAAATGAGCTGATATTTCCGACTGAAGGCTTTCCCACACTCACTGCATCCATAGGGATTCTCCCCTGTGTGAATTCTCTGATGTATAACAAGTTGTGAATTAAAACTGAAGGCTCTCCCACATTCACAGCATTCATGGAGTTTCTCTCCTGTGTGAGTTCTCTGATGTATAATGAGGTACGACTTGCTCCTAAAAGCTTTCCCACATTCATTGCATCCATAGGGTTTCACTTCTGTGTGACTTCTCTGATGTACAATGAGTTGTGACTTCAAACTGAAAGCTTTTCCACATTGATTACATCCATAGGGTTTGACGCCACTGTGTGCTCCCTGATGTACAATGAGCTGTGACTTGAAAGTAAAAGCTTTCCCACATTCACTACAACTATAAGGTTTCTCTCCTGTGTGAGTTCTCTGATGTACCATGAGGTTAGACTTTGTATTAAAGGCTTTCTGACAATCACTGCATTCATAGGGTTTCTCTCCAGTATGAATTCTTTGATGTATAATGAGCTGTGATTTCAAACCAAAAGCTTTCCCACATTCATGACATCCATAGGGTTTCAGTCCTGAATGAGTTCTCTGGTGGGAAACAAGCTGGTCTCTCCTAGTGAAGACTTTCCCGCATTCACAGCATTCATAGGGATTCTCCTGTGTATGAATTCTCTGATGTATAACAAGTTGTGAACTGAAACTAAAAGTTTTCTGACAATCACTGCATTCATGTAGTTTCTCTCCTGTGTGAGTTCTCTGATGTGCAATGAGGTAGGACTTGCTGCTGAAGGCTTTCCCACATCTATCACACTTACAGGGTTTTGCTTCTTCATGAGTTTCCTGATGCACCACAAGGTTCGACTGGCTGCTGAAGTCCTTCCCACAGGAACTGCATTCAAATGATTTTCTTCCCATATGCATTTGTTGGCAAATAAGCTGTGGCTTTCTGTTGGCAGTTTTTCCAGATTCATCACTTTCACAGTATTTTATGCCAATAACAGCCTGTTCATGTTTAGAAAGGAAGGGTGGTTCCCTCAATGCATGAAAGTCCTTAGGATTCTTTCCAGTGTAATTATTACTGAAACCTATATTACATTTCAAACTCTTTCCATTTGTGACACATTTATGAAATCTTTGTCTTGAAGAAGCATTACTTACAGTAATAAGACACAGTTTTCCAAATGCAGTACAGGGATAGCCTTCTGCCATACTTCCCAGCTTGCCTTGATTTTCCTGATGCCATTCCACACAACCATCAATTTCCCAGACTTCGTCTAGAAATGAAAATACTGATATGTTATAAATAGTGACATGATCATAGTACAGCATAAAATTGCCTTAAAAATTCCATGTCATGAGGTTTTTCTTAGTTTCCGATATCAGTTCTGAATATAAATAAAATCTCAAATATAAATGTACACAAACTCCTGGGCACCTGCAGAAACAAAACAAATCAAAACATGAAAACAGGCATAGAGATCTGACAATAAATATAGCATTGAGTTTCAAAATTTTGTATAATAGCTTCTTTGGAAAGCACATGGAGGGACTTCCCTGGTGGCCCAGTGGTTACAATCAATCTTCCAATGCAGGGGATGCTGATTTGATTCCTGGTTGCGGAACTAAGAACCCACATACTGCAGGGCAACTAAGACTGTGTGATCCAACTGAATGCCACAATGAAAATTCTTTGTGCAGTGTAGCCAAAATTTAAAAAAAAAAAAAGAAAAAGAAAGAAAGTACAAGGAAAAAAATGAGCAAAATTAAAATTTTCATTTTTCATGGGGGTAGATACTGCCCTAAATGGGAATTGATGTTTGGGAACATTTATAATTTGGAGGTTTGTGTACAAATGAATAAGGGTTCAGATTTAGGATGTAGAGAAACCTGGTATGAGGGATTAAGACCCTGTGATGTTGCTTCTTCAAAGCTGCCCTTCTGTTGTGTTCTCTCAATGCCCTGCTCTGTCCTTCACCTTGGTCAGCATGTTACTCTGGTATATCTATTAACAGGTCAACTCTACCCACTCTCTCTTCTATTCAACCTCCAAATATTTCTCATTGTGCATAAGAACTCAGACCTGTGTCTTGATCTTTATCTATTTTGTATTTTTGGAATTTGGTGGGGGGAGGGGGTAGTTAATGTTTAAATAGCATCTGCTCACCTTGCCTCTCTGTTTTTCATTCTCCTCAGAGGAAAAAAGTTTTGTCTCTTAGTTCTTTCTTATGGTATTTTCCTCCATGTTTTCTAAATAACAGCCTATTCTGTTGTACTTGGTTTTCTCCTAATTACTCAGTGTGTAGGGTAGAGACTGAATTCCTTTCATCCTCCTCCCTTAATATTACCCATGATGTACACACTCTCTTCCCATACCTGCACCATCCTAATCAAGCTATTTCATATTTTTGCTTAAATCAGTTTTCAGGTTTTATATCTTCACAACCATGCAATTTCTATCCACAGGTAAATCATGCAAGTGTACCATGGTTAGTTTTTGTTCATAAATCATTTTTTCTCTTGAGTTGTTTTACTTAGCTGCCAAGTTTTCTCTGTAATCATGCATGAATTTAGAATTTACCGCCCCCCCCAGACTCTTCTTCACATGTCTAAGTAAATATTCTTTTGGTGCAGTTCAGTTCAGTCATGTCCGACTCTTTGTGACCCCATGAACTGCAGCACTGCAGGCTTCCCTGTCCATCACCAACTCCCAGAGCTTGCTCAAACTCATGTCTATCAAGTCGGCGTTGCCAACCAACCATCTCATCCTGTCATCCCCTTCTCCTCCTGCCTTCAATCTTTCCCAGCATCAGGGTCTTTTCCAATGAGTCAGTTCTTTGCATTAGGTGGCCAAAATATTGGGAGTTTCAGCTTCCGCATCAGTCCTTCCAATGAATATTCATGACTGATTTCCTTTAGGATTGACTGGTTGGATCTCCTTGCAGTCCAAGGAACTCTCAAGAGTCTTCTCCAACGACACGGTCCAAAAGCATCAATTCTTCTGCACTCAGCTTTCTTTATAATCCAACTCTCACATCCATATATGACTACTGGAAAAACCATAGCTTTGACTAAATGGACCTTTGTGGGCAAAGTAAGTATCTCTGGTTTTTAATATGCTATCTAAGTTTGTCACAGCTTTTCTCCAAAGAAGCAAGCATCTTTTAATTTTATGGCTGCACTCACCATCTGCAGTGATTTTGAAGCCCAAAAATATAAAGTCTGTCACTGTTTCTACTGTTTCCCCATCTATTTGCCATGAAGTGATGGGATCAGACCATGATCTTAGTTTTTTGAATGTTGAGCTTTAAGCCAACTTTTTCACTCTCCTCTTTCACTTTCATCAAGAGGCTCTTTAGTTCTTCACTTTATGCCATAAGGGTGGTATCATCTGTGAATCTGAGGTTATTGATATTTCTCCTGGCAATCTTGATTCCAGCTTGTGCTTCATCCAGCCTGACATTTTGCATGATGCACTCTGCATATAAGTTAAATAAGCAGCATGAAAATATACAGCCTTGATGCACTCCTTTCCCAATTTGGAACCAGTCTGTTGTTCCATATCCAGTTCTAACTGTTGCTTCTTGACTTGCATATAGATTTCTCAGGAGGTAGGTCAGGTGGTCTGGTATTCCCATCTCTTTAAGAATTTTCCATAGTTTGTTGTGATCCACACAGTCAAAGGCTTTGGCATAGTCAATAAGGCAGAAGTAGATGTTTTTCTGGAACTCTCTTGCTTTTTTAATGATCCAACGGATGTTGGCAATTTGATCTCTAGCTCCTTTGCCTTTTCTAAATCCAGCTTGAACATCTGGAAGTTCACAGTTTATATACTGTTGAAGCCTAGCTTGGAGAATTTGGAGCATTACTTTGCTAGCGTTTGAGATAAGTGTGGATAATTTTATTTTTTTTTTTTTTATAATTTTAATTAGAGATCACCAGACCATGAAGAACCACTACTAGCTCTGATTAGAAACAAGGATCTAGACTTGCACTAATATAGTGTAAGAATGAAAAGAGGGGTGGATAGAGTATTTCTGAAGATGGATCGGTGGAAAGATGGGTGTGACTGGATGCTTCCTCACCAAAAAGGAAGATGAAGGTGGACACTGCTGCCTAACTGACAGTTCTGCTGCCCTTCTCTTGGCTGGCAGAAACCTGATTTTATGTTCTACCTCCATCCATAAGGCCATGTGCTTCAGGTAGGAAACTGGCAACCCATCTCCATACCCCCTGCCGAAGGGGAAGCATGATTTATCTGAGTCAACAGTGATGGCTTGCCATTTCCCTTGCCAATCATTTTTACAAAGGGTATATGATAAAAATCTAGCCTACTGAACAAGGTTAAGTCTGCTGGGGCTTCCTGAATAGATTTTAATGTCTGATAAAAAGGGCCATGTGGGAAGGAACAGTCTTTATTTATTACACTGGTCACTGGTACATTTGCAGGTATTGCCTGGAACTGTCATAGCCATCTGATGACTATGAGGGAGGAAATTTGAGGAAAATACATAGTTAGAATGGCAAGGAAGGGGTAGACCTGTGGCAGTTTAGTGAGTCAATCACTTAGTCATCCGTAGAGCTGACCCACCTTAGGACATTTTGTAATGTGTGATAATGAACCACTTCATCTTATAGGTTGATTTAAGGTTAATTAAAAATTGCAGCTGAAACAATTCTAATATTAGAAAGATTAACTTTATTTAGAAAGGGTGTGAAAGTCACATGAAATGAGATAAACAGATAAAGGTGCTTAAATGAATAATGAGATGAGTCTACTACCTCAGAAAAGTAAGAAGGAAGCTGAGAATACCAGAGAAGAGATAATGAGCAAAAGATGGTTACAAATAACATAAAAGTACAAACACAAAAGGACATAATATCAGACCTCACACTGATTCTGAGTAAGGAGGAAAAGATGTAAATGTTCTGGTCACTCACCTGAATGGTCCTGACTTGGGCTGTGCATCATCCACAGCTCTTCTTGTTCCAACTGGAAAATGATACTGGGCTTGGTGTATTGATATCCTATGAATGGAAAATTATAGACAATCTGGATCAAGACTGCCTAGGGATTCAGAAAAACTGAGAAAATTTAGTTTAGATGTGACAATGATGAAGCTGCCCTTTTGCACTCTAGCAAAGTAAACACCATTCAACCAGCATATTCTGATGCCAAAGGAAGAATAAGAAAACCTGGCCTCTAAGTATAAGCCCCAAATCACCCAGTATTTTACAAAAATGCTCCAGTTTTCAGCCACCAAGAAGAGGAAGCCTGGAGATTTACTCCTTTCAAGGGGGAAGTACGTACCCAGGGACACAAGGTTTCTATAGTTCTCCAACATCACACTCCTGTACAGGTGCTTCTGAGCTGAGTCCAGCAGCTGCCACTCTTCCCAGGTAAAGTCCACAAACACATCCATGAATGACAAATGTCCCTGAAATAGCAAATCCCTATTCAATCTCAAATCATTTTACTGAGTTTGTCATAAAAGCCAGCCAAGGCTGTCCATTATTTATATTCTTTAATATTTTGGGAGAAAAGCAAAATTTACTGAAAATATCCCATCAATATGCATTAAATCAGTTAACCTTTCATTCAACACAAGAGAACACCAAGTGTCAGGTATTCAACCTAGTGCAGGTAATATAAAATGGAGGAAAGGCAGTCCTGCCTGCAGGAAGTGTTCAGCATTGTAGAGAAAAACAAAGGTTAAATATGTAAAAATGTAATAGGGAATCAAAGATGCTAAGACAAAAGAACATGTGGAGAACACAGGCATAAGGGAGGATACATTAGGCTGAGTCCATGAAAGGGGACTAAAGGAGTCACCACTGAAGAAAGATATGTCAAAATTTGGTGGAATAAAGGCAAGAGCTGTAAGTAGCAGCTACTTTGTGGGGCAACAGATCTGAGCATGATGATACATAGATACAGCACATGAAAAGGTGCTCAACATTATATATCATTAGGGAACTACAAATTAAAACAGTGAGAGACCATTACATACCTAGAATGGCTAAATTTTTCAAAAATGGGCAACAATGAATTTGAAAATGAAATTTTAAATTTGATGAAAGATATGGATATAAACATCCAAGAAGTTCAACAAACTCCAAAAATGATGAAACCTTAAAGAAACATATACACTCAAATTTTCAATAGATAAACACAAAGACAGAAAGAACCTTGAAAGTATCAAGAAAGAAATGATTTGTTTCATACAAGAGCTCCTCAGTAACATTATAAGCAGATTTCTCATCAGAACCTTTGGAGACCGGAAGACTATGAGCCCATATATTCAAAGAGCTAAAAGAAAAAAAAAACTATCAGTCAAGAATTCTGTACATGACAAAATTGTGCTTTACAGTGAGGCAGAAATGAATACATCCCCAGAAAAACAAAAGGCAGTTTGCTACCACTAGACCTATTTGGAAAGAAATGTTCAAAGGAGTCCTGCAGGTGAAATGAAACCACACTACACAATAACTTGAAGCTGTTTTGAAGAAATAAAGATCTGAATAAAGGTAAATACCTGTGTAATCATTAATGGTAGTATTATTTTAACTTTGATTTGTAACTCTACATTTCGTCCTCTATATACTTATAAGAGACTAATGCATTTGAAATAATTGTTAGTTTATGGTTTGGGGCACACAATGTATAAACATGTGACATCAACAACCAAAAGGAGTTGGGAAAGAACGGTAAAGGAGCAGTGTTTGTATGTCACTGAAGTTAAGCTGGCATAAATTCAAATCAGAATGCTATAACTTTAGGAAGCTTATTAAAAAGATTATACACGATGACAAATGGGATTTATTTTTGGAATGCAAGAATGGTTCAACATTGGAAAACTGCTCAGTGTAATACATCACATTAACAGAATGAAGCTGAAAAAATGATTATCTCAAAGAAGATTATCTCAATAGAAGCACTGACAAAATTGCACACTCTTTCATGATAAAAATACTCAATGAAGTAGGAACAGAAGGAAAGTATTTCAACATAATAAAAGTCATATCTTAAAATCCCACAGTGAACATCATACTCAACGGTGAAAGAAAAAGCTTTTCCTCTAAGGTCAGGAATAAGGAACCAATGCCTGCTTTCACCACTTGTATTTAACACAGCACTGGAAGTTCTAGTCAGAGCCACTGGGCAAGAAAAAGAAATGATAGGGATCCAAATTAGAAACGGAATAAAATTATTTCTCTGTTCATGGACAGTATCATCCTATACATAGAAAACCTTAAAGATTCCACACACATACATACACAGACAGAAAACCTCGTTAGAATAAATGAATTCAGCAAATAACAGGACACAAAGTCACCCACCAAAATGAGCTGCGTTTGTATGCACTAACAACGATCTATCAGAAAAGCAAACTATAAAAATGATTCCATTTATAACAGCATCATAAAGAAGTAATAATTTGGACTTCCCTGGTGTTACAGTGGATAGGAATCTGCCTTTCAGTGCAGGGGACACTGGTTCAATTTCTGGTCTGAAAAGATTCCACATGCTGTGGGCAACTAAAGCCCACACGCTACAACTAATGAGTCTGCGCTCTAGGGCCCGAGACATAACTAATGAGCTCCTGTGCCACAACTACTGAAGCCAGGGCAACCTAGAGCCTGTGCTCTGTCACAAGAGAAGCCACCGCGAAGAGGAGCCCGTGCACTGCAGCCAAGTGCAGTCTGTGCACTCTCCGCAACTAGAGAAAGCCCATGCGCAGCAACAAAGACCCAGTGCAACGAAAAATAAATAAATACAGTTTTAAAAGGAAGAAATAACCTAACCTAGGAAGTAAATGGCTTGCAAAATGAAAACTAAAAATCTTGTTAAAAGAAACGAGACATAAATAAATAGAAACATACTTTATGTTCCTTAATAATATGTTAGTAGTATCCAAAGTGATCTACATATTCAATGCAATCCCTAATAAAATTTCAATGCTATTTTCCCAGAAATAGAAAACACCATCCTAAAATGTATAAAAAAACTCAAAGGACACTGAATAGCCAAAACAATCTTGAAAAAGAACAAAACTGGAGGACTCATATTTCCTAATTTCAAAACTTAGTAGAAAACTAGTAACCAAAATAATGTGATACTGGCATAAAGACTGAAAGACTGACATACAACATGGTAACAATGGAATAGAAGAGAGTCCAGAAACAAACTCTTGCATATATGGTTAAATGATTGTTGACAATGGTTCCAAGACGATTTATGGGGAGAGAAAAGTCTTTCCACTAAATGCCACTAAATGATGCTGGGAAAACTGGATATCCACATGAAAAAAATGAAGTTGGACCCTTATCTAATACCATATATAAAAACAAACTCAAAATAGATCAAAGACCTAAATGTAAAACCTAAAACTATGTAAAACTCTTCAGAGGAAAACACAGCAACAAAAGCTTCCTGATGTTAGATTTGACAATGCTTTCTTGAATATGACAAAAGGCATAAGCAACAAAAGAAAACACCAATCAATTGGACTTCATAAAAATTTAAAAATTTTTTGCATCAAAACACAATATCAACATTGTAAAAAGGCAACTCCAAAAATGGGAGAAAGTATCTGCAAGTCATGTATTTTATAAGGGGTTAATATCCAGAATACATAAAGAACTTAAACTCAACAACAACAAAAAATTCTTCAAAAGTGATCAAAGGATATAAATAGACATTTTCCCAAGGTAGATACAAATGGCCAATAAACACATGAAGACGGTGAACATCACTAATCATAAGGAAAATGCAAATCAAAACTATAACAAGATTCGTCTTACACCCATTAGGATGGCTCTCAAATACCATGAAAATAACAAGGGCTGGCAAGGATACGGATTAACTGGAACACTTGCACATGGCTGGTAGGGATGTAAAGTGGTGTAATTGCTGTGGAAGACAGTTTGATGGCCCCTCAAAAAATTAAACATTAGAATTACCATATGGTCCTGGAACTTCAATTCTGGGTATATCTCCAAAGGAAGTGAAAGCAGAGTCTTAAGGAGATATCTGTATATCCATGCTTATACCAGCATTTTCATTCACAGAGGCTCAAACGTGAAAGTAATACAAGTGTCCATTGATGGATGAATGGATAAACAAAATGTGATATATACATACAACAAATTATTATTCTGTCTTAAAAAGGAAGAAAGTTCTGCAACATAACCAGGGAGAACCTTGAGAACATTATGTCAAGTGAGGTAAGTCAGTCACAAAAAGACCATTACTGTACGTCTGTATACCTACAAGTACTCTATGTACTACTAGTAGTCAAAATCACAGAAACAGAAAGTAGAATGGTGCTTGCCAGGGCTTATGGAGAGGGGGGAGTTGGGAGTTATGGTTTTGATGGTATAGACCTGCAGTTTTTCAAGAGGAAGAGTTGTGGAGACAGATGATAGTTATGACTGCCAATTTTATGAATGTATTTAAGGATTTCCCTAGTAGGGCAGTGGACAGGAGCATGCCTGCCAGTGCAGAAGACATGGGTTCGATCCCTGGTCCAGGAAGATTCCCTACATTGCAGAGCAACTAAGCCTATGCACAACTACTGAGACCACCACACTCTAGAACCTGAGAGCTGCAACTACTGAGCTAGTGCGCTGCAACTACTGAAGCCCATGCCTAGGGCCAGTGCTCCACAACAGAGGAGGCCACCACATTGAGAGGCCTGAGCATCACAACAAAGAGTGGCCCCCAACTAGAGAAAGCCCTCGCAAAAGCAACGAAGACCAAGTACATCCAAAAATAAATAAATAAAAATAAATTTAATACCACTGAACTGTCACTTAAAATGGTTAAGATGATAAAATATGTATGTAGAAATATGTATGCTCTAAAATACAAACAGTGCTTTAAGAAATCAAAGATTAAAAAAATGAAAAGATGCAGGGTGTTCATAGCTTGGAAAACTCGGTATTGTTAAGATGTAAACTCTCCCTAATTTGATTCGTAGATTTACTAACAAGTTTATTGAAGCTATCCATAAGCTCTTCCATAATTAATATGAAAAGACAAAAAACTAGAACAGCCAGAATGATTCTGAGGGAACAAAGGTTAAGCATTTGCCACTAGCCTGATTTAAGACTTCCTATAAAATCTAGATAGCATGATACTAGTGAAAAATTAGGCACAAAAATCAATGAACAGAAATGAAAGACTAGAAATAGACCCACATAAACACTGTCTCTTGAAGATTTTGTTGTTGTTGTTGTTGTTTTTTAACATTGCACAAAAGCATTTCAACAGAGAAAGGATCATCTTTACAACAAAAGGTGCTGGACCGTTGTACATCCATAGACATAAGAAATGAACCTCAAAACATACCCCATATGAACATTAACTAATAGATCATAGACTTAATGTGAAAACTAAAACCATAAAATTTCAGAGAAAAAAATTTTACTTTGTGCATTTTTCTTCGGGCAATGAAATTTTAGATATGATACCAAAAGCAAAACCCATTTAAAAAAATTAAAATTTAGAAAACAGACTTTATCAAAATTAAAATATTTTGCTGTGAAAGTTGTTGTCATGGAAATGAAAAGACAAACCAGAGACAGGGAGAAAATATTTGGAAATCACTTTTCTTATGAAGGATTTAAATCTAGAATAAGAAAGAACTCTTAAAAATCAATGACAAGAGATAGCCAAAAAGCATGTGAAAAGATGCTCAACATCACTAATTGTTAGAGAAATGCAAATCAATACTACAGTGAGGTATCATCTCACACCAGTCAGAATGGCCAACATCCAAAAAATCCACAAACACTAGATTCTGGAGAGGGTGTGGGGAAAAGGGAACTCTGTGTTGTTATTGGGAATGTAAATTGGTATAGCCACTATGTAGAAGTATGGAGGTTCCTTAGAAAACTAAAAAGAGAATTACCATATGACACAGAAATCCAACTCCTGGGCATACATCTGGAGAAAACTGTAAGTTGAAAAGATACATGTAGCCCAATATTCACTGCAGCATTATTTACAGTAGCCGGGACATGGAAGCAATCTAAATGTCCATCTACAGAGGAATGGATAAGAAGATGTGGTATGTACATATTTAGAGAGGGTAACTGCAACCATGAAATTAAAGGACACTTGCTCCTTGGAAGAAAAGCTATGACAAACTTAGAAAGTGTATTTAAAAGCAGAGATATCACTTTGCTGACAAAGGTCCATATAGTCAAAGCTATGGTTTTTCCAGGAGTCATGTACAGATGTGAGAGTTGTACCATAAAGAAGGCAGAGTGCCAAAGAATTAATGCTTTCAAACTGTGGTGCTTGAGAAGAATCTTGAGAGTTCCTTGGACAACAAGGAGATCAAACCAGTCAATCCTAAAAGAAATCTACCCCAAATATTTCATTGGAAGGATTGATGTTAAAGTTGAAGCTCCAATACTTTGGCCAACTGATGTGAAGAGCTGACTCACTGGAAAAGATCCTGATGCTGAGAAAGACTGACTGCAGGAGAAGAGGGCGACAGAGGATGAGATGGTTAGATGGCATCATGGATTCAATGCACATGAGTCTGAGCAAACTCCAGGAGATAGTGAAGGACAGGGAAGCCTGGTGTGCTGCAGTTCATGGGGTAGCAAGGAGTCAGACACGACTGAGTGACTGAACACACACACACAATGGAGTATCACTCAGCCATAAAAAAGAACAAAATAATGCTATTTACAGCCACATGGATGGACCTAGAGATTGACATGCTGAGTGAAGTAAGTCAGAGAAGGAGAGATATATATCAATTATATATGGAATCTTAAAGAAAGGGTACAAATGAGCTTATTTACAAAACAGAAATATTGTAAATCAACTATACCTCAGTAGAAAAAAAAAAAAAAGAATTAAATTTAAAAGAACCAATGACAAGAAAACAACCCATTTTTATTAAAATGAGGGAAAGCTCTGAACAGATATTTCACCAAAGATATAAAAAGAATAAAACACATAAAAAAGATAATAATACTAGCTAGCCATTAGGAAAATGCAACTTAAAACCCCAGTGAAATACCACCTTACTTCTATTAGAATGGCAAAATGTTTAACAACTTGACAATACCAAGTACTGGTCAGGATGAGGAACAAGGACTCTCATTCACTGCAGGTGGGAATGCAAAACTGCAAGCCACTCTGAAGACAGTCTCTTACAAAGCTAAACAGAATCGCCATACAATCCAGCAATCAAGCTCCTAGAGATTTACCCAACTGATCTGAAAACTCCTGTTCACACAAAAACCCACACATGCATGTTGACAGCATTCATAACCACCTAAAACCAGAAGCATCTGGATAGCAAGACATTATAAATATCATGTGAAACTGGCTTAAGGATAGAAAAGTAGGCCAATGGAACAAATAATGAGTTGTGAAACCAAACCATTTTTATGGACTCCTGATATACAACAAGGAGGCACTGCAGAGACATAGGCAGGATCAATCACTTCAGTGAGACCGGGGCAATTAGACAATATGATGAAAAAAATACATCTTGACTCCTACTCACACCAAACATAAATAATTCTACATGTATTATGAGTCTACCTGTGAAAATATAAATGTGAACAAAGAATGATGTCTTCATGAGCTCTGGATAAAAAAAAGTTTTTAGGTTGGACACAAAAAGCACTAGTAATAAAAAATATATATAAATTAAGTTAAAATTACAACAGCTGTTCATCAAAAGACAGCATTAACAGAATGAAAAGGCAAAACAATTTAAAAAAAACCCAGCTTGTAAACAAATACTGAACAACAGTTAATGCTATGCAAACTGAAGTACTTGGAGGCATGCTGATGCCTGAAACATATTAAGAAATACATCAAAAATAAGATGGGATGAGAGATGCAGAGGGATGGAAAGACGGACAATGTGATACAACAAATACAATAAAAATGTTAAAGGTAAATTCAAGGTGATGAGTATATAAATGTTCACTGTAAAATGCTTTCAATTTTGCCCTGTGTTTGAAAACTGTCATAACAAAATACTGGAGGTGAAAGAAGCACTGCAAGTAAAACATGAATATGGATTTGGTATCAAGTTTGCTTTAAACATCAATGTGCATGAATCACTGAATCTTGTTAAAACAAAAGTGTGATACAACAGGACTGAGGTGGGGCCTGAAACAGCATTTTTAAGAAGCTTCCAGAATATAAAGAATGCCTTTTAGTGGATAAGAAAAGGCATAAAACATGCACATGAGGTAACAAAATATCCAAAAAACATGCTAACAGGAAATGCAAAGCAAACCCATACAGAGATACCACCCTACCAGAATGGCTCAAATTAAAAAGAGTAACAGCACTTAAAAGTTGACAGAGAATGTGAGGCAAGGGAAGACCCAGACACTGCTGGTGGTCATCTAACAGGATGGTGCTTAATGAAACAAAGTGCCTAATGAAAAATATAAGCAATAGAGCAGGAGATACACATGTACATGCCATGAACATATATTAAAAACACATTCACATCAATAATGATATGCATTTTGTAAACACATAAAAAGAACAACATGCATTTTAAAAAATTGCGGGGTGGAGGAGCTGAAAATTGAGTCTGTGGAAACCAGGAAACAGGGACTTCAGGGACCTTCCACGACCTAAGGAGAAAGTTAATTTAACCCTCCCACCTAAGGACCTCCATCCCTCTCCCTACCAAAAAAAATGAAAAAGGAATAAAGAAAAGAAGTGGAAATAAACAAACAAGGACTCACCCAGGATTTCTTGGCTTTCGGCTGCTCCTGGGAAATAAGCAGCCATTCCTGGACCTGCGCTGTCCCAGGTCTCCTGGGCCTCTGCCGGGGTCCTCCAGGAAGAGGCTTCTGGTCAGGGCTCCCTTGACCCAGGATGGATTTCTCACTTTGGAGCTTTCTGCTCACATTGCATGAACTGTCTCGCTCCTGGAGAGGTGGCACCTGTAGACCCAAGAACAAGCACACATTTGAGAGCACATTTCTAACCTTGGTTTCTTTTGCTGGTGAATGCACTGTGGCCAGTGCTGCTGAGAGGAAGAAGTGAGAGGAAATGGAACTAGGGAACCCAGCACACTGACTATAGCCTCCCACCCAGACTCTGCACAGGCCCCCAGGAACCCCGAAAGAGCAGCAACAACCCTGAGATTTAAACAACTTCAGGAAGACACTTAAAAAGAATATGATGCCAGGTGCTAAGGAGTAAATGACCCTGCTTTCTGGGCTTCCCTCATAGCTCAGCTGGTAAAGAATCCACCTGCAATGCAGGAGATCCCAGTTTGATTCCTGGATCGGGAAGATACACTGGAGAAGGGATAGGCTGCCCACTGCAGTATTCTTGGGCTCAGTATTCTTGGGCTTCCCTTGTGGCTCAGCTGGTAAAGAAGCCACTTGCAATGCGGGAGACCTGGGTTCGATTCCTGGGTTGGGAAGATTCCCCTGGAGAAGGGGAAAGGCTACCCACTCCAGTACTCTGGCCTGGAGAATTCCATGGACAGTATGTATAGTCCATGGTGTCGCAAAGAGTCGGACACAACTGAGCGACTTTCACTTTCACTCACTTTAGCTGGGTGGACACTGGAAATAGATCTTGGATGAAACAGTCTGTGTTTCAGTAGAGTTTCTTCTCAATATCTGGATGTCCATGAACGACTCAATTAATCTCTCTCACTGAGTCTTACTTTTTGTGAAACATGGAGAGTAGGGTGAGATCAGGGTGACAGTGTAGTCTTTTAATCTCCCAACAGAAACAAGAGGCCTATCAGAATAGTAAAAGAAGCCAGAGACATCCACAGACAAATGGACCCAGGTGACAGGGCTCCTTACAAACCTCAGAATCTAGCATATGCAACCTAACTGCATTGCTAGGGGGAGCAGGGGCCACAGGCGCCAATCTCCAAAGTCACCAGTAAATGAGCACCCCCAAAGAGAGAGCACCTCCCAAATGGAATCTGAACCCCTGAGGCACAGGGCTGCAGGTGACTAAAAAAGATGCTCCCAAAGTCACTAAGTGACCTAACAGTGCTGGGGTCACTGAGAAATGATGGGCAAACAGTCCCTCCTAGGAGGTTGGGTCTTCACTGAGAAATGGAGACCAAATTAATCAGCAGAAGTAAGAAAAAAACATTCAGGCAAAGAGAGGGATGAAGACAAAAGAGATTCAGAGGATGAGAGGAAAAGGGGAGAAAAGGGAAGGCAGAAAGGCATTAAGTAGTCAGAGGGAAAGGCCCAGAGGATGCTCATTCCAGAAGCTGAGATTCCAGAAGAAAATACAAGGTGTTAAAATGAGTGAAACACGTTAGAATACAGGGCATGTTGAGCTCTAGGAAATCCAGGGCAAGAGGCAGAAAAAAGTCTTCCTGACAAGGCTAAGTATTGAGTCAGGTCAGATGTGTATGTGTTTACTTCCAAAAGAATCACTAAGATGAACTAGAAACTTGGGTTACCTTTGGGGGAGGGAAGGGATAGAGCAGGAGAGATGGAAGCTTGTCTGGATGCAGGCATGCGTCCATCTTTTTACTTTAGACACTTTTTTTTTTTAATTGGAGGATAATTGCTTTATAATACTGTATTGACCTCTGCCATACATCAACATGAATCAGACACAGGTATACATATGTCCCTTTCCTCCTGAACCTCTTTCCCATCTCACACCCCATCCCACCCCTCTAGGTTGTCACAGAGCACTAAATTGAGCTCTCTGTGTCTACAAAGCAAATTTCCACTTCCTTTCTGTATTACATATGGCAATGTATATGTTTCCATGCTATTCTCTCAATTCGTCCTACCCTCTCCTTTCCCCACTATGTCCACAAGTCTGTTCTCTATGTCTGCATCTCCATTGCTGCCCTGCAAATAACAGGTTCATCAGTACTATCTTTCTAGATTCCATACACATACATTAATATACAAAATAAACAAGCAGCTTATGCAGCTCAATACCAGAAAAACAAACAACTCAATCAAAACAATGGACAAAAGACATAAACAAACATTCCTCCAAAGAAGAGGAATTTCATACATATACATTAATATACAATATCTGTCTCTCTCTGACTTACTTCACTCTGTAAACAGGCTCTAAGTTCATCTACCTCATTAGGACTGACTCGAATGCATTCTTTTTATAGCTGAATAATATTCCATTATATGTATGTACAGTAATTTCTGTATCCATCCACCTGTAAATGGACATCGAGGCTGCTTCCATATCCTAGCTATTGTAAAAAAAAGTGCTGCAATTAACACCAGGGTGCATGTGTCTCTTGGTTTCCTCAGGGTATATGCCCAGTGGTGGGACTGCTGGGTCATATAGTAGTTCTCTTCCTAGTTTATCAAGGAATCTCCATAGTGTATCAATTTACATACCACCAACAGTGCAAGAGGGTTCCTTTTTCTCTATATCCTCTCCAGCATTTATTGTTTGTAGATATTTTATTGATGGTCATTCTGACCAGTGTGAGGTGATACTTAATCGTAGTTTTGATTTGCATTTCTCATTAGAGTGATGTGAGCATCTTTTCATGTGTTTGTTGGCCATCTGTATGTCTTCTTTGGAGGAATGTTTATGTCTTTCATCCATTTGATTGGGTTGTTTGCTTTTCTGGTATTGAGCTGCATAAACTGCTTGTTTATTTTGGAAATTAATTCTTTGTCAGTTGTTTCATTTGCAGCTATTTTCTCCCATTCTGAGGTTTGTCTTTTAATCTGTTTATTGTTTCCTTTGCTGTGCAAAAGCTTTTAAGTTTAATTAAGTCCCATTTGTTTACCTTTGTTTTTATTTCCATTACTAGTTTTGAATCATGTAAATATTTTACATGATCAAAAGGAGGAGGGAAGGCAATCAGTAAAGTGGAAAATAAATGTCAACAAATATATTTGTTTACACAACTGGAAACAAAACTATAAGAGACAATCATATTTCTTCCTGACCTTAACATGTGGTATTTAACTATGTATTCCTTGGATAAAATGAGGTATAAAGACTTACTAAACTTCATTTAGTACCCTTGTCAGTAGTAACAAACTGTTATTATTTTAAAACCATCTTATGTTTGCTATAGGACATGACAGTTATATCACTGTTATTACGACCCAAGATACCTAGCACATGACAAAAAGATATAAGAGTAAAGTTTTTCACCTTCCTGCACAGCTGGTGGCGATGTAAAATGGAGCAACCACTTTGGACCCAGCTTGGAAGTTTCTCAAGGTGTTAAACCCAGAATCACTGTATTACCTGGAGATCCCATTCCTAAGTATCCAAGCAAGAAAATTAAAAGCCTATGTCCACAGAAATGCTTGCACACAAATGTTTTTAATGGCATGACTCTAACAGTCAAATACCTATTAATGGATGAATGGATAAACCAAATGTGATCTACACATTATTTAGCCATAAAAAGGAATGAAGCACTGAAGAATGCTACTATATGATGAACTTCTGTACTACACCATATAGGTATCTGACAATTAGCTTTTTTTGACCATAATGCAACTGCCGGCCTTGACAGTCCCCTCGTAGAAAGCCCTGGCTGACCTGGATGACTGCTCATTTGAGTGACTCCGCTCTTCCCTTCCTGTGCCTATAATTCTTAATTATATTTTAAATTCACCAATAAATAATGAACCAGCAAGCCCCAGTGACCCAAATATCGGCAGAACTCCAGGTCCACATTCTCCCTCTTTCTCTGCTGTGTGGCCCTGGTGTGCCACCTACTCCCAGGGTGCTCAGTAATAAACCTTATGTCTTTAAAGATTCCTGATGGTTGTCGCTGAGATGCATCTTGTAATCACGGTAAGAAGCGCAAGGGCAGGTCCAACCATGGCACTGGCTCATCGGGGAAATGTCTTCGGGGGCTGTGACTAGTGGGGCCCAGGTGAGCCCCTGCCCCAGGCATTCCTAGTCACAGCATCATTATTGATGACAGGCTGAGACCAACGCAAAGCCACCTTAAAAACACAGCGTTAAATGAAAGAAGCCAGATACACAAGGCCACACACATGATATGATTCTATTTATATCAATGTCTAGAAAAGGGAAATTCATGAAAACACAAAGTAGACTAAACAGCTGACAAGGGGACAGGGGAAGGAGGGGATGGACAGTGGGTTTTGAATGGGGACAGGGTTTCTTTTGGAAGTAATGATAATGTTCTGGAATTGGACATGGTAATAGTTAAACAATTGTGAAAACTAAAAATGAAGGTACACTTCAAAAGGGTGAGTTTTCAGCCATAAAAATGAATGAATTTGTGTTAGTTCTAATGAGGTGGATGAACCTAGGACCTATTATACAGAGTGAAATGAGTCAGAAGGAGAAAGATAAATACCGTATTCTAACACATATATACGGAATCTAGAAAAATGGTACCGAAGAATTTATTTACAGGGCAACAATGGAGAAACAGACATAGAGAACAGACTTATGGACAGGGAGAGAGGGGAGGAGAGGTGAGATGTATGGAAAGAGTAATATGGAAACTTACATTACCATATATAAAACAGATAGCCAACGAAATTTGCTGTATGGCTCAGGAAACTCAAACAGGGGCTCTGTATCAACCTAGACGGGTGGGATGGGGAGGGAGATGGGAGGGAGGTTCAAAAGAGAGGGGACATATGTATTCCTATGGCTGATTCATGTTGAGGTCTGACAGAAAACAGCAAAATTCTGTAAAGCAATTATCCTCCAATAAAAATAAATTTTTTAAAAAAAGGGTGAGTTTTATGGTATATAAATCATACCCCAATAAAGCTTCTATAAAAAAGTATTTTTTTAATTCAATGATTTTCAATAAATGGAAGTTTTAATCCAGGTTTGCAGCATTCCTACTGTCTCAAAGATTCCTCTGAAACCAAGGTCATTCTCACCTCTGATCCCCAGGCAACCACTGCCTTGCTTCAATGTCCACAGATGTGCATTTTCTGGACATTTCATATGACAGGGACCACACTAGATACTGTGCCAGGCTTCTTTCACTCAGCACAATGCTCTGGAGGTTTATTCATGTTACAGACACACCAGTGGTTTGCTCCTTTATTGCTGAAGAGTGTTCCATTCTGTCTGTACATTAACGACTTAATCCACATTTAGATTATAGTTCTGAGTTATTATAGAAATCTTTGTGTGAACATGTTTTCCTTTACCATGAGTAAATTCCTAGAAGTAAAATTATAGTATTGTATAGTAAGTTTATATTTAACTTTATATTTAACCTTTACAAAGTGACTGCACCATTTTATATTCCCACCAGCAGTCTATAGTGGTTCCAATTTCTCTGCATCATTGTCAACACTTTCTTTTTGGTTACAGCCATTCTCGAGGGTATAAAGTGGAGCTTCATTATGATAATAGTTTGTATTTCTCTCATGACTCATGATGTTAAACATCTTTCCAGCTGCTTCTCATCTATTCATTTTCTCTGGTGATGTGTCTGTTTCAAATCCTTTGCCCATTTTTCAAACTAGGTTGTCTGTCTTCTTATTGAACTGTAAGTGTTCTTCATAAACTCCAGATATATCTGTAATTAGGAACATGATTTGCAAATATAATACTATCTCCCTGTCTGTGACTTATCTTTTCATTTTCTAAATAGTGACTTTGAAGTTCTAAAGTTTTTATCCTGGTGTTGTCCATTTGTAACTCCAAAAGTGCAGTCTATAAAAGAGCTTTCTAAGAACTTTAGCCTCAGAGAAGGGTGTGAATATTTTCCCCTGTGATTTCTTCTAGAAATGTTATAGCTTTTGCTCTTACATTTAAGTCTATGTTCTATTTTGAGTAAATTTCTTGGTATTGGGTGAGGTAAGAGTCACAGCTCACCTTGTGATAACATAAAATGCATAATATAAAACTTATGATCTTAACCACTTTTAAGTGAACAGTTAAGTGAAATGAAGTACACTCATGGTGCTGTGTAACCGTTAATAGCATTCACATTCATCTTCAGAACTCTTCACCCTGCAAAACTACATCCTCTGAACAACTTCCCATTCTCCTCCTACCATGGCTCCCTGACAACCAATATGGATCATATGTTCTATGATTCTGACTCCTCTAGGAACTGAAACCATGCCTCATAGGATTAACAGAAAGGATTAAATGACTAACAAAAATTCTTGAGCTTGTCTTACAGGGAACAGCTTGTTAAAAACCCCTCTACTTATAAGCCACCCTCACTGGCCAAGCTTGCCTTAAGTATCTTTTGATTCCCTAACCACCCCCTAGGTAACACCTCTGATGTATGGCTCACAGTAATGAGCTCTTGAGATGTTTTTCAGAAACCTGGAGTCAGCTCTCGTCCAGTTTAAGGCAGGCAAGACTGGCTCTAAAAACTGGGCCTGCACACATGTCCCATGAATGACCTTCTGATGTCAGAGGGCCAAAAATTCCACCTCAGATCATGCCAAGTGCTTCTATTTTTGAACATGTATTTCATAAAGAAGCATGTAACTGAGATAGGCCTGCCTATCTTCTCCCTACCTCCAATATCATCTTTCCCTATACCTTCGAGATGATCCCTTGAAGAAGGAAACAGCAACCCACTCCAGTATTTTAGCCCGGAAAATCCCACGAACAGAGGAGCCTGGCAGGCTACAGTCCAAACGGTTGCAGAGCTGGACACGACTTAGCAATTAAACCACCACCACCAGGTTTTTATCCCATAAATATCTCAAATCCCTTGCCTTCAAGGAGGGAGATCTGAGATCTGATCTCCATCTCCTCACTTGGCTGGCTCATGAATAAACCCTCTCTGCTACAAACTTCAGCATCCCAGCATTTGGCCGACTGAATGTTAGGTGAACAAACCTGGTTCAGTAACAGAACCTCATGTAAGTAGAATCTTGCAGTATCTGTCCTTTGGTGACTGGTTTATTTCACTGAAAATGATGTCCTCAGTGTTCATCCATATTGTAGCATGTGTCAGAATTCATTTCTTTTTAAGGTTGAATATATACATACACACCCCATTGTTTATCCATTCATCTCACAGTGAACAACTGGGTTACTTCCACCCCAAAAAGAGTAATTAAAAAAAAAAAATTGAAAACTCTATAATTTGAATTGCAAACATCAATATGAACTGTAATTTTTTTGCTTTCCAAAGATCCCTAGGTCTCTTTACTGAAACAGCCTAGAGGTAATGAAACTCCAGTATCAACTGACGTCCCCAAGCACATTCCCTACTAAAAGGTATAGGTTCTTGGAGAAAAGCTTAATTCCACATCTGGGACAGGAAATACTCAAAGGAGCAATGAGCATCTTCTTGGGCCCAAAATCAAGCAAGCCAGAAAGCCAGCTAAGACTAACAGTCTTTCAAAACTAACAAAGTTTAACAAAAAAGGCTCAGAGTCAAGCTGAAAAAGTTCCCTTTGGCTAAGGCTGGGAGAACATAACCCTCTAAAATACTGACTGCAACTGACTGAAACAAAATGAATGTATTAAGATGTATGAGTTTCTTAATCATATTCAAATTTTCAAAAAAGAAAAAAAAAATCAGTGGGCTTCCTAGGTGGTCCAGTGGTTAAGAATCTTCCTGTCAATGCAGAGGACAGAGGTTCCATCCCTAGTTCAGGAAGATTCCACATGCCGTGGGGCGGCTAAGCTCGTGTGCCACAACTGAGCCCATGCTCCACAATAAGAAGCCCACGCACCACAACTGGAGTAGCCCACACTTCCTGCAACTAGAGAAAGCCCACGTGCAGCAACAAAGACCCAGCAGAGCCAAAAATAAGCAAATAAATAAACAAAAACCAATTCACTGTTGTCACCAATGGAGGTAACTAGGGCACCATCCCCTTAGTGAAAACTGGCAATTAAAGGAAAAAAATTAAGCATGTATCTGCCAAGCCTATCCAAACTGTGTCTCCGGATTACTGAACAGTTCTATTAATGAAGGAATGTTCTTTTTTAGAGAAGGATTGTAAATTCAGAAAACTCCTGCTACTAATATGGAAAGAAAGATAGAGTTAGCAAGTCACTACTTTGTAAATACTGCGAAACAACTGGCTGAAGGGAAGGTCATTATTAAAGGAGGAAAACTATGAGAAAAGATTGATGGGACATTTTCCAACACTACCACCACACCATCACCCCCTGACCCCACCAATCAATCTTTGCATCGTTAAGAGCAAGTCAACCAGACAACGTGCTTCCAGAGGTGACTAAACAAGGCGTAAACAAGAATCCTTGCCCAAAAACATTAATAAATGAATCTGAAGTCTTTAAAGCTAAATTTCAGTTTACCAGAAATGTTGATGACAGAAAATATGTTAAAGTGACGACAAGAAAACAGAGATAAACCTAAAATGAAGGAACATTCTATGGGACAAATGGCTTAGCATCTTTAAAACGTCAATGGGGGGAGAAAAGAATGAATGATGGGTTACTCTGGATTAAGAGACTTAAAGTGGGTAATAGTAAGAAGTGTGTACCTTGTTTGGATTTTGATTTGAAAAACTGCCAACATTAAAAAGGGAAATGGGAATCTGAACAAAGAGCAGGTATTACATGATACCAGGGAATTACTTTGTTAGGTGAAACAGTAGTATTATAATTACTTAAGAAAACAGGTTTTTTAATGCCTAGTGAAGTACATACAGATAAAATACCTGAATCTGCTTCAAAATATTTCAGAGTATTTTGGAGTAAGATAACCATCCCACATCTTAAATTTTCCTTTGAAGATATTTTTAAGAACAAATGACCAGTTCACAAGAAAAGCTTTCAGAAAACACAATGACAAGAACAAGAACCAACAAACAACAGAAAACCTCGAGGCCAACAGACAGTGCAACTGATGGATGCTGGTTATAAATCAAATATTATATTTGAAGACATAAAGCCAAGCTTCATGACATGGCAAGGGTTTGGACAAATGACTTAGCAAGCACATTTGAAAAAGAACTAAAAAGAACTTACAGGAATGAAAAAAGCACATTAATCAAAATCTTTTTAATAGCAAGTTAGGATAAACTGGGGTTCCCTGGGGGCTCAGCCAGTAATGAATCTGCCTGCAATGCAGAGGCCTGGATTCAAACCCTGGGTTGGGAAGATCCCCTAGAGAAGGGAATGGCTACCCACTATGGAGAATTCCATGGACAGAGGAGCCTGGTGTGCTATGGTTCATTGGGGTTGCAAGGACTCGGACACAACTAAGCAACTAACACTAGGATGAATTAGTAAACGAAAAGACAAACTGAAAGAAATTCTCTACAAGTAGTGGGGAGAGACAGGTGGGCAAATGAGAAGTAGGTGACACACAGACCAAGAAAGTCTATCAGAAGCTGCACTAGAGTCTAAAAGGAAACAGCAGAACAGATTAAAAAACGAGGGGAAGGGGAGGCACAGCTTTCCAACAGTAGGTAGGTATCTAATAAGTGTAAAGGAATAATGAAATTAAGTTCCTTTGTCAACTAGTATAAAAAACCTCACACAAGAGGAGACAGGCCGCTGCTGGGGCTTCCTGGGCACTATGGGGCTGCTGGGCTTAGGCCAAGGTGGGACACAGCCCTTGGAGACAGCAGCGCAGAGGTGCTTCTGCCAGGACCTTAGTTCCCCAACAAGGGATGGAAATCATGCCCTCTGAAGAAGTGCCAAGTCTCTAAGAGCTTATCTTAATTCAGATATCATATTCTGGATGCTGGAAGTCCAAGTTCACGGTGACAGAAGATTTGGTTTCTCCTGAGGACCCCTCTCCTTGGCTTGTTAAAGTCATTATCTCCTTACTGTGTCCTCATGTGGCCTTCTCTCTATATATGCACACCACTGATTGCCTTTTCAGGATGGTTTCCTGTGCTACGCAGCTTTTTAGTTTGATGTATTAACTGTGGTGCTGGAGAAGACTTTTGAGAGTCCCTTGGACTGCAACAAGATCCAACCAGTTCATCCTAAAGGAGATCAGTCCTGAGTGTTCATTGGAAGGACTGATGTTGAAGCTGAAATTCCAATATTTTGGCCACCTGATACAAAGAACTGACTCATTGGAAAAGACCCTGATGCTGGGAAAGATTGAGGGTGGGAGAAGGGGACGACAGAGGATGAGATGGTTGGATGGCATCACCGACTCAATGGACATGAGTTTGGGTAAACTCCGGGAGCTGGTGATGGACAGGGAAGCCTGGTGTGCTGCAATCCATGGGGTCGCAAAGAGTCAGACACAACTGAGTGACTGAACTGATTCACTTAGTTAAGTTTGCTTTTGTTGACTTTGCTTTTGGTTTCAAATCCAAAATACTGTCAAGACCAATGTCAAGGTGCTTATCCCCATTTTTCTTCTAGTTTTACAGTTTCAGGTCTTATACTGAAGACTTCAATGCATTTTGAGTTGATTTTTGTCTGTGGTATAAAATAGGAGTCCAGTTTCATTGTTTATGTTATGCGGCTGTCCAGTTTTTCCAACTCCATTTACTGAAGAACCTATTTTCTCATTATATATTCTTGGCTCCACTGTAGGAAACTGACCATATATGCATAGATTTATTTCTGGACTATCTATTCTGTTACATTGAAGAAGGAAATGGCAACCCACTCCAGTATTCTTGGGATAATCCCATGGACAGAAGGAGCCTGGCAAGCTACAGTCCATGGGGCTGCAAAGAGTCAGACATGCCTGAGCAACTGAGCACACGTACACACATTGTTATACTGATCCATGTGTCTGTTTTTATGCCAATACTACACTGTTTTGATTACTATAGCACTGTAATATAGTTTAAAATCAGGAAGTATGATACTTTCAGCTTTGTTATTCTATCTCAAGATTGCTTTGGCTATTTGTAGTCTTTTGTGGTTCCAAATAAATTTTAGGACCTTTTTATATTGCTGTGAAAATGTCATTATTTTGACAAATTCTGATAAGGATTGCATTGCATCTGTAGGTTGTTTGGGGAGTATGGACATTTTAATAGTATTAATTCTTCCAATTAATGAGCATGGAATATGTAGTTGACCCTTGACTAACATAGGGGTTAGAGGCATCAACTCCTGTGCAGATGAAAATTCACACATATTACATTACAGCTGGCCCAGGGTATCTGCAGTTCTACATCCACAAATTCAACCAACTGAAGATTGGGTAGTACTGGCATATGTACTTATTTGAAAAAGAATCCACATATAAGTGTTCCCTGCAATTCAGACTTCACGTTGTTCAAAGGTAAATTTATTTCCATTATTTGTGCCTTTTTTATTAATGCCTTAGAATTTTCAGTGTATATATCTTTCAATTTCTGGTTAAATTTATTCCTACTTTATTCCTTTTGATGAAATTATAAATTTCTTTTTTGATATTTTATTGTCAGTGTATAAACCTCCAACTGATTTTTGTATACTAATTTTGTATCCTGTGAACTTACTAAATTTGTTTATTAGCTCTAGCACTTTGGTGGAGTCTTTAGGATTTTCTATATATAACAACCATCAGCAAATGAAGACAGTTTTATTTTTTCTTCTTAAAAAAATAAATAAAAACTTCATACAAGAGTCATGCACGGGGCTAAATGAGCGGGTACAAGTTTGAGGAGTAAGAAGATACTTATTCAGTCTCATCAGCTCCCAGCTGATACTTAATTACAAATGGAAGAGAGGGTAACCCTGCAGGGGAGAAAGCACAGACACCACCTTCCCCAAGTGAGTCAAGTTCACTCCAGTGCCCCCGATGTGACACTTCAGAAGCAGCAGCAGACAACCCCAAACTGAGGGATAATCCACCAAATGCCCTGGACTCCATAACCATTATGTCTTGACAAGAAAGACCGAGGAACTTTCTGAGTTAATTCTTAGGTAGGTTGATAAGAAGTCTGGGGTCCTCTGGGAGGAGAAGGGTCTGGGGCTCTCAAGAAGAAAAGGACAAACTTTTTTTCTACATTCCTTCATCTTAGTCACATAAAACTGTATGTTGTGGGAGTGGGTCTGGTAAGATCTTTCTATTGTTAGTTCTAATCCCATTATCTTAAAATGTAAATTGTGGAAGTGGGTCTGGTAAGACCTTTACAACCTTGAGACATTCTTTTGATTTACTGTAATAGCCAATTGAAAAAGTACATAGCTCCCTGCTAAGATTAGTGAGGGGGGCACTCTCTGTCCCCCTCCTAATGTCTATGTCAGAAGCTTTCTCTGTTCCTTTCACTGTAATAAAACTTCTGCCACACAAAAGCTCTGAGTAATCAAGCCTGGTCCCTGATCCCAAAGCTAAATCTGCTTCTTCAGAGATCATGAATCCGACACCATTCACTGAAAAATATCATTTCCAGGTTAGACGAAAGATTCAGGACAACCCACTGCAATGCACACTTTAAGTTATTCTTTACCTATCAAGGACAGTATTCCCAAAATTTCTATAAAGAACAGTTGGCAAAATCGAAATAAGACCTGTAAATGAAATAACAACATGGTATTAATGTCAATATCCTGAATCAGTGGTTATGTAAAATATTATTCTCATTGGTAAGAACTGCAGTATTTAGAGATAAAGGAAAATCATGCCTGCAAATTACTTTCAGTTAAGAAAAAAAAAACCTGCATGTACATGGATAGAAAAAGAGGAGAGGAGCCAGGAATGAAGAATGAGAGAAAATAAAGCAGGTCCAGTAAAATTTTAGTATTGAGGAATCTGAATGAAGGGTATAAAACAACTTTTGTATTATTCTTGCAGCATTTCTAAGATCTAAAACTATGTCAAAATAAAAACTTAAATTAAAAAAAACTTTAAGAAATAATGTGTTTAACCTACTATAGCACAGGGAACTCTGTTCAGTGTTACATGGCAGCCTGGATGGGACGGGGAGTTTAGGGGAGAATGATACATGTGTGTGTATGGCTGACAACCTTTGCTGTCCACCCGAAACTATCACAACATTGTTATCAGCTATACTTGAACACAAAGTAATACATTCAATTTTCTAAAAAACAAAGAAATAATGTGTTTGATTTCCAAACTGCTTAGAGAGAGAAAAAGAATAAAAAATTATCAGTATAAAAAAGGCAAGAGAGAAGAAACAAAAAAATAGATCAGGTATAGCAAACAGAAAAACTTCAGTAAGACAGTAAATTTAAACATAAACATATCAGTAACTACATTAATAATCAAGATCAAGAAGTGTTCCAGTTAAGCACAAGGACTGACAGACTGATTTATTAAAAAAAAAAAAAATGATGCTATTTAAAAGAGACACATCTAGGACTTCCCTGGTAGTCCAGTGGTTAAGAATCTGCCTGCCAATCTGTTCGATCAGGGCTCTGGGAAGATTCTACATGCTACAGGGCAACTAAGCCTGTGTGCCACATGCCCTAGAGCCCATGTTCCACAACAAGAGAAGCCGCTGCAATGAGAAGCCCAAACACTTACAACTAGAGAGTAGCCCCTGCTCACCAAGACTCAAGCAAGCCCACGTGCAGCAACAAAGACAACACAGTTAAAAAAAAAGAAAAAAGGGGACGACGAACTAGTTGACAAGCATAAGCTGATTCTCAAAAAAGAGGATTCGACTTTCAAACACACCTCAATTTTGTCTAGGTTCTCCATTTCTACTGCCCTAGACAGCACACCCGCCGTCTCTCATTTGGACCCCTGTGGTCACCTCTGCCCTACTTCACCTATACTTTACTTAGCAGCCAGAAGGGCTTTGAAAACCCCAAGTTAAGTCATGTTGTGCTCTTTTCTTAACTCATCAGCTTCCCAGCCTGACTGGGCCTCTGACATCCTTAGGTCTGTCTCCTCTCCTCCCCTCCCCCACAACCATAGCCACAGGGGACTTTCATTCCTGTTTACAAAGGCACCAAACCTCCCCCACCTCAAGGCCTTGGCAATGGCTGTTCCCACCCTACATGTTCGTTCACCTGCTCCTCCCAAGGCTGGCCTGCTCTGGTACCTCAGACCTGGCAAATGTCACCTCCTCCATGAGGCCTTTCCCAAGCACCCAATCTCACATCAACCAATTTTAATTCCAGGTATAACATAACAATGGCATTTCCTGTTAAGTAGTTTCTTCATCATTTATGTGTCATCTGTCTTCCTCCTGAGGCTGCTGTGAGGATTAGTTTGTAAAGTGCTGAGACCCATGGCTGGGAAGTGCAGACACTGTATTACTGAAGTTGTAAAGTTTTCTTTGTGTAAGTACTCTGCATTGCTTAGGTTTATAGTAATTCAACTGTTTTATTGCCATTGTAAATAAGCTAACTGATAAACAGGAAGCCTACTGATTTTTAGACTGATTTTGGACATGGTACCTCACTGGTTTCTCCTCAAGCCACCACTCTCTTCCCACTACACAGGACACACTAATTAAGTCTACCTGGCTGTCTACTGATGAGTCCCATTTTGGCAACCAATCTGTTCCTTCCACTCCACTTCATCCACTCCTGCCCAACACATATCTACACTCACACTCTGCTCTGGAAATATTACCAGCAAAACCCACCACTAACATCACCACCAGATTCAACCTGAACTTCTCTGATGTAACATTACTTAACCTCTCTGGGCCATCTCATAGGTAACCATTTTTGAGATTTCTTTTTCTGACTCTGAAACACAAATCTCTCCATTTCTCTCATTTCTGATGGGCTCCTCAACCTTCAGCCCCTCCTCCACTGCCCTCACTTGTTCATCACCTGCACACTGCCCTTGGTCCTCTTCCCAGGGCACAATTGCTCTTTGAGCTCACCTGGCTAGACCTACTCAGTGTCACCTGTCCAGACTGTTGAATTGAGACACATGCCTACCCACCTGCCCACCAGCACCTGCAGGGTACCACCATATCCAACAGAAATGTCCACCCGGCCCTTCTTAACAACTCTGATAGTCCTCGCTCACTCAGGAAATGGTACCTCCCAACCCAGGCAGCGATGCCTGGCTCTTCTTGCTCCCTCACCAACATCCAACTAGTTACCAAATCCACTTGCTTCGGACTCTGTGCCTCTTTTCTCAAAACCACTAGTGTACTTAAGCCTCGCCATCACTTGCCTGATGTTGACTGTTCCATCCAAAATTCCTTTGGAAAACACTTCAATGAGTCTTTCTCCACTAGAGGATAAAATCCAAGATTTTTTTTTTTTTTTGGCAGCACCATGTGGCTTGTGGGATTTCAGTTCCTCAACCAGGGACTGAACCTGGGGTCAGGTTCTGTGATGAAAGTTCTGAGCCCTAATCACTGAATTGCCAGGGAAGTCCCCAAATTCAAGTTTTTAATGTGACCCTCAAAGCCCTCTATGATCCAATCTCTACCTATGGCTCTGGCCTCATTTCTTATACTCCATCACCACCATCCCCTGCAAAATCCTAAACTCTACATTTCAGCAACTGTAGTGTTCAAAGTTCACCAACATATTAGATCACTTGAAGCCTCTAAAATTTGCACGCTCCTTCCTTTTCTAGGCTGTCCCCTGTTCACCTCACTTACCTTTCAAATCACAGTTTAAGACTCCCTTATTAACCCCTGAGGCATTTCTTGGAGTGTCCTTATTTCCAAAACTGACCCTGTGCTGTAGGTCCCCACACATTTTCACAGCTTGCTTTCAGAGGACCCCTAAGGTGTCACTGTGCTTGTACATTTTCTTGCCCACCATCCCCACCAGATCATGACACTTCCAAGGCAAGAACGACTTATCTTTGCACCCTTAGCAACTGCCCCAGGATCCAGCAAACAAAAGACAATAAAACTGTTGAATAACTAGCGACAAACGCGTAATTTCCCAAATGAGGTCCCAAAATCTTAGACACAGAAGATAAAAACTAAGAAAATGGGTGTTGAAGAAACTGGAAGATGGATGATTACGTCTTGTTTAACTCAAGGTTCAAGGTATAGAACTGGCAGAAAAGAGACTTAAGTGAGTAAATTAACAGTCTGATGACAAGAAGCGCTTCTGGACGGCCTAACGTTACCTAAAGGAGGCCCAGTGATTTGGCAGCGGGGTGGGGAGAGGGAACGCCATGCAAACGCCAACCCTGGAAGAGACGGATGAGCACAGGTCGGTCTTTACGGAGTTTTTCAGAAACAAAAGAAAATTCCTACTCACCCAGATGGCAGCTGTCCGGACCCTGGTGGCCATCCCCACAGCCAGTTTTGAGTTCCCTGCAAGAGAATGGCACGACCCGATGGTTGCGGGAAGAGAGAATCGTGAAGGACCAGGTCTCTCCGCCGCGCCCGCGCCCGCGCGGGACCCTCTTGATCCCAGAGGACGCGCATTTCCCTTCCCTTGGCTGGGCCCCCTCCTCTCACGCAGCAGAGGCGTTCCCCACCTTCGTCCCCACCTACACACACGCGACTGGGCCAGGGCAGGCGTAAGGGAGGCCAGACTAGTCTGCACAGTCCCGCCCCTTTGATTTTGGAGGGAATCGGCGCGCACCGCTCCCCCGAGCCCTGAACTGGTAGCGCGGGAATGCGGGGGAGACGCGCTCCCATCCGACCTCCTGGATCTTGCAACCAGATCCGCTCGTTCTCCCTCTCGACTTTGAGTCACCCGCTCTGGGCGCTTCGGCGACGGCCCTCGGGCAGCCGAGGTCGGCCGGCACCAGCTCAGGTCACCGCGACCGTCATGAGACTCGGCCCACCGAACAGGGAGCTCCACGGCCGGTGCCGAGTGGATGGCGGCTGCTAGGGACGCACAGAAATTGCGTCAGTGAGACCCACGGGCAGGACAAACTACAACTCCCAGAAGCCTCCGCGGTCATCCCTCCTCCGGGGGTGGCTCCAGCCAAGGACCGCCGGGAGGGGGCGCTGCAGCCGCGAATCGCGGAGTTTCCGGCCCCATCCTTGGGCGGGCGTTTTGGGGACTTTCAATAATACAGAGGATTAAAACAATTGATGGCAATAGCGCAAAGTGAGGAGGGATGTGCGTTGACTTAAAAATATTTTAAGATTCTTGCTTTCCGATGGCAGAAGTACTAATTTAAAATTTAATAATAAAAAGATCCATTCTGTTGTATAAGGGACATTTTCATGTAAATTAAATTTATTCTGCAGAAAAATTAGGAGTGGCATTGTTTTCCCTTGGGGATGGGGATGGGAGAATCTTTTAACTGTCCGGCTTAATATAAAACGGCTAGATTCTCGTATGTGCTTCTGCACTCACTCTGGTTGTTTATGTTGCGTCTGTGGAAGTATATTAAAACATCTGGCCTCACATAAGCATGTCGTTGGAAAAGGACAGAGTATTTTAATATACTTAGATAATTTCAACTCTTAGTAAAAGCTGAACAGGCATAGATCAGTTGCAGTACACCATCTAAAACCAGATAGGTAAACTTTTTCTACTCTATTTTGTTAAAACTCATTGATCTGTCTTGCACTTTGAATGGCTAGTTTTATCAGGCATGATTTTGTAACATCATACATTGGTCATTTGGAAAATATGGGTTCATTGACTAATGCATATCTTCCAGATGTTGACACCTTTCATTGTAAAATATGAAAGCTATTTATCAATATCATCATTGACCTTAAAGTATTGAGAATCTGTGAAGTTCACAGTGGCAGATACAAGATTTCCAAAATTCCATTTTCACTTGAAAACTCTAGTTTTATGTTGGCAAAAAAATTCTTTGTTTCCCTTTATCAGTGACAGCTTACTTGTTTGACTGTTGAGATGTCTGCCACATCCCCATGTCTGCCTCAGCTTTCAGTTTTTCTTTCACTCAAAGTTCAGCTCCTAACTCATATAATCACACAGGTGATTTTCCTGAAGACTACTATTGAATTTCAGGATACATCACAGAATATTTGTTGCAAAGATACTAAAAAGATGTGGTCTCAAGAGTTGAGATTTAATAAAAATATTTTTCACTGCTCCATCAAGAAGCAAACTGGTCTTTTTGAACAATGAGATTGCTATCAAAGAATAGAAAAAAGACTGCTGTCTCACAATACATTTAAATTAATTTTTAACTATTAAATATGGAAAGGAAGGACATGAGTTTGAGCAAACTAAGGGGATAGTGAAGGACAGGGAAGACTGGCATGCTGCAGTTCATAGGGTTGCAAAGTCTCAGACACGGCTTAGTGACTGAACAACAAGTACTATGCTGAAATGTGGAGTTAGCATCCTTTGCCCACTTGTTTGTTAACCAATCTCTGTAATCTACTAAGTTCTCATGTTGTGTTGGTTTTCTGTGGTGCTATAACAAATCACCACAAACATGGTGCCTCAAAACTACACACATTTATTATCTTACACTTCTGAAGGTCAAAGTTTCAACAGAGATCTTTTGGATTAAATCAAAGTGTTGACAGTGAGACAGGCTGGGACCCTTCACTGCAATGCTTGCACCTGGACACACCTCTCCTCAAGCAACAAGGTACAAAGAAACTACGGGACTAAAAACAACTGCACTTCTGGGAAGTTGGGGCAAATTCTGGACAAATGATACAAGGAGACCAAAAAACCCAAATGCCACTTTTGAAGAGCTGGGAGCAAAAGCAGGGTACTGCTCAGGCCCCTTGTTCACAAAACCACCTAAGGGGTGGGCAAAACACCTAATCCAGCCCTCCAGCCCGACTCCTGGTCACACTCCTACTCTCACCCCCTATAAGGAACCAGCTCATACCCACCTCGGGGAGTGAGCAAGGGAACCTATTACCTGTTCTCATTCCTCCCTGCTGCAGTAGAAGTCCGGAATTCCTTGTCTGGCCTCTGATCAATTTCTATTGACTACAGAGACCAAAAACCCTGGTTGGTAACGTCAGGTCTGTTTATTTCTCTCCCTTGGTTCTTGTCTTGTCCTAACAAAGATTTGGAACAATGGACTAATTACAGCCCAGGCAGGATTTCTTGACCCCTGTCTCATTGTAGCAGGATTCAAAACAACAGACTGATTACAGCTCAGTTATAGGCTCTTCCCTGGTGGCTCAGATGGTAAAGCATCTACCTACAAAGCAGGAGACCTGGGTTCGATCCCTGGGTTGGGAAGATCTCCTGGAGAAGGAAATGGCAACCCACTCCAGTATTCTTGCCTGGAAAATCCTATGGACAGAGGAGCCTGGTAGACTACCATCCATGGGGTCACAAAGAGTCGGACATGACTGAGTGACTTCACTTTCACTTTATAGTTCAAGCAGATAGATCTTTTATTAAACAGCAGACAGAACGAAAGAGTGGCATGGTCCCTCTTGGCTTCCCTTTTTATACTCTCTGTCTCCTCCTCTTGGTTCTGCCCTGTGAAAAACACAAATGGGTGTACGCTCAGTCAGGAAAGGGGACATGTCTGGGCATACATGAAATAGTTTTTACATCTTCATCTAGCTGGGGGTGGACTGAAAGTTTTGATAGTTGCAAGTTACATAACAACTGACTATGGTGCTTGTCTTTCCCATAATTCAGTCTGTTAATAATCAGATGTATATATGTATAGAATATTCATGAATGCTTAGGGCTCCTAGCTGCATAAGGTTACTTGAGGACACAGTTGTGCATCAAGGGTGCATGTGCCGGAGTTGGAGAAGCCCCTATGGTTAGTTTGTATCCACTGTGTGCCTAGGGCACAGATGCAGGAGTTGGACAAGTCGCTGTGGTTATTTTGGTAGCATATCTGTGAGCTCTCCTGGGTGTGCCTGGGGTGGGGTTTAGAGATCAGCTTGCATCCTTTTCGGCTAGCCACCCCTAGTTGCTCATCCCTAACTTCCTACCTGACAGTAAGAGCAGGGCTGCGTTCCTTTCTGGAGGCTCTTGGGGAAAATCCTCTCCTTACCTTTTCCAGGTTCTAGAGGCCATGAGTGTCTCTTGGCTCAGGGCCCCTGTCTTCCATCTTCAGAACCAGCAACAGAGTCCTCGGCACGCTGCATCGCTCTGGCTCGTTTTCTGCCTCTTCCACTTTAAGGACCCATGTGATTACACAAGACACACACAACAATCCAGGATAATCTATTTTAAGCTGGGCTGAGAGCAATGTAGTTCCCCTTTGCTGTGCAAGATACTATATTCATAGGCTCCAGGATCAGGATGTGGATTTCTTCCAGGGGCCACTACTCTGCTGTTCTGTTTCTTAGTCTCTTTATTTTGTTCCATTGATAATTTTGCCTCTAATGGGGGTCTGCAAACTTTCTCTGTAAAAGGCCACTGTGTTAGTTTTCTAGAGCTGCCATAATAAAATACCAGAGGGTGGCTTAAACAATAGAAATTAATTTTCTCACAGTTCTGGAGCTGAATGTCTGTGGTACAGGTGTTGACAGAGTTATTTTTGCTGAGGTTTCTCTCCTTGTCTTGTAGCTGCCAGCTTCTCCCCATGTCCTCATAGGCCACCCCTCATGCACTTCTGGGTCTTAATCTCCTCTTCGTGTAAGGACACCAGTCATATGAGATTAGGGCCCAACCTAATATCCACATTTTGACTTAAGAAGTTTAAACTTGAAAGATCATAAGCAGGGACATTCTGAGTTATGGGGAATCAGGACTTCAACACAGGAATTTTGGGGGGATACAATTCAGCCAATAACAATCAGTTAGGGGACTTCCCTGGTGGTACAGTGGATAAGCACCCATCTGTCAATGCAGGGGGTATGTGTATGATCCCTGGGCCAGGAAGATGCCACATGAGGGGAAGCAGCTAAGCTCAAGCACCATAATTACCGAACCTGCACTCATTGAGGCCTTGAGCCACAACTGCCGAGCCCATGTGCTGCAACTACTGAAGCCTCTGAGCCTAGGGCCCATGTTCCCCAACAAGAGCAGCCAGTGTACCACCATGAAGAGTGGTCCCCGCTCACCACAACTAGAGAAAGCCCACAAGCAGCAATGAAGACCCAGTGCAGTGAAAATAAATAAATAATTTAAAAAATCAGTAAGTATTTTAGGCTTTGCGGGCCATCATCTATCATAACTACTGAATTTGAATTCTGCCACTGAGGCACAAAAGCAGCTACAGATACCACATAAAATGAACATGGCTGTGTGCCAGAAAAACTGTGACAGCAGCCAGATTTGACCTATGGTTTGCTATTTGCCAACTTTTGGTCCACACTATGCTTTATCATTGTCCTGTTATTATGTCATTACAGCAAGCCATAACAAGCAGTAGGCCAAACCCCTTTCTTATTGTTGTTCTTCAACAGGGCCTCAGTTCTTCTTCCTCCTTTGGTCTAGCATGTACATTTTAGGCTTTGCTTGCCAAGTTCCATGTAAAGCCTCCATAATAAATAGTGACAGCTGTTAGCAGGCACCTCCATGGGGCAGGCACAGCCATGTCACTATCCAACAACTCTCCTCCTGCCTTCTCAGCTGAAAGAACACTGTGTACATTCAGGTACAGGTTGGCCATACATTTGCGGCAGCCCCCTTTCCAGGTTCAGTGGACAGATGTTGGATTCTTCATCAATTCATTCAATTAACTGAATGAATATTTGCTGAACACCCATTCTGAGCTGCACATCAGTAATTAAAGTGAAGCACTGATGCTGGCAGGGAAGACAGAAAATAGACAGGTAGGCAGATAGAATGACAGATTAAAAGGTAATAAGCACTGTGGAAAAATGAAAAAGAATCAGGTAAAGGGGATTAGTAGTGCCTATGGGGTGGCACTTTTAAATAAAGCAGCATCTTAGTTTCTTAGGCCTGCTCTAACAAAGCCCCATGGATTGTGAGCTAAAGCAACAGAAACCTACTGTCTCCCAGTTCCGGATGGTGCAAATCCAAAACCAAGGTGTGGCTGAGAGGGGTTCCTTCTGAGGGCTATGAGGGAAGGGCCTGTCTTAGCCTTCCTCCTGGACTTGTGGACTCTCTGGCACCTGTGTCTCTTGTCATCTTACCTCTGTCTATATCTTTGTGCCCAAATCCTACTCCCTCCCTTTTTTTTTTTCTTCAAACTGAGGACACTAGTGATACTACTTCAGGGGTCACCCTAAGGTGAATTCCTTATAACTTGAATACCTCTATAAACACGCTTCCTTCAAGTAAGGTCACATTCTGCTACTGGGGGTTATGACTTCAACACATGAATTTTGGGAGGACGCAATTCAATCCAGTCTCCATCCACAAGGCTGTGTGACAAGGGAGCTTTGTCACCAAAAATATCTAAAACTTAATTCCTAATATATGGAGCCAAAAGCAGCTGGCTTTTCTAGCCCTTTGAGACCCCAAATCTGTGGAATCCCTTTCCCCTTCTAGCACCTGAATTTATCCATTATTGGAGCATCTTGATGACCTAGACTACCAGCTGTTTATACACACCATTGTTTTCTTTTCAACCAGGTCCAGTACAGCTGCTGAGACACTAGACACATGGCCAGCTTGCAACTTGTTTAAGGACAAAGTTAACTAAATCAATTTTTTCCACTTCTTGCCATGTAACAAGAAAACCATTCCACAGATTAAATCAATGTGTGCTTCCATAATGGATGAGTATAAAGAAAGTATTTTCTGATTCCCCATGTGCCTACAGCATTGGCGGTTGAGATGCTGGGCCTTTCTTAAGATTACTTGGTTTCCCATTACCCGGAGGAGCATGCCAGGATCCTCAGCCAGATGGGCAGGCAGTAAGGAGCAGCAGAAAACCTGCACATGTTGGAGGCCAAGTGATCTGGGTGCCTCCACTTCTTCCTGGGCCATGGGGACAAGCCACTCTGAACTCGAGATAAAAAGGACACACAAACTGCTGTGAAGACAAAATATGCTGTAACTCATGTGCTCCATGATACTTTAATATGATTAGTTCACTTTCTTCCTGTTAGAATCTAGTTTCCACTTAGTAGCTGTGCCATTTTAAGATACCAAGAAATCAGGGCTTTCCTTGAGGTCCAGTGGTTATGAATCTCCCTGCTAACACAGGGAACATGGGTTTGATGCCTGGTCAGGGAAGATATCACATGCCACAGAACAACTAAGTCCATGTGCCACAATTACTGAAGCCTGAGCGCCTAGCGACCATGCTCTGCAACAAGAACCCACTGCAATGAGAAGCCCACACACCCCAACTAGAGAGTAGCCTCCGCTCCCACAACTAGAGAAAGCCTGTATGCAACAACAGAGACCCAACCCAGCCTATAAAACAAACAAACAAAAAAACGGTATCAAGTCACCAACACAATGACAGTATAAAGATGGAGACCTCTAGAGGATGTTGTTGATGGAGGTCTGAGTGAACTTGTCTCAAGAGCAAATAGCAACAGTAGTGTGTGTTTATTTTTTTATGCTAGAATAACAGATTTTATAAAAACTTCTCCCCTGTCAGACTTTTTCTTATCTGAGGCCTGCCATACTTGATAGCTGTTGTACAAAGCTCTGCCATTTACTAGCTATGTGATTTGGGGCAAATTCCTTAAAATTTCCAAACTCTAGTTCCTGTAACTGCAGGGGGAATGATATTATGCTCCTCATAGGGTTATGGATAGAAATAATCTAATGCGTTAAAGGACTTCATAGACCGGCTATCTCATATTAAGCTATCTATAAGTGAAGTGAAGTGACGTGAAAGTTGCTCGGTTGTGTCCGACTCTTTGCGACCCCATGGACTACACAGTCAATGGAATTCTACAGGCCAGAATACTGGAGTGGGTAGCCTTTCCCTTCTCCAGGGGATCTTCCCAACCCAGGGATCAAACCCAGGCCTCCCATATTGCAGGCAGATTCTTTATCAGCTGAGCCACAAGGGAAGTCCAAGAATACTGGAGGGGGTAGCCTATCCCTTCTCCAGCAGATCTTCCCGACCCAGGAATCGAACCAGAGTCTCCTGCATTGCAGGCGGATTCTTTACCAACTGAGTATTGAGGGAAGCCCCTATAAATGAAGATGAGTTACAAAAAAAAAAAAAAAAAAGAAAGAAAGAAAGAAAGAAAAAAGAACCATTACTTTATTGTTATTAGCATTTGCTTGGAGCTGCAGATTTTCTAGTTTCCCAGAAATCCTTGGTTTTCTAGTTCCTTAAAACAACATTACTGAGCTACAATTTATATACAACAAACTGGATCCAGCTAAAGTGTCCAGTTCAATGAGTTTAACAAATGAAGACAGTCATGGAGCCACCATCAAAACCAAGACACAGGTCATTCCTAGGGATTCCCTTGTGGTCCTGTCTGCAGTCTACTGCTCTCCCACCTGGGCCACAGGTGACCACCTAACTCTCTCCTTTGTATGTTACGCTTTCTAGAATTTTATAGGTGGGAGTGATATAATACGGATTGTACTCCTTTGTGTCTGAATTCGTTTAACCACTTAGACTTACAGGGCTAAACTACAATGTGTTTATCTACCCACATGTTGTGAATTATTATACATGTGTTTAGGTATCCGTGTTTCTTCCAGTTTTAGGCCATTATGATGCTGAGCATTTGGGTATACATTTTTGCATGGACAGGTTTTCAATTCTTCTGGTTAGTTACCTGGGAGAGGAACTGATGGGTCACATAGCAACTGTATGTTTAGCATTTGGAAGACATGTCAAACTGTTCTCCAAAGCGGCTGTTCAGTTCAGTTCAGTCACTCAGTCGTGTCCGACTCTTTGCGACCCCATGGACTGCAGCATGCCAGGCTTCTCTGTCCATTACCAACTCCTGGGGCTTACTCAAACTCATGTCCATAGATTCAGTGATGCCATCCAACCATTTCATCCTCTGTTGTCCCCTTCTCCTCCCGCCTTCAATCTTCCCAACATCAGGGTCTTTTCCAATGAGTCAGTTCTTCACATTAGGTGGCCAAAGTACTGGAGATCAGCTTCACCATCAGTCCTTCCAATGAATATTCAGGACTGATTCCCTTTAGGATGGACTGGTTTGATCTCTTTGCAGTCCAACAGCCTCTCAAGTCTTCTCCAACACCACAGTTCAAAAGCATCAATTCTTCAGCTCTCTGCTTTCTTTATAGTCCAACTCTCACATCCATACATGAATACTGGAAAAACCATAGCTTTGACTAGGTGGACCTTTGTTGGCAAAGTAATGTCTCTGCTTTTTAATATGCTGTCTAGGTTGGTCATAGCTTTTCTTCCAAGGAGCAAGCATCTTTTAACTGCATGACTGCAGTCACCTCTGCAGTGATTTTGGAGCCCAAGAAAATAAAGTCTCTCACTGTTCCACCGTTTCCCCATCTATTTGCTATGAAGTGATGGGACTAGATGCCATGATCTTAGTTTTCTGAAGGATGAGTTTTAAGTCAACTTTTTCACTCTTCTCTTTCACTTTCATCAGAGGTTCTTTAGTTCTTTGCTTTCTGCCATAAGGGTGATATCATCTGCATATCTCAGGTTATTGATATTTCTCCTAACAATCTTGATTCCAGCTTGTGTTCATCCAGCCCAGGATTTCTCATAATGTACTCTGCATATAAGTTAAATAAGTAGGGTGACAGTATACAGCTTTGACATATTCCTTTCCTGATTTGGAACCAGTCTGTTGTTCCATATCCAGTTCTAACTGTTGCTTCTTGACCTGCATACAAATTTCTTGAGAGGCAGGTCAGGTAATCTGGTATCCCCATCTCTTTAAGAATTTTCCACAGTTTGTTGTGATCCACACAGCCAAAGGCTTTGGCATAGTCAATAAAGCAAAAATAGATGTTTTTCTGGAACTCTCTTGCTTTTTCAATGATCCAACAGATGTGGGCAATTTGATCTCTGATTCCTCTGCCTTTTCTAAATCCAGTTAGAACATCTGGAAGTTCATGGTTCATGTACTGCTGAAGCCTGGTTTGGAGAATTTTGAGCATTGCTTTGCTAGTGTGTGAGGTGGGTGCAATTGTGCAATAGTTTGAGCATTCTTTGGCATTGCCTTTCTTTGGGATTGGAATGAAAACTAACCTTTTCCAGTTCTGTGGCCACTACTGAGTTTTCCAAATTTGCTGGCATATTGAGTCAGCACTTTAACAGCATCATTTTTTAGGGTTTGAAATAGCTCAACTGGAATTCCATTACCTCCACTAGCTTTGTAGTGATGGTTCCTAAGGCCCACTTGACTTCACATTCCAGGATGTCTGGCTCTAGGCGAGTGATCACATCATCTTGGTTATCTGGGTCATGAAGATCTTTCTTGTATAGTTCTACTGTGTATTCTTGCCACCTCTTCTTAATATCTTCTGCTTCTGTTAGATCCGTACCATTTCTGTCCTTTATTGTGCCCATCTTTGCATGAAATGTTCCCCTGTTAACTCTAACTTTCTTGAGGAGATCTCTAGTCTTTCCCATTCTATTGCTTTCCTCTATTTCTTTGCATTGTTCACTGAGAAAGGCTTTCTTATCTCTCCTTGCTATTCTCTGGAACTCAGAATTCAAATGGGTATATCTTTCCTTTTCTCCTTTGCCTTTTGCATCTCTTCTTTTCTCAGCTATTTGTAAGGCCTCTTTGGACAACCATTTTGCCTTTTTGCATTTCTTTTTCTTGGGGATGGTCTCGATCACTGCCTCCTGTACAATGAACCTCTGTCCATAGTTCTTCAGGTACTCTATCATATCTAATCCCTTGAATCTATTTGTCACTTCCACTGTATAATAGTAAGGGATTTTACTTAGGTCGTACCTGAATGGTCTAGTGTTTTTCCCTACTTAATTCAATTTAAGTCTGAATTTGGCAGTAAGGAGTTCACCCCGATCTTGTTTTTGCTGACTGTATAGAGCTTCTCCATCTTTGGCTGCAAAGAACATAATCAATCTGCTTTTGGTGTTGACCATCTGGTGATGTCCATGTGTAGAGTCTTCTCTTGTGTTGTTGGAAGAGGATGCTTGCTATGACCAGTGAGTTGTCTTGGCAAAACTCTATTAGCCTTTGACCTGCTTAGTTTTGTACTCCAAGGCCAAATTTGCCTGTTACTCCAGGTGTCTCTTGACTTCCTCCTTTTGCATTCCAGTCCCCTATAATGAAAAGGACATCTTTTTTGGTGTTAGTTCTAGAAGGTCTTGTAGGTCTTCATAGAACCATTCAACCTCAGCTTTTTCAGCATTACTGGTCGGGGCATAGACTTGGATTACTGTGATATAGAATGGTTTGCCTTGGAAACAAACAGAGATCATTCTGTCGTTATTTGAGATTGCATCCAAGTTCTGCATTTCAGACTCTTTTGTTGACTGTGATGGCTACTCCATTTCTTCTAAGGAATTCTTGCCCACAGTAGTAGATATAATGGTCATCTGAGTTAAATTCACCCATTCCAGTCTAGTTTGCTGATTCCTAAAATGTCCATGTTCACTATTGTCATCTCCTCTTTGACCACTTCCAATTTTCCTTGATTCAAGGACCTAACATTCCAGGTTCCTATGCAATACTGCTCTTTACAGCATCAGACTTTACCTCCATCGTCAGTCACATCCACAACTGGATGTTGCTTTTGCTTTGGCTCTGTCTCTTCATTCTTTCTGGAGTTAGTTCTCCACTGATCTCCAGTAGCATATTGGGCACCTACCAACCCAGGGAGTGCATCTTTCAGTTTCCTATTGAACGGTTGTTGCTGAACGATAAGATGCCGGGATTCTTGGCCTCCAGAGGAGAAGAGAAGAATTCAATCCGGAGCCAGAGACAAGGCTGGATCGCTCAGAGCTTTTGTTTAATAAAGTTTTATTAAAGTCTAAAGGAGATAGAGAAAGCTTCTGACATAGGCATCAGAAGGGGGCAGGAAGAGTACCCCCCTGCTAGCCTTCAGCTGGATGTTATATAGTCACTGCTGCTGCTAAGTCACTTCAGTCGTGTCCGACTCTGTGCAACCCCATTGACAGCAGCCCACCAGGCTCCCCCGTCCCTGGGATTCTCCAGGCAAGAACATTGTAGTGGGTTGCCATTTCCCTCTCCAAGGCATGGAAGTGTAAAGTGAAAGTGAAGTCACTCAGTCGTGTTTGACTCTTAGCAACTCCATGGACCGCAGCCCACCAGGCTCCTCCGTCCATGGGATTTTCCAAGCAAGAGTACTGAGTGGGGTGCCCTTGCCTTCTCCATATATAGTCACTAGCAGTCTGTTAATGAAAAAAAGGAATGTCTTAAAACTCAAAATGGCACCAGGTCCCTCATCCATAAGTTGCATTTTGTGATAATCTTGGCACCAGATGATTCATCCCAGGCCATAAAACGATTGACTTGAATCTTGTAGAAGGGCAGATTACCATAAAAATAGTTTCGTTTACACGGATTAGGGGAACAATATCTGAGTATAACATACTGGTTTGTCAAGTAGGTTCTGAGCCATTTGGCAGAACTGACTTGAAGACAGAGTCTGCAGTAAATGCACAGCACATTAACATAGCTTATGCACAGCACATTAACATAGCTTAAGACAAACATTTCCATAAGAAAAATGTATTGGTTAACTCAAGGTTTGAGAATAGTTAGCTTCAGATGAAACCAGGTGTCAATATGGCAACACAGTATTTTAAAGAGAAACCTCCTTTTAAATTTGTATAGAGAAGGAAAAAAATATCACTAGTTTGTTTCCTCCTGCCTCTTAAGAGAGAGAAAAATGCCTGACACTTGCAGCCTACTTCCTCCATTTGGAGACCCCTGGCCTTCCTGCCTGTCATCCTCTATCTTTTTGCCTTTTCATAACGTTCATGGGGTCCTCAAGGCAAGAATACTGAAGTGGTTTGCCATTTCCTTCTCCAGTGGACCACGTTCTGTCAGAACTCTCCACCATCACCCATCTGTCTTGGGTGGCCCTACATGGCATGACTCATAGTTTTTAGACAAGGCTGTGGTCCATGCGATCCAATTGGTTAGTTTTCTGTGATTGTAGCTTTCATTCTGTCTGCTCTCTGATGGAGAAGGATAAGAGGCTTATGGAAGCTTCCTGATGGGAGAGACTGACTGAGGGGGAAACTGGGTCTTGTTCTGATGGGCGGGGCCATGCTCAGTAAATCTTTAATTTTCTGTTGATGGGCGGGGCTGTATTCCCTCCCTGTTGTATGACCTGAGGTCAAACTACGTGGAGGTAATGAAGATAATGGCAACCTCCTTCAAGGTGGCTGTACTATTCTATAATGCCTCCAGCAGCCTATGAATGTTCCAATCTCTCCAATTCTCAATAACTAGCATTATCTTTTCTATCTTAGCCATGCTACCAGCAATGAAGTCCTACTTTCTGGTTTTGACTTGCATTTCCCTAATGACTGATGATGTTGAGCATCTTTACATGGGCTTGGTTTAATTGCCAAGTCATGTCTGACTGTGATCCCATGGACTGTAGTCTGCCAGTCTCCTCTGTCCAGCGTATTTCCAAAGCAAGAATACTGGTGTGGGTTGCCATTTCCTTCTCGAGGGGATCTTCCCAAACCAGAGATAGAACCCAGGTCTCTTGCATTCGGGTTTTCCTGGTGGCTCAGAAGGTAAAGATTCTGCCTACAATGTGAGAGATCCAAGGTCAACCCCTGGGTGGGGAAGATCCCCTGAAGAAGGTATACTCCAGTATTGTTGCCTGGAGAAGTCTGTGAACAGAAGAGACTGGCATGGGTTGCAAAGAGTCGGACACAACTGAGTGACTAACACTTTTCACTTTCTTTCTTTACTGATTGAGCCATCAGGGAAGCCCTTGTATGGGTTTACTGGCTACTTGTATGTATTCCTTTGTGAAGCATCTGGCAAATTATTTTGCACATTTTATCTTACTATATAACTTACGAATTTTAAGGGTTCTTTGTATTCTGGATACAAGTTTTTTGTCAGATACACTGTTAATTAACACTAGTCTATGGTTTTAGTGTTATCGTAATTTAGTGTTAGTGTAATTAACACTAGTCTATTTACCTTTTTATGTTCTTAATGGTGTTTCCAAGACTGGAAGTCTTAAAGTTTTAGTATGTCTAATTTAGTTTTTCTTTCATGATTCATGCATTTTGTTCTATTTTTGTTTAGCCAAAGGTCATAAACATTTGCTTTTGTTATCTTTCAGATATTGAGAAGTTCTAGCTTTTGCACTTTAAGTTTGTGTTACATTTTGAGTTATTTCTGGATGTGATGTGAAGTAAGGGAAGGGTTTTTTCCACACAAATATTGAGTTGTTATACCACCCTTCATTTAAAAGAATATCTTTTCCACATTTATTTTGGTTCTCATGTCAAAAATTAACAGTATTTGTGTAGGTCAATTCCTGAATTGTCTATCCTGTTTTATTGATTTATATCCACCCTCATGCCAACATTTTATTAGTATTTTTCTATAGTACACTTTGAAATTAGGTAATGTAGGTCATTTAACCTTATTCTCTTTAAAAAATTTCTTTGGTTATTCTAGGTCCTTTGTATTTCTGTACAAATTCTCAATTAACTTGTCAATTTCTACAGAAAGGCCTCTGAACTTAAAGATTAGCCTGGGGAGAATTATTCTCCTACTATATTGAGTTTTTCCATCCTTGACCACGGTGTATTTCTCCACTTATAATATGTTTATTATGTGTTTTCTGTGTTCCTGAATGTCTTTCAGCAATGTTTTATACTTTCATTGTATAGATCTTAGTCAATTCATTAAATATACCTAAATATTTCATATTTTTGTATCACTGCAAATAGGATGGTATTTCATTTACAAACCATTCACTGCTTGTACAAATCAATTTTTGTATATTGATCTAGTATCCTGCAACCTTGCCAATTCTCCCTTTTAAAAGTTTCAGTTGATTACTTGTAGGTTAAGAACTTTTGAAGAAAAAACATTCCATCACTGAAGAGACTGTTTTCCAGATCCTAAAAGGAATATATATTCTTTTGAAGAGATTTTGGAAAGAAAAGTACCAAAAAAAGAGAAAAGAGAAGCAAACACCAATTCTCCCAATATGTAGGTTAACTACTATTAATCTTTTGACAAATCTCCTTAAAGTTTTGAGTGAGATTCATTTCAGTTGTTTGAAATTCATTTATTTTATATAGCTGAGCTTACTCCATATATTGACAAGTATTTATCATGCTTTTTTCATAACATCACAACATTTTCCATGTTATCAAACTTTCTGTTTGTGAAACTTTAATGTCTATAAATAACAACTTTTCTATTATCGTTTTTAATATTGCAAATTTTACACTATTATAAGTAATGCTTCAGTGATCATCTACAGACATACATTCCTTAGGGTGTTAATAACAGTAACATTATTATTATTATTAATAGCTAAACACATACAGTACTTCCTATGTGCCAGGCACTGTTTCAAGTACTTTACACATTATTTCACTTAATCCACACAACTACCTTCAGAGGTAGATACCAGCAGTATCTCCACTACACAGTTCAGGAAAATTGAGCCATGGGTTATCGGAAATTCTAAGAGGCACAGCTGAGGGGCTCCTCTTTTACACCCACAGAGAACCACTGCTTGTAATGAAAACCATTTTTGGTAGAACTACATTAAACATATGAATGGTGTTTAATCACTGAGGAGTTACTCAGCCATAACTGAGGCACCAGGAGGTTCTCAAAATGTGAGGGCTAGGCCAACCTGCTTCTCCTCAACTGCACCAGGAGGAAACAGCTGTGACCTCTCACTCCTGCAAGTCTCAGGTCTCTGAAGTCTAAGGAGCATTTCTAGATTTGTCCTGGGAGAGAAAGCAAGGACATCATCCTGTTGTTCTCAATAGTATATCATTCAGCAATCATTGAGCATCTATTAACATATGTACCAATATGTATCATTTACTAGAAAATGGCAAATGATGGTCAGTCCCTTCTCCCACCCCTGCCCCCTACACACACACAAGAGCCAGAATGAAACAGAATTAAAACAGGTTCTCTTTCTAAATCTTTTTTGGGTCATGGACTTAACAGAAAATATGAAGACTAGGATCCTCTCCCTGAAGGGAAAACCTCTGTATAAAAGAGATTGCCTTTGCACACAAGATTAAAAGTTGTTTACTGATCCTCCTAAATATATCCAAACACCCACTGTGGGTGAGTGATTCCTTGGGTGATAAGTTCTAATGTGGGTAAAAGGGAAGACATGTGTGACTAGAAGGGAAATGAGAACTCAGCCAGTTCTTGCCAGCAATTGAGTCGGTTTAAAGTAAATGAGAGACACTTGAGTGGGACAATAAAGTAATATTAATAATCACAGCCAATGTAATGAAACACTTCATACATGTCAAGCATATTCTGCACTGTTTGTATGTTACTCATTTACTACTCACCACAATCCCATGAGGTAAGTGATGTTATCTCTTATCTGCAGAGGAGGACATCCGTAATTCACACACAGAGCAGCCAGGCAGCATGCCCAAGGTCACACAGCAAGTGATGGACAGAGATGGGATTTCAACTTGGAAGTCCAGCTCAAATATACACTCTTGACCACTGTTCTTCATAAAGATATGAGACTACTTTGGAAGGAGGGTTGCCTTGGGTAACACTGTTTATTTTAGGAGCATACTCGTGCTAGGTATTGCCCAGGCACCTGTTCCTGCTCAAATGGAGACCCTTTCTAGTGTGCCCAAGTCTGCCCCTCTTTTAGGTCCCAACATCCAGAGAAGCATTGTGTTTAAGCTCCCTGGAGTCTTCAGCAGCTTTTCCCAAGAAGCACAATTCTAAGACTCCACACACACTTATAAGGGATGGGAAAGTTTGCTAACAGGAGGTTCTCAAGCTTCACTAATAGTGGAATAGAGAAACCAATATCCTTTTTTAATATTTAAAAGTGTCTTCAAATACAGTGACACCGGCTAGACTATAAAACTTATTCATAATTCCATTATCTAACAACTCAATTTTGTTCATTTATCCATATGTTTTCAGTTCTTGCCCACAAGCAAATATATCTAACCTGGGTACTATTGGTAGTAAACATGTTCCTCCTTCACCACTTTTCATTATAAGATCTTCCCTGCTGCTAGCCAAAATATGGTTTATATCAGATGCATAAAACTAAATGAACACTACAAAGTGTCCCAGGAGAGAGGGATGATCAAGTGAAAAATGGGATATTAATTCACTGGAATATCATTTTCTATTGTTACCATAACTATATCCATTTTTTATTCTCCTCAGCAACAGTTCTCATTTGTCTTTTAGAGGTAGTGCTCTCATTTGTTTTGAAGGAAATAAAGCTGGATTGCTTATCAACAACTCACCTACCTAATGGTTCCTTCTCAGTTTTTAGCATTTAAGTCTTGTCCATGAATGCTCCCAGACCAATTACTTTTGTAGGAATTTGGGAAAAGAAGACAATTTGACATACTAAGGTGAAAATTTTGTGTTTTTCCCCCTCCAGGGCCAATTCTCTAGTGCACAAAAGTGTAGGAACAAGACTGAAAGCAACTTCTCTCCTAAAGAAGCTCTCAAGTGCTAAATAAAGTTATTGCTCTTTGGGAAGTAGCCTGTCTTTATGACATTAATATGCATTTTCCCTAATAAGATTTGTCTGGTATCTAATAACATTAGGGGTATTAACAAGTGTTGTCCCACACTGATTACATGTTAGGAACTGCTCTCCGGTGTGAGCTATTTGATATACTATAAGTGGAGAGTTCTGGCTGAAGATGATTCCACACTGATTACATTTATAGGTCTCATCTCCAACATGAACCCTCTGATGCTTAATAAGGTCATTCTTTCTAATGAAGGCTTTCCCACACTGACAACACTCATACGGTTTCTCTCCAGTATGAATTCTTTGGTGCACAATGAGGGCAGAACTCTGGCTAAAGGATTTTCCACAGTCATGACATTCATATGGTTTCTCCCCAGTATGGGTTCTCTGATGTGAGAAAAGGTGAGAGCTTCGACTGAAGCATTTTCCACAGTCTTTACATTCAAAGGGTTTCAGCCCAGTGTGAGTTCTGTGATGGACAACAAGGTGAGATCTCTGGCTGTAAGACTTCCCACATTCACTGCATTCATAGGGCCTCACTCTAACATGAGTTCTCTGATGCAGAATGAGATGTGTGCTCTGTCTGAAAGATTTCCCACATTCAGGACATTCATAAGGTTTCTCTCCAGTGTGAGTCCTCTGGTGCCTAATAAGCCTAGAGCTGTGAACAAAAGACTTTCCACATTGATTACATGTGTACAGTTTGTCTCCTGTATGAGTTCTCTGATGGGTAACAAGGTGAGAGAACCAGCTGAAGGATTTTCCACATTCTTTACACTCATAGGGTTCTTCACCGGTATGAGTCTTTTGATGTCCAATGAGGTGAGAACTTCGGCTGAAAGATTTTCCACATTCCTTACATTCATAAGGTTTTTCTCCAGTATGAATAAGTCGGTGCCTGGTAAGATTAGAACGCCAACTGAAGAATTTTCCACATTCCTTACATTCGTAAGGTTTTTCTCTATGCGTAACCTTTGATATACCAAGGGATGTACCATGAGTAAGAGAATTGTTATCAGGGCATCTGTATGATTTATCTCCTGCTTGAGTTCTTGCAAATTGAATAAGGTGGATGTTTTGACAGAAAGATTGACTGGATTCATTACTGTTGCTTGCACTGCTTTCCTGATGACCACTGAAAACCAAACTGTGTTTCAAACTTTTAGGATTTGAGTCATGTTTACAGAAATACTCTTGCAGTACTAGTTGAGCAGGCAGAAGACAGTTTCCCCTGTACCTCCTATTTTCATATACCCTCTCCTGAGGAAGTACTTTCTTTTGGGTGAATGCCACTTGCCTCAGATGTCTCTCCTGGCTGTCCTGGGGCCTGTCCAACTGACCACCACATGTCCAGACTTCTTCCAGTGACAAATACCAGAGATCACTCTTTGCCATTTTTTCCATTTTAACATCACAGGAGTATTTATCTTTAGAAATGCTCTTACTGAAAGTTGATTTAATTTCAACTGGAGTTTCCAAATCTGAAAGAAATGGAAAAGCCTGCATAACTAAAAGAAGTATTAAGGTCAGAATGGTAGGATGTATGTAGAAAAAAGTATGTTAAGTCCTGTAGTGTTGCTTTCAAATATGGTTTTATAACTTTGATAGAGAAAAAGGGATAGAAGACTCATTGACAGGAAATGAGATGGGCTATAATATGCACATAAAAGGAGCAAAGAGAGTAAGAGAAGTCACAGGATTAGCTGTGACACGTGGGATCAAGATATTCCGTGCTGGGGTGTCAGTTTAGGAAATCCACAGAAGGGGCTGCACTGCCATTACCTAATCCAACTAATAATGATATAGGAACCTAATGTGTCTACTTGCTGCCAAGCCCTCCCATGACGTGAATTCTTCACATTCCTAAACCATGAACACAGCTCTATGTCAGGAAATGGTTCTTATCTATATCACCAAAGCAGTGCAGAATAATTACAGGTCTGACATGGCAAACCTCTCAGAAAGGCCATGTGATAGGCTGGAAGAGCAACTGCACAGAAGTTACCCGGCTTCTAACCTAAGTTTTGCCACTACTAGTGGTGAATTTAGACAAGGTGTGAAACTTTTCAAAAATCATATTGCTTATCTGTCATCTAAGGACCTATAAGATTATTCTGAGTATCATATAAGGTAGGAGTTCATCACCAAAGCAGTAGTTTGTAATGCTCACTGTTGTCATCATTCCCACCTTCTGTTTTGATTCCTTTGTTCTGAGACTTCAAGACTTTATTAAAATTGACCAGACTAACAAAGGATATTAACTCAGAACCTAACTAATTCACATTCTCCTGGACTTTTCGCCCTTCTGCTTATACACACGCATACTACTACAAGTTACTTTCCCTGGTTCAGAGCCTGTATTTGTTTCTCAATGCCTTTTGGCTAAAATGTTTGTTTCTGCAATCTAGAAAAAATCCACAACTTACCCAACACCACCTCTTCCTATATAAGTGGGGCAATACCTATTCTTACCTGACATATGGGGTGAACTGTGTTCTCCAAAGATCTGTTGAAGTCTTAACCCCCAACATTACAGGTTATGACCTTATTTGGAAACAGGATCATTGCAAATGTAATTAATTAAGATGAAGTATCACTGGAGTAGGATGACCCTAATCCCATCTGACTGGAGTCCTTACAAGAAGAGGAGAAGAGACACAGAGACAGACACACAGGGGAGGTGACCATGTGAAGCTAGAGGTGATGTGTCTACAAGCCAAAGGGCCCCTGGGGCACCAAAGTTAGGAGAGGAAGGAAGGATCCTTCCCTGAAGCCTCAGGGCACACAGCTCTGCCCACATCTTGACTTCAGACCTCTAGAACTATGAGAAAAATAAATGTGTTGATTTAAGTCACCTGGTCTGTGAAACTTTGTTTTGGTTGCCACAGGACACTAAGACAGCTGGTAAATAATCCCTGTGCCAGGCTCCTAACTGCCTTCTTTGTACAACCCAATCCCCATTCCCAGTCATAATTTTCATCCTCAACTTTGTTAGTTATTTGTTTCTTCCCCACCCTGATTTCTTTTTTTTAAAAAATGTGATTAAAAAAATACATATAACATAAAATGTACCTATGGCTGATTCTTATTGATGTATTGCAGAAAACCAAAAAACTCTGTAAAGCAATTATCCTTCAATTAAAAACTTTTAAAAATGCACCATCTTAACCATTTTTAAGTGCATTATTCAAGTATTAAGTATCTTCATATTGTTGTGCAGCCATCACCACCAGCCATTTTCATCTTGTAACATGGAAACGCTATACTATTAAACAATAATGCTCCAATCTCCTCTCAACCCAGTGCTCAGCAATTACCAGTATATTCTGTGTCTTTATGATTTTGGCTACTTCAAGTACCTTATATATGTGGAATGATACACCATTTGTCCTTTTGTGACTTATTTATTTCACCCAGCAGACTGTCCTCAAAGTTCGTCCACATTATAGCAAACTGCAGGTATTTACTTCCTTTTAAAGGCTAAACAACAGAGTTCATTGGGCTTCCCTGTGGCTCAGTGGTTAAGAATCCACCTGCCAATGCAGGAAATCTGGGTTTGATCCCAGGTCAGGAAGATCCACCTGGAGAAGAAAATGGCAACTTACTCCAGTCTTCTTGCCTGGAAAATCCCATGGACAGAGGAGTCTGGGAGGCTACAGTCCATTAGGTTGCAAAGAGTTGGACATGACTAGCAACTAAACAATAAACAGAGTCCATTACACTTACAAATACCTCTACCTTGATGAGTTTTGATAGACACATGCCATCTTTTTCCTCTCTTCCACTCCATGCATCAAAATCCCATGGATAAGTTTTTCAGACTACAAATGCCAGCTGGAAAATTCTAAAATGAACACGTATGATGAGGGGTGGGGCTGGGTATGGAAGGACAAGTCTGAGTAAAGTGACAGAAAATACAAATGTATTAAAGTCCTAAAAATATTCCATGTATTCTGTAACATGGGAGATAACCCAGGTGAGTTATCTTCAAAATCTGTAGCACCCATTAATGAACTCATCTGAGTTTCTAAAGCCATCACCCATAATACTTTTCATTGTAATAATGAAGTTCCCATGGCTTGTAGAGTCCCTCAAACTCCAGGTGATTAAGCACATATATGGAACTTTAGTGTTTCTTTGACAATAAATTTTCCACCAAAATGTAAACTGTTGGTTATACAGTTATTTTTGGATACTTGTCAACAGATAGACATCCAGGAAAGCTTGCTAAACTCAACACAGGAATGGAAAAAATACAGACAGGAAATAATAGGGAAATCAAAGGAAACAGAGAACAGTTTTTTCAGGCATGGCTCCAAAGCAGCTGAGGGATCAAGTACTTTCCAATGTCTAAGAGACCTTCCCTGAGACAGGTATTTGATACTGTCACCTACGAGGCCCAGTGTAAAAAAGGTCAGAAACAATTTATGACATTTAAGAGTAGAAACAGGATTTCCCTAGTGGCACAGTGGATAAGAATCAGCCTGCCAATGCAGGAGACATGGGTCCAATTCTGGTCTGGGAGGATCCCAGATGCCACGGGCAACTAAGCCCATGCATCACAACTACTGAAGCCTATGTGCCCTGGAGACCATGCTCTACAACAAGAGAAGTCACTGTGACGAGATGCCTGTGAACCACAACTAGAGAATAGCCCCCACTAGCTGCAACTAGTGCCAACACAGCAACAAAGACCTAGCACAGCCAAAAATAAATAAGTAATTTTTTAAAAAGTATAAACAAAATGAAAGCTCAGAAAACCTTAAAGAACCTGTACTTAACAAGTCAAAAGGTTTCACAATGAACAGGAGGTGAAACTTCTAGGATGACTGAGACTCTGGTTACATCACATGGGAAGCCTGAAATGCAGGGAATGCCTGGTATGTGTGGATGTGTCAGAGGGAAACAGCTGTGGAGGGTTACAGTGTGCCTGGACTGCACTGGGCCTGAGGGGCCATGGTGCCCACAAGGGCAGAGGGGTCACTGGCAGGTGTCCTGGCTGCTCTGCCCCATGTGAAGTCAGCCATCGGCAGCATGATCTAGACCAGGATGGCTGGGCCGAGGAGAAAGATGTCAGGGCACTGAGCTTAGAAACAGAGGCCTGGGGAATGATCACTCACTGGGAACAGAGGAGGAGGAAGATGGAGGACTGCCTTCCATTTCTTAGCCCAGAAGGCTGATCTGTTCTATACAGGGAAGTTGGGAAAAGGAATGATGCTAGGAATCCTCATAATGGTCTTCAAATTGGAGATGTTAATATTAAAATGAATAGGAGTAAATTGAAAAAGAACATTAAATAAAGCTAGATGACACTGAGAAAACAGGTGGTTTTGAGAGCAGCAATTCTGGGAAGGAAGGAGGGTTACGTCAACAAGGACTGGTGAGCTGTCTGTAGCAGTTTTCTACCTGGCAGAAAACAAACCCAGAGCAGGAGTGGGTGATGAGGTCCCAGAGCAGAGCTTACACAAAGCAGCAGAATGAAGGCTATGGGAAGGGAAACAGGACAGGGAAAGGACAGTCAAAGATGAGAAGTAATTCTGTGATAAACAAGAGGGTGCAGATGCTAGAGCTAGTGTTAAGAATCAAGAAAGCACTATGAACAGGGCTGGAACCAAGTACATCCACAGAAAGAAAATTTTCATGAATGCAAATTGAAATGTGACAAGATTGAAGAAGGCAGCGAGCAATGGGGAAACAGAAGGTAAATAAACTCAGTCCTTGTCTTTGAAATGTGGAAAACTAGTGACCACTGTCACCAGTGATTCCTGCAGCAGGGGGTCTGGTCCTTACCTGGATGGGTCCCTTGGTGAATCTCTCTCTCCACCAGCCACGGCTCCTCCCCCTTCTCCAACCGCAGGATCACATCTGGTTTGGGAAGCTGATGCCCTATTTACAGTGAAAGATAAAGTTACTGGGCAAGGGTTAGGAGTTCTGGGCTAGACACAAAGAAACATCCCAGTTCAAGCCCAACTCCTGACCCTTCAACAGTCCTGTGGGGGCTCTGAAGAATAGACAAGGTAGGGCTACAGAGGCAGCAAAATATACACTTCTTAAAATATACAACATATAATTATATACAAAATATACAATTTATTAAAATTCAACAAATCAAAACAATTCCCTACCCACCGCACAAAGAGAGGTCGGTCTCACCTAAAGACACCAGGTTTCTGTAGTTTTCCAGCATCACATCTTTGTACATGATCTGCTGAGTAGTGTCCAGCAGTTTCCACTCTTCCCTGGTGAAGTTCACAAGTACATCCTTGAAGGTCACCAGTGTCTACAACATGAAGCAAATTTGAGCCTGATGTGTATCTCTGCTCCCCCACTTTCCCAAATATTAACAGAAGATTAGGCAGATAGCCCTTGGGTAGCGGAGGAGTATAGAACAGAATTTATTCTAGGAGTGAGTGCTATATATGTCGACTTCTGGTCAAGCCCTAAACGGAATGGTATTAAGTATGCACTGTCTAGAAACCAGCTTCATGTTACACTTTAGGTTAAGAAACTGTCAGAAACACTCTCATTTAAATCAAGTATGTTGTAAACAGCTAAAGCAAGGAGAATCAGTTAATCTACACTTAAGTGAAATAATTAGAACCTAATACAAGGCAGGAAAAGAAGGGAAAAACAGTCCTGAATTCAAGTACAACTTAATGCTTAAGACACCAATGTAGCCATGTTTCATGACCTCAAATAATTTCTAAAACATTTTTCTTAAACATTGGTAGGCATTAAAAATGGAAAAGAGCTTATATTTTACAGTAACAAAATAACAGATACAGAAGCAAGGTTTTTATTAGCCACATCAAAAAGAACTGTAGATGACACATAGAAGGAAAGAAACCCATTTGAATGATTGAGTGTTTTTCATCAAAGATCTGGGAAGATAAAAATATAGTGGAATAGTGGGCTTTTTTAATGTTGAAAGAAATGAACTGTCATGCAAGAATTTCAATACTAGGTGAAAATATCTTTCAGGAATGATGACAAATACATTCTCAAATAAAGTTAAACAAACAGGATTTGTTACCAGCAGACCAGCTCTAAAGGTATGCTAAAGGTAATTCTTCAGGCAAGGAAAATAACACAAGAGAGAAATTTTACATCTCAGGAATGACAGATAAGAAAGACAAAGAGCAAATATTTGGGGACTTCCCTGACGGTCCAGTGATTAAGACCCTGGGCTTACAATGCATGGGGTGTGGGTTCCATCCTTGGTCGGGGAATTAAGATCCCACATGCCATGTGGCGTGGCCAAATTAAAAAGAAAAAAAAAAGTAAATATCTGGGTAAATACTGTAGACTACTTTTCTTAAATCCTTCAAAATATGTAGGACAGCCCAAAGCAAAGGCTATGTTCTCTGGTGGGGTTTTCAATACACATAAAGCATGAGGGGGTGATCTAGGGGAAAAGCTGAGAGAGGCTGAAGGAGGGTTCCCCATCCAGCAACTCTGTCCCCAGAGGAACCACCCTCCCCCGGGCTCTTCCTGTCTTCGTTTTAGTTACTCCTGGATAATTACACAACTTATCCCCAAGCTCCTCCAAACAGTTAGTCCCCAGGCAGAATCTAACAAGCCAGCCCCACACCCAAGACCACCAGGGACCAGAGAATCCCTCAAAAAGGCACCGGTATCCCCAGTTCTGTCATCATCTTTGAGGGAGAAAGCTTGCTATGTGCTCAGTTCCTCACTAGGGACAAAGCATCTCATCAGAATCCTTGATAATCCACACATTTCTGTTCAAGCTGTGTTTCTTTGATATGAAAGGAAATAAAACAACTATAAATAAAGCAAACAAAATAGTGCCAGTCTGCAGGGGGAAGTGTCTGACATATGGATCCCTTAAGAACCCTTAACCAAAAATGGATTCCCAGTTGGAAAACAAAAAAGAATGAAGGCAGCCCAACTTACGTGGGACCGGGCAGTTAGCAACTCAGCCTCCATGCCCTCCTTGTTCCTGACAGAACTTCCTGAGAAGCAGGAGATATCGAGCAAGTGAAGCTGTGGGAAAGGAAGAAACTTGAGGAGAGGTGCTGTGATCAGGGGCTTGTTAATCAAGAGCCTAGATTCCTTCAGACTAGCTGCATGTACCTACACACAACACAGCGGACATCAGACTGTTCCAGAAATACATGTACAGTGACCGAAACTCCCAGGAGTAGGAAGAGCTCCAAAGACTGCCTCCGCTCCACAATCTCTAGACTTCTGTGTTAAATTTTATTTGGAATTGAATGGTTCTAATACTATATTGAATCCTCTCTCTTCAAAAAAAAAATCTCTTTTATTATTCAAGTATAGCTGATTTTCTATGTTGTGGTAGTTCCAGATGTACAGCAAAGTGACTTAGTTATACGCACACACACATATTCTTTTTCAGATTTTTTTCCCTTATAGGTTAAAAGGAAATCATACCACAGTTGATTGAAATCATATGTCTATGTCTGGTTTATTTGCTCAGCATAATGTTTTTGTCAACTACAAATTGGCACTTGTCATCTACCTCTACAAGGATTAAGTCATATCCTGCTGCAGCTGCTAAACTTCAACACTCCCTGAAAGGAGTTCAGGGTGGAAAGCAGAAATGAGGTACTCTGTGCTTGGTGGGGGCAAAAACTGACAGGAGACATCTTCAGTTGGATATTTTTCAGGAACAGATTTAAGGAGCCCAATTCTTGTTTCTCTTCAAATCTAGAAAGCACCGAAATCCTTCACGTTGATGATTGTTCCTCATGACTAGCAAAAGCTTCACCAGACTAGCAGAAGCCTTTGGGAAGATATGTACTTGATTGCATGCATTCCCCCTTCACCAAAATCACAAATATACTGACTTTCCCCCCTCTTTGGAACAGTTTCTCAGAGCGATCTCAGATGCTGTCTCCCGGGCTCCAGTCCTCGTTTTGTCCCAAATAAAACTTAACTCACAACTTTCATGTTGTGCATTTTTTCAAGTTGACATTTTGGTTCATGCAAGTTGTAGCCTGAATCAGCATTTCTCTCTTTTTAATGGCTAAATAATACTCCTCTGTATAGATTCACCACATTTTATTCATTCATCTGCTGATGATTATACCTAAGAGTGGAACTGCTGGCTCATACGGTAACTTTATGTTTAGCTTTTTGAGGATCCACTGAACTGTTTTCCATAGTGACTACATCATTTTACTTTCATACAAGCAACGTACAAGGGTTGCAACTTTCCCACATGCTTGCCAACACTTATACCATCTTTTAAATTACATACCATCTTAGTAGACAGTTAACTTTAGTTGATGCCCCTAATGTGACTAACACTCTTTTAGCTAGCATTATGGATGGGCTTCCTTAGGTGGTGAAGGGGTAAAGAATTTGCCTGCCAATGCAGGAGACATAGGAGATATGGGTTTGACCCCTGGGTCGGAATATCCCCTGGAGCAGGAAATAGCAACCCACTCCAGTATTCTGGCCTGGAAAATTCCATGGGCAGAGGAGCCTGGCGGGCTACAGTCCATGGAGTTGCAAAGAGTACAACATGACAGCATACACACACATTCTGGACGGCAACCTGTCTTCCCTTTTACTTTGTTTTCTTTAACAGTATATTCTGTATGTGAAGTATAGATAAACTTATATTTGTCACCTTCCCCATATACTTTGGGTGGGATCTATATAATTTTGATGTCAACCTTTTTGTCAACCCCTTGAGAAATGTCAACCTCTTCTTTGACATTCATACCAGATGTTAGATTATGTACAAATTTGATTGTTTTAAGTGCTCTAGTGTCAAGAGAAAACAAAAAATATAATAATTATGAGATGAGTCTGAAAAATAATACTAGTTTAAACACATACACACTTCCAGTTAAACTATTTGATTAAATCAACAAAAAGAGAAAACTCAACAACTGAAGGAGCTAGAGGTGCAGTTTTTTTTTTAAAAAAGACCAACACAAACTTGTTCGATTTTAAACACTGAAAATACTAATATGACACGCAATTCTGAGGAAGATAAATGATAAAATAATTTCAATAAGTAAAAAGTTTTTAAATGAATATTTCAGAGTAAGAAATAGAAAACGGTCCAGCTCTTTTTGCTACGAAACTTATTAAAAGTAGACCTATTTTATCAATGCTTGCAGCATATAACTTTTACAGTATCCACGACTAGAATACAGTAATACATATATATATTTCAAAACCAATATAACCACGTTGGATTTCTTTTATGAATGTTAACACATTCACAGTTAAGAAATTTCCTGCTGTAACAAAAAAAGAGCATGATCAGATCACGTTTAGCAGACGCTGGAAAGGCTAGATGCAAAAATTTAAACCTCTGGCCTCAGTTGGGAAGAAAAAGGAAACAGGAACAGAAGAATCGTTATTTCTCATGTCTGAGACTATGTGGCTCGGACTCCCCAGATCCGTCCGGCGCAGCGGGCATCAGGGTCCAATCCCACCATCGTGACCGCGCGAATCCAAGGGGCTCCGGGGATAGGTCAGCCCAGGAAGACCATAGGGAAGAAGCATTGTTGGTGAAATGACCGTCCACCTCAGGGAAGAGGCGAGCAAACCGCGGTGCCCGGTCCGCTAGGAAGCAAACCACGTCCAGCCCTCCCGTGCATACCTACGATCGGCACCTGCGGGCGCAAAAGAACCGTCACAAAGGCAGCGGCTCGGCGAGCTAGCCCACAGCCGGGCTCCCGCGCCTCGCAGGTCCACAGGGCAGGCGGCTGCAGCGCGGGCCCCGCCCGGCCTCCTGCTTCGGCCCCCGCAGCCCACGCAGTGCCCCAGCCCCTCGCGCACGCGCTCCACGTCCACTCACGACCAGCCGAGAAGCGTATCCGAACGCAAAACCCAGGGACGCTCCGCAGGGTGGCGCGGGGGCTCATGGGAAATGTAGTCCTGGCCCTGGCTCCGCGGCCAGGGGAGCGCGCGCCCGTATCCTGCGGCTCCCGGCTGAGAGCATCGGCCCGGGTTCCTGCACCTCGTGCTCGCTGCTCCCTTTCCACCGCGGCCTGGTGGTTCCAGCCCGAGAGGCGTGAACCCTGAGGACAGGTGAGCGCGTAGGTTCACGGACCTCGGAGGAGATGCGGTTAGGGATAGGGGACAGGGGGCTGCCGGATTCGCCAGGCCGTCGGCCGTGGGTAGGGGGCAGCGTTCTTGCGGCCCGGGTTTCCTGGGACAGACACAGGTTCGGGGTCGGTGTTTGGGGGTGAGCAGCACCAGGCGCTGGGGAAGAGTCTGACTTTCTTCCGTGAGCGAGAGGAGCAGGGGTGTCTAGCTTGTACTTCTTACTTTATTCTGATGCTTTTTTTCAGTCAGTCTTAACACCTGTCAGTTGAAAAAAAAGAAAAGCATAACCTAAAAGTTGAGAATTATATATATTTTTTAGTGGGTGTACTGTTGAGAAATTAACAACAGGGAGCAGCCTCTCAGCTCTGAGGAACCTTCCCAAGAGGTAAGGGGGAAGCCAGGGTATACAGATTTGCGACAAAAGCCAGGTAGAACATAAAACGAAATTACGTTAATTAAAGAAAACCAAACATCAAGTTGATGATCTTAGCACATTTTTATGTATGGGAAGATGTAAGAGTCTGGGCTTATTGAAAGCATTCCTCTGATAAGGATTTTAACTCTTCAGGGACAGTATCCTATGTTTCTCCATCCTGAATCCCCTTCAAGGGTGGTGATCTGCAGTGGGCAGATCACCTGAAGGCTGCAGCATTCTTTGCTGATATGGCAGATGACATTCTTTTAACACAGTGCCTCCTCTTGGTCATAACATTTCATGACCAATTTTTTTTGACTATGCTGTGGCATGTGTAACCTTAGTTTCTACACCAGAGATAGAACCCCTGCAGTGGAAATGCGGAGTCTTAATCACTGGATCATTGGGGAGTATGCATGACCAGTTTTGTCCACTGTGCTGGGAAGGCTCTCATTCCTAAATCAGGAGAAGATTCTGTTGATAGGCCATTTGATGAGCTGAGGGTTTTTGTTTGGTCCTTGGTGGCTCAGATGGTAAAGAATGCCTGCAGTGCAGGAGACCCAGGTTCAATCTCTGTGTTGGGAAGAACCCCTGGAGAAGGGAATGGCAACACACTCCAAAATTCTTGCCTGGAGAATTCCATAGACAGAGGAACCTGGCAGGCTACAGTCCATGGGGTTGCAAAGAGTGGGACAGGACCGAGCGACTAACACTTTCACTTTTTCACTTTATGTTTTTTTGGATTAGACCCTGTTGATCATCTAAAATTCTCTGGATTGCTTGTATTACTAGTTTATTATGATCCAGTAGATGTTTTCCCTTGTTGCTTCTAATTGTATTTAGAGTTGTACTATTACATTAATTATGTGTAGAGTTATACATATGATTAACTATTTTGAGATATTAATTTTGTTGGAGGCCTGGTAACATGTTGTGTAATGCAAGAGACAACAGTCTTGTAAAAGAGAATATAATACAACTGGTAACATTAATAGTGTAGCAGAGAGAGACACAGGCATAAATAATTTGAAAATGAGAGAGAGCAAATTAAAACAATGGTTAGTATAACTAGTTGTAATCTTGACATAATAGGCCAAGTCATCTGGAGTCAGTCAGCTGGAGAAGCCAAACTATGGAAGGATCAGGTAGAGAGAAAAAGATAAATGTTTTATTTCTGTTTACAAAAGTATTCTTCTTAGAATGACATGGTCAAAGGTCTGATTACAAGGCAATTGACAAGAAACTTGCATATTTCTGTGACATAAAACATTTTAATAACTAGAATTATGACTGGTAACATTATACCAGGACTTTGAAGCATCTCAGAGTTGGCTAAAGGTCTAAAGAACTTTAGTTAGAATTTGACATGTACAAAACTACTTTTTCAGGGCTCCTTTTCTACAAACTTTCCAAAACTTTCTGTTTCCATATTAGGTTGTCCCTTATTATTATTTTGTTTATCAAGAAATAACCAGCTATAGGACAAAATCACCCTTATTTCCCCAACAAATTCACTCCTATTCTTCATGCTTTCTTTTACTGAAAACTTACATTCTAATTCCCTTGCACATTAAAATGCTTTCCTTAATATTTATTAATTATATTTCAGTTTTAACCCTTAAAACCTTTATCTCTAGGGAAAACAGACATGCAGCCTGTAGTTGTGAACTGTTTGTCATAGCAGCATTTCCTGGTTGGCAAACTTGGTATTTCCCATAACCCCTAGTAACATGTATTTTCTGATTTCTTTCTTCAGTGTCTTATAAGACATGTGTCTAAAAATCCCAAACATCTTTAGTTTCTGTCTCATAAGGAGACAAAAGGAGGTAAATTTAGACCTGTTTAGCAATTATTGTTCACGTGTTTTATCTTAACCTGAAATGACCTGGCTATTTAATGAATTCCCATCATTTAACTGAATTTAGCAAAACTCAAATTACTAAAAATCAGGAGAAACTATTTTAGATACATAATTATTCCTAAAGAGTTCACTTGAAAACTCTTACCTCATTTGCTTTTATTTTATAAGTTATGAAAATACCATCCTACCAAGTTAATTTTTTGCTGGCAAATCTGCAACAGAAATAACATGAACATATTGACCTTCAATAAACCTAGGTGTAATAAAAATAAGACAAGTCTTATTTTATAAACCAGCAAGCTTAAGCTAGCTTTAATACCAGATGTTAATTAATATTGAGTATTTCTTCTAGATCATGTGAGCCTTGAATTCATTCTGACCAGTTTCTTTTATATTTTGAAATATTTAATTTGTAAGTGCTTACTTATAAGCCAATTAAATAGAACTCTTTATAAGTTTAATTTTGATAATATTTTCTGGAGATAGAGACATCTATATGTATAATGTGTACACACACATATAAATAGACAAAACTAGAGATCTCAAAGCATCACTTTAAAAACTTTGTTCTGAATCAGGTATTACAATATAAACTTAGTTTATAATTAACAGTGGGAATAAATTAAATTTGCTTGCTTAGATGATTAGGCTTTATTATTTGTGGAAAAAGTTTTAAAGATTTCTGTTTGTCCTTAATAAACCTTTAAGTATGAATCAGATTTGGGGTGAGATGATTTCCAAATAAACTGAAAATTAAGAGTTCTGTGTACTATTCATAGAACTTTAGGGTTCACTGTCTTTGAAGTCTTGAGTAAGGCATTCAACAAAGGCCCTCTGAGTGCACAGATTAGACCCAGAACAAAATCTGTTACTAATTTTATTAGCTCCTGAATATCGGCCCCAGTTTTTACTTTATATTGTATGACTCTATTGGTTTCCTTTAGTATGTTTAATTAATAGTTCTTGAGGGGCATAGCTACATGCTACTTTATAATAACAATACCCAGCAGGGGACACAGTACCCATTGGTCCCCAACAGTAAAGGAAGCCTATCAACAAGTCTTGGTCTTACAAGGAGTCATGGAAGCTTTGCCTTCTTTTATCCCCTGACCTTTTATCTGTTTTTTTATGAAATGCTCTGGGGTCCCTAGTAAAGGGTTGAACTAGGGGACTCAGGCCTTTTTTGGTCAATCTTTTAACTTGGTTAATTGGCCTGTTGCCCCAAGTAATTGTTGGTCAGCTATCTCAGTGTAATTTTTTCCAGCCCTTTGTGTGTGTGTGTATGTATTTGGTTTGGTCTCAGTGGCCTTGGGCTGCAACAGCTTCAGTTCCTGGACAGAGACTGAGGTTGAGTTGTGGCACTAAGAACACCGAATCCTAGGGACTAGACCAGTGGTCAGTAGCAAGGCCCTGGCGCTTCAGCTTTGCAGAAAATAAATCCCACAAAGATGGAAAGTAGTGAAACAAGTTAAATGTTTATTAGGAGGAAAAAAGAATCCATTACTTGTGTATAGACACATGGGTGGACTCAGAGAGTTGCACCCTTGGGGCAGTTTAAATCACTTACATGGGGCATTTCTTCTGGTTTTCCTTTGGTCAATCCTTTTTGATTTGCCTGATTTGGAGTACATATTTGGTATGTCTCAGGATCCTCCCATGTATCTCTTAGCCAAGATAGGTGCTTTACAGCAGAGGCCTATGGGTAGTCAGCATCATTTGCTATGGGATGGCGCCCCCTTGTTTACGTCGCGTGAGGAACTTTTCTGTGTTTGTGTAGTTGGGGAATCCTCCTGACTCTAAGAATGAAAAATAAATGGTCACTTATCTTTTGTCTGGCCAAGGTCCAGCCTCCTCAGTTGGCCTGCTGTTTTCGTCTTGGAGTATGGATCCACAGAGAATGAATTGTTTGCCCTGAGGGCCATCTATCTCCTGCTTCAGGGTAAATAAGGTGGAGTTGTTTGGGGCCCTTTAATGTTGGGGACCAATGGGGGTCCCTTTGGCCCATCCAACCTGAGGTAGTATCGCATCAAAACTTTTTAATCCTCTTAATGTCTGTTTTATTTATCCCATTTCCTTTTTTTTTTTTTTTTGCTGCCACCGCCGCCTCCCCTCCCCTCCCCTCTATTTATCCCATTTCTTAATAACCATTGAGAGATTTATCTTTTGGGGGATGAGTCACTTTAAAATTTCCACCTTGTTAGGAAAAAGTTTGTAGACTTTCCCTTCATTTTTAAAAAATTTCCTGTTAATTTACCTAATTAACATTAATTTGTTTTTATTAGCATCTGTAAGATCCATTGAGAGGAAGCAGAGGCCACAAATAAGACTTTGCAAACTGGTTTTTTGCTTGTTTTAAATTAAAGGAGTTCTTAGGTTAATCATTTTATATATATGTGTGTGTGTGTGTGTATGTGTGTGTGTATAAACAATTTTATAATTTTTCCTCCTTTTGATGTAGTTTTATTTCCCCCCATAAGTACCAATAAAACAACTGTTAATAATGAGCGCCCTCTAAAAATTTACCAGTTTAGAAGTTTCTTCCATTTAATGGCTCCATCATCTGGCTATTAATGAAATATATGATAGTAGTGACCCAAACTAATAAGATTCAAGAGGCTTCCCTACAAGATGGCGTAAAGGATGCCACATAAGCAAGACCCAGAAGGTTTACTCCCAAAAATAGTTTAAGAAAGTGAAGGTCTTCATTGTACAGACTGACACAATGAAGGTTAAGGTGGCAAAAAGCCCCTAACAATTGGTACAGCCAGACGAAAGACTGACCAGAACCCCAGTCTATTTGATTGTCACCAAATGAACATGATTTGTGTGCCTTTTGGATGGCAGAGACCAAGTTCTCAAGTCACACACACATATACCACACAAGAAGAACAGGTAGAACATTTAGTCTCAAGGACACAGGAAAGAGAAATGCAGGTTCACCCTAGAAGGGCTTTTATCTTTAAGGTCAGAATTCTGAAAAGATGTATTATCAAACTAACTTTCTCTAACTTAACCGTGTATGCAGTAAAAGGGCCCCATCATAGTCATTTTCAGGGTGAGATTTCCTTTACTCCCCAATTAAGTAGGTTCTTGCAAGTATGAACTCTATATATACATAAATCTGGCTAGGGTGTTAGTTGGAGGTTGGCTTTCTGATTCCCCTAGCTTATCTGAGAGAATCTATTTTCCATTTTAAAGTTGAATTCGTTGAGGATAAAATTTACCAGTGAAATTGTGTGTTGGACCTGTGTGCTGCTTATGAGCTTAATTCCTCTAGGTTTTTACCCCAGAGTCTTCTCTGCTCCTCTAATATGTCTCAGTTATCCCTCTGGTAGTAGAAGACCATCATGGTGCTTTGATCACAGAGTGGCTAGTTCTTATTTCTGTCCCCAGGAGAGCAAGTTTTTAAAGTTAAATTGAATGGATTTCCCTATAGAGACAGCTGCACACTGTGAAGATTTGCCTTTACCACTCCTGCAAGTTTCTCAGTTGCCAGAGAAAGTCATTGCTGACCATGAGATGTCCCTTCTTCAGAGCTGAAAACTATCATGATGTTTTCACTTTTATTCTGACAAATTCTTGCTAAGGTAGCCTTTTGAGGAAAAACATCAGGTCAACCTCCTACCTAACCACTCAGCCCAGATTACTCAGTGTCTTTGTTTTTTTTTAGTGTCTTTCAATTGAAGAAATCCCACTGTCTTTCATCCTGGGTCCCCCAGGATCTTCCAACTGTGGATGTCAGGTGGGGTGGTGGTAGTGGTAACTTTTTCATAGTGTCTGTCAACCAAGCGCCCCTAGTATCTTTCACCTGGTAAGCCAAGTGCCTGTTATGCACCCCCAAATAAAATGCAGGATCATCAACAAGTAGTTGGGAGAACGAGGAGAACCAGGAGGGACTCACCCATATTCATTTGAACTCTTTGAGGAGGCAGATGGGCACAGGAGGCCTGTACTAAGACTCTGGCTCATTGTAGAGTTCATGTGAAGGAGAGAAGTCAACTTTGGGTCCCTTAATTGGTTGCCAGAACTGTTAACTGAAAAAAAAATACACAACCTGAAAGTTGAAAACTATATTTTATTCTGCGGATTTTCTCAATAGCTTTGAGAGATTGATCCAAAGAGAAGGGAGGAGCCAGGATACATAGGAGTTTTTATAAGAAAGACCTGGTAGTCGGAACATCAAAAAATACTGTTAATTAAAGAAAACTAGATAGTGTTTATGAATTTAACACTTTTTGTGTATGGGAAGATGCAAGAGTCCGGGTTTATTGTAATCATTCCTTTGCTATGCACCTTATCTATCTAGGGTCAGTATAGTGCATTTCTCCATGCTGAATCCCCTCTGAATACATAGTCTAGGGTGGCTGTCGTGGCTGATATCTTGAAGGCCACAACATCCTTTGTTGTGACATTTTGTCCACACACCTTAATCCATTACTGGGCTGTATCACAGTAATGAGATATCGTTTCTCTGTGGCAAACTTTAAATTAAAGAACTTAAGATCATATGAACGTTATTTCAACAATGAGTCAAAGAAATGAGCTGGGAGGGGGGTTAAGCATTTATGAGATGACAGAAAATTTTGAAGACTGTCTGGTGTATTTGACATTAAGGAATTATTGCTAGTTTTGTAGGTGTGATAATAATATCTTGGTTATGAGTTTTTAATTTCAGAGATAAATTCTGAAATATTTATGAGTAATACATCATTCCCAGATTTGCTTCAAAACAAGAGTGATGGATACAAGAATGTTCATTATACCCTGACATTATAATAACAATAATAGTTTTTCTGCTTTTCAACCATTCCTGCATTCCTGGCTAAACCTTGCTTGAATGTGACATTGTATTATTACTTTAATACACTGCCATATTCAATTAACTAATATTTTACTTAGAACTTTTTCAATGTTCATAATTAAGATTGCACTTTAATCTTTTTTTGTACTATCTTTGCAAGATTTTACTAGTCTCATGAGTAATTCAAGAAGCACAGATTTTTTTTTTTTTTTTCTACTTGGTAAAATGATTTTTCCCTTGAAAGTTTTGGGCTCAAAATCTTTTGGGATAGATATTGGACTTCTGATTCAATTTTAAATGGTAGTGATTAATTTCAGTTTGTAGTTCTTAATTGAGTCAGTTCTGGGCATGTGTGATGGGGAGTGTTCTGGATACTCAGGATACCTGCAAGGAACAAATCAGATGTATATTTCTATATAATTTATACTAAAACGACAGTCTTCTGTGCACTTCTGGATTAGGTGCATAAAATCTACCTGTTGAAGATCTTTGTCTAAATAAAAATGCGAGTTCTCTAATTTTGTCCATTAAACCTGAACTCTATTAGAGTATAATACTGAGATAATACTGAGATAAAAGTCTTATATTTGAAAGTTATCAACTAACCTTAAAAAAGTAAGATTTGTAAAAATATTAGCATAACATATTACTGCATGATTTGTTGTGATCCTTAAAGTCTCCAAGCATTCCTCATTTGTATTCACACTATGTGTCAGTCGTTTCAATATTTATATTATAAAAATTATTCAGAAGTATTATCCCATCTGAAATTTAAAGGCCTCAGTCTCAAAGCTTAGCACATAGCTCATGCCTTTTTGTTAATCCCATTCAAGTTTTAGATAGAATGAATCATCATAAGGAGATATGGACTTTGGGGACAGAGATTAAATTGAAGGTAATCAAATGAACATTTGTTTCAAAGTCACATTTACCTTTAATGGCTCCAGTAAAATTCCTAAGTAGGGTAGCAGCCAAATCATTAGTCCTGTTAATTATGTGTGAGGTTGTTTAGGTAAATACCTAGTTACATATACAACAAATAAATTTACCTAAAGCAGTTGTGATTAGCAGGAAAATTATTTTTTATTTTAAAAAGTGAACTGAAAAAGTAGTAAGGTATGCATGACATTCAAGAAACTGTGCCTTTTTAAACTGATTATCTTTGACTTCAATTTTTAAAAATAAAGCTTTTTTTTCTACCCAGAACTGAGTAGTAGTCTACAGGAGAAGCCAGTATAAATAACCAAGGCAGCAGTTCTAGAAAGGGGCCAAAGATGACTATATTGCATATCAATTCAAATCCCCATGAATGTTTTAAACTGATGAGACCTTGCTGGAAGGTACAGGGGAGGGTCTACAATTTTTTTTTTTTTTTACCTTGCCTCCCATGGAACCCTGTTTTTACCTTTCTTCTTTTACCTGAACCTGCCTCTTTGGCTACAGGGAGGACACCCAGTGAAATGCATTCCTGACCTGATTGGACCAGAGAAACAAAAAAAGAAGTATCCAGATCTCTCAGCCCTGTTGTGCAGGTGGATGTCACATTCAGACACTGAAGATGGCAGCCACTGACTTGTCCTCAATATGGGCTCTGCCTGCACAGGACTCTGCCTGTTTCTGTATGAGAAATACTAAGGGGGAAAAGATAGTGCCAGGATTCCCAGCAACTTGGTTACAGGGACCAATGTCTTTTAAAGATGTGGCTGTGGAGTTCACCCAGGAGGAGTGGATGATGCTGGACTCTGCCCAACGAAGTATGTACAGAGATGTGATGTTGGAAAACTATATAAATCTCACCTTAGTGGAATATCAATTATGCAAGCCTGTGATCTCCCTGTTGGGTCAGGAAGACATAAGAACTGTGAAAAGCAGAATTCCCCAAGACACCTGTCCAGACTGGGAGATTCAATTGAAAACTAAAGAGTCAACTTCTAATCAGAATATTTTGGGTGAAGCATCATCTGGTGGCATGAAAATAATAAGATTCACAATGGATGATTGGTCTTGTACATTAAAAGAAGACTGGGAATGCAGTAGAATCAGAAAACAGCACAAGATCCCAGAGGGAATTTTGAGGCAAGTGACATTTACTCAAAAGAAAACAGCATCTCAGGAGAGATTCTTTGACTATCATGAATTAGAGGAAAACTCTAAACTTAGATCAACACTTGTTTTTTCAAGGAGAGTTTCCACCAGTAAACATTGCCATAAATGTTACTTAAATATTGAGTGTTTGAAGCATAATCCAATCCTAAACAATTATGAAAATATCTCTGTAAGTGAGAGAGTCTGTGAAAGTCACAAATATGACAGAACTCTGTGGCATCTTGAAAGAACTCAGATAGCACAGAAAGTATACACATATTGCAAATGTGATACACACTTCAAACATCATAATATGCTTCCTATATGCAACAATTTTCACATGGTGGAGAATTCCTATGAATGTAGTAAAAACAATATATTTTGTTATCATTCATCCCTTGAACAACAGGAGCAAACTCCCACTGAAGAGAAACATGAATGTAATCAGTGTGGAAAAACTTTCAAAAGGATTTCTAATCTTATTTTGCACAAGAGAAGTCACATGAGTGAGAAACAATATGAATGTAAAGAATGTGGGAAAGTCTTCAATGATTCCTCAACCCTAAGGAGACATGTAAGAACTCACACTGGGGAGAAACCTTACGAATGTAATCAGTGTGGAAAAGCTTTCAGTCAAAAAACATCTCTTAAGGTTCATGTGAGAACTCACACTGGAGAGAAGCCTTATGAGTGTAATCATTGTGGAAAATCCTTTGGCACAAGTTCTTACCTTATAGTGCACAAGAGAATACACAGTGGGGAGAAACGCTATGAATGTGATGACTGTGGAAAAGCCTTCAACACAAGCTCTCACCTTAAAGTTCACAAGAAAATACACACTGGAGAGAATCTTTATGAATGCACTGACTGTGGGAAGGTTTTTAGTGGTCTCTCATCTCTTAGAATGCATGTGAGAACTCATACAGGGGAGAAACCCTACGAATGTAAGGAATGTAGGAAAACCTTCAGTGTTTCCTCTTCTCTTAGAAGACATGTGAGAACTCACACTGGAGAGAAACCCTATGAATGTATTCAGTGTGGAAAAACCTTCAGTCAGAGTTCTTCACTTATTATACATAAAAGAATTCATACTGGAAGAGAAACCCTGTAACAGTTAAGAATGTGAGGTTGCCTTTTTCATTGTCTTAAGGTGGATTTCAAGGTCATTGTTTCAGTGTTTGTTCTTTACAATAAGCATTTGAGGCTATCAATAGTACTATAAACACACCTTTAGCTATATAACACGTTTAGGTCTATGATTATTTGTTTTGTTTTAAATCTAAATGTTGTCTAATATTTACTATGACATTAAATCTTTTTTGATCCATAACTGTTTAAAATTATGTATTTTTAATGTTTGCAGTTACCTTATTGATTTTTAAGTTAACTGTATTTAAGTTCAAAGTATCTGAACTATATGATACTACTTTACTAGCATTTTCCTGAGAGTTGCTTTCTGGTCTGGTGTGACAAATATTGCTAGTAGCCAAATGAATATTCAGTTCATCCCTCCCTACTGGCAATCCTGTTTTAGGTTATAATATCAGTGTGTCTAATTATAGAACTCTTTTCAGCTGCTTTGCTGCCATGTGGATCCATTCCCCTCATTCCTGATGAATCAAACATAGACAGTATTTCTGGGGACAGATCTATCTAGTGTTTTCTCTTTGCCTTTTGCACTTTGTCATTCTATCTTCCCTAGTCTTCTCCCTTTGGATTTTGCAGTCATAGAGCTGAATGAGCCATCTTGTGACCCAGGAGGATGACAAGCATGGAATAAATAAAGATGATGTCAGAGAGATCACGGTTTCACAAAGATATCCTCAAACAGTTGTGTCAGCACTACACTGCTTATATTTGGGCATATTTTTATATGAGAAAAATAAGCTTATTGGAATAGAGTCAATACAGTAACCTTGTTTTTAAAAAAGGCAAAGGTCACAAGGTTTGTAGAGTTAAATATTTTATGCTGACTGTACAAATTTGGATAAGAACATAGAAAAGGGAGGAATGGAAGTGATATGTTGATAGAACTTTTGGGCTTAGTGTAGAGTGGATGGAGCTGAGGTCATTGAAAGCAGGTGTCAGAGAGGCAGGAAGGAAATCCCAACATTTAAGCATGAGAAAACCAGTGAGTCTTCAAGTCAAGGGGAAGTTACCAATTTTAAATGCTGAATGAACCCTTGAGATTTGCTACTTGGCCTTACAGATACTGACCAGAGTAGCTCCAATTTATTAAGAAAATACAGAAAGAGGGACTTATGATGGAAGAAAAAAAGCAGTAGTCACAATTTTAGCCTTGCTCACATTATATGAGACATTAGATTAGCAGGCTTATATGTTGTTCTGGACCTGAGGAGATGTCTAGGATGGAGATATAATTTTAGCAACATCAGGAGATAGACTGGGTAATGGGTTTTGTGGAGGTGACTAAAATTGCACAGGGAAAATAGATGGTGTGAAAAGAGAATGTCTACCAGTGACCATGGAGACCTATATCTAAAGTAAGTAAAACTAGAGTTTTACTAAACCAGGACAAATTAGTGTTTGAAGAAGGAAGGTAAAATCGGTTGTTTAAATGCTACTATGAGGTTAAATAGATGAATTCTTAAACAACAACAACAACATAGCAACATGAAGATTATTGTTGATCTCAGGGTATGTTGAGGATGGGTGGTAGATTGGGATGAGTTTAATGATAAAGGACGAGGAAGTAAAGAATAAACATGGACAAATTTGGATAGTAGGAGAAAGACAGGGAAATTGCTGAAAAGAGATTTGGTCAAGGTGTTATAGCCAAACGTTCCAGGAAGCAAACTCAATCAGAAGGACAGTGTGGAGAGTGGAGTGCAGTTTATTTATTTTTTTAAAACTTTATTAATTTTGGCTGTGCTGGCTCTTAGTTGCAGCACTCAGGATCTTTTAATTGTGGCATGTGGGATCAGCATGCAAACTCTTAGTTGTGGAATGTGGGATCTAGTTCCCTCACCAGGGATCGAACCCAGGCCCCCTGCATTGGGAGCATGGGGGCTTAGCCTGGACCTTTCCTTCTGGCTCTGGAAAGTACAGGGTCTGCCTGGCCTGGTTTTTATCCACCCAGGAGGCCTGCTCGGCTGTTGGCATTTTATCTCTATGGCTTCCCAGGTATGCATTCCAAAGTTCACTGAGAGTGTAAGATGGAGTTCCTTTTCTTTTAAAAATGGAGTCAGTCCAGTCAGGGCAACCAGCTCCTTTCCTTCTTCAAATGGAAAATATTTTTTAAATAATGAAAAACTAGGACATGTTTAATTCCTAATGTCATGTATCCAGTATGGAGGGATTAAATGTGCCAGCATAAGATGAGGGACTGTCAGTACCATTAAGTTCTGAGAAGGGGAAAGAGGAATCTGTGAGTACAGATAGAAGGATTGATGTTTTCTACCAGAAGGGATACTTCTACCATTCTCTCAAAAGGAAAGATTTTAATTACCTCTTGATTTACTTATATCTAAGAACTGTCTTAAGAGTATCTGAGCTGTACAATACATCTTGTTTGCTTTCTTAAGAACTACTTTCTGGCCCAGTGTGGCAGATGACTGCTAATTGCTATGTTTCCTCCTTCTCCTTTACTAACAATAGCCTAGTTTTGCTTATAGAGCATGTGTCCAGTTACAAAACTCCTTATCCCAGGCAGGCTCCATGGCCAAGATGAGTCATTCCCCCTGTTCTTGGCCAACAGAAAGAATATAGAAATGAGACTATAGATTTCATGCCAGGATAATCTGCTAAGAGTAAAATGAATGGAAGACTGGTCAGAGGCTTTAGAGAAGAAGACTATGTATGTGAAAGTGATCCCCCCTGCCCCTGCTCCAGTAACCAGTAGGCCTTTCCTGGAGAAGACAGTAAAACAAATAGGAAAGTCTAAGTGAATGATGAGAGTCCTGTTGAATAGAAGATAACAACAAAGAAGAGAGAAAGTTGTAACTAGCTGGTATGAGCCTCAAAGAGTTTTTTCGCTTTTGGGGTTTTTGTTTTGTTTTTTCACAAGAGGTAGCAATTGATTAGAAGCAGCCTATAGATACAGAGTACATGGGAATAAATAACCCTTTGGTGTGATTGTTGTTGAGTAGGTTTTTTCCAGGCTTCTCTGGTGGCTCAGTGGTAAAGAACCCACCTGCCAGTGCCAACGCAGGAGATGTAAGAGATGTGGATTTGATCCCTGGGTCAGGAAGATCCCCTGGAAGAGGGTATGGCAACCCACTCCATATTCTTGCCTGGAGAATATCCCATGGACAGAAGAGCCTGGTGGGCTACAGTCCATGGGTTTCAAAGAGTCACATACCACTGAAGCAACTTAGCATGCACACAGAGTTTTTGCCAGGGGGTAGCCAAGTTTGTTAATACAAAGAATTGAAGGGAATTTGTAGGGAAGTTATTGAGGAATAAAGGAGTTTATTTATCACTCAGGGAAATCTCAGAGGGCACCATGGAAAGTTTCCAGAAGGGCAGGAATTTGGAGTTTATGATTGTGGCATGAGGAATACAGAAGATTGTTATGATGGCTATACAGACAGAATATCAGAGCTGAGGGTAGGCTGTTACTGGGCTGTGACCAATGAAAACAAAATTTATAGGGGCATAGATTAAATCCTAGCAGGTTCTAAGATGATGGATATTCTAATAGGATTCACACATAGCTTGGAAATATCAGGTCGGTTTATTTCCCTCCTTTGGTTCTTGTCTCAACAAAGATTTGGAATGATGGACTAATTATAGCTCAGGCAGGATTTCTTGGCTCCTATCTCATCATAGCAAGGCTTTGAGACAACAGACTGGTTATAGCTCAAGCAGACAAATCTTTTATTTAACAGACAGAGGATAGTACACTTCCTAGATGTGAGAGCAGGCCAGTCCCAAAGGACTGGCCACAAGCCCTCTTGGCTTCCCTTTTTATTCTCCCCATCTCCTCCTCTTGATTTTGCCCTGTGCAAAATAGGGCTTACACTCAGGAAAGGGAATGCAAATAGGCATACACTCAAGGCCAGTTGATAGTTGCAGGTTACATAACAAGACTCTATTGTGCATGTCTTTCCCACAACTCAGTCTGCTATAATCAGATGTATTATGTTTAGGATATTTATGAATCCTTAATGGGCTCCTAGCTGCCTAAGTTTACTTGAGGACACAGCTGCATGTGCCGGAGTTGGAGAAGCCCCTGTGGTTAGTTTGTATCTACTGTGTGCCTCGAGCACATGTTGCTGTGGTTTATTTCTATAGCGTATCTGTGAGTTCTCCTTGCCATGCCTGGGGTGGGGTTTAGAAATCAACTTGCATCCTTTTTGGCTCGGACACCCCTTGTTGCTTGCTCATGCTTAACTTCCTACCTAACCTTTCTAGGTGCTCCTGGAAGGAGCACCTGCAGCCATGCTGTGGCACCAAATATTCCTTTTGTTCATTAGGTGTTTGCAGCCCTCCATGGTATAACAGTAGCAGGCAGCAGTTAGAAAAGAATCCCAAATGCATGTGGTCCTTGCATGAGGAGGTCTTCTTAAATGATGTTCGCAAAGGAGTTGTGGTCTGCTTAACTGGGGGTTGGAATTTATGTACTAGTTTTGGCTCACCAATAACTTGGTACACCAGCAGCTGTGGACTCAGGCCCAGTCTCACCCAGCATATTTCACCTTGGTTTTTTCTTTTTATAAAAATTGAGTCATAGCTTTCATGTCTTTTTAAAAAGCATATCTTTCTATATCAGGGCAGGCTGTTTCATTCTTTGATTCATTTCATTCAAATAGCTTAGTATTTGACTATGTGGATATACTATATATATGTGGATATACTATAATGTACATTTAATCCATTTTCTCTTCCAGATATTTTGTAATAACAACCAATACTGCATGAATAAGATTGTTAATATATTTTGCTTTCCTTTCATCTGTACTCCACACTGCTCCCAGGGTGATTAGTGTAAGGTACTAATCTGATTGTATTACTTTTCACTTTTAAATACTCCACTGTCTTTTCCCTCCTTTTTAATGTTTTACAAGACCTTTTATGCTCAAACTTTTACCTGTCTTTTCAGGCCACATCCCTTGCTACTCCATCTCTTCACTCTCTCTGGACCTTAACCTGGCCTGTTCATCCTTTAGGTATTGTATCCTATATCTGCTCTAACATACTTTTCACACTTTCACAGTATTTCCTATTTAATTATGTATCTTACTAAACTTTAAGCTTTGGTAAGATGGGAACTCTAACTTGTTAATTGTTTTATTCCTAGTACTTGGCCCATAATACTCTTTTAAATATTTGTATCCCCGCCCCCATTTTTGTGTCTTTTGTTTTACTTAGTGTTTCAGTGGAGGATGAACTTAAAATACGAATTGGTTTTTAAGTGATTGTATAAGGTAAAAATTGCATGGAATCAAAATTTCTTTTCTCTTTAAGCACAAGAGTCACAGTCAGCATAGCAAGATATTAGAACAATTGACAGGCATGCAGAAACTAAGACTGTTAAGAGAACTGTAGTTTAATTATTCATGTTCCCTCCCCCTGCCTCCTCCATCCTCAAGTTCATATACTTTGGTCACTGTTCATAGAAAAGGAGTGAAATGACCCAAACACTGGTGATGGTGCTCTGTTCTTTAGGCTACTGATGGAAGCAAAAATTCATAAAACCTTCCTGGGGGGCAGGTAAGCAGTATATGTGCAGAATGAGAATATTCTTAGCCTTTAATCTAGCAATTTTTTCTTAGCTTTTTTGGAAGAATCCTTCATTTAAACATTTATAAGTAACAGCAGTCACCTGAGTTTCATACTGTAGTGAAAAACTAAAATTCCTAAATTCCCGATAACAGCTAATTGTTTTTTTAAAATTATGTATTTCCATAAAGTGGAATATAATGTGGTCATTAAAATGTTCTGTATTTATTGACAACTGGGAATATACTGTATTTTAAGTTGTTGCTGTTGTTCAGTTGCTAAGTCATGTCCAATTCTTTGCAACCCCATGGACTGTAGGATGCCGGTTCCTCTGTCCTCCACTCTCTCCCAGAGTTTCCTCCAATTTATTACCATTGTGTGAGTGATGCTATCTAACCATCTCATCCTCTGCTGCCCTCTTTTTCTTTTGCTTTCAGTCTTTCCCAGCATCAGGGGGCCAAAGTATTGGGGCTTCAGCTTTAGCAACAGTCCTTCCAATGAATATTCAGGGTTGATTTCCTTTAGGACTGACTGGTTTGTTCTCCTTGCAGTCCAAGGGACTCTCAAGAGTCTTCTCCGGCACTACAAAACAGCAATTCTTCAGTGTTCAGCCAACTCTGAGCAGTTATGGTCTGAGAGTATAACCCTGAGAGTTATGATCCAACTCTCACATCCATACATGGCTACTAGAAAAACTGTAGCTTTGACTATACGGCAAAGTGATGTCTCTGCTCTTTAATACACTGTCTAGGTTTGCCATAGTTTTCCTTTCAAGGAGCATTCAAGCATCTTTTAATTTCATGGCTGTGGTCACCATTCTCAGTGATTTCAGAGCTGAAGAAAATAAAATGTCACTGTTTCCACTTTTTCCCATTCTGTTTGCCATGAAGTGATGGGACTGGATGCCATGATCTTAGTTTTTTTTAATGCTGAGTTTTAAGCCAGCTTTTTCATTCTCCTTTCACCCTCATTAATAGGGTGAAAAGTTTTCACTCTCTGTCATGAGAGTGGTATCATCTGTGTATATGAGATTGTTGCTATTTCTAACAGTAATCTTGATTCCAGCTTGTGAGTCATCCAGCCTGGCATTTCACATGATGTCCTCCACATTTAAGTTGAGTATAACCATGTTTTTGTTAAAATATATATTGTGAATATGTGTGTATATATGTGCATTGAAAAGAATATATTCCAAAATATTATCAGTGGTTATTTCTGAGTCATAATTTTTTTTGTTTTACTTCTTTGTTGTTAAAGTTTCTAGGTTACCTAGTAAATGGAGCTAAGTTGTGTTTTTTTAAAATAGTTGTGTATTTTAGTAGTGTAGTTGTGTATTTTTTAAAATAGTAAATAATTCCATCATGAACTACTTAGATAATTTTCAAAAGCATGATTTTAATATCATCAAACTTATAAACAGATTTTCTCAGGCCATTGTCGTATAGATTTAGCCATTTAAAAGTATCAGATAATTTTTTTAAAACATATTTTAAGCCAACTTTTCTGTCTACAGTGTTTTAAAGGCACGTTTTGAAAATGTTGCTATAGGGCCTGGGCTTTTAAGACTTCATCTAAATTGACCTATAGGCAAAATTCATAATATAAGGGAAACAAATGAGGTGTTATAATAGGGAAACATATGTTAGATAAGGCAGTCAGGAAAGGCTTCCATGAGAAGGTGACATTCAAGCTGAAACCTGAAGGAAAGGAAAGGAGTCATCCATGGGGAATTGGAGAGGTGGAGGGACAGAATAGCTTTGAAAGTAGAATAGCAAGAACAAAAGTCCTCGTTTAAATAAATCATAGATCAGTGGCTGGAACATGGACAGGCAAGGGGGTAAAGAGAAGAGTATATGAGACTGGGTTGGAATATAGGCCACATACCAGCTCCAGCATGAGTGTATATTTTATTTGAAGAGCTATCAGAAGCTCTTTAGAAATCTTTCCTCAGAGGTTGAAATTATTGCTTTTTAAAAAAATTAAACTATTGTAAAAATCCTGGGAAACTAGGAGTCTACTTTAGCAGTTCATGTGTGAAATTTGAATTACAGAAAATTGTCATTTTCTTAGCATAAAGAGTTCTATTAAGACAGTAATTAACATATTTAACATCAGTAGGAAATTCACAGACTAATAAATGTAATGACATAAGCTGCCCTATAATTTAAGAAAGGCATAGCAAACAGATAAAATTATATTTTTCACCAGTCAGCAAAATTTCACATTGAATCTGAAATTTATATTTTCTGATCAATTTCCATTTTTATACATAATGTTGTCCTCTGTGATATTGAGAGTATTGCTGATACAGAATGTAATACTTTAAAAAAATTTGTTTCTTAAAATAGTTTTAAAAGTATAACATTTGTTTACCTTTTTGTTTACTACCTTTCCTCTCTCCTACCCTTTAAAGGTAGACTTTTTGAAAGTGTCACTGAAGACTTGCTCTCCTTCTCCCAAGTCACTAACACCCAATCTCTAAGGTCTGCTGCCTTTTTGCTTTGAAATTTCTTTGAAGGATTTAACAAGTTTCCTGTCCTGAGATGTACTGTATAATGTTCAGTAGAAAATTCTGTGAGGTCATTTCTCAGTAACAAAACTTGACCCAGCCTTAACTCTGTGTGGGTATCTTAAGTCCCCTGAAGCATTGGTCACTGCTTTCTAAGACAATATGGAATTCTGGTAGTAACTTCTTGTTTTAAAGTTGAAACTTAATAATATTTTGGGAGACTTATAAAAACTTTTTTACTGAAACATAATAGCTTAATGTGTATAGCTTAATGAATTTTCCCAAATAGAATATACTTATTAATTGGCCCCTAGATCGAGAGAGAGCCGAACAAGTACATTTACCACTTTTCCCAATGCTGCTAGAATCTTACACTCCATCCATCCCCTCTTAACCATGTGTTAATTATCATGCTTCTCTAGTTTCATGTATATTTTAAACTACAAACTACTGTGTTATCAAATTCATTTATATTTCTTGCATATTCATCTTGTAAAGCAGCCATTTAAAATATATAAACCATTCTTAACTCACAGGCCTTGATTTGGCCCATAGGCCTTAGTTTCCTAATACTTCTGTACTGCAGGTTTCCATCTAGGATCAGTTCATACTGCCTGAAGAGCTCATTGTATTATTTCTTTTAGTCATAGCTGTGCTACACAGATTCCCTTTTTTGTTTATCTGAAACATCCTTATTTCAACTTTGAAGGATTTTTTGGTTGGTACAGAAATCTAGATTGGTATCAGTATTGGTATCAATTCAGTAACTCCGTCGTGTCCAACTCTTTGTGACCCCATGGACTGCAGAACACCAGGCTTCCCTCTCCATCACCAACTCCCGGAGCTTACTCACACTCATGTCCATAGAGTCGGTGATGCCATCCAACCATCTCATCCTCTGTCATCCCCTTCTCTTCCCGCTTTCTATCTTTCCCAGCAACAGGGTCTTTTCCAGTGAGTCAGTTCTTCACATCAGGTGGCCAAAGTATTGGAGTTTCAGCTTCAGCATCAGTCCTTTCAATGAATATTCAGGACTGACTTCCCTTAGGATTGACTGGTTGGATCTCCTTGCAGTCCAACAGCCTCTCAAGAGTCTTCTCCAACATCACAGTTCAAAAGCATCAATTCTTCAGTGCTCAGCTTTCTTTTATAGTCCAACTCTCACATCCATACATGACTACTGGAAAAACCATAGCTTTGACTAGACAGACCTTTGTTGGCAAAGTAATGTCTCTGCTTTTTAATAGGCTATCTAGGTTGGTTATAACTTTCCTTCCAAGGTGTAAGTGTCTTTTAATTTCATGGCTGGCATCACCATCTGCAGTGATTTTGGAGCCCCTAAAAATAAAGTCTCTCACTGTTTTCACTGTTTCCCCATCTATTTGCTATGAAGTAATGGGACCAGATGCCATGATCTTAGTTTTCTGAATGTTGAGTTTTAAGCCTACTTTTTCACTCTCCTCTTTCCCTTTCATTAAGAGGCTCTTTAGTTCTTTGCTTTCTGCCATAAGGGTGGTATCATCTGTGTATCTGAGGTTATTGGTATTTCTCCCAGCAATTTTGATTCCAGTTTGTGCTTCATCCAGCCTGGCATTTCTCATGAGTTACTTTGCATATAAGTTAAATAAGCAGAGTGACAATATACAGCCTTGACATAATCCTTTCTGTTGTTCCATGTACAGTTCTAACTGTTGCTTCTTGACCTGCATACAGATTTCTCAGGAGGCAGGTCAGGTGGTCTGGTATTCTCATCTCTTGAAGAATTTTCCAGAGTTTGTTGTGATCCACACAGTCAAAAGATTTGGCGTAGTCAATAAAGCAGATGTTTTTCTGGAACTCTCTTGCTTTTTCTATGATCCAACGGATGTTGGCAATTTGATCTCTGTTTTTTTTCCTTGTCAGCACTTTAAAGGCATTATTTCATTATCATCTGACTTCCATCATTTCATTTGAGGAGGAAGCTTTCAGTCTTATTGTTGCTCCTTTGAGGGTAATCTCTCCTACTCCATACCAGCTTTTGATAACCAGGTTTTACTTTTTATTACAATGTGCATAGTTGCCTGCTTGGAATTTGCTCAGCTTCTTGAATCTGTAGATTATCTTGCATCATTTCATAAGATTCTTGACTGAATTACTCAAATATTTCTTCTGTGTCATTCTCTTCTTAAAAGACTGTAACTACACATATATTAGAACTTTTGAGTTTGTCCTAAATGTCTGTGCCTTACACTCATCTTTCTTTCCTTCTCTCTCCTCTGTCTCTTGTTTTAGTATGGATAATTGGATAATCATGACAACAGAGTAATAAAAATATTGTAACTCTTTCAGAGCTACAATGGTTTCCTTCCTGTGTTTCACATCATTTGAGTATGCAAACCTAAGATACTTGTGTATCTGAAATACAAACTCCTTATACTACATAGATTAAAATGTTCATATTGTATGTTTACTGTTTCACATGTATTGAGATGGTCACACTATATGTCACTATTGTTTCTTCGTCAAACAAATTGGAACTGAAATAATATATGAGTAATTTAAAGTACATCATATACTTTATTTCTGCTATTTTCTTTTACATCATCTTAATGTGTTTAGCTGGCCATTGTTACTGAATTTCATCTTGAAAAACAAGAAGCTTTTCTTTTAGTCTTCTGCTACCTCTGCAATAGCTTATTAAAAAAAAAAAAAAAGATTGTTATGTTAACAATATGTAACACATTCTGTGCTAAAATTGAGTGAAAGCAACATTGCCGGCACTGCATTGCTATGACAAAGCATACTGTATAAATGAAAATATCCAAACTTTCACTTTCTCTTTTCAGTGTTTTGACATATCTTTTATTGTATAATGTAGGAACTAACTGTATTTTAATGTATTTGATACATTATCTGTACTTTAATTAAATGAAAAAGAATAGCATAGTTCTTATTTTCTTAAGTATTTTACCACAAATGTACAAGAGGAACTTTGGGTGAGTTATGTAGTTCAGAATGCTGCTGCATAAAGTAAATTTTAGGGGAAAGTTCTTATTTCTTATAAAATTATTCAAGCAACATATCTGGCGAACTGACTACCTGCAAAGACACTGTTTCTGAGTGCCCCTCACTCACCTGAGTGTAGGCCTGTTCCCATTTTTCCATCATTCTTCATTCTCCCTTGCTCCAATTAGGAGATCATATTTGGTTTAGAAATAGAAAGTCCTGCTTATAAGGAGAAAACAGGTAATTTGAAATATTATGGTTTTCCTAGATCCTAGGGAAGAGAAGCTGTTAGTAAAATAACCAAAGCAGAATGCATGCCACTTCCAACTTGTACCAATTTAAAATATTTCTTCAAGAACATGGACTACAAATTCAGCCAGGCAACTTGGAGCTTACCTCCTGATATTTCCTATGGAGAAGGCAGATTTCTAAATTCAGATCCTGAATTTGGAGGAATAGTACCCATCTTCGACCAGATTCCCATAATTCTCCATCATTACATCCCATACAAAAATTTGGGGCAGGGTTTAATCAGCCCCGTTCCTCCTGGGAGAAGTCTATGGTCATACCTCTGAATGTAACAAATATATTTGAGATGACAAATATATTCTTGTTCATCAAAGACTGCCACAGGGTGCAAGGGAAATTAATCATATTGGCCACCACTATAGGAAAATGGGGGTTTATAGAGTGGAGTTGTTCTAATAGTTTGAGGCTTTGAATGGTTCTAGAAAAGTAAATATTAGACAGCAGCTATGTGTTTTGTTGTTACATTGAGTGGAAAAGAAATATGCTAGATCTTATCTTGTGAAAGAACATGAAAAAATGTGCATTAATGAAGCACTTATCGGAGTGCTAAATCACGTATTTTGTGTACTAAATGCAAGAGAAGTTCTTTAAAAGGAGGCAATCAGATGCCTCAAAGGTAAGTAATCTTTAAAATGGGAGAATAAAGAATGGGCAGGTATATGTGGAAATGAAAACATAATCTGATTTGACAAATATGTGATTACAAAAGAAATGTTCTTACTGTAATTGGAGCAAAAGAGGAAAACAGCCTTGGCATTTTCCTGTGATGTGCCTTATTTATAGTTATTTCAGACTGACTAAGACATCTAGTCAGATTCAAGGGTAAACATGAATTATCATAACCTTAGGTCCAAACTCTGACTCAAAGTTAAAACCATAAAATATCTAAAAATGCTTCTATAATTATGTCTTTATAATGTTTACAAAAGCATGCTACTCTTGTTGATGTCAATATTGTGATAGTTGCATTTTCAGAATCACACTTGCTGTGAAGAAACAAACTCAGTCAGTACCACATTTAATTTACTATAAATCAAAAGATTTATTCATAGCTTTTATGAATTTGCTTTAAAAAAAGCCAAAACAAACATCCCCGTTAAGAAAAAAACTCCCACATCAATTCTATCCAGTATAACTTCTTAGAACGCTAAGATTTTGCCACACTTGTTACAGTGGTGGTTTTTCCCCAGGATAATTCTGTAGGTTTGAAATACTTCAGAAAGTCACCCTATGTTAAGTTCATTTATAGGGTTGCTTTTTCCCCCTTAGAAGAGTATTTTAAAATTTCCCATTGTGTTTGTTTGACTTTTCTGCATTATGAATTTTCTTATCTCTAGGAAAAAGTATAGGCTTCCCTGGTGACTCAGTGGTAAACAATCTGCCTGCAATGCAGGAGATGCAGGGTTGATCCCTGGGTCAGGAAGATCCCCTGGAGAAGGAAATGGCAAAGCACTCCAGTCGTCTATCCTGGGAAATCTCATGGACAGAGGACCCTGGCAGGCTACAGTCCATGGGGTCGAGTTGGACACGACTTAGTGACTAAACCACCACCACCACCACCACCAGATGAAGAATCTTCTCAATACTGATTGATTTCATCTTCTATTGTTACAAAAGAGAATAAGCAGCTATTAATGGCTTTCCCAAATATTCCTGGGGGTTTTCTCCAGAATACTGACTACAGCATAGACCACATTTTAATCACAACATATTCACATAAGGCTTCTTTTCAAGAGTTCACTGAAGTCAAAGTAAGGCATTAACTACTTTTTAAAAAAAATCTATACATTCTTAGGTTTTGTCTATCGTGTGAATTCCCTGGTGTTCAGTAAGGAATGAGTGGTAATTAAATGAATTTTCATATTCATAGGGGTTCTCTAGAGTGTGTGTTCTCTCATGTTTAGCAAGGTTTGAGCTCCAGCTAAAGGATTTATTGCATACCTTACATACATAGGGCTTCTCCCCAGTATGAGTTATCTGGTGTAGAATGAGGGAAAAGCTCCTACTAAAGGTTTTGTCACATTCAGTACATGCGTAGGGTTTTTCTCCAGTATGAATTTTCATATGTTGTGCAAGGGATGCATGCCATGTGAAAACTTTACCACATTCATCACACTCATAGAGCTTTTCTCCAGCATGAATTCTCTGATGTTTGACAAGGAAGGAGTGGCAACGGAAAGCTTTACTGCACTCATTACATTCATAGGGGGTTTTGGAGGTATGGACACTCTGATGTCGGGTAAGATGTGAAGAACGGCGAAATGCCTTCCCACACTCAATGCATTCATAAGGTTTCTCTCCAGTGTGTGTAATCTGGTGACGAATGAGTTCAGAGCCACTGCTAAAGGCCTTCCCACATTTCCTGCATACATATTGTTTCTTTCCTATGTGAATTCTCTGATGTCGAGTGAGGTTTGAGGCACGACTAAAGGCCTTTCCACATTCAGTACACTCATAGGGTTTCTCCCCAGTATGCGTTCTCTGGTGTTCAATGAGGAAAGAAAGGTAACTGAATGTTTTATTACAGTCTTTACACTCATGGGGTTTCTTTCCCGTATGTATCATCTGATGTTTTACGAGGTTTGAGATCTGGCTAAAGGTTTTTCCACATTCCTTACATACATATGGTTTCTCTCCAGTATGAGTTCTTTGATGTAGCACGAGGGAAAAGCGCCGACTGAAAGTTTTTCCACATTCATGGCATCCATAGGGTCTCTCCACAGTATTGACATTCACATGCTGAGACAGAGCTTCTTGATGGGAAACTGTCACTTGCCTGATACATCCCTGATTTCCCTGCAGAATCTCAGTATCATGTTCACATTTCCAGCCTTCTTTAAAACTGGAATACTCAGAGCCTTGGCTTAGAAATCTTTCCATTATCAAATACTGGGATGAATTATCTTCAAATATGACATTTTTTGGAGAAAACTCTTTGATCTCACCATTTGGCTTTGAAGCTGAAAAAAAGCAAATATTTTTTTATTTTCTGTATTGAGTAAAATAAAAGCCATTCTTCCATTTTTAAATGAGAATTACATTGAAAAAAAAATCTTAGCATTGCATGACTTTTATAGTTGTCATGTCTTTGAAATCTGAGCAGTATATATCCAGAAATCCAGAAATTCAGAAGACATTAAACAGAAAGATGTAGGTGAATTAGGAGACTAAAAATAAGTAATTGAAGGTGAGGGAAAAATAAAACTATTAGGAAGATAAATAATTCTAAAGGATAGGTGGTTAATCATCCTCACCTCTATTTAAACTTTATTTGCTGTCAGAATGGCTTGAAAATGACAATTGCATTTGCAACTCTGGAAGTTTAAAATTATTTCCAACCTGGTATACAGATTCAACAAAATACAAATCAAAATCCCAGCAAGTTATTTCACAGATCTCAAATAACTGACTCTAAATTTAGTTTATACAAAAAAGAAAATGATGTAGAATACCTAACACAGTACTGAACAACAGTCAAAGGACTGACTCTTGACTTCAAGACTTCTGTAATGCTACAGTAATCAAGATAGAGCAGCACTGGTGAAAGACTAGACAAGGAGATAAATGGAACAGAGCAGAGAGTGCACAACAGATCTGCATGATTATAGTCAACTAATCTTTGACAAAGGAGCAAGGACAACACAAGAAGCAAATACAGTCTTCTCAAAAAATGGTACTGGAATATCCACATGCATAAAAGTGAACCTAGACACAGACATTACACTGTTAACAAAAATTAACTCAAAATGGATTACAGAACTAAATGTAAAACACAAAACTATAAAACTTCTAGAAGATAACAAAGGAGAAAACATAGATGATGTTAGTTATAGTGATGACTTTTTGGATTTAACATCAAAGGCACAATCCATGAAAGAAGTAATTGATAAGGTGGACATCACTAAAATTAAAAACCTCTGTTCTGCAATAGCCAATGTCAAGAGAGTAAGAAGACAGGATGCAAAGAGAGAAAATATTTGCAAAAAGACATATCTGACAAGAGTTACTACCCAAAATATACAAGGAACTCTTAAAACTCAAGAAAATGAACAACCCAATTTAAAAATAGGCAAAAGTCATGAACAGACATCTCACCAAAGAAGATATATAGGTGGCAAGTAAGAATATAAAAAGATATTCAAAATCATATGTCATTCAGTTCAGCAGCTCAGTCATGTCCGACTCTTTGAGACCCCATGAATCGCAGCATGCCAGGCCTCCCTGTCCATCACTAACTCCTGGAGTTTACTCAAACTCATGTCCATCGAAACAGTGATACCATCAGCCATCTCATCTGTCATCCCCTTCTCCTCCTGCCCCCAATCCCTCCCAGCATCAGGGTCTTTTCCAATGAGTCAACTCTTCACAGGGGTGGCCAAAGTATTGGAGTTTCAGCATTAGTCCTTCCAATGAACACCCAGGACTGATCTCCTTTAGGATGCACTGGTTGGATCGCCTTGCAGTCCAAGGGACTCTCAAGAGTCTTCTCCAATACCACAGTTCAAAAGCATCAATTTTTTGGCACTCAGCTTTCTTCACAGTCCAAGTCTCACATCCATACATGACCACTGGAAAAACCATAGCCTTGACTAGACGGACCTTTGTTGGCAAAGTAATGTCTCTGCTTTTTAATATGCTGTCTAGGGTGGTCATATTAGGGAATTGTAAATTAAGATGATATACCACTACACACCTATCAAAATAGCCAAAATTCTCTAACAACATATGCTGACAAGGATGTGGAACAACAGGAACTCTTATACATTGCTGGTGGGAATGAAAAATGGTACAGCCACTTTGAAAAACAGTTTGTTAGTTTCCTATAAAACTGAACATCCTCTTATCATACAATTCAGCAATCACATTCCTTGGTATTTACACAAATAATTAAAACATGTTCACACAAAAACCTGCACATGGAAGTTTACAGCAGCTTTATTCATAACTGTCAAAACTTAGAAACAAGATGTTTTTCAGTAAGAGAATGGAAAACCGTGATACATCCAGACTATGGGATATTACTCAGCACTAAAAAGAAATGAGCTATCAAACCATGAAAAGGTATAAAGGAATAAGCCTTAAATGAATAATATTAAGTGAAGAAAGCCAATCTGAAAAAGCTAAACACTATGAATTCAACTATATGATACTCTGGAAAAGGAAAAACTACGGAAACAGTAAAAAGATCCATGGTTGCCAGGGGTTAGGGGAAGAGAGTGATGAATAGGCAGAGAATGAGAATTTTTAGGGCAGTAACACTATTCTGTATCATACTAACATATGGATACATGTCATTACACATTTGTCAAAATGCACAGAATGTACAAAACCAAGGAAGAACCTAAGGTTAACTATGGACTTAGGGTGATAATGATATGTCAAGGTATGTTCATCAGTTGTGAAAAATGTAGTACTGTGGATATTGTCAGTAAGGAAGACCAGACAAGGGTGGGAATGGGCAGGGGAACTCTGTACTTTCTGTACTCAGTTTTGCTGTGAACCTAAGACTGCTTTTTTAAAAAATAAAGTTTATTAATTAATAGAAAAATCACATCATTTGCAGGAAAGGTTTAAGATATTATTAAAATGCCACAGTAAAGACAGAGAGAAAAATATACAAAGTCACTAGCATTCCTATAGAAAAGCAATATAACTTCTTAGAAAAGAAACTTTAAAAAGTTGCTTAAGAATAAATTCAACAACAGGGGTACAGAGATTTTACAAAGAAAATTCAAAATCTTGAGAAGCTGTACTGTTAACTCCTAAATGTATACTTTAACTCAGCATCAGCATCACGGGGCCTTGTTAAAAATGTAAATTCTTGAGTTCTATCCCAAACCTAATGACTCTGGATTTCTGGAGAGGGGCCTGGAGGTATGTTTTAAAACAATCCAGAGGACTAAAATTTGAGAAGCACTGTGATCTCTCTCTTAAGATCTAAAATATGATATTCAGTTGCCTACTGAATTTATATACTTGAGTATCCCAAAGATCCAAAATTTAGTAAGTTACAAATTGATATAATCTTTCTTCTTTCAAACTTGCTCATCCTTTTTCTCTTCCAAGAAATAATAATTTACCACCAAAAAAAAGTGATATCAATCACAATTCCTCAGTCATCTTCATGTCATTTATCTAGTCAATCACCAGGTCTTTCTGAGTTCACTTCCTTACTTTGTTGCCATCTGTATACCTTCTTCCATTCCCTGGACACCTCCAATGGTTCAGGTGATGATTACATCTAGATTAGGTTATGGAAACAACTCTTAAATGACTATCCTGTTTCCTAGGCTTGCTTCCAATAAATCTGTTTCCCAAACTTCAGCCAGAAGGATGTCACTAAAGTGCTCACCTGCCTAACATCTTTGGATGACTCCCTATTAGCCTAGGGATGAACTCTAAGTTCATTAATATGGCCTGTAAAATACCTGCATGATCTGACCTGTACTTTACATAACCATCCTTAATTCCCACCATTTACCTCCTATACTTTATACTTTTGCTCAATCTAAACTGAACCTCATCCTCTTACTTTATTAGCATGATCTTTACGCATGCTGTAACTGTTTTTTTCTTCACTTATAAAATATGAATGGCTCCAAGCATGTACATATGGAGTAAGTACACTCTGACTGGTTCTCCCACTGAGTACAAGTGAAAACCATGAACAGAGTGCATAAAGGAGCTAGCTGAGGACTCTAAAAGGTAAACGGTAGCAAGCTGACTGCAGAAGGAAGCCAGAACACAAAGTAACACAACTGGTGGTGAGTTTCTTGTTTTTTTCCCCATCTCCAATCTCTCCAGGCCTAAAGTCAAATGCAACCTGAAAGCAAGAACTGGGCAACAGGTAAAGAGCTCCAAGAGAAGCCTCTATTTCTGTCTTATAAATGGGAAAGGGGGGGTCCATACAGAGAAACCTTATTGTTCATTTCCCATTCTCTCCTGCCTAAATCCAAAGCATGTTGCAGCAGTGATGGCCATATCAGTTCAGTTCAGTTCAGTTTAGTTGCTCAATAGTGTCCGACTTTGCGACCCCGTGAGTCGCAGCACGCCAGGCCTCCCTGTCCATCACAAACTCCCGGAGTTTACTCAAACTCATGCCCATCGAGTCGGTGATGCCATCCAGTCATCTCATCCTCTGTTGTCCCTTTCTCCTCCTGCCCCCAATCCCTCCCAGCATCATGGTCTTTTCCAACGAGTCAACTCTTTGCATGAGGTGGCCAAAGTATTGGAGTTTCAGCTTCAGCATCAGTCCTTCCACTGAACACCCAGGACTTATCTCCTTTAGGATGGACTGGTTGGATCTCCTTGCAGTCCAAGGGACTCTCAAGAGTCTTCTCCAACACCATAGTTCAAAAGCATCAATTTTTCAGCACTCAGCTTTCTTCACAGTCCAACTCTCACATCCATACATGACCACTGGAAAAACCATAGCCTTGACCAGATGCACCTTTGTTGGCAAAGTAATGTCTCTGCTTTTTAATATGCTATCTAGGTTGGTCATAACTTTCCTTCCAAAGAGTAAGCGTCTTTTAATTTCATGGCTGCAGTCACTATCTGCAGTGATTTTGGAGCCCCCCAAAATAAAGTCTGACACTGTTTCCACTGTTTCCCCATCTATTTCCCATCAAGTGATGGGACCAGATGCCATATTAGTTTTCTGAATGTTGAGCTTTAAGCCAAGTTTTTCACTCTCCTCTTTCACTTTCATCAAGAGGCTTTTTAGTTCCTCTTCACTTTCTGCCATAAGGGTGGTGTCATCTGCATATCTGAGGTTATTAATATTTCTTCTGGCAATCTTGATTCCAGCTTGTGCTTCTTCCAGCCCAGCGTTTCTCATGATGTACTCTGCATATAAGTTAAATAAGCAGGGTGACAATATACAGCCTTGACATACTCCTTTTCCTATTTGGAACCAGTCTGTTGTTCCATGTCCAGTTCTAACTGTTGCTTCCTGACCTGCATACAGGTTTCTCAAGAGGCAGGTCAGATGGTCTGGTAGTCCCATCTCTTTCAGAATTTTCCACAGTTTATTATGATCCACACAGTTGAAGGCTCTGGCATAGTCAATAAAGCAGAAATAGATGTTTTTCTGGAACTCTCTTGCTTTTTCGATGATCTAGCAGATATTGGCAATTTGATCTCTGGTTACTATAGGCAATTAAAACTCCAAGGCAGGGTAACATTTCCTCCCTCAGCAGAAAAACCTATGGTCCTAAGAGCACAGGGGTAATACCCTCACCCTTCTTTTTTCTCTCCATCCCCTTGTTGCGTGGCTACAGAGGCAGACAAAGTTACAGAAGTGCAGAGGGGAACCAAAAGGTCTACCTTTCTATCCAGAAGACCTGAAAGAGGGGGCGCTGGGAGCCAAAAAGGAAAGAGGAGATTGTGAAAAAGGGAGCCAAGAAAGTGATCTCATAAAGTTTTGTATGAAATTCTGGGCTCATCCTTGAGCTGTGCATGCATGGATCTGACCCTAAATAGCACACCTAAAGCTGAACCCACTGTCTAAGTTCCAGAAAGGCCACTAAGCCGTGCTTATGGGGGCAAATAAAATAGACCTGCAAAGGCTTTGAAAATCAGACTGTCATTGGAACCACACACAAAGAAAACAGGTTAGAACTTGTGGCCTCAACTTATCCATACTGACAGCCTGCTTAAATAAAGTTAGTATCTCAACAGGATTTAAATAAGACCCAAAGTCTTAATATTTAAAAAAAAAGTTACAACTCAAAGTTATAGGACATAGAGGAATATTTCACCATCCCACAGGGAAAAGACAATCCAGTTATAAACACATTTATGAAGCATTTATATATGGATAGTACATTAAAACAAAATTAGGGAAAACTGTTATTCTGATATGAAAATATTCCAGTTGTATAGAAAATATCCCTATACTATATACATGATAATGAAGTACTATATAGTGAAGTGTCAAGATGTCTGTAAATGACATTATTCAGCAAAAAAAGGAATGAGGTGAGGCAAATACAATCAAATGTTATCCAGTATTAAATCCATAATGGACTGTATAGATTTATGAAAAGACAGAAAAACAGAAAAAAAAAATAGGGAACCCAGAAACATACACAAAAACTTAACTTTCTGAAGATTGCTTTGGCTATTCGGGGTGTTTTGTGTTTCCATATGAATTGTGAAATTTTTTGTTCTAGTTCTGTGAAAAATGCCATTGGTAATTTGATAGGGATCACACTGAATCTGTAGATTGCATTTGGTAGTATAGTCATTTTACCAATATTGACTCTTCCTACCCAGGACACAAAAACTTAATTTATGAGTAACCAGTGAAGGAAAGGACAGACATATCAATAAATGGTACCTTGAGAAATGGATGTCAAGAAAGAAGACACTGAAATTGACCACTAAGTCATGTGACACACAAAAATAAATCCAAAGTAAACCATGGATCTAAATGTGAATGGCAAAATGACTAGGCTTTTAAAAAAGAAAATCTAGGAAAACATCATCATGACCTCATGGTACGGAAATATTTCTTAAACACATCCAAAAAAAAAAAAAAAAAAAAAACCCTCATAAAGGGAAAGACTGATGAGTCTGACCACACTAGAATTAAGAATTTCTGTTCGTTAAAAAAGGTTTTAAGGGGAAAAGTCAGTCACATGTAAGAGAAGATATTTGAAGTGAATAGAATTGCAAAGGATTTGTATCCAAAATTTGTAACTCCTACAGAACAAGAAAATAATACAATAAATGAGCAAAAACTAAGAGGCACTTCATAAATGAGGGTATCTAAATACTCAATAAACATATGAAAAGGTGCTCAACTTCATCAGTAATTGTAGAAATGCACATTTAAACTAGATTAAGCTCCCACTGCACACTCCTGACAGGAGTGCTATCTCCTGACAGTTGTGAAGATTATGATATCTAATATTACATGGTGTTGGTAAACATGGGGAGCAAGAGGAACTCACTTATGGTGTCTGTGGGAGTGCAAGTCAGTAAAAACACTGGAAAACATTTTGGCATCATCTAATGATGTGAACAAAGGTCCATCTAGTCAAGGCTATGGTTTTTCCAGTGGTCACATATGGATGTGAGACTTGGATTGTGAAGAAAGCTGAGTGCCGAAGAACTGATGCTTTTGAAATGTGGTGTTGGAGAAGACTCCTAAGAGTCCCTTGGACTGAAAGGAGATCCAACCAGTTCATCTTAAAGGAGATCAGTCCTGGGTGTTCACTGGAAGGACTGATGCTGAAACTGAAACTCCAATACTTTGGCCACCTTATGGGAAGAGCTGACTCACTGGAAAAAGACCCTGATGTTGGGAGGGATTGGGGGCAGGAGGAGAAGGGGACGACAGAAGATGAGATGGCTGGATGGCATCACCGACTTGATGAGCATGAGTTTGAGTAAACTCCAGGAGTTGGTGATTGTTGGGAGCCGGCGAGAGAAACCCTGCCTGTGACAAGGTCTGGGTTCAAGGAGCTGGCACGCAAAGGTGTCTGGACCTCTGGGACCACTCCACACGCAAAGGCGTCCAGACCTCTGGGGGTTTCTCAGGACCACCCCACCATCCACTCCCAGGCCTTCGTCCTTTCATCATCTGATGCTTGGTGTTCTTCTATGTTCCCTAAAAACTAGTCTGACTCTTACCTAAATTCCCTCCTTGAAACCTTTGCATGACAGCAACACAGTCCCTGGGGGCACATGGGTCCCAATAAACAGGCCTATCTATCCCATAAGCAAAAGAGGATAAGAGTCCACTAGAGACTGAGAAGATTCCTTAGGGTGTGATCAGGAGGGAATTCATAAGACCTCTGACCCTTAGGATTACATACCAGAGCTAAGTCCACCAGGGGCTGAGCTTCCCAAGATAAGGTTTGTAGAAGGCTTTTCACAGTTGACTAGCTACTGCCATTGAATTGTTTAAAAGTTATGTGTAGGTATTGACTGTTCTGGAAAGTTATTTATGATGTAACCCATGATTGTGCACCTGGTACAATCTTATCATTCCCCCCTCCTTAAACATCTTTAAAGGATTATTGGTTTTAGGATATATAGCACTGATGTAAAAGAATAAAGTAGTCTTGATCCTGCACTCAACCAAGACTTGACTCGCTTTCTTTTCTTTGCCGACGCTGCTCATCCGAAGGGAACCCCTGGACTCCGCCGCCAGGGCTGGACCCTGGCAGGTGATGGACAGGGAGGCCTGGCGTGCTGCAGTTCATGTGGTCGCAAAGAGTCGGGTGTGACTGAACTGAACTGAACTGAACTGAACTGAATTGAACTGAATGATGTGAAAGAGACACATCATCCTCTGGCTCAGCAATTCCAGTTCTAGATATAAACCACAGGAACCCTGTGCCAGGATGTACCAGGACCCAAGGACAACAGCAATGTTGCTTGCAACAGCCCTAAACAGCAAACAACCCAAGAAGCTGTCAATAACAGGATGGATAAACTGGGTTGTATCTACTTGTACAATGAAACAAACTCCTAGATCAATATGCAAAATACCTGAATATTATAATAATTTTGAGAGAAGTAAATTAGAACATACACATTATGATTATCTATATAAAAAGTTCACAAACATACAGATGTAAACTAGTGACTAGAGACACAAACAGTTGAAAATAAAGAAAACCAAGGAAGTTACTATCATTAAAAAAATTAATTACCTTTGCAGGAGGTGCAGGGTGACTGGGATGAGCACCCAAAGAGCTCTTAGGGACCCAGGACTTCTGTGTTTACTGACCTGAGTGGTAGTGACATGGGTGTCTTTTTTTTTTTTCCCATTTATTTTTATTAGTTGGAGGCTAACCACTTTACAATATTGTAGTGGGTTTTGTCATACATTGACATGAATCAGCCATGGAGTTACATGTATTCCCCATCCTGATCCCCCCTCCCACCTCCCTCTCTACCCGATCCCTCTGGGTCTTCCCAGTGCACCAGGACATGGGTGTCTTATAATAATTTAAGCTACATGTTTATGTTTTATGCCTTATTTCTGTGAGCTATTTCACCTTTCAAAAAAGTTATGGGGGAACAGTTCCTAAGAACTATCTGAGGTGCTGTCTCCCAGGCTGTAGTGCTCATTTTGCCCCAATTAAAATTTAACTTGCCAAAAAAGGGGGGTACTGGAAGGAACACACAAAAATTGCAAGAGCTGTATTAAAGTGGTGGTATAGAGGCTTTTTCTTCAACTCATTCTTTGATGAGGAAGTCTCTGGGCACTTGTCCCTCCTTGTGACTTTCAGGCATACAGGACTCTCTTTCCACGTCCTTACTCCTGAAAGTCTTGCTTTCAAAGTCGGAACTCAGTTTTCAAGGCATCTTCTGTCCTGTCACTAGTCCTTCCATTAGCTTCTTCTCTTTAAACGTAAGTGTTCCCCTGTTATCTCAAGAGGACCACTCTCTAAAGGCCAGTATATTTCCAATAGAGGTCTGCTTCAGAATCAACTACAGAACTTACAGAAATTGTCATAAATACATACAATTTAGGCTCCAAAGGTTTTCTGTGTCAAGAATCTTAAATGGCAGAGCATGGCCATATTTATTTTTGAAGAGCTTCACCAGCAATTTTATTTCAACCTAACATGAAGAAGGCTTTCAAAGCCCTTCTCAATCAATCTCATTGCTTCTATTTTTTCCTTCTTAATACAAAATTCCCACTTCTACATTCCTAACTTGAATTCTTTTCTAAGACATATTCCAATAGTTTGTTGTACCTCTCTACTTGGAAATACCATCCTCTACTCACACCATGCATATCTCAAACTAATTCACCACATTTTCTCAAAAACTGACCCTTTTTCTGTCTTTTCTATTTCTGTTACTACTATCCCTATTTGAATTACCCTAACACCAACTGGAAATCCTTTCTTCTCATTGTTGAACTGCCAACTTGAGGACCTCTAACCAAGTTATTTACAGACCCACTATCTCACTATGCCATGCCTTCTATTCTCTGAGGCATATACCTAAGAGAAAGTCTTAAAGAGATTAAAAAATAAATATTGTTAATGTATTAGTGAAGGAATAAACCCATTAATTAACCAAAGCCTAATGAATTACTCAAGAGGGTTAGAACAGCAATATAAAGAAAAAATATACACCTTTTAACTTAAGACAATAGAAGCACATATGTAAATTTTTAAAAAGAAAGAAGAGAAATAAAGTGAAGAAAAGGATGAGAAGAGAACTGAAGGAAGACAAGTAAGTAGGTGTGAAGTGATCCCCTTGCATGGGCAAGACTTCACAGTCCCCTCCCGTATCTCTGGTACCTTTAAAGGAAAACTTTCTATCCAACATATAAAAAAAGTACCGCTTTCTCACTGACTGGTTGGGTTGTTATTTTAAAAAACTTCACTACCAGCTTCTCACTCACTCACCTGGAAACAGCTCTCTGCTTACATCTCCATTCCCCAGCCAGGGCTCTTTCCCTTGCTCCAATAAGGAAACCACATCTGGCTTAGAAATGTTAAGACCTGCTTGTGGAAAATGAAATACATTCAAAATTACTCCTTGAACCCTTACCAAAAAAGAGGCCATTATTAGAAATGCCAGCTATAAGTATGAAAGATGTGTAAGGACTAGTTGAAGTTATAATCCTCTTCTTGAAAGCAAAAAAACAAAAACAAAAAAACCTTTCCTTCCTTGGGAATATTCAGTCAGATAATCAAGATTCACAACAGTCATCCTAAAGGTCAAATTCTGCCTGAGAGGAGATGAGAGGAAATACCTACCCAGTGAGACCAGGTGGCCATAGTTCTCCAACATTACATTTCTGTACAAATCTCTCTGAGCAGGCTGGAGCCATTCCCACTCCTCCCGGGAGAAGTCTATGGACACATCTCTGAATGTCACTGACCCCTGAAATGACATACATACATCTGCACAACCAGCATCTATGTTCCCAAAGGCCCTGATCAAGGAATGAAATGAGTCCACTGTGGAGGGTGGACAGTGTACATAAGTAGTGCAATGACAGTTTTCAGTATTCTGAGTTATTATTAAGAATATAAGTAAGAGCTTAGCCATTTTGTTTTATTGTGTAGTTGAAGAAAAAAAATATGTTTTGTCCTGAGATAATTTATAATTTTGTGACTACACATGTGAACAACATGTATTTCTGGCTTTGGCTGTAAACATTCTTAAGATCTCACAACACTTTATGAATAATGAAGACAGTCCCTTTATGTTTAATAGGGAATGTATATTTTCCTTAATACCAGCCTACTTTAGTGGGGGCTTCCCCCATTGTTCAGCAGCAAAGAATCCGCCTGCCAATGTGGGAGACACAGGACAAATGGCTTCGGTCCCTAGGTTGGGAGGATCCCCTGGAGAGGAAATGGCAACCCAGTCCACTAATCTTGCCTGGGGAAATCCCATGGACAGAGGAGCCTGGCAGGCTACAGTCCATGGGGTTGCATAGAGTTGGACATGCATTAGTGACTAAGCCAACAACATTTTAAAATGATTTGACAAGAATTTCTCCATAGTCACTACTGGCTGTAGCATATAGCAGCAGCACCTGTTTAAGGGACACACACCCAAGTTTATCCCAGGCATCCCCATTTCTGAAGAAATAGCTGTGAAACTTGGAGACAATTTCAGCAATGTCAGGGAACAAGAGAATAAAGACTAAAGTATAAGGAACTTCCAGGGTGGAACCTAAAGCTTTTCCCCTCCAGGTTGGGTGAATAATAAGCTCCTGCTTTGCAGCACTTGAGTGATCCACATAGCCATTAGGCATGAACAGGATTTTTAAAAGTCCCAAACTAGTAACAGTCCCAGAGGTATGACAGAGTTATATTTTACAGCTAAAAAAAAAAAAAAAAAAAAAAAAAAAAAAAATCATGTCCCTATAACTTGTTATAGATTTTTGGCTAATAAAGGAAGCTGTGTCCTAATATAATATACTGCAGTGGGATCTGCAGTACAGAAGGAAACTGGACTCCCAGCAAAAGTTGGAGAGCCTCTGGATTTGGAGACAAGCATGAAAAAAAGTAGGACAGAGAAATGAAACTGCATCCAGACGGAATAATTTGGAATCGGGGCCTTCTTGTCCCTCACCTCTGAAGCACAACTGCCTGCCAAGTATTCAGTCTCAACGAAAACAACCAATAAAATAATAGTAATAAATAATCAATAAAAACAGGACGAATAAGTTAAAGAACGGCAGCGGGAGCGAGGCCTAAAGCACTCCTCCTACCCAATTTGTTTGGCAAAAGGAGAACGGGACAGCCTGGTCTACGTTCAGGCCCCGCCCACATCAGGACAGCGCCCCCAGCGCCGCGCCCCCAGCGAACCCTCTCCCGTCCTCTCAGGTACAAGAGAGGGAGGCAGGGCAGGTACAGGGGTGAGGGTTACAGGAGAAGGAAAGCCTGTGTAAACACAGCTGCACTTAGAAGAAAGGAAACACAATTTACCTGCGACATGGCTCAGGGCAGGGCCGGCTGAGAACGCAGCGTGGAGGGCGGAGCTGGCGGGGAGAGAAAGGAGCTGAGGCACTGCCAGCGGGGCCGTGCGGGCGAACCGGGCCGGGCTAGGGGCCAGTCGCTCCGCAACCACCGCCCTCGTCAGGCAGGATCAGGGGCGTCCACGACAGCTCCCTCCCCGCCGCGGCAGGGGCACCCAGCCTGGGCCGGACGCGCGGCCGCAGCGCCTCAGCCTTTAACGGGGCCGCAGCTGGGGCATCTCCTCCGCGCTGCCGGCTGGGCAGCCACGACTTCCCGAGCTCGGGATGAGGCCAACCGCCCTCGGGCACCTCGGCCCCAGCGGGGGCCGGCTCGGGCAGGGCGGGCCCTTCTCCTACCTCGGTCAGTACAGGCCAGTTCTTGTCTCTGCAACGGGGACCCCGCGCCAGAGTCCCGCAAACTGCGCCTTCCGAAGCCTCAGCCACCGACCTCAACCAGGCCGCGGGCCTCAGACAGCTCTGCTTCCCAGCACCCACCGCGGCCTCCGCGCCTCGCGGGCAGAGAGCCCCCCACACGACAACTCCCAGTACGCCCCGCGCCCACAAGGTGAAAGGGGGCCTCAAACAACTACACTTCCCAGGGTCCACTGCGGCTTCAGCCTGAGTCCAAGCCATCCTCGCTTGAACTACTATTCCCAGAATCGACTGGAGCCTTTGCCTTTCTTTCCAAGACTTGCAGCCCAGACAGCGGCAGTGACAGGACCCTCCTCCCGGAGGGACTCTGACTCCCAGATCTTGGAGTCCCGTGTGGCAGCTCAACCACCGCGGCCTGGGCGGCCGTCGGCGACCGTCCCCGAGCCGAGCCCAGATTGGCGAGCTGTCCGCGTGAGCAGAGGCGGCAGCCGGGCTTCGACCCTGAAGCTCCCGAGGGAACCCCGAGAGCTCGGTTCCTCCCCGTGCTGACAGCTCGGTCCCGAGCACATACAGAGGGTTGAGGATTAAGCTCTGACAGAGCTCCTATCAGAGGGGATGGGAGGTAGGGCGAGAAGCTTTGTATTGAAATGGGAAGCTTAGGAGAGATTCAGTCAGTCAGTTCAGTAGCTCAGTCGTGTCCGACTCTTTGCGACCCCATGAATCGCAGCACTCCAGGCCTCCCTGTCCATCACCAACTCCCGGAGTTAACTCAAACTCATGTCCATCGAGTCGGTGATGCCATCCAACCATCTCATTATCTGTCGTCCCTTTCTCCTCCTGCCCCCAATCCCTCCCAGCATCAGGGTCTTTTCCAATGAGTCAATACTTTGCATCAGGTGGCCAAAGTATTGGCGTTTCAGCTTCAGCATCAGTACTTCCGATGAACACCCAGGACTGATCTCCTTTAGGATGGACTGGTTGGATCTCCTTGCAGTCCAAGGGGCTCTCAAGAGTCTTCTCTAACACCACAGTTCAAAAGCATCAATTTTTCGGTGCTCAGCTTTCTTCACAGCCCAACTCTCACATCCATCCATGACCACTGGAAAAACCGTAGCCTTGACCAGATGGACCTTTGTTGGCAAAGTAATGTCTCTGCTTTTTAGTATGCTATCTAGGTTGGTCATAACTTTCCTTCCAAAGAGTAAGTGTCTTTTAATTTCATGGCTGCAGTCACCATCTGCAGTGACTTTGGAGCCCCCCAAAATAAAGTCTGTCACTGTTTCCACATCTATTTCCCATGAAGTGATAGGACCAGATGCCATGATCTTAGTTTTCTGAATGTTGAGCTTTAAGCCAACTTTTTCACTCTCCTCTTTCACTTTCATCAAGAAGCTTTTTAGTTCCTCTTTACTTTCTGCCAGAAGGGTGGTGTCATCTGCATATCTGAGGTTATTGATATTTCTCCCGGCAATCTTGATTCCAGCTTGTGCTTCTTCCAGCCCAGCGTTTCTCATGATGTGCTCTGCATATAAGTTAAATAAGCAGGGTGACAATATACAGCCTTGACATACTCCTTTTCCTATTTGGAACCAGTCTGTTGTTCCATGTCCAGTTCTAACTGTTGCTTCCTGACCTGCATACAGGTTTCTCAAGAGGCAGGTCAGGTCGTCTGTTATGCCCATCTCTTTCAGAATTTTCCACAGTTTATTGTGATTCACACAGTCAAAGGCTTTGGCATAGTCAATAAAGCAGAAATAGATGTTTTTTTCTGGAAATCCCTTGCTTTTTTGATGATCCAGCGGATGTTGGCAATTTGTTATCTGGTTCCTAAATTAAAAGACACTTACTCCTTAGAAGGAAAGTTATGACCAACCTAGATAGCATATTAAAAAGCAGAGACATTACTTTGCCAACAAAGGTCTGTCTAGTCAAGGCTATTGTTTTTCCAGAGGTCATGTATGGATGTGAGAGTTGGATTGTGAAGAAAGCTGAGCACCGAAAAATTGATGCTTTTGAACTGTGGTGTTGGAGAAGACTCTTGAGAGTCCCTTGGACTGCAAGGAGATCCAGCCAGTCCATCCTAAAGGAGATCAGTCCTGGGTGTTCATTGCAAGTACTGATGCTGAAGCTGAAACTCCAATACTTTGACCACCTGATGCAAAGTGTTGGCTCATGGGAAAAGACCCTGATGCTGGGAGGGATTGGGGGCAGGAGGAGAAAGGGACGACAGAGAATGAGATGGTTGGATGGCATCACCGACTCGATGGACATGAGTTTGAGTAAACTCCGGGAGTTGGTGATGGACAGGGAGGCCTGGAGTGCTGCGATTCATGGGGTCGCAAAGAGACACGACTGAGAGACTGAACTGAACTGAGGCATGTGGGTTCTTAATTCCCCGACCAGGGATTGAAATTGAGTCCCTTGTATTGTAAGGCAGGTTCTTAAGCACTGGACCACCAGGGAAGTTCCCAATTAGTTTATAATTTTTATCTTTTATCCCCTCTCTATTGTAAAACAACTCGAATTGAACCATGGATGTATAATTTAGGGATCCATTAATGGATCACTTTGAATCTTGGGAGTACTATGACCAAGCTGTATTACAAAGTAAAATCATCTTTTTATATTTCATTGGCTTATAACTAAAAGTAGTTCAGTTCTGGAGAATGCACCTCAAGGGGCTGCATGCAGGAAATGAATTTGAGTTTCCCATAGCCAGCACACTTACACACAAGACAAATACAAACATACACACAAAGAACAAAATCGCATTCTTGCAGGACAAAAACCAAAGGGTGAAGTCCAACAGTTTTTTCCTAAATTTTTCCACACGAAGATTCCTCTCTTTTTAACAACACAACAGACAAGCAGGAAGACAAGGAATCATGACCTCGTGTGTAATGGTAATTCACCTGGCAAATGTAAAACCAAAAATAAATTTACTTATTTGAGTTTTAAAAAGCTTCTTTTCTTCCACCCTTCCCCAGGCCTTTGGTTTGAAATTCTATTAACTAACCCAAGACAGAAGTCTCAAGCAAAGTGGGCTGTTTTTATATTTCTAGTATATGATATGAGTTAACTTCAAACTTTCTCCTAGGAATGTGTTTGTTCTTTTAGAGCCAGAATTCTGAAAAAAAGTATTTTATCAAGTCAGCTTTCTCTAACTTCATATGTAGGAACAAAAAACCAATTTGGGTATTTCAAAATAGTTTCATCTTAAGCAATTTTCTCTGGAGTCTGAAGAGAGTGTTAAGTCATCTTTTTCGTTAGTCATAGGTTCATAGTAAAAGTGAATGTGAAGCAAACCTGGGTCTGCTGGCCCATGACCAGTAAAGCCAATATATTGACACTGGGTGTGGTGAAGGAAAGTACAACATTAATTTCAAGTGGCAAGCAACGAGTACAGTGCAACTAGTGTTTAAAAGGCCTGAACTTCTTGAAGGCTTTTAGGGAAAGATTTTTTAAAGACAGCGTGAGGGAGAGGTTAATGGGGCATGTGATCAGCTCATGAACATTCTTCTGATTGCTTGATGGTGAGGTAATTTGGAGTCAACATCATCAACCTTCTGGGGTTAACATGCTGGTGGGCAACATAGGGTTAAATTCTTCTACCTGGTGAGGTGTTCACTATCTGCAAAATAGCTCGTAGGACTTGGTTCAGAACAGTATCTGTAACCCTTGTTCAGTTCAGTTTGGTTGCTCAGTTGTGTCTGACTCTTTGCAACCCCATGGAGAGTAGCACACCAGGCTTCCCTGTGCATCGCCAGCTCCCAGAGCTTACTCAAACTCATGTCCATCGAATCAGTGATGCCATCCATCCATCTCATCCTCTGTCGTTCCCTTCTTCTCTTGCCTTCAGTCTTTCCCAGAATCAGGGTCTTTTCCAGTGAGTCAGTTCTTCATATCAGGTGGCCAAAGTATTGCAGTTTCAGCTTCAGCATCAGTCTTTCCAGTGAATATTCAGGACTGATTTCCTTAGGATTGACTGATTTGATCTCCTTGCGGTCCAAGGAAGTCTTCTCCAACACCACAGTTCAAGAGCATCAATTCTTCGGTGCTCAGTTTTCTTTATAGTCCAACTCTCACATCCATACATGACTACTGGAAAAAACATAGCTTTGACTAGACGGACCTTTGTTGGCAAAGTAATGTCTCTGCTTTTTAATATTCTGTCTAGGTTGGTCATAATTTTTCTTCCAAGGAGCAAGCGTCTTTTAATTTCAAGGCTGCAGTCACCATCTGCAGTGATTTTGGAGCCCCCCAAAATAAAGTCTGTCACTCTTTCCATTATTTCCCCATCTATTTGCTGTGAAGTGATGAGACCAGATGCCATGATCTTAGTTTTCTGACTGTTGAGTTTTAAGCTTACTTTTTCACTTTCCTAGTGAAAGGTTGTTGCTGAACGATAAGACGCGGGATTCTTGGCCTCCGGAGGAGATGGATTCAATCCCGGGCCAGAGATTGCTCAGAGCTTTTGTGTAATAAAGTTTTATTAAAGTATAAAGGAGAGAGAGAAAGCTTCTGACATGGGCATCAGAAGGGGGCAAAAGAGTACTCCCCTCCTAGTCTTTAGCTGTATGTTATATAGTCACTCACAGTCTGTTAATGAAAAGAAAGGAATGTCATAAAATTTAGAATGGCACCAGATAATTCATCCCTGGCCATAAAACGATTGACTTGAATCTTGTAGAAGGGCAGAATACCAACAAATAGTTCTGTTTACATAGATTAGGGGAACAATACCTGAGTAAGTAAGTTAGGCGGTTTGGCGGAACCAACTTGAAGATAGAGTCTGGGGTACATTAACATAGCTTAAGACAACATTTCCATAAGAAAAAGAAATGTATTGGTTAACTCAAGGTTTGAGAGTAGTTAGCTTTAGGTGAAACCAGGTGTCATGGCAACACAGCATTTTAAGAGAAACCTCCTTTTAAATTTGTATAGAGAAGGAAAAACCTATCGCTGGTTTGTTTCCTCCTGCTGCTTTAGAGAGATAAAATGTCTGGCACGTGCAGCCTCTTTCCTCCGTTCGGAGACCCCTGGCCTTCCTGTCTGTTACCCTCTCACTAGTTCAGTTTCATCAAGAGGTTCTTTAGTTCTTTGCTTTTTGCCATAAGGGTGGTGTCATCTGCATATCTGAGGTTATTGATATTTCTCCCAGCAATCTTGATTTCATCTTGTGCTTCATGCAGCCCAGCATTTGGCATGATATACTCTGCATATAAGTTAAATAAGCAGGGTGACAGTATACAGCCTTGACGTATTCCTTTCCCAATTTGGAATCAGTCTGTTGTTCCATGTCCAGTTCTAACTGTTGCTTCTTGACCTGTATACAGATTTCTCAGGAGGCAGGTCAGGTGGTCTGGTATTCCCATCTCTTGAAGAATCTGTCACAGTTTGCTGTGATCTACACAGTCAAAGGCTTTGGCATAGTCAATAAAGCAGAAATGGATGTTTTCCTGGAACTCTCTTGCTTTTTCAATGACCCAGCAGATGTTGGCAATTTGATCTCCGGTTCCTCTGCCTTTTCTAAATTCAGCTTGAACATCTGGAAGTTCACGGTTCACATATTGCTGAAGCCTGGCTTGGAGAATTTTGAGCATTACTTTACTAGTATGTGAGATGAGTGCAATTGTGTGGTAGTGTTGTACCCGGATTGCGGAATTCCCCCAAACACGACAGGAGCCGCGGATCAATGCAAAAGCAGTGAGGAACTTTATTACAAGTTCGAGCAGGGACTCTCTTTACACAATGGTGAAGGAGCCCCGAGTGAAAGCGGCGAGTCTTTTTTATACTGTCTAGCAGGGACGGCAGGAAGGGAAACTGGGGGATTGGCTAGTTTTTACCGTACAGCCGGGGAAGCGGGAAGTCTTGGTGGGATGGGGGTGGGGTGAGGGACTTCTCCCACCCTTCTAGAATGCCTAGGGGTGGAGGGTAACTCGTCTCCTTCTGATTGGTTGGTTTGACGAAGTTTTTTTTTCTCTTCTTCTCGGGAGGGGTTCTCGCTCAGAATTGTAATGCTATCTAAAATGGAGTTGTTTTACATTTTTCTTTAAGTAGTTTAAACATTCTTTGGCATTGCCTTTCTTTGGGATTGAGATGAAAACTGGCCTTTTCCAGTCCTGTGGTCACCAATGAGTTTTCCAAACTTGCTGGCATATTGAGTGCCACACTTTCACAGCATCATCTTTTAGGATTTGACATAGCTCCACTGGAATTCCATCACCTTCATTAGCTTTGTTTGTAGCGATGCTGCCTAAGGCCCACTTGACTTTGCATTCCAGGATGTACTGGCTCTATGTGAGTGATCACACCATCATGGTTATCTGGGTTATCAAGATATTTTTTGTATAGTTCTTCTGTGTATTCTTACCATCGCTTCTTAATATCTTCTGCTTTTGTTAGGTCCATACTGTTTCTGTCTTTTATTGTGCCCATCTTTGCATGAAATGTTCCCTTGGTATCTCTAATTTTCCTGGAGAGATCTCTAGTCTTTCCCATTCTATTGTTTTCCTCTATTTCTTTACACTGATCACTTAGGTAGGCTTTCTTATGTCTCCTTGCTAGTTTTTGGAACTCTGCATTCAAATGGGTACATCTTTCCTTTTCTCCGTTACCTTTCACATCTCTTCTTTTCTCAGCTATTTGTAAGGCCTCCTCACATACCCATTTTGTCTTTTTGTATTTCCTTTCCATGGGGATGGTCTTAATCACTGCCTCCTGTACAATGTCACGAACCTCCACCCATAGTTCTTCAGGTACTCTATCAGGTCTAATCCCTTGAATCTATTTGTCACTTCCACTGCATAATAGTAAGGGATTTTACTTAGGTTATACCTGAATGGTCTAGTGGTTTTCCCTACTTTCCTCAATTTAAGTCTCAATTTGGCAAAAGGGAGTTCAGGATCTGAGCCACAGTCAGCTCCCAGTCTTGTTTGTGCTGACTGTATAGAGCTTCTCCATCTTTGGCTGCAAAGAATATAATCAGTCTGATTTCAGTATTGACCATCTAGTGATGTCCATATGTAGAGTCTTCTCTTGTGTTGTTGGAAGAGGGTGTTTGCTATGATGAATGCATTCTCTTGGCAAAACTCTGTTAACCTTTGCCCTGCTTAATTTTATACTCCAAGGCCAAATTTGCTTGTAACTCCAGGTATCTCTTGACTTCCTACCTTTGCACTGAGAAGGACCTAAAAGTCCTTTACTTTGTCTAGTGGATAAACCATTATTTTTTCTTGTTTGTTTTCCTTTCTGCATTGTCTTACTTTTCTGATTAAATTGTCTTACTTTTCTGGGAAGGCCTGAGACTAAATTTTTTCTGCAAACAAGAGGCAGGTGAAGAACATGGTAGTGGGACTATCCAGGGAGGTCCCATAAGGTCTACTTGGTTACAGTCCAGTATAAAAACTGGAAGAGAGAAAAGGAACAAAGAAATCCACTGGCTTATTTAAAAGAGGGCAAAGGAGAGATGGTATGAAAAAAGAAGAGACTGAAAAAGTTAATCCTTCACAAGGACATGTGAAGGAACATGCGTGCTGTGAATGAGAAGACAATGAAGAGTTCTGAAGAGGCTGTTACATCCCATGTACAGTGTGGTGCTGAGTATCCACAGAAAAATGTCTTGATCCAGGAATACCAATGAAGGCAATGATTCTGTATCCTGGAGACCAGAAGATGGGGACTAAGGTAAGCAGGGTCAAGAAAATATTTAAAAGAAGAACTTAAAGGACTTGGTAAAAAATTGGACATGGCAGTCTGGGGAGATGGAGGAAGTAGTTTTCTTACTTGGGTGAAATGTTTCCAGAAGCTCATTCTTTAAAACCTCTGCTACCACTGTTATTCCACTCGTATGACTTCAATTTCCACTTATACAACTTGCTCAGATCTTTTAATAAATCATCATATTTTACAAAGGTGATAAACACATGAAAAGACAAATTTAGGAGAGAAGAAATGGATTTGTTTGGGGACATGTTGAGATTGACATGTCTATGTTTAATCTCAACTACTAGTCTTGTTCAAACTATTATTTCTCACCCACCACCTTGCTATATCTTCACATCCATTCCTCCAAATGTTTTCTTCATATAGAAGTCAGCCTGATGTTTATAAAAGGAATTCCAAATATATTCCTCTGGGGACTTTCTTGCTGGTTCAGTAGTTAAAAATCCACCTTGCAATGTAAGGGATGCCGGTTTGATCTCTTGTCAAGGAACTAAGATCCCGCATGCTGTGGGACAACTCAGCCCGTGCATCACAACTACTGAAACCATGCACCACATCCAGAGTCCCTGTGCCACAGCGAAGGTTCCCACATGCTGCAACTAAGACCCGACGCAGCCAAATAAATACAAACTTAAAAAATATATTCCTCCGTTTCACCTAATGTGATGGCTTTTGCTTGCTCTAAAGACAATAGTCCTTAGCATAGTCCAGTTGTCTGCATGATCTTACCTCTGTCTTTTCCAGCTCTTCTTAGTCCCCTCCTCTCTGAATGTGCTAACCCTCTTTTCCTATGTGACACGCATTGCAGGACCTTTGAGCACGTTAATTTTCTCTATCCCTGAAAAGGTTATCTATCCTTTCATAAGTTTATGCTTCATATTGCAGCCCAAGAAACTTCCTCAGAGAAGTGTTCCCTGATCCCAATGTGACCTCTGAATAAGGTTCCTTTGATTGTAAACTCTCCTTGGATCCTTTATGTATTCTCTTTATCATTTACAATAATTTGCAATTATTTTTGTAATTACTTGTGTGTATTTGTGATTATTTTGTTAGTAATTATCTTCCTCACTAGACTATAAGCACTATGAGTTATACCCATAACTATTAATAGCATATTGCTTGGCACAGAGTGAGGGCTCAGTGAGTGGCAAAACGATATCATCAAAACTTAATACTCATATGATGAGTTAAAATATCTTGCTTTAATTTACTTTTTTGTGAGAATAAACAACTGTTTATTGACTAGTTCTTATTTATCTTCTTTGAAATACCTGTTCATGTACATTGCCTATTTTTCCATTAGTATCCCTGTGTTTTTATTATTGATTTGCAGCGGTTCTTGGGGTTCCCCCAGGCAGTGCTAGGGGTAAATGATCCACTTGCCAATGCAGGAGACACAAAGATGCAGGTTCAATCCCTGGGTCCAGCAGATCTCTTGGAACAGGAAGTGGCAACCCACTCCAATGTTCTGCTATTCCATAGCAGAGGAGCCTGGTGGGCTACAGTCCATGGATCCAAAAAGAGGCAGACATGACTGAGCACACACATAGGAGTTCTTAGGTGGTTGGATTTTGTAACTTTCATATGTATGTTTCAGATACAGCATATTCGCACAAATCACTACTTGTATTTTCCCTTTGGGGTTTCGTGTGTGTGTGTGTGTGTGTGTGTGTACACACATGCATGCTGTACTTTGAAATCTTTGTGTATTCAGATTTATCAGTCTTTCCTCTTCTGAATTCCCTTTGAATTCCTCTCATTTAGAAAGTGTTTCGCACACCAAATTTTAAAATATACCCTACATTCTTCTAATACTAAATCCCCTTATATCTGAGTCTCTTTCCTCTGTTTTGTCCTACTGATATATTCATCTATTCTTATACATATCATACTGTTTTAATTACTATAGCTTTTTGGGAGTGCATGTCCCCTCTTACTCTCTTTCCTGATTTTTCTTTTTTCTTTTTTTCCCCCATTTATTTTTAATAGTTGGAGGCTAATTAATTTACATCATTGCAGTGGTTTTTGTCATACATTGACATGATTCAGCCATGGATTTACATGTATTCCCCATCCCGATCCCCCCTCCCACCTCCCTCTCCACCCGATCCCTCTGGGTCTTCCCAGTGCACCAGGCCCAAGCACTTGTCTCATGCATCCAACCTGGGCTGGTGATCCATTTCACCCTTGATAATATACATGTTTCGATGCTGTTCTCTAGAAACATCCCACCCTCGCCTTCTCCCACAGAGTCCAAAAGTCTGTTCTGTACATCTGTGACTCTTTTTCTGTTTTGCATATAGGGTTATGTTACCATCTTTCTAAATTCCATATATATGCGTTAGTATACTGTAATGGTCTTTATCTTTCTGGCTTACTTCACTCTGTATAATGGGCTCCAGTTTCATCCATCTCATTAGAACTGATTCAGATGAATTCTTAATGGCTGAGTAATATTCCATGGTGTATATGTACCACAGCTTCCTTATCCATTCGTCTGTGGATGGACATCTAGGTTGCTTCCATGTCTTGGCTATTATAACTGTGCTGTGATGAACATTGGGGTGCACGTGTCTCTTTCAGATCTGGTTTCCTCGGTGTGTATGCCCAGAAGTGGGATTGCTAGGGTTATATGGCAGTTCTATTTCCAGTTTTTAAGAAATCTCCATAGTGGTTGTACTAGTTTGCATTCCCACCAACAGTGTAAGAGGGTTTCCTTTTCTCCACACCCTCTTCAGCATTTATTGCTTGTAGACTTTTAGATAGCAGCCATCCTGATTGGCGTGTAATGGTACCTCATTGTGGTTTTGATTTGCATTTCTCTGATAATGAGTGAATTCCTGATTTTTCTAGGTTAGTTTTATGAGTTTGTATCTCTGGATAAACTTTAGAATAATCTGGCCTAATTCTCTATACAAATTCACTAGGAACTCAGTTGTGACTATTCAATTTGAAGAGAGAAAAAAGTGTATTCCTTGTAGGGGAACAATTAAATAACATGGATTTCTCATCTGAAACATGGATTTCTCCTCTGAAACCACAGAGACCAGAAGGAGATGGCACAGTAATTTTCAAGTGCTGAAAATATAAACAAACAAACAAAAAAACCCCCCAAACTGTAAACTCCTAATTCTGCATCTAGCAAAAATTCTCTTTAGAAATGAAGGGGAAATAAAGACCTCTAGATAATGAAGACCTCCAGAGGAAGAAAATGAAGAATTTGTCACCAGAAGGCCTAACTATAAAGACCAGCTAGAAGAAGTTATATGATTATAAAGGAACTGGTAACAAGAAGAGTGTTAGAGCCTCAAAAGAAAAAACAACAGTGAAATGGGTAGAAGTAAGGGTAAACGTAATGGACGATTCTCATGAGTTTTTAAAATCACATTTGATGGTTGAAACAAAAGGTTACACCACCAACTGATGTGGAAATCCAATGTATGTTGAGGAAACCCTTAAGGCAGTTATATTAGTGAGTGGGGAGGGAAGTACGGTTTTTTGCACTTCACTCAAATGGGAAAATGTAAAAAAATAGTAGACAATGTTAAATAGGGTGTGTAATATCTAATGAAAGCACTTTAAAAAAAAAGCTGTAGAGAGACACTCAAAAATACTTTCAATAATTAAGAATAGAATTCTAAAGGATGTTCAAGTAACCCACAGAAAAGCAAGAAAATTGGGCCAAATAATGCTGAAACTATTGCTCAATTGCACTCATCTCCCACGCTATTAAAGTAATGCTCAAAATTCTCTAAGTCAAGCTTTAGCAATATGTGAACCGTGAACTTCCAGATGTTCAAGCTGGTTTTAGAAAAGGCAGAGGAACCAGAGATCAAATTGCCAACATCTGCTGGATCATTAAAAAAGCAAGAGAGTTCCAGAAAAACATCTATTTCTGCTTTATTGACTATGCCAAAGCCTTTGACTGTGTGGATCACAATAAACTGTGGAAAATTCTGAAAGAGATGGGCATACCAGACCACCTGACCTGCCTCTTGAGAAACCTGTATGCAGGTCAGGAAGCAACAGTTAGAACTGGACATGGAACAACAGACTGGTTCCAAATAGGAAAAGGAGTACATCAAGGCTGTGTATTGTCATCCTGCTTATTTAACTCATATGCAGAGTACATCATGAGAAACGCTGGGCTGGAAGAAGCACAAGCTGCAATCAAGATTGAAATATTGAAATATCAATATTGATATTGAAATATCAATAACCTCAGATATGCAGATGACACCATCCTTCTGGCAGAAAGTGAAGAGGAACTAAAAAGCCTCTTAATGGAAATGAAAGAGTAGAGTGAAAAAGTTGGCTTAAAACTCAACATTCAGAAAACTAAGATCATGGCATCTGGTCCCATCACTTCATGGGAAATAGATGGGGAAACAGTAGAAACAGTGTCAGACTTTATTTGGGGGGGCTCCAAAATCACTGCAGATGGTGATTGCAGCCATGAAATTAAAAGACACTTACTCCTTGGAATGAAAGTTATGACCAACCTAAACAGCATATTGAGAAGCAGAGACATTACTTTGCCAACAAAGGTGCATCTGGTCAAGGCTATGGTTTTTCCAGTGGTCATGTATGGATGTGAGAGTTGGACTGTGAAGAAAGCTGAGCGCTGAAAAATTGATGCTTTTGAACTGTGGTGTTGGAGAAGACTCTTGAGAGTCACTTGGCCTGCAAGGATATCCAACCAGTCCATCCTAAAGGAGATCAGTCCTGGGTGTTCATTGGAAGGACTGATGCTGAAGCTGAAACTCCAATACTTTGGCCACCTGATGCGAAGAGTTGACTCATTGGAAAAGACCCTGATGCTGTGAAGGATTGGGGGCAGGAGGAGAAGGAGACCACGGAGGATGAGATGGCTGGATGGCCTCACCGACTCGATGGACATGACTTTGAGTGAACTCCGGGAGTTGGTCATGGACAGGGGAGGCCTGGCATGCTGTGATTCATGGGTTTGCAATGAGTCGGACACGAATGAGCAACTGAACTGAACTGAACTGAACATTACATAAAGTACTGGAAAGCCAGCCTACCCAAACTTCTTGGGTAATCTATGAAGCAGGGGCTTCCCTTGTGGTTCAGTGGTAAAGACTCCACCTGCCAATGAATGAGGTTTGAACCCTGATCTCACATGCTGTGGAGCAACTAAGCCCATGCACCACAACTACTGAACCCATGCTTAAGAAAAATAACTCTGAGCCTATGAGCTGAGGCTACTGAAGCCCACATGCCTAGAGCCCATTCACCACACGAGAGGCCACTTTAATAAGAAGCCTACACACCATAACTAGAGTAGCCCCTGCTTGCCACAACTAGAGAAAGCCCACGCAGCATTGAAGACCTGGCACAGCTAAAAATAAAGCAAATGAAATTATTAAAAAAAATTTTTTAATCCTATAAAGCAGTGTGTGGAAATGTGAGTCCTATGGTATCTTCTGTAGTGAGTTGCTAATCCTTCACAGGGTGTCGCCTAGTTTCTGGAAAGCATGTGGTGCATTGGATCTTCAAGATACTGGCTACTTCCTGTACAACCTGCTTGACTGGCATGATTTCACTGCTGTGGTGGGGCATGCTGATGTTCTGTGCATGTTCAGATAGTCTGGATCTCTTCAGGCTATATTAGGACAATCCTGGAGTAAAGCTGAATTTTTTTCTGTTCCATGATGATGAAAAAATTTTCTTTTTCCTGAGAAGGATACAAAAAATGCATTTGTGAAATAAAAGGCTGAATATTGTGTATCTAAGGGCATGAAAATCCGCTTTAGAAACAATGCCATTTGTGCAAGTTGGATCACTACTTGACTGGGCTTGTGTCTAGTCTATAGTCATTCTCTAGGCTACCTTCGGCTTCTACACCATCTATGCTACCTAATTAAACAGGATTATGATAGGAATAGTCACCTTGCCAGTCTTTAAGAACACACTAATCTCTGCCACCCTCCCTGCTGAGCCCCTACCTGGAATGCAATATATATATATATATTTTTTCATTCACTATCTTATCTGGGGAGTAAGTTTCAGAGCCATCCATCTGGCCTCCTCACCATGGTGGCCCTTAACAAAAGACCAGGGAACCAATGCAGGGGTTACTCTAATGGCCAAGAATGTCAATCCTTTCCAACAGCAGTCTCTCCCACCAGGGCTGATTTGGCCACTACTGAACGTCTAAAATAAGAGACGAAGACTGAGTCCCCAATATAGCATCATTACTAGGAGAGACCAACTAGCACTTGACTATTTGGGCCCTCAAAAGGCCAGTGTTTGTCCTCACAGGAAAATCTCATATTCCAGGCATGTATTTTCTTTCCTGCCCCCAGGGCCTCAGCTAGCACCACTATCCAAAGGCTTACAAAATGTCTGGTCAGCCAGTATGCTATCCCACATACACTGCATCAGACCAGAGGACCCACTTTGCATTAAAGGATGTGCAAGACTATGCCCAGCACAAAAGGACCCACTGCATGTACCAGTAGCTGCTTCTGCAACAGAGCTTTGGAACAGCCTAGTGAAAGCACAGTTGAAGCCCCAGCTTGGAAGCAATATTCTGCCAGGACAGGGTGCTGCCCTTCAGAGTGCAGTCTATGAAATGGACAAAAGCCAGTGCTGTGTTCTCAAAGTAGAAGAACCCAGCAATGAGGGTGGGCCTCACCAACCACCACTACCAAAGACCCTCCAGGGGCACTGTGCTTCCTGGACACTCCACTCCAGGCTGCAGCGTTAAGAGGTCTTGAACTCCACAGGAGACATACATTTCACCAGGGACAGAGTGTTTTCCACTTAATTAATAAAGATAGACTTGACTTGAGGATTGTGCTCCTTGTAACCAGGGACCAGCAGGAAAGAGGAGCTGTTGTTTCTGCAGGGTGTCTGATACACCATGGGGAGAATGGGCTGCCATCATACATGGGGCAGGGAATCTGAGTTGATGCGGTAACCCACCGAGATTCTTCTTGGAGTTTTCTTTCCCACTTGTGATGGTAACTGGAGAAACATCACAGCTTGGGTGTGAGAAGATATTGGTGGCCAGGGCCCAGAGCCCTTAGGAATGAGGATCTGGCTCATGTTCATGTCAGTAAGGGTGGTAGCTGTGAGAATCTGGAATGCATAACAGGTGAGAGCAAACAGTTGCAACAGGAGGTCTGTAGTTCATCCTGATTTTCCTCTTCTTCGTCTCTCTGTAGACAAACCCAACCTTGGAAGGAATGCTCTGTGCAGTCGTGGAGCTGAACCACCCAGATCCCTCTTCCAGGAACCTGCTGCCCAGTGGCTGGGACTTCCTCCACTCACCAGCTTGTCCAGAGTTGGTCTCAGGGGAAAAGGGCTGCTTCACCTGAGCTCATGCTCTCTCCAGGGCAGCCTGCCTCTGCTGACTGACAACCCAGGGTTGTAAGGGCCTGGATGTCATGGCCAAATATGAGACACTTTTACAAGTGATTCTCTTCAGAGCCCCTGCTGGTTTGGCCAAGGTCTCCACAACCTACAGTGCAGTTATGATTTTTCCTTTGACCAATCCATTCCTTTCTCTTCTCCATTACTTCATGTTGATTCTCAATAAACATATTACACACCAAACTTCATCTCAGTATCTGCTTCCAGAGGCCCCAACTTATGACACAGCCTGACCTTGCTGTCAGTGAGGAGCAGCACTTGGGTTGCAATAATGAACACAACTTGAACCAGCTGAAACAAACATGGGGATTTATTATAAGGATATGTGGGATATCTCACAGAAAAGTCCAATAATCAAGGCAAGAAAATGGCAGAGATGAACCCAGACTTCAAGACAAGAATCAGATCCTGGAACCCAGCCGGGATGCTCATGACTTGGCTTCTGTGGTGGCTTCACACTTCTCTTATTGCAGCTATGCCTCCTCATGTGGTAGAAAACACAGCCACTGACACCACTCACACTTATGAACCAAAGCTTTGGTTGTTAAAATTATATAGACAAACAAGAGACTCCTAGCTTTCCAGAAGCTTCCTAATGGGAAAGATAAAACATGCAATGATTTTATCACCACTGACAAATACACGTACAAGTTCACATAGGTTGAATAGGTATTAACAAGGAACAAGGGCATTTCAGTGGCAGTAGATCAACAAAAAAGCACACATACATAAAAGCATAAAATGAGAGACTGTGGAACTCTCAAGTAGTTTAAGGAAGCAAAAACAAAACAAAACCAAAACTGTAAGAGGAAAGATAAAGTATTCAGAAATTATGAACAAGTATGGTTTTGTATAAAAGTCCTGATATACCACGAGGATATTACACCTTAAGTCCACAATGTGTGTGTGTGTGTGCGTGCGTGCGTGCATGTGTGTGTGCTCAGTCATTTCCAACTCTTTGCAACCTCATGGACTGTAGCCCACCAGGCTCCTCTGTCCATGGGACTTGCCAGGTAAGAATACTGGAATGGGTTGCCATTCCTTCTCCAGGTGGATCTTCCTGATCCAGGGACCAAAGCCATGTCTCCTGTGTCTCCTGTATTGCCAAATCTACAATTAGCCACACGATATTTCAATACAAGAGTGTATAATCAGAATTGCATCTTAAAATAACTAGTATATATAAGTGCAAAAAATGGACTGAAAGGATGAAAAGGGCAAAAAATATGCATACAGCTGCAAAAGTAATGACTGAGTTAGTTAACTGGCATGCAGGCCAGCACTAGGTGCTCAGCATCTGAAAGCTTGTTGGTATCATGTTTGTAGACTGACAAACTCAATGAAATTGACAATCTGGGTACATACTGGAGTAAATGACCAAATGACTGAGATCTCAGGTGTAGGGTCCAAATGTCTATGGATGTATACTTCGCTATGTAATACAGATATTGGTAGATATGTCTGGTATTCTTTGGGTTCATTTCATCTCAGGGTTCAACATGTGATCAAAATGTCACATGCAATCAAAATATCAGGAACATATAGAACCATACAGATAATGGTGTCTGAAAATATCAAAGCCCACAAAGCTGAACACAAGGCAATCCTGGTACAGGTCTCAGAATTTATAGACAGGACCTCCAGAAGATCCAGTACTTAGTGTAAGGAATAGAATAGAAAGTGTGCTCTGCAGGATTGCTTCCACACCAATGGAGGAACCTGGGTGGTGAAAGAGGAAGGGAAAGGAGATGCTCCTCCTCAAGTATTCCATCTAAATGTCATTTATTGAGCTTCACAAAACTATAAATCCAGCCTAACTTTAAAATTGGCTTTCTTCTTGATGCAGCATTTGTAGTAGGAATCAGTGAGGGGAAATATATTTTTGTGGTTTACCAAGGTGACTTAAAAATGTGACACTAAGAATCTCTAATTTCAGAATCAGAGGTCTCCTGTGACCCTTCAGAAGACGGAATGCCAGGTGAGTTCTACACCACACACCTGGGATGTGGAACATCAGGTATTTTGATAAACAAAACCCCTGCTGCCAGCATCAGCCCTGACACAGGATGATTGACATCAGATCCTTAGGAAACATATTTGCCCTTGGGATTCAATCAAAAGGCCAGTGAAGTTTCATCATCTCATAAAGGAAGTTCTAAGATTAACTGCTTAGTAGTTCAAAAATAATCTAGAACAGGAGTGAGCAAAACTAGGAAGTTTTTAGACAACAGACTCCTCAGCCCAATCCAAGACCCAACAAGTCAATCACTGGGCTGAGGAAAGAGACCCAGGATAGATGGAAAAGAAAAAAATGGGGGTGGGGGGGGACCAACAACCCACAAAGTAAAACATCACACTGTAACTACTTGTTCCTTTACAAAGGTCTGTTTCACCAACCTGGTAAAATGACCTTAAGGTATTAGGGAGAAAAGTAGGAAGTCCATAAATTTATGTATGAATAAAAATTTGGGAAATAGGACTTTGTTGAAATTCTGGTATAATAGTTCATAAAATTACCCTCATTTATTTAGTATTACAATTTCCCAACAATGATGTAAAATTGTAGGTAAAGAAAAAAATACTGCTAGAATCAAAGGTACCAAACACCACACTGGTAAAACGACTTGTGCATGAGAGAAGGCTTGAATTTTTCAAGCATGGAAACAAGGTCAATGCTAGACTTTTCTGAATTTCACCATCATACAAAAAACATAGTTGATTTTATCGAACATTATAAAGAGATTGCTACAAAATTCTAAATAAACCTAGGCATGGTTCATGCATTTTCAGAAGGAACCACCTTTATAAAATGGTAAGCACACATGGGAACTTTCTCATGTGCATGATACAACAGGTGAAAGGCAAGTGAAACACAAACATTTCCAATGATGAAATAATAAAAAGCTTGATTTCTGATACCTGTCTGGTAATCACAGAAATCTGCAGGAAGGCAAAATAGGCTTCCTGGGATACATCAAAAATATGGTTCTCACCACAAAATCCTCTATATTTTATATTCTCTGGATAGCAACTCTCAAATAACTAGTTTCTTCATCTAATTTTTAGGGGATACTTTACAAAACACCAAAAACATAATAGCAGCACACAATATTCATGACAATTCATCACAGTAAATTAAAATACAAGTTGTATTTGGGTGACATAGCACTTAAGATACACACACTGGATGCATGGAGGCACCTCATTACACAAGGAGGGCATTCTGCTCCAAGTTAATGCCACTAAGCAGGAGTGCAGAGCCACAGTTCATACTCCTCACAGTTTACTTGTGCCATTCTGCAGTTCTACACTAGAATACTTATTAATCAGGTTTTCTATAAACTGTTTCTCAGAGTCTAGGATCCAAAAGACTTTATATAATGTTGGCTTTTGCTACTAAAGAGAAAGGTCAGTGACAATAATAGAGCCTTTTATAAACTAACAAATCATGAGGAAATGTGTTGATATTACTCATGCTACTTATTGAGCAGTAAGACATGTCCTACGAGTCATCATTTTTATAGTATTATTAAAATAGAAAAACCAGTGGCACATGGTATGTCTTGATAGACATCAGAGGCACTACAAGGCATGTACATCTCATGCTCCCAATTACATTACCATATGTAATTCCAAAATATAAAACACAGCCTGTGACACAGGAAAATAAGTCATAATTATATACCACGGAGAAATTTTGTATTCCAATGACTCAATTTATTCACATTTTTAGAAACTTCATACTTGAGCCTTAATATAATTTAGAACCAGTTATTTTTGGTACCCATGTCTATAAACAGTGTGTGGCTTTCCATTATAGCATTATTTCTAGGGGCATGTATTTCTAGTGTCTTTAAACTGTTAGGTATACCCACAGGATACAATATGGTGGGGTTACTTGCCGAAGACTGTCCTATATTTAGTGTTTTCAAAGAATTCATTCCTGAGGGCATCTTCTTATGTACAATGAGCTGTTATTTCTTGATGAAAATATCACCTCACTTGCTGTATTCATGAAGTTTTCCTTAACTCACTGGAATAGGATTCACTTTCAGTGGGAATTTTTTCCAATGGCAAATGAAATTTGATCTCTGGAAAGTTTTCTGATAGTCACAGTATTCTTCTGTACTGTTAATTTTCTACTGTAAAAGGTTTGAAAGGTTTTTGAAATTCACTGCAATTCATAGGGTCATTCTCCCTCTGAATTCTAATATAATAAACACATTAATCTGCTGAAAGCTTCCCCAACATAACCTATTTGGAGTTCCTAACTTAAAAGTGTATTTAGACATATAATGTGATGTAACTATTATCTGAAAGATTTACCATAACTGATGAGGTAAGATCTCTGTCAAAGACTAACATTAACACCATTCTCAGGATTTCTTTACTGTATGAGTTCTCCGATGATTAATAAGCTGTGACTTTTGGGAGAAGGCTTTCCCACACTCACTGCATTGAAAAGGTTTCTCTCCTGTATGAATTCTCTGATGATTAACAAGCTGTGACTTCTGAGAGAAGGCCTTTCTACATTCACTGCAACTGTAGGGTCTCTCTCCTGTGTGTGTCCTCTGATGTGGTATGAGGTGTGACTTTCGAGAGAAGGCTTTGCCACAGTCGCTGCATTCAAAGGGTTTCTCTCCTGTATGTGTCCTCTGATGATTTATGAGACTTGATCTCTCCCTGAAGGCTTTCCTACATTCACTGCATTCATAAGGTTTTTCTCCTGTATGAGTTCTCTGATGTCTAATTAATTCTGATTTTTCAAAGAAAGCTTTTTGACAAAGACTGCATCCATACGGTTTCTCTCCTGTGTGAATTCTCTGGTGAGTATTGAGCTGTGACTTCTGGGAGAAGGCCTTTTCACAATCCCTGCATGCATAAGGTTTTTCTCCTGTATGGGTTCTTTGATGTGTTGCAAGACTTGACTTTTCACCAAAGGCTTTCCCACATTCACTGCATTCATAGGGTTTCTCTCCTGTGTGTGTCCTCTGATGTGATATGAGATGTGACTTCTGACAAAAGGCTTTCCCACACTCACTGCACACATACGGTTTTTCTCCTGTATGAATTCTCTGGTGATTAGTAAGGCTTAATTTTTCACTGAAAGCTTTCCCACATTCACTGCACTCATAGGGTTTTTCACCTGTATGAGTTCTTTGATGTCTGACAAGCTGGGATTTCCTGCTGAAGGCCTTCCCACACTTAGTGCATACAAAGGGTTTTTCTCCTGTGTGTGTCATCTGATGTGATAAGAGGTGAGATTTCTGAGAAAAGGCTTTCCCACACTGGATGCACCCATGAGGTTTCTCTCCTGTATGGGTTCTCTGATGGTTAATAAGACTAGACCTCTCTCTGAAGGCTTTCCCACATTCACTGCATTCATAGGGTTTCTCTCCAGTATGAATTGTTTGATGTCTAATTAACTCTGATTTCTCAAAGAAGGCTTTTCTACAATCACTACATCCATAGGGTTTTGTTCCTGTGTGGGTCCTCTGATGTGTGACAAGCTGTGACTTCCTGCTGAAGGCTTTCCCACATTCTCTGCATTCAAAAGGTTTCTCTCCTGTATGAATCCTTTGATGATTGATAAGATTTGACTTTTCACTAAAGGCCCTCCCACACTCAGTGCATCCATAGGGTTTCTCTCCTGTGTGTGTCCTCCAATGTGATATGAGATGTGACTTCCGGGAGAAGGCTTTCCCACACTCACCACATTCATATGGTTTCTCTCCTGTATGTGTCCTCTGATGGGATGTTAGCTGTGACTTTTGGGAGAAGGCTTTCCCACACTGGCTACAATTGTAAGGTTTCTCTCCTGTATGAGTTCTATGATGTGTAATAAACTGTGACTTCTGGGGAAAAGTCTTGCCACATTTACCACAGCCATAGGCTATTTCTCTTATATGTCTGCTCTGATGTTTAATGAGACTTGATTTCTTACTGAAGCGTTTCCTACATTCACTGCATTCATAGAGTTTCTCCCCTGAACGACTTCTGTGATATATGATAATCTGTGACTTCTTATAGCTAACTTTATCACATGCATAGTATTTTAACCAAGTATCAGTTTCCTCAGTCTTGGTATGGATAAATAATTTATCAAATATGTTTAAGTCAGCTGGTTCCATTCTTCCACAGTTTGCTTTCGGAATAAGAAAATCTAAATGATGTTTTAAAATTAATCCATCTATGTCACCTTCTTTGTTTGATTTCCTTAAAGGAATAAAGTTCGTGCTCAGATTAAACTTTTTTCCAAGTGCATCACATTCATGATCTTGTTTCATAGTTTTAAACTTCTTGTTATCCTTTTGCCAAGTCATGTGACCATTTACTTGAAAGACTTGACCTATGAAGAAAAAAAAATCCTGTAAGTTCTTCCATAGTTGTGTTTACTGAATAAAAACCTAGAAATGCTATTTGAGGGGCTCAATGCTTTTTAATGTTCAGTTTCCTAATATGATTGCAATGTCTAACCTTCAGGTTTGAAAAACACTTTAAACACTGTAAACAAGAACAGAAAGCAGACAGTAGATTAAGTTTGAATGAAACTGACCACCAACTTGGGGCAAAGGGCGTAATCGCTGAACAGGCTACATGGGCTTACTCCACAGGTCCTCAGTGTCACCTGCCTCCCTTCAGCCACACTCAGAGGACACTGCAGCTCAGGTCAATTGTGGCGCCTAACCAGGGTGCCCACGTCTCTCCACCAAGAGATGGAGATGGGCTGCAAGTGCCTTCTTGGGCCATGTGCAAGTATGCCAGATACTCTGGAGCCCTAATGTTCCCTGGGGCAATACTCATGTCACTGAGAGACAGGAGGCAGAGGGTGGTACTAGCTTTCTGGTCCCTCAGAAGGTTCCCAGAAGCACACTGTTCATGCATTCCTCTCTCACACCATCTCGCTTCCCCTTCTCCCACTAACACTGTGGAGATCACAGTCCCAATAAGTATCTCAGGGTCTGCTTTTGAGGGTCCTTGAATTAAGTCAGTGTCACAGAACAGGTAATGAGGAGGAGGGCCCAGCTGATCAGAGCAGTGCTGGATGCTTGGTGGTGCCACATAACTCACAAAAGGTGAGAACCAGGATCTGCATTAGCTAGCAATTTGGGAAGTTCAGACTAGACTTAGTTTTAAGTGAGAATAGAGAAGTCTTTCAAAAGATGTTTTCCAAAGGTAAAAAACTTAGTAAAAAAAAATGGTAGAAAGAGGTAATTCCATATACTCCTTGTCTAAGCTACAGAAAAAGCACAACAGAACTTGACCAACCAAGGGGAAAAGTGGACCAACAGTTTGGGAGGAATGATAATCCATTTTCTGACATAATAAGGCTGAACAGAGAGGGTTTCACATCAGAGATACCCAAAGCGAGGAAAAATAAAGCCCTGATGGTCAAGCACAGGTGTCTTTGACCACAGAGAGGAGGAAGGACAGAAGGAGATTAACCATATCAGGGGACAGAATACCTAATAAGAAGTCAAAGTCCCAGATGTGAAAGACTGGGAGTAACATCATGGGCCAGACCAGCTGGAAACATTTCACTTCAAGCTACAAGCAAAGAAGCCACATGTAATGTGATTCACTTCAGTAGCTCATGTTAACTGTTCTGAATCACCATTAAAACTTTGAGATTTTGAAAAGAGCCCTCTGAGGCACATTTCAAGGATGCCAACCCCCACCCAGCTGAGACTGACTTCCACCTTCTCTCCTCTGCCTGGTCTTCATACACTCACCTAGTGAGTCTGAACTTGGAATTTCTCCATCTCCTGTCCATGGCTCTTCTCCTTGCTCCAACTTAAGGATGACACCAGGTTTCATAACTTCATACCCTGTTCAGGGAAAATGACAAAGACCTTGGCCCCTACTGCATGGCCTTTGAGGCCTCTGAAGAATGAGCAAGGTTTAGAATGAGCTGACCCAATGAAGCCACCCTCATGAATAACAACAAAGTAAACAGTCCTCAGAGGAATAGCAACAGTCTCCCCAGTGGATAATAAGGTCTAAGAATCTTTGACTTCTATAACTCAAGTCCAAAACCATAAACCCTACAGAGGCTCTGTAGTTGGTCTGCCCTGGTTCAAATTCAGGCTCTTTCATTTCTGAGCTATCATGCCTTGGGAAAAATACTTAACTTTTTTCTTTGTCTCAATTTCCTCATGAGAAAAAACAAAAAGCAACACACCTGCCAGACAGGATTGCTCTTACGATTGAGTCAATATAAGAACAATATGTGAAATTCGTAAATTACATGCCTCAGGAGCTTTGTTGCTGTTCGGTCACTCAGTCATGTCCAACTCTTTGCGACCCCATGGACTGCAGTATGCCAGGCTTCCCTGTCCTTCACCATCTCCTGGAGCTTGCTCAAACTCATGTCTACTGAGTCAGTGACGCCATCCAACTATCTTCAATCTTTCCCAGCATCAGGGTCTTTTCGAATGAGTTGGTTCTTCACATTAGGTGGCCAAAGTATTGGAGCTTCAGTTTTAGCATCAGTCCTTCCAATGAATATTCAGGATAGATTTCCTTTAGGATTGGCTAGTTTGATCCTCTTGCAGTCCAAGGGACACTCAAGAGTTGTTTCTAACACCACAGTTCAAAAGCATCAATTCTTCAACACTCAGCCTTCTTTATGGTCCAACTCTCACTCACATCCATATATGACAACTAGAAAAACCATAGCTTTGACTATACAGACTTTTGTTGGCAAAGCCTCAGGAGCCTCACTACCACTATTACTATTAGCTTCAGAGGCAGCACAATGAAATTAAGACTTCATTATTGGAAGGTGAGGTTTAAATACTTTCCCTGGGACTTTCATAGTCCAAGTACTTTGATCTCTAAAATTTAGGTCCAAAAATCATTAAAATTTTGCAAGTCCCAGAGCTCTCAGAAACTAAAAAACAAGCATGGTACTAGACACAATACAAGGTCTTCTGGGCAGTTTTTCCTTTTTTTGGCCATGCCACAAAGCTCTCAGGATCTTAGTTCCCTGACCAGGGATTGAACCCAGGCCCCCTGAAGTGGAAGCACAGAGTTCTAACTGCTGGACTGCCAGGGAAGTCCTGGGTAGCTTTTCTTACCTAGTGACACGAGACTGCTATAATTCTCCAACATGACATCCTTGTATAAGTCCTTCTGATAGGGGTCCAGTAGCTGCCATTCCTTCTGGGTGAAGTCCACAGATAAATCTTCAAATGAGAATGACCCCTGTAAGAGCACAAGCCTAGTGAATCAGAAGCAGGAATCACTAGATGATGTAGGAAACAAGTACCAGAGCTTGAACACATCATTCTTATCATGGTAAGTTATAGAATGTCTATTGGGTCCCAACTTTTGCACTCTATTTTGTGGGATAAAAGGCAATTATGCATTCTTTCATCCCCTCATTTACATGAGAACTGAAATACATGACTTTAAAATTTCCAAACCACCAACAGTTTTCACTGAATGTCAAATTTGGCACCAGAAGAGGTGGTGACAAAAGAAAGATAATAAAACAATATCCTCAAATTACTTCTTAGGTTGTAGACATATACAAATGTGTACATTTATAAACAAAGCAAGCTGCTTTAAGAGTTGAGGCAGAAAGGCCAGTGAGGGGCATGACATGGGTCAGAGAGGGAGCCCAGCACTCCATCTATGGTCATATCAGTCTCCATTGAAGAGGTGATATGTGAAATAAGTTTTAGGAAATTAGTAGTGGTTTCCATAGAAAAGGGGGTGCAAAAGCATTCTGAGTGACAGCAGGTCCAAAATGGGGACCCAAACTGCTAGGGGTAACACAGTATAAACAGTTCAGTCAGACAAGGTCACAGGGTACATTGTAGTGACTGGACTGCAGGTCACAGTGGGAGCAAGGCAGATGTGGTTATCACACCTTCTCACTGCTGACAATTAGCCATTAGAGCTTTTACAGCATGGAAGTGATATAACCTAATTTAGGTTGCAGAAAGATATCCAGACATTTTAAAAATTAATTTTATTTATTTGTTTTTATTTTTGACTGCTCTAGATCTTTGTTGCTGTGTGTGGCCTTTCTCTAGCTACAGTGCACAGGCTGCTCAGTGCAGTGGCTTCTCCTGTTGCAAAGCACAGGCTCTAGGGCACATGGGCTTTTGGTAGTTGTGGCATGCAGACTCAGTAGTTGTGGCATGCAGGCTCTAGAGCAAGGAGGCTTAAGTAGTTGTGGCTCACAGGCTCTGGAGTGTAGGCTCTGAAGTTGTGGTGCATGGGCTCAGTTGCCCCATGGCATGAGGAATCTTCCCAGACCAGGAATAGAATCCCTGTCTCCTACATTACCAGGCAGATTCTTAACCAATGGACCACTAGGGAAGTCACGGTATCTGGATTTTAGATCAAGATGGATTTCTGTCCCAAAGTCTCCTAAGATGACAAGAAAGCACAAACAAATGCTTTTAAAAATTCAAAATACCACTGGAAAATAAGAAACCTGACCAAAACAGCACATCACACACTGAAAGGGAAAAACCTACAATCAAGGATACTCTGCCTACCAAGGATCTTGTTCAGATTTTACAGAAATCAAAAACTTTACAGACTAAAGAAACCTAAAAGAATTCAACACCACCAAACCAGCTTTACAACAAATGACAAAGGAATGTCTCAAGGTGAAAAAGAAAATTAAGAAATGAGAAAGTCCACCAGTAAAGGCAAAAACACACAGTAAAGCTGGTAATCCACACACAAAGCTGGTAAGAAGGTTAAGAGACAAAGCTAGTAAAATCATTTATCAATAAGCAGTTAAGGGATCATAAAATAGGTGTAAAATATGATAATAGTAGGGAGGAGAATACAAATGCAGGCTTTTAAAAATGCATTTGAAATTATAAGATGAGCAACTTAAAGTAATCACTTACATATACATATTGCTATACAAAGATCTCATGGTAACCACAAATCAAAAAATCTGTAATAGATATACACACCAAAAGAGAAAAAGAGATACAAGTCTAACACTAAAGAAAGTCACATCAAATCACAAGAGAACAGAACAAAAGACAGGAAAAAGGAGACTTACAGAAGCAAATCCAGAACTTCTCTGTTACAAGACAAAAGAGGACACTATATAATGATTAAGGGATCAATCCAAGAAGAAGCTATAATAATTGTAAATACATATGCACCTAACATAGCACCTCGATGTATAATGCAAATGTTAACAGACATAAAGGGAGAAATTGACAGTAACACAATCATGTACTGTGCTGCTGTGCTCAGTCACTTCAGCCATACCCCACTCTTTGCAACCCTATGAACTGTAGCCCACCATGCTCCTCTGTTCACTGGATTCTTTAGATAAGAATACTGGAGTGGGTTTCCATTTCGTTCTCCAGAGGATCTTCCTGATCCAGGGTTTGAACTTGCATCTCCTGTGTCTCCTGCATTGCAGGGAGATCCTTTACCACTGAGCCACTGGTTTTATATATTACACACACACACACACACACACATAAATTAGGGGACTTTAACACCCCACTTACATCAATGGACAGATCATGTAGACCAAAGAATCAGTAAGGAAACACTGGCCTTAAAGAACATATTAGACTAAATTGGTTAATATAAACATAGAGAACAATCCACTCAAAACCAGCAGAATACACAATCTTTTCAAAAGCATGTGGAACATTCTCTAGATCACTGCAAAACAAGCTTGCATAATTTTAAGAAAACTGAAATCATATCAAGCATCTTTTGCAACCACACATGGTTGAGGTTAGAAATCAACTGCAAGAAAAAAAAAAACTGCAAAAAACACAAGCACATGGAGGCTGTAATATGCCAGTAATTCAATGGACCACTGAACAAATCAAGGAGGAAATAAAAAAAAATACCTAGAGACAAATGAAAATAAAAACATGATGACCCAAAACCTATGGGATGCAGCAAAAGAAGTTCTAAGAGAGAAGTTTATAGTGATACAAGCTTACTTCAGAAAACAAGAAAAATCTCAAATAAACAAGCCAACCTTACATGTGAAGCAACTAAAGAAAGAAAAACGAAATCCAAAGAGTATAAAGAAATCATACAGATCAGAACAGAAATACCTGAAATAGAGATAAGAAAAAAAAAAAAAAAAAAGGAAAAGATCAACGAAACTAAAAATTGGTTTTTTGAAAAGACAAAACTGACAAACCTTTAGCCAGACTCATCAGGAAAAAAAGGAAGAGGGTCCAAATCAATAAACTCAGAAATGAAGTTACAACCAACACTACAGAAATAGAAAGGCTCATAAGAGACCACAAGTAACTATATGCCAATAAAATGGTCAACTTGGAAGAAATGCAAGAAAAAGACACACAAAAAGGCAAAATGGTTGTCTGCAAAGGCCTTAAAAATAACTGAGAAAAGAAGAGAAGCTAAAGGCAAAGGAGAAAAGGAAAGATATACCCATCTGAATGAAGAGTTCCAAAGAATAGCAAGGAGAGATAAGAAAGCCTACCTAAATGATCAGTGCAAAGAAATAGAGGAAAACAATGGAATGGGAAAGACTAGAGATCTTTTCAAGAAAATTAGAGATACCAAGGGAAAATTTCATGCAAAGATGGCCTCAATAAAGGACAGAAATGGTATGGATCTAATAGAAGCAGAAGATATTAAGAAGAAGTGGCAAAAATATACAGAAGAACTATACAAAAAACATCTTCCTGACCCAGATAACCATGATGGTGTAATCACTCACATAGAGCCAGACATCCTGGACTGCGAAGTCAAGTGGGCTTCAGGAAGCATCACTATGAACAAAGCTAGTGGAGGTGATGGAATTCCAGTTGAGCTATTTCAAATTCTAAAAGATGATGCTGTGAGAGCTGCACTCAATATGCCAGCAAATTTGGAAAACTCAGCAGTGGCCACAGGACTGGAAAAGGTCAGCTTTCATTCCAATCCCAAAGAAAGGCAATGCCAAAGAATGTTCAAACTACTGCACAATTGCACTCATCTCACACGCTGGCAAAGTAATGCTCAAAATTCTCCAAGCTAGGCTTCAACAGTACATGAACTGTGAACTTCCAGATGTTCAAGCTGGATTTAAAAAAGGCAGAGAAACCAGAGATCAAATTGCCAACATCCACTGGATCATCGAAAAAGCAAGAGAGTTCCAGAAAAAAATCTACTTTTGCTTTATTGACTACGCCAAAGCCTTTGACTGTGTAGATCACAACAAACTGTGGGAAATTCTTCAAGAGAAGGGAATACCAGATCACCTTATCTGCCTCCTGCGAAATCTGTATGCAGGTCAAGAAGCAACAGTTAGAACCAGACATGGAACAATAGACTGGTTCCAAATCGGGAAAGGAGTACGTCAAGGCTGTATACTGTCATCCTGCTTATTTAACTTATATGCAGAGTACATCATGTGAAATGCTGGGCTGCATGAAGCACAAGCTGGAATCAAGATTGTTGGGAGAAATATCAATAACCTCAGATACGCAGATGATACCACCCTAATGGCAGAAAGTGAAGAGGAACTAAAGAACCTCTTGATGAAAGTGAATGAGGAGAGTGAAAAGGTTGGCTTAAAACTCAACATTCAGAAAACTAAGATCATGGCATCTGGTCCCATCACTTCATGGGAAATAGATGGGGAAACAATGGAAACAGTGACAGACTTTATTTTGGGGGGGGGGGGCTCCAAAATCACTGCAGATGGTGACTGCAGCCATGAAATTAAAAGATGCTTGCTCCTTGAAAAGCATCTTTTCAAGATATGCTATGACCATCCTAGACAGCATATTAAAAAGCAGAGACATTACTTTGCCAACAAAGGTCCGTTTAGTCAAAGCTATGGCTTTTCCAGTAGTCATCTATGGATGTGAGAGTTGAACTATAAAGAAAGCTGAGCACTGAAGATTGATGCTTTTTTACTGTGGTGTTGGAGAAGACTCTTGAGAGTCCCTTGGACTGTAAGGAGATCCAACCAGTCCATCCTAAAGGAAATCAGTCCTGAATATTCATTGGAAGGACTGATGCTGAAGCTGAAGTTCTAATACTTTGGCCACCTGATGCAAAGGACTGACACTGGAAAAGAGCTTGATGCTGGAAAGATTGAAGGCAGGAGGAAAAGGGGACAACAGAGGATGTGATGGTTAGATGGCATTACCAACTTGATGGACTTGAGTTTGAGCAAGTTGCAGGAATTGGTAATGGACAGGGAAACCTGGCATGTTGTAGTCCATGAGGTTGCAAAGAGTCAGACACGACCAAGCGACTGAACTGAACTGGAGGAAATGGACAAATTCTTAGAAAAGTATAATCTCTTAAGACTGAACCAGAAAGAAATAGAAAATATGAACAGACCAATTACCAGTAATGAAATTGAATTAGTAATTTAAAAACTATCAACAATAAAAGTCCAGGACTAGATGACTTCACAGGCGAATTCTACCAAACATTTAAAGAGTTAATACCTATCCAAACTGAAACTACCTGAAACTATTCCAAAACTTGCAGAGGAACACTTCCAATCTCATTCTATCAGGCCATCATCACCCTGAAACCTAAACCAGACAAAGGTATCACACACAAATAAAGAGAATTACAGGCTGATATCACTGATAAACATAGATGCAAAAATCCTCAACAAAGGACTAGCAATGTGAATCCAACAATATAGCAAAAGGATGGATCATACACCCTGATCAAAATGAGTTTATCCCAGGGAGAGAAGGATTTTTCAGTATCTGCAAATCAATCAACATGATATACCACATTAACAAACAATAGAATTAAAACCATATAATCATCTGAATAGATGCAAAAAAGGCTTTTGACAAAATTTAACACCCATTTATGATAAAAACTCCACAAAGTAAGCATAGGAGGAACATACCTCAACATAATAAAGGCCATATATGACAAACCCACAGCTACATCATATTCCATGGTGAGAAGCTGAAAGTATCCCTTCTAAGATCAGGAACAAGACAAAGATGCCCACTCTTGCCACTTTTATTCAACAGTTTTGGAAGTCCTAGCCATGGCAATCAGAGAAGAAAAAGAAATAAAAGGAGTCCAAATCTGAAAAGAAGAAGTAAAATTGTCAGCTTGCAGAAGATATGATACTATACATTGTTGTTTAGTTGCTCAGTCATATCTGACTCTTTTGCAACCCCATGGACTACAGCCTGCTAGGCTCCTCTTTCTGGGATTTCTGTTTGGACAATCTTGAATGGGATTTCCCAGGCAAGAATACTGGAGTGGGTTGCCATTTCCTTCTCCAGGGTATCTTCCCAACCCAGGTATTGAACCCTTATCAACTACCAAGTCTCCTGCAGTGCAGGAAGATTCTTCACTGCTGAGCCACTGGGAAAGTCCCTGATACTATAAACAGAAAGTCCTAAAGATGCCACCAGAAGACTACTAGAACTCATCAATAAATTTGGTAAAGTTTCAGGATACAAAAGAAATACACCAAAATTCATTGCATTTCTATACACTAATAGTGAAATATCAGAAAGAGAAATTAAGGAAACAACCCCATTTACTACTGCATCAAAAAGAATAAAATACCTAGAAATAAACTTATCTAAGGAGGCAAAAGACCTGTGCTCTGAAAACTACAAGATGCTGATGAAGGAAATTAAAGGTAATACAAACAGATGGAAAGATACACTATGTTCTCGCATTGGAAGAATCAATACTGTTAAAATGACCATAATACCTAAGATAATCTACAGATTCAATGCAATGCCTATGAAATTAGGGCATTTTCCACAAAACTATTAATAGAACAAATAGTATTAAAATATGTATAGAAACATAAGAGACCCCAAATAAGCAGGAAAGAATCTTTAATAGAGCTGGATGAATCACACCCCCTGACCAGACTATACTACAAGGTACAGTAATCAAAACATTGTGGTACTGGCACAAAAGCAGACATATACATCAATGGAACTAGATAGAAAGCCCAGAAACATTACCCACACACTAGGGTCAATTAACCTACAACACAGTAGGGAAAAACATACAACAAAGAAAAGATAATCTTGTCACTACGCAGTGCTAAGAAAACCGGGCAGTTACACGTAAATGAATGAAAGTAGAACCTTCTCTAACACCACATACAAAAATACACTCAAAATGGATTAAAGACCTAAATGTGAGACTGGATGCTATAAAACTCCTTGAGGAAAACACAGGGAGAACACTTTTTGATATAAATCTCAAAAATAGTTTTTTGGATCTGTCTCCTAGAGTAATGGAAATAAAGCAAAAATAAACAAATTGGACTTAATTAAACATAAAAGTTTTTGCACAGCAAAGGAAACCAGAAACAACATTTAAAGACAACCTACAGGATAGAAGAAAATATTTGCAAGTGATATGACTGACAAGGTCTTAATTTCCAAGATATACAACAGCTCATAAAGCTCAATATCAAAAAAACCACAACAATCCAATCAAAAAATGGGGCAGAAGACATTAATAGACAGTTTTCCAAAGAAGACATATAGATGGTCCAAAAGCACATGAAAAGGTATGTACCATCACTAATTATTAAAAAAGTGCAAATCAAAACTACAATAAGGTATCACCTCACAGCAGACAGAATGGCCATCATCAAAAAGTCTACAAATAATAAATGCTGGAGAGGGCATGGAGCAAACGGAACCCTCCTACACTGTTGGTTGGAATGTAAGTTTGTGTAGCCACTATGGAAAACAGTATGGAGGCTCCTTGAGAAACTAAAAATAGAGTTACCACAGACTTGGCAATCCGACTCCTGGGCATATATCCAGAAAAGATGAAAACTCTTATTTGCAAAGATACATGCACCTCTTAAGTTCACAGCAGCACTGTTTACAATAGCTAAGACAAGGACGTGACCTCAATATCTATGGAAAAGTGAATGGATAAAGATGTGGTACATATATACACAGTGGAATACCAGTCACAAAAAAAGAATGAAATCATGCCATTTGCAGCAACATGGATGGACCTAGAGATTATCATGCTGAGAAGTAAGTCAGACAGAGAACGACAAATATTATGATATCACTCATATGTGGAATCTAAAAAAGTAATACAAATGAACTTATTTATAAAACAGAAACAAAGTCACAAATATAGAAATCAAACTTATGGCTACCAAAAGGGAAAGGAGGGAAATGTGAAGGGATAAATTAGAAGTTTGGGATTAACACATACACACTACTATATATAAAACCCCATTGATAACCAACAAGGACCTGCACAGGGAACTATATTCAATATCTATAATAACCTATAATGAAAAAGAATCTGAAAAAGAATATATATATATGCATATATATATAAATGCTATAACCTGAAAGTAACACATTGTAAATCACCTATACTTTGATTAATAAAACACTTATAAGTGATTGTTCATATTAGTATTACTTATAAAAACTACATTTATATAACAAATATACCAAAAAGTATAAATATTCCAAGTGTCCATCAAGTGGTGAATGGATATATAAAAAGTGATATATCCAACACAATGGAATACTAATCAACAATAAGAATGTATTTCTGACATATACTAAAACATAGATGGACCTCAAAAATACTATGCTAATTGAAAGAAGCTAGAAACAAAAGATTACACATTTATAAAAATCCATTTATATGATATTTCCAAAAGGAAAACCTATATAGACAGCAAGCAAATTAGTGACTGCTTCAGGCTGGGAATGGGAGGAGGAACTGACTGTAAATGTCACAAAGATTCTCTTGGAATGACAGAACCCTTCTAAAACTGGATTGTGATGATGGTTATACGACATAAAGTTACTAAAAAAATTACTGAATTATACACTTGTCAGTGATGTCAGTGGATCCTACTGACATCATAGTTCAATAAAAGCGTTAAAAAGATAACAATATTAATCAATTTATGCCAACATATATGACAACTTAGATGAAATAGATATATTTCTTGAAAAACAATGTACTTAAAAGTGACAGAAGAAAGAAGGTCTGAATTAGTCCTTTAACTATTAGAGGAATTAACACTCACAATTTAAAACCTTCCTTCAAAAAAACCTCAAGTTTTAGATGGTTTCAGAGGTGAATTCTTCCCAACATTCAAGGAATAAATAAGATGATATCATATAAATTCTTTCAGAGAATAAAGAATGCAAACTTCTCAACTCATTTTATAAGGCCAGCAGACCTCTAATCCTAAATCAGACAAGAACCCAACAAAAGAACAATACAAGCTCTTAGAGAATCAAAATTCCTAACAAAGTGTTAGCAAATTGAATCTAGCCATGCAGAAAAGGGGCTTCCCTGGTGGCTCAGATGGTAAAAAATCTGCCTGCAACGCAAGAGACCAGGGTTTGATCCTTGGGTTGGGAAGACCTCCTGGAGAAGGGAATGGCTATCCACTCCAGTATTCTTGCCAGGAGAATCCCATGGACAGATGAGCCTGGAGGGCTACCATCCATGGGGTTGCAAAGAGTTGGACACAACTGAGCGACTAACACACACACATTCATAAAAAGTATAATGTGGCCTGACCAAATGAAGTTTCTTTCAGTTATGTAAGATATTGATTCTGAAATCACTATTATATTAACAGAATAAATGAGTAAAGCCATTATCATTTCAAAATGCAGAAAAGGCATATTGTGAAAACCTGTTCACTGTAAAATACTATCAACAAACTAGAAATAGGAGGAAATTTAATCTGATAATCATAATCTATAAAATATAGCATCATACTTAATGGTATAACACTGAGTGATTGGTCTCTGAGGACTAGAACAGCACTGTCCAACAGAATTTCTTGTGACGACTGAAATGCTCATATCTGTACCATCCAATATAGTCAATGGCAGCCACCAGTGTCTACTGAATACATCAAAGGTGACTAGAAACTGACTTTTCTATTTTACTTAATAGAAAACCTGGCTACAGGTTATATAACTGGGTTTCGTGCCAGTTTTTTGGGGGGGATGGCAGGTCTCTGTGCTAATAGTGGTGGGTCCCTCCTGAGTTTATGGAACAAGGTAACTCACAGTGGGCTGTTGGAGTTTCCAGGTGGGCACTGGCCATGTTAGAAGAACCAACCACTGGATTGGAGAGTTGGGGCTTTCAGAGAGATGCTATCAGTCCAACCTCCACGGAGCAGACAGGTCTGGAGGCTGAGTTCCATCAAATGGCCAGGGATTTAATCAATTATACCTACACAGTGACTACCCAATAAAAACTCTGGATATTTCTGCCTCAGGTTAGCTTTCTGGCTAGTAAGCAGACATAGGCCAGGAGGATGATGTATCCTGATTCCACGGGGAGAGGGCACAGCAGCTCTGTTTGGGACCCTGCCAGACATCACCCTGTGTCTCTTCATTTGGCTGGTCCTAATTTGTGTCCTTTGTAATAAAACTAGTTTTAGGTATGGCACTTTCCTTAGTTTTGTGAACTGTTCCATCGAACCTGAGGGGGTCATAGGAACACCCCAAATCTGAAGCCAGTTGGACAGAAGTGTTGTGTGTGGCCTGAGGACTCTCAAACTTACAGCTATCGACTAACGTGAAGGTACTCTTGTTGGGGATGGTGCTTTCACCCTGCAGAGTCTGTGTTAACTCCAGGGGGCTGGTGTCAGAGGTGAGCACATGTGATGTGCTATGTAGTGGACAGTGCAGGCCTGGGTGTTCCTAATGAGACAAGGGTGTTCCTAAAGTCACCTCTAGTCCACAAAGTACTGCAGGAGGTCAGAACAATACAATGTGAGGAACAAGTATAAATATTGAAAACAACATGTAAAGCTGTCATAGATGGCATGATTGCATAAAGAAAATCCAAAAGACCCTACAACAATTAGAATTAGTTAACTGTGGACATTCTTCTTTGACATCACATCAAAACTAATCAACTGGTCTCACAAAAATGAGCTGCAATGTAGAATCTTCATTCATATCAATGAACTTCTCACACAGTCACAATAAAATCTATTGTTTTATCTTGCTTTTTAAATGGATCATTTACTCATTAATGATTTTACAAATCATGCATTGGCCATGTGGAAAACTGGTTTCCTGAGTTTAAATCTCACACAAAAAAAGGCTTTACCAGTTAATTTTGTAAACATTTAATGCTGAAATAATTCCAATTTTACTAAACTCTTACATAATGTGGAAGCAACTTTTGATAAATTTTTTGACACTCGCATGATCTTGATAACAAAACTCAATAGGGATACTGGAAGAAGGGAAAAGCAAAGGCCAAGATACACATGAATACTGATGTGAAAATCCTCAACAACATCACCAAGCTACTGTACTGAACAAAATATAAAGAAGAAAATATATTAAGAATAAGCAAAACTCAAGGTTGATTTAATACTTAAAAGAATCATTGATATTTACTATATTAATATATTAAGAAAAAATATATTTTCACCTCAGTAGATACAGATAAAATATATCTGTAAGTGGAAGAATGTACATCACAAGAACTACAGATAACAGAAAAGTCTAACAGCTTTAAAAAAAAGCACATTTATGTTTTTCAAAAAGAAGGACTAGATTTTATAAGGGAGAATATAAAAGTATGAAAAAGAACAAACAGATGAAACAACACACCAAAAATTGAAAAATAGTCAACATTTATTTGTTATAGAATGTCTTAGCAAACTAGGAAGTCAGTTGAATTTCTTTTTGTTAAAAAAAAGTATTGCTGATATTTTTATAAACATGGAAATCTAACCAAATCTAAAGAAAAATTATTAGTTATGAAGTTTATGAAGTTCCCGAATAGCAAGCCAATATGCAAAAACCGAGTCTATGTCCATGTTTTGGCCATACTTTTAAAATTATAACAAAATTTTATGATAACTAAATTTTAAACTACTAATTGTAGGTTTAGGGCAGAAGATGTACAAACTGAGCCTTGATGTATCTTGTGGTACTAGAGAGCAGCGTTCTAGTTACTTAATAAATAAAAATGTTACAAGGAGGGTGTTATCATTTTGCAGCTCCTAATGAAATGATCCATATTATGTAGTGATCATTTAAAGCCACAGCAAGACAGAGAGACCTGTGGGCATCGTGTACAACTTCTGAAGCATTCTTGCCAAGAAGTCACACTGGAACCTGATCAAACCTCAGTATGGAACTGTCTGTGATGATGGAAACATTCTTTACCTGTGCTACCCAGTTCGTGGCTGTCCAATCTGTGGCTACTAAGCACTTGAGAGGGGACAGCCATGACAAAGGGATTTAACTGAATTAACTTAAGTTCAGTCGTATGTGGCTGGTGGCTTCAGTACTGGACAGCACATCTTGAATCTACCAATTTACAGGAAACACAGGTGACAATACACCAGTAACACCATGGGGATGCATTACCCACCACATCACTTATTCAGAGCCTTCAGATAGTGAGAAACTACAGATCAACGGCCTGGCCTCTTCAACAAATGGTTTGGATAGAAAAAAATACACAGTGCCAAGATTAAGAGACAGATCAGCTGCACTGTATGAACTTTACTTAAGAGTCTGATGCAAACAAATGACAGTTTATGAATTTATGAGATTAATGGAAACTTGAAAATGGCTGGATTTGATGATATTAAGAAGCTGCCTTCAGGGACTTCCCTGATGGTCCAGTGGTTAAGAATCTGCCTTGCAATGCAGGGGACACAGGTTTGAGTCCTGGTTTGGGAATTAAGACCCTACATGCTGTGGAGTAACTAAGCCCATATATCGCAACTACTGAGTCCATGTGCTACAACCAGAGACCTCTGTGCACTGCAATGAAAGATCCTGAAAGATGCAGGAAGACCCTGCACGCCACAACTAAAACCTGACACAGCCAGATAAATAAATTTTTTTTAAAAGCTTTGAAAAAAATAAACTGAGGAAATGGAATGTATATTTCTTAAAAAAGAAGAAGCTGCCTTCATTGAAGAGAAGGTTGCAAATGCAATGAATCTCAGAAACAAGTGAAAGTGAAAGTAGCAAAACACAAATAAGCATGCACAACAGCAGACAAACTAACTGTAGTGTTTCCCTATAAACACTTAGAAGTAAAACTAAACAGACAAGCAAGGAAATGGTTACAGAAGCTAGAGTCCTGGTTTCCTCTGTCAGGCAGAAGCTGTGATTGAGAGGGGATGTTCAATTTCTTGAAATGAAATGGTGGTTTCATGGGTATTCATTTGATAACACATTAAGCTGCATTTTATGAACTTTTCTCCATGTGAATTCTGCTTCACAACTAAAGAGGTAAATAAATAAATAATTATGGTGATTAAGTTTGGCTTTGGCATACTACCCTTGGGTCACATTCTGTGGAAAACCATGAAAAATGGCTACAATAGTCTTGTATTTAATACAATGTTTCTCCTGAGGAGGTTATCACTATATCATTTACTTAAAGGCTTCCCAAGGAATGACCAGTAAATACTTACTTTCCATGAAGAACTTTGTTTTTTCCTTTGGATAATACAATTCATACAAATATATTTATTATACTTGTCGAAAATTTGAGAACCAAGTTTATAGCTCATTCAATAATTATGTAGGACAGTATGGCTTATAAAAATTGAAACTTTAAGAACTTCTCAAGGCCCTATAGTTATTGCATCACTGCTTTGACTTTGTCCCAGTTTGGATCTTCCATTCTGAGGGTATCTTCCCCTGACTTCTTAACAATGTAATCTTTCCTTTTTCACTCAAGTCTTACATACCTCTTATAATCCCCTGGAAAAATAATGAGGAATAAAATACAAACTCACCTGTATCATGGTCATTTCTGCAGCCTGTGTGAGATGATCAGCAAGTCTGAGGTTTGTTCAGTCCTGTGGCCTCTGCTTTTACCCCGAAGCTCGGGAGTGAAGTGTTCAATAACAGGAATGAATTTCTCTGCTGGGAATGCCTTTCTTGTCTCACAGGAGCAGGCTTATTTGTGGGGAACCAGGATCTGTGAACCTGGGGACCAATGCACTTCAATTGGTATATTCACAGTGCACCTAAAATCCCCTCCTTTCTTGCTAGGAAATAGGAATTCATAATCATTTAAGGCCAGAGTGTGTTTTCTGTATAGCTAACACAGGACTGCCAGGGACAGAAATAGAATGTGATATAAAAGAATGGCAGAAGTCTATGTCTCTGTACACAGATAAAGATTACTCAGCAGAAGCAATCCTGAGATCCAGTTAGTGTCCACTGAGGAACAGGTGCTAGGAAGGACAAGGCAGCTCTGTGTTTGACAGACTTTTGGAAAGCTTATGTGATTTGTATTAAAACAGATCTAAGTTTTAATCAACTTTTTCCTTTTCCTGGCTTTGTGACTTTGGGTAAGAACAAACAGGAAACTAAGGTTTAAAATCTATAACCTTCCTAATTTATGTCTGCCAATCATATCAATTTCTAAACGAAGTATGTTAAATTCTCCCAATATTATAGATTGGCCAGTTTTCCCTTGTACTTCTTTTGATGTTTGGATTATATGCTTAAAGTTATGTTGTTTGATGCATAGACATTATATATTTCTGGAATTACTCTTTAGTCACTATGTAATGCCACGGGGATTCTGAGGAACAAATGAGATATTAAAAGGAAAGTGACTAGTTCCTGGTAATAACAATAGCTCTCACATCTGAGTGCTTTCAATATATAGGACAAAATACTAAGCACTTTATAACAACCCTCACAGACAACCCAAAAGGCATTTGACAAAAAAGCATTTCACATCTCCATTTTATAGAATGAAAAATGAAACTAGAGTGTGCCAATGACTGCACGACTATTAAGTACCAGAAATGAATGCTATTTCTCTTTTTTGCTACGTTTAGGGTTGCTGTCGTTTAGTTGCTTAGTCGTGTCTGACTCTTTCAAACTCCATGGACTATAGCCCACCAGGCTCCTCTGTCCATTGGATTTCCCAGGTGAGAGTATTAGAGTAGGTTGCCATTTCCTTCTCCAGGGATCTTCCTGACCCAGGGGCCAAACCTGCATCTCCTCAATTGGCAGGTGGATTCTTTTATGACTGAGCCACCTGGGAAGCCCTACATTCAAGATATTTACTTCCAAAATCATAAAGTTATTTGTTTGTATTCATGTACACATATGTTCACACACTCACCATACATCCTGGAATTAGCTCTTATTTTTCCACGCACACATTCCGTCACCTTAGTTCCACAGAAACACAGCTTGCTCATCCCTATGACACACTAAAGCAGCGCTTCAGACACCAAACTCTTCCCTTTCATGTCTTCCTGTGATTCAGCCCTTGGTATCAACTCAGAGATATATATTGAGGTTCTTTCCAGTTACACAAGAAATGATTCCTTTATATACCCTAAATTGTGAAAATATATTCATTTTAGAACTGGAACTGGCACACATAAGAACTAAACAAAGAGACATAATTACTATTACAAAAGTAAAATATAGTGACAAAACTTAGAAATGTATATAAACTAAATAAAAAAAATTCTTACTTGTGACCAAACATAACCACACTTAAGAGGTAGTATAAACAATCTGGATACTTTTAACAAAAATATAAGGTCACATTTAAAAACTGTTTTTGCTTTCTTCCCATTATGCAAACCATCTATCCAGACCAACAGACATAGTACTGTAATATCAACGGCCTTCTTATTTAAACAAATAAAAAGGTAGGATAAAAAATCTATGCATATCAGAAAAAAATACATAAAACATAGAAATATACCTGACAAGAAATGTGTACGGTTCATAGTCTAAAGCAAACTAAAACCACCAATGGGGACTATAAAAATAGACTTCCTCACACACTTGTGAGGTCTTTCTAGGACAGAAAGACTTCATAATTCAGCCCTGAATTATTTATATTTTTAGTCAATTCCAGTCACAATCTCAAAAAAATTTTTTTTAACAAGCAATTCTAAAGTTCATCTGGAAGAAAAAAAGGTACAGGAACAGCTTTGGACACGTTGGGAAACACAAGATAATGAGTGTACATAGGTCCATGTAATATTAACATATATTGTACAATTTTATTAAAAAAAGTATTTCATACTGTCTCCAGAAAAGATTTACAGCTAAATAAAGCATAACGACCCAAATATGTAAATCTCTCATGCAATAAATGTGGCACTTCTCATCCCAAGTAAAACCTGATTACTTAATGAATAGGAGAAGTGATTAACACTTGAAAGAAAATAAAGCCAGATATCTATCTCATATATTACAACAAACTACAGTTGACCCTTGAACAATCTGAGGGTTAGGGACACTAATCCACCTCACCACCCATGCATTTGAAAATCCTCACATAATTAATTTTATAGTCAGCCCTCTATATCCAAGGTTCATATCTGCAGATTCAACCAACCTCTGATCATACAGTACTGTGGTATTTATTGAAAAAAATCTGCATATAAGTGGACCCATGCAGTTCACACCCCTATTATTCAAGGGTCAACTGTACTTTCAGATGGATCAGAACTTAAAATAATGAAAACCATGATAGTGCCTAAAGAAAACACAAATGAATATTTGTGTAATTCTGGGCAAAATGTCCCTACACATGCTACAAAGGCAAAAGTCAAAAAATTTTACTTAAAAGCCAATAAATTTAATGATTAAAAAATGTAATAACCTCTGTGTGGTTCAAGAAAAGTCAATCATAATACAAATATACACACATGCCCCAGACAAGGAAGATACACCTCTAGTAAATAAATAGGTCATTTCCTTTGTGTTACACTTTCACTTTATTTCATGAAATAAAAATTAAGCAGACAGCCAAATTCACAATGTGATCTTTAAATTTCCTTTGTCAGAAACTACTTGGCAAAGTTTAGTTGGGTTTCAGTGAAAATTTATCAAGAGTAGAGAGAGATGTTGAAATGAGGCATAAGAATCTGAGGTGGAAAAAGTGTGATAAGCCATCAGTGTGGTAGTTTTTAAAAACTTCTGATGTTAATTGCTCAGCACAATAGATCCGACCTTATTTTCATTTAATTTAAACAAATGTTTTTGCAGGTTGGCTCTTGAGAGAGCTTTCCCTGAGTGCTCTTCCACTAGACTTCATGTGTTCCTTCGGCAGATGGAAGCCTACCCCTCCGCTATACAGTTTCACCCCTTTTAACTTCAGGGGTTTGACTTTACCTCAGCAGTTTCCTGCAGAGCACCGCAGTTCTCCCCATGACACGCTCACGTTCACCTGCAGGAGGAAGGGGCACCTTCATCATCATCCCATAGTTCCCCCTCAGCATCAAGTCCTGTGGAATTACAAGGGAAAAAGAACAACGAAAAGTGACATTTACTCACACCTAACATGTGCCAGGCTTCCCTGGTGGCTCAGTAGTGAAGAACTTGCCTGCCAACACAGGAGACACAGGTGGGATCCCTGGGCTGGGAAGATCCCCTGGAGAAGGAAATGGCAACCCACTCCAGTAATCTAGCCTAGGAAATCTTGAGGACAGAGAAGCCTTGCTGACCTGCAGTCCATGTGGTCCCAAAACAGTTGGACACAATGTAGCAACTAAACAATAACTATGTGCCAGATGTTCTATACACCATGCTGTCTTTTTTGATGCAGTCAGCATTCATTAAGGAAGTCAGTCAGTCAATCAGTTCAGTCGCTCAGTTGTGTCCGATTCTTTGCGACCCCATGAATCACAGCACGCCAGGCCTCCCTGTCCATCACCAACTCCCGGAGTCTACTCAAATTCTAATACTGCACAAAAGTTCATGTGCCCCAAATAGATGAAATATGCACAAATGGTAGATTTGGGCCACTGGTTCCATGCAGTCTACCCAGGGCCTGTGACCAAGACCCACAACAGCAGTAGAAAGAGGGATGGGCAAATGTCTTGGGAATCCCTGTTTATATTCCCAGTACATGCACGATACAGTCCCCTGTCCAGAGATGGTGGCAACCGGGCAGACTAAGGAGAAAAAGAAGAGAAAGAAAAGATCTCAGGGGCAAGTTGAAAGAACTCCCCCAGAAAGGTCAAACTCCCCACTTGGGACAAAATATTTCAACTTAACATATCTGTGATAGATTGTAAGGGCTTTAGGCAGGATATGCAGCATATTCCCAATTTTGTTGTTGGGAACAAATAAGGTTATTAACAATATACACACATTTATTGACTAAAGGATGTACAAAACGTTAGCAGTGACTATTTCCTGTTGATGGGATCATGAATGATTTTCATTTGAATCTGTTTATCTGTACACTCTAAACTGACGACAGTGAACATATTTTAAAATCCTTAACCCAAGAAAACAAGCAAGCAAAGCAGTTTCAGTCCAGCACCATGTGGTTGAAACAGTAAGGAATCACTAAGTAATCAATAAAATAATGTGTTTTAATGATTGCAAAAAGCTTCCAAGCTAGAGAAGAAAAGGTAATTTCTCGCCACTCCCTCGTTTTCAGATGAAAAGCCTGAGACCCAGAAATTGTGAGTTGACTGTTTCAACTGGCAGTTGTGGGTCAAAGTCAGAGACAAGGCTTGAGGCCAACGCTGTCCTCACCGCATTAGCAACTGTCAAAGTTGCTTGGGTTTTTTGTTAGTAGAGACGCCTCGTTAAAAATCCTACTGATAAAAGCAGAGGCAAGCTGGGTGGAGCCTGGATGGAGGCGAACAATCGGGTCGCCCCGGTTACACTCCCAGGGCGCCCCCACGACTGGCCATGTGTCCCGAAGGTCGCGGGCGGCCGGGCACGCGCGTGGGAGACACCACCTGTACGAGCCGGTCTGGACGGAAACGTCAAGGCGCTCTGAGCACTGGCCGCGGCGGAGGAAGGGCCGCCCCCCACCCCTGGAGCCCACCGGTGCCCACCGCAACCCAGCCGCTGAGACCCAGGCCGAAGCGCGGACGCCGCCTGCAGCCCTGGCACGACCCCCAGTCCGGCCCCCGCGAACCCTCTCATTCCCCGCCGCCCGCCCCACAGGGATCCAGCCCCGGAACCTGCAAAAAACGCCTCGGACCACGGACGCGCCGAATGGGGACCGGGACCCAAGTGACCGCCCCGCCCCCGGGCTTTGCGCGACCCGGGCGGATCCGCGAGATCCCGACGGCCTGGAGCCTAGCCGGGGAACAGCGCGCGCACGAGTACGCGGACACTCGCACAGTGGCCTCTCGCGTAGTGGCGAAGGACAAAGAGAGGGGCCAAGCCGGCTGCAGAGGGTTGCGCGTGCGCGCGGGGAAAGGCCTGCCGAACTACACTTCCCAGGAGGCCCTGGGACACGCAGCGTCAGGCGTCGTTGGAACGCGGGTTGGTGTTGGAGAAAACAGAAAAATAATTTTAACGCATTTATGGAAAACGGATAGTAAAGCACAAAAAAATCGCAGTTAATCTATAACTCAAGTGCAGTGAGGTAGGTTATAATTAAGTCACTATATATATATATATTTAAAGAGAGTGACAGGTAGGATGAAAAAAGAAAATGCAGAGCCACAGACACTTAAGAGATTGAGAATCCACTCTGTATTAATAAATTCTAAATTCTTTATGGTTCTCAAGGAGTAGATGTGTCAGATTTGATCCGAGAAACGAGAAAACCTGGACGTGAATAAAAATGAAGACAATATCAGGGAATCTGTGCCAAAAAGTATCCATCATTGCGTTTCCAGTGATCAGAGAACTCTTATATTTAAATTGTTTCAGAGGAATTAGAAGAAGGAAAAGTTTCTATTTACTAAATGACATAAAGGTACCAAAATGGACAAATTATGATTTAAAAGGTAGCACAGACAGAACTTGATTATTGCTGCCCATGCAAAAATACTAAGTTAATCAATAGATAATTTTTTGTAGGATATTTTGTTAATATTTTGTAGAAATAGGAATATTTTCGTAGACTAGAAACCAAGTGGATTCTATTCTAGAAATATAAGGGTGATCAGAGTATATATTAACATAAGTAAATAAAGATAAAAACTGATATTACCTCGATGAGATGAAAAAATGTTTACCTGAAAAAATACATTCTAGGTTTTAAAATATAAGTTAGAAAAAGTTGTTTCCTAATTTAGCCTGATTGAAAAGATATCCATTTCAACTATTAAACTACTATGCTGCTTAAAGGTATCAGTAGGAGTTAGGAACATGGGATCCATACTCAGGATTCAGATTTTTTTTAAACCAGGCTAATACTGGTAATTTCCCAGTGCTCCAGTGATTAGAACTCCTTGCTTCCACTGCAAGGAGCTGGGGTTTGATCCCTGGTGGGGGAACTAACCAAGATCCCACAAGCCTGAGTGGCATGGCCAAAACAAAGCACCCACTTCCTGGAAAAATAAAGACTAAACTAATACTTAAAATGCAGAACACAAGCGAGTCCAAGTTCATGCTGGCGGCTGCATGACAAGGCAATAAATCCAGAGGTGAGTTGCTGGGGCAATGAGTAGAGACTTCATTTGGAAGGTCAGCAGACAGAGAAGATGGTCGACTAGTGTCCCAAAGAACCATCCTGTTGTTGTTTAGTGGCTAAATAATGTCTGACTCTGTGACCCCCATGGACTGTAAAGCACACCAGGCTTCCCTATCCTTCACTATCTCCTGGAGTTTGCTCAAACTCATGTCCATTGAGTCGGTGATGCTATCTAACCATCTCATCCTGTGCCACCCTCTTCTCCTTTTGCCTTCAGTCTTTCCCAGCATCAGGGTTTTTTTTTTTTCTTTTTTTCTTTTTTTTTCCAGTGAGTCAGCTCTTCTTATCAGGTAACCAAATTATTGAAGCTTCAGATTCAGCATCAGTTCTTCCAATGAATATTCAGGGTTGATTTCCTTTAGGGTTGACTGGTTTGATCTCCTTGCAGTTCAAGGGACTCTCAAGAGTCTTCTCCGGCAGCACAATTCAAAAGCATCAATTCTTCAGTGCTCAACCAAAGAGTCATGGTCCAACTCTCACATCTGTACATGACTACTGGGAAAACCCTAGCTTTGACTAACAGACCTTTGGCAGCAAAGTGATGTCTTTGCTTTTTAATATGCTGTCTAGGTTTGTTATAGCGTTCCTTCGAAGGAGGAAGTATCTTTTAATTTCATGGCTGAAGTCACCATCCACAGTGAATTTGGAGTCCAAGAAAATAAAGTCTGTTACTGGTCCTACTTTCCCCCCTTCTATTTGCCATGAAGTGATGGGACCAGATTCCATGATCTTAGTTTTTTGAATATTGAGTTTTATAAGAACCATCTTACCTGAGTTAGAATTCAGGCTTCTTTTATAATGAAAGGAGAGGCGGAGTGGTTGGTTTTTGCAAACTTCTTAGTGTTGGAATCCTTTGTTCTCAGAGCTGTTCATGTAGGTCTGGTCAAATGTTCATTTAAACCTCCAATAAGAGAAATGTTTTTCTTCTGCAACTTTTAATCTCTGTATGAATAGAAAACTGTTATACCTTTAAAGATCAGAGACTTGAGAATGGGTTATCCTGTAAATTTTAGACTATAGGCAACACTATTTTAGCAAAAGCAATAGAATACAAAGATTAAAGTAAAAGAAACAGATCAAATATGGAGTCAGATTTGTTCTTCCCTATTTTACAAGGATGTGTGTCAACAATCACTGCTGAAGCATACACATTTTTACACCACTTGGGGCTTTTATTCCATAAATTGTCAATTATATTTGCCATTTTTCAGTTGTGTTATCTGATCATGGAGCTGAATGTATATTGTTTACTAATCCTCAACATGCAATATATGTTTTAATTTTTTTCTGTCAATATATGCTTTACTTTGTTTATAAAATCGTTGATCCCATAGGCTTTATTTTTGACATAAAATTTATCTAGTGTTTCCTTTATAGTTTCATTTGTGGTTTACTTAAGTGTTTTGTTAAGAAATATTTCTCCATTCTGATATCATAAAGGATTTCCATGTATTATCTTTTAATAGTTTCAGTGTTTTGCTTTCACATTTAAATTGTATTCTGTCTGGAGTTGTATGTGTGCACATAGTATGAGATACTGTTCCAATTTCATTTTGTTTCCACATGGGAAGCCAGTTTCCTCAAGTTTGTTCAGTTGCTAGAGCTACCATAACGAAATATCACAGATGGGTGGGATAAACATCAGAAATTAATTTTGTCGAAATTCTGGAGACAGGATATCATAATTTTGTAGGTTTGGTTTCTTCTAAGGTCTCTGCTTGGCTTGCAGCTGGCTGTCTTCTTCCCATGTCCTCACATAGTCCTCCATCTGTGCATATCCTGTCTTAGTCTCCTTGTTTTCTCCAGTTTTATTGAGATATAATTGACATACAGCACAGTATACATTTGGGCTTTCATGGTGCCTCAGAGGGTAAAGAATCTGCCTGCAATGCAGGAAATGAGGGTTTGATCCCATCCCTGGGTCAGAAAGGTCTCCTGGAGAAGGAAATGATAACCCACTCCAGTATTCTTGTCTGGAGAATTCCATGGACAGAGGAGACTGGTGGGCTAAAGTCCATAGGATCACAAAGAGTCAGACACAACTGAGCAACTAACACTTTCACTTTTTCACAATACATAGTTATGGTGTATAGCATAATGATTTGACTAAAATACATCATAGAATGATTATGACAATAAGTTAGTGAACATCCATCACCTCATATAGATACAAATTTAATAAAATAAAAAATATTTTTCATTGTGATGAGAATTCTTAGGTTTACTCTCTTAAAAACTTTTATATATAACATAACAGCAGTGTTGATTATATTTATCATGTTGTACATTGCATCCCTAGTACTTGTTTGTCTTATAATTGCAAGTTACTTCCTGTTACACAACATAATGATTCTGTTACCAACTTGGGTCCTTGGACTCTTTAATGGCTAGAAATTGGTAAGTGGCCAGATAAGGAATTCAGACAAGGCTTTATTGGGACTCACACTGCAGAACAAGAAACAAATGCCCTTGCTTGCTTTCTGAATTAGGGTAAACTGGTCCTTTAAATGGGGTGAAGGTAGGGGTGGATCACTGGGTTGGGCCAAAGGGGTGGCTTAGGGTGGTCCACCCACCCACTTTGTTCAGGGATCATGCACAGTATCCTTCTTTTGCTCACTGCACCTCAGAACTAGCAGTTATTTTTGGCCTTTATATGTCTTATTATTCATAATTTTTCCCAATTGCACATGTGTACAGTTATTTTTAGTCCTTTATAGTTTCTTTGTTTTCCATTGTTCAGGGAGATGTTTTTCCATTTGCAAATGCTCCCACGTGCCAGCCTATCTCAATTCAATATTTTTATACATTTCAAAATGATCACCATGTTAAGTATTGCCGTCTGTTGTTACCTTACAACAGGGGTCCCCACCCACCGGACCACAAACCAGTGTCAGCCTGTGGTCTGTTAGGAACTGGGCTACACAACAGGTAGTGAGCATCAGCAAACAAGCAAAACTTCATCTTTATTTACAGCTGCTCCCCATTGTTTGAATTACTGCCTGAGGTCCATCTCCTATCAAATCAATGGCAGCATTAGATTCTCGTAGGAGCTCAAACCCTACTATGAACTGCACTTGCAAAAGATGATCTGAGGTGAAGCTGAGGCAGTGATGTTAGTGCTGGGAAGCAACTGCAAATACAGATTATCATTAGCACAATAAATGTTATACACTTGAATCATCCCAAAACCATTCTCCACCCACGCATCTCGGGCTGAAGAAAAATTGTTCTTCCATGAAACCAGTCCCTGGTGCCAGATATTACATAATTTTTGATAATATATTACACACTGTATATTTCATACCCATGACTGATTTATCTTGTAACTTGAAGTTTGTACCTCTTAATTACCCTCACCTATTTCTATCCTCCCACTCTCCCATGCTGTTTTTTCTGTCTGTTTATTTTGGCAATACTATGCAGCATGCGGGATCTTACCTGTGCCCTTTGCATTGGGAGCAACAGAGTCTTAATCACTGGACAGCAAGGGAAGTACCCCCTACCATGCTGTTCTGAAGAGAAAACTATTTGAACAAATAAATGAATTCAGTATAATTGTAGTACAAGATTGTAGATATCCTTTATTATCTTAAAAGGAAGTTACTTTCCATTTTGAGTTTGTTAAGGACTTCATCCTGAAGAATGGCTAGAATATACTGAATATTTTTCTTTAGCTATATAGGTAAATAAATATGTATTTTATATAACCTATTTCTGCATTAAAATTAATAAGATGAATACATTAATAAACTTCAATATTAAATTATCTTGAACATATTATTTACTTATAAAGTTGAACAATATGTAACTGTCTTTTAGTGTGTTGGTCCAGTTGTTGTTCAGTCACTAAATAATGCCCAACTCTTTGTGACCCCATGGATTGAAGCACACCAGGCTCCTCTGTCCTCCAGTATCTCTTGGGATTTGCTCAAATTCATGTCCATTGAGTCGGTGATGCCATCCAACAATGTCATCCTCTGCCACCCTCTTCTCTTTTTTACTTCTATCTTTCCCAGCATTAGAGCTTTTTTTCCCCAGTGAGTGTTGGCTCTTCACATCAGGTGGCCAAAGTATTGGAGCTTCAGACTCAGCATCAGTCCTTCCAATGAGTATTCAGGACTAATTTCCTTTAGGATTGACTGGTTTGATCTCACTGAAGTCCAAGGGACTCTCAGGAGTCTTCTCCAGTTCCACAATTCGAAAGCATCAATTCTTCGGTGGTCAGCCTTCTTTACAGTCCAACTCTCACATTCATACATGACATCTGGGAAAACCATAGCTTTAACTAATGAACCTTTGTCAGCAAGGTGGTATCTTTGCTTTTTAACACGCTGTCTAGGTTTGTCATAGCTTTCCTCTGTCTTTTAATTTCATGGCTCCTGTCACAGTCCACAGTGATTTTGCAGCCCAAGAAAATAAAATCTGATACTGCTTCCACTTTTTCTCCATCTATTTGCTACGAAGTGATGGGACCAGATGCCATGATCTTAATTTTTTGAATGTTGAGTTTCAAGTCACCTTTTTTACTCTCCTCTTTCACCCTCATCAAGAGGCTCTTTAGTTTCTCTTCACTTTCTGACATTAGAGTGGTATCATCTGCACGTCTGAGGTTGTCTATATTTCTTCCAGCAATCTTGATTCCAGCTTGTGATTCATCCAGCCCAGCATTTTGCATGATGTACTCTGCATGTATGTGTACTCAGTTGTGTCCAACTCTTTGTGATCCCATGAACTGTAGCCTACCAGACTCCTCTGTCCATGGGATTTTCCAGGCAAGAATACTGGATTGTGTTGCCATTTCCTTCTCCAGTGAGTACTCTGCCTCTATGTTAAATAATCACAGTGATAATATACAGCCTTGTCACATTCCTTTCCCAAACTGGCATCAGTTTTTCCATGTCTGATTCTAACTGGTCCAGTTACTCTTCTACATAAAAGATCATGTCACAATTTAGTGGCTTATTATGTCTCACAGTTTCCTGGGTCAGAAATTCAAGATAACCTCAGCCAGGCAATTTTGTCTTGGGGTCTCTTGTGTGGTTGCCATCAGTTGATAGCTGGAGCTGGAACAGCAGGTGCTGTAACACCGGGGGTGCTGTAGGCATCTCTCACTCTTCCAGTAGTCTCAGGCCTTTTTAGTTCATCTCTTCGTGTGAGCTGCCTGAACCTCTTAACAGCACAGCAGCCTCAGGGCAGTTGGGCTGCTTACCTGGCAGCTGAAATTCTTCACCAGGAAGAGCTTCTGTGAACAAGGTGGAAACTGCATCTCCTTTTATGACCTGGGCTTGTAAGTCTCACAGCGTCTTTTCTGCTGCAATCTGCTGTCTGTGAACAAATCATTAGCCCATCTGGATTCAAGAGGCAGGGGGCACAGACCTCTCCTCCCCATGGGAAAAGTGACAAAATCACATTGTGGCACTGGAAGAAGGTGCTGTGTAAGAGGTGCTTTTGTAGTCATCTTAGGAACACACAACTTACCACAGTCCTCTGGCTTTGACCGTTGATATCTGCAGGCTATAATTATCTTCTGCTCCAAGACCTCAAATGTCTCATTTCATTGTGGCATCAGATTGATCAATCTCATTATAGAAATCAGGACCTGCTTGGGGTGAGGCTCTTCAGGACTTCTCCCTTGGATACAACTCTTACATGCTGTTTCTCTCAATCAATTTACCTGTTCTCTTCATCTTACACACCTGAAATACAATAGTAAGACACAACTGAGGACAACAGGAGTCCTCATACAGCAGTTACTGGGGATAGAGCAGCCACTGATCCATAGAAATTCCAAATCATGCCAGGTACATGTTACCAGTTCACTGCTCACGTGGAGTTCTCCATACCCCTTAGCAGCACCTTAGATCTTGGTTCTGCTGAGTCATCCTTCCTTATTCATAAAACATGATCCATCTTTGCTATTGAGTATCTTTTTCAGCCTCCTTCCTGTCCAAAAATGATTGGGAACGCAAAGATCTCTTTTTGTTTTGTCCATATTAACTTTTTCAATTAAAGTTAATATGGCTGTTTTTATTTACATTTCATTTAATTTTTTTTTATTTAGTTAGTTATTGTTTTGGCTGTGCTGGGTCTTTGTTGTTGCATGGGCTTTTCTTTAGTTGTGGTGAGTGGGGACTACTCTAGTTGTGGTGCACAGGCTTCTCATTGCAGTGGCTTCTCTTGCTGCAGAACATGGGCTCTAGGGTAGGGGGGCTTCATTAATTGAGGCTCCTGGGCTCTAGGACACAGGCTCAATATTTGTGTCACTAGGGCTTAGTTCCTCCACAGCATGTGAAATCTTCCCAGACCAGGGATAGAACATGTGTGTCCTGCATTGGCAGGCTGATTTTTAACCACTGAGTCATCAGGGAAGCCCCAATATGGCTGTTTTTTAAAAACTTTGTGGTGTGTATGTATGTATTTATAGTATCTTTCTGTTTACAATTAGCTTTCACTTGTTCCTCTTGTTGCTGGGAACCCTACAATTAGCCACTGTTGATTAGTTGCTAAGTCGTATCTGACTCTTTGTGACCCCATGGACTGTAGCCCACCAGATTCCTCTGCCCATCGGGGTTCCATTACTTGAGGTTGGAGGTATGCTAACTAAAGGGATAAAATGAGTTCTAATAAAGAAAAATGGTAAAATTGGAACTTTGTTTGAGTGGAAAGAAAAACACAGGACAAAATTATAGAAGTGTGGATATTTGTAGGGCTTCCCAGGTGGCTCACCGGAAAAGAATCCATCTGCCAATGCAGGAGACACAGGTTGGATGCCTCTGCTGAGAAGATCCCCTGGACAAGGAAATGGCCACCCATTCCAGTATTCTTGCCTAGGAAATTCCAGAGGAAACTTGTGGGCTACAGTCCACTGGGTCACAAAAGAGTCAGATATGACTGAGTGAGAAGGCATGCACATATCCTCAAATATTTTTTAGGGATAAGACTTTGTCTTAGGGATAAGTCTTTGTTATCCTTTTCTTTGTCATGGAAGGTCTGTTTTATGAGCGGTTTCACAAAGGCTTTCTTGTAAGACCCTTCTTTTCCCTTTTGAGGGTTACATGAGGTTTTCCTGAAATCTCTGAGATTTTCCTGAAATCTCCCCTAAGGATCTTTTGGCCCCTGGAGACCTTTCTTGCTTTGAGAATGCTTTCCTGGATGGAAAGACTGTACTGGGCCACTGATAATTCCTCATGGAGTGGTTCATCGTTCAGTTCCTTTCTCCTCTCTCATATTATTATAAGAAGTGAAAGTATTTAGTCATTCAGTCGTGTCTGACTCTTTGTGACCCCGTGGGCTGTAGCCTGCCAAGCACCTCTGTGGAATTCTTCAGGCAAGAATACTGGACCTTCTCCAGGGGATCTTCCTGACCCAGGGATCGAAGCCAGGTCTACCTGCATTGCAGACAGCATTCTTTACTGTCTGAGCCACCAGGGAAATAGCATGAGAATAAGGCAGGTAGCACAGTAACCCTGTACCTAGAAAACTCAGCTCTGCCATTAGAGGTAACTATGTTATTGAACCAAACTTGGGTCCACTTGCCCCCACCCAGCAAAACCAATCTACTGACACCAGGTTGTGGTGAAGGGAAGTGCAGGTGCCCAGTGTGGGACCAGGCAAGGTGCATGGTTGCTAATGCTTGATGGCTTTCAGGGAAAGTTTTTAAAGACAGGGTGAAGGAAGGGGGCTATAGGGTGTGTGATCAGCCTGTGGACATTCTTCTGATTGGTTGGTGGTGAGGTAACTGGAGGTCAACATCATCAATCTTCTGGTTGCAATCTGTCTGGGGCCTGCATGCTGGTGTTCAGCATATACTTAACTTTTCCATCTGCTGCAGGTTTCAGTATCTGCAAAACATTTCAAAGGATATAGCTCAGAACATTATCTATAGCCCCTGAAAGAAAGAAGTGTAGTTGCTCAGTTGCTTCTGACTCTTGGTGACCCCATGGGCTGTAGCCTGCTGGGCTCCTCTGTCCACGGAATTCTCTAGGCAAGAGTATTGGAGTGGATTGGCATTTCCTTCTCCAAGGGATCTTCCTGACCCAGGGATTGAACCTGGGTCTCCAGCATCACAGGCAGATTCTTTACTGTCTGTGCTACAAGGGAAGCCCGTGAAGAGGAACTAAAGATCTTTGAATTTAGCAGCTAAAATATTATTATTTTGTCTTGCTTGACTGTTTTCCTTTATTTCTGCATTTTCTTACTTCTATGACTAAATTTGTTCCTTGGAACTTGGGGAAGGCCTTAGGAGGCTAAGGGGCTTACCTGTGGCTCACACGGTAAAGAATCGATCTGCAATGTAAGAGAGCCAGGTTCAGTCCCTGGGTTGGGAAGATCCCTTGGAGAAGGAAATGGCAACCCACTCCAGTATTCTTGCCTGGAGAATCCCATGGACAGAGGAGCCTGTAAGGCTACAGTCCATGGGGCTGCAAGGAGTTAGACACTACTGAGCAACTAACACACACACATACACTAAGAGGCTAAAGCTTTTGTACAGATAAGAGGCAGGCAAAGGACATGGGTGGGAGTGGTGGTCTGTTTTGGGAAGGCCCCATAGGGTCTTGCTTCGTTCCAATTAGATGCGTTTCTATTTTCTGTGTCCATTAGGTGACAGTGCTGAGAAACTTTCTGCCGCTTGTAACAAAACACCCTTTTCCCCATGTTCCCATTATACTTTCCTCATATCCCTTTTTTTTTTTTTAGTTCTACCAGTTTATTGCTACCAACCCATCTCCCTCCACCTTCATGCATGCATACTCAGTCATGTAACCCCATGGACTGCAGCCCACCAGGCTCCTCTCTCCATGGACTTTTCCAGGCAAGAATACTGGAGTGGGTTGCCATTTCCTTCTCTACCTCATATCCCTTTAAGCCTCCACCGACAACCTCCTTGAGGATCTTCAGGCTCTTCTAACACAGTTCCAAAGGGCCCTTCAGTCTTTCACTAATATTTGCCTCAGAAGTCTGCCACATTCTTCTCACCACCCAGAGCCAAAGTCAGTGGCAGATGTTTTAAGATTTTGTTTCAGTAGTATCCCACTTCAAAGACCAAATTTCTATTCCAGTCAGTACTGCTGCCTAAAGTATCACCCCAAACTGTAGCATAGATAAGAACAAAGGTGTTACATCTCTTGTGGTTTCTGTGGGTCAGGCTTCCTCATGCATTTGCTGTCCTTACGTGGCTGGAGCTGGAATGTGTGGTGCTGGAGGATGTGCGGGCTGAACGAACATCTTTTCCTCTCCATGGAGCCTGAGCCCAGTCTCTCTCCCGGGATTCTCTGAGGTTTCTCCTGATCAGCTGCTCACAGGGCCACAGAAGCTTCAAGAACACGTGTTCCAGTGAGGAAAGCAGAAGGACTTTCTCCACATTCTTTTAGTTACAGACTAATCACCAGCCAGCAAGACTCTCAGTGGGAGGACTGGCACAATCACACTGTAGAAGAAGATGCAAGATGGGACATATTGTTACAGTCAACTTTGGAAAATAAAATTTGCCACATATGTCAAAAACAGTTCATTTTTGGTAATTTCATATAGTTCAACCTAATATAGACATGTACAAACATGTGGGGAAAGAAACCCAGATTCCATTTTATTCAGAAGTTTTTCATCTATTAGGTTGTCCTCTAATTTTTTTCTATTATGTCTATCCAAGAGACACAATTTTCTATTTGTCTGTCTTTTGGTATGAAGGTTATAGAGGATTGTAAGATGAATTTGAGAGTAATCTATCCTTTAAAAAATTTCTAGTACTGTTTGTATAACATAATGGTGATCAAGTCTTTCAATGTTTGGTAACAGTTTACTGCTCAATAATCTAGGCTTGATGAAAAATTTAATCTAAATTTTCATGTTTAGTGGCCTGTGGTTATCCTTAGTATTTCCCTATTATTTTTCAAAGTCTAAATTACCTGTATTTATGTCCCTTTTTATCTAATATTAGTTAAAAGTACCTTCTCATGAATGTTCATGAATCTATCTGAGGAACAGAAAATTAAAAATTACTAATATTTGGAATCTTTGTTTGCTGTTCCTCCTTTCCAACTCACCTCTTCCTCACAGAGGCAGACACTATCCTAAATATTTTGGTTATCATTATCTTGCTTTTTATTTCATCATCTTATCACTTACATATATGTGTCTAAGTAATATATAATTCCACTTCACTATATTGGCCTTTAACTATGGTGTTATGTTATACACAGCCATCTGAGAATTACTTTTCTCAATACTGTATATCTAGGACATAAACATATTGTTTACTCAATTGTAGTTTATTTCATAGTTATATAATATCTCATTGACTATTCCACTGACTGTACATCATAATTTATTCATTCTTTTACATCTTTATTTTGTTTTAATTGAAAATTTTGAGATAATTGCAAATTCACCTGCTTTGTAAAAAAGACAAAGAGAGCTCTGATATAATTTCCCAGTTTACTCCAATGTTAACATTTTGCAAAACTATAGTATAACATCACAGCCAGAGTGTTGACAGTGATACAATCCACAAGACTTAACTGTTTTCCCCAGTTTTACTTAACACTCATTTGTGTGTGTATTAAGTTCTATTTTATCACCTGTGTGTTTATGTAGGGCTTCACAGGGGGCATGAGTGATAAAGAACCCACCTGCAAGACACAGGAGATGCAGGTTTGATCTCTGAGTTGGGAAAATCCCCTGAAGTAGGAAATGTTTATGTATTAATGACTACAGTCAAGATACAGAGCAGCTCCAACACTGCAAAACTTATTTTGTATTCTGATACTTTTGAAAATGAATTCATTTTATTAAATCCTATTTTATAAAAGTTTTGTGGTGTGTAGAAGTATTAACAGAATTGACTTGGATAATCTGATGTGACATCCAAAGACCTTGCTAAATTCATTCTAACTATATCACTTACAAATAATCTCATGCTATTAAAAAGTTGAATAAATGCTACAGAAACACAGAATTTAAAAAATTGTAAAGAATTCCTAAATACCTTTTATCTATATTTACCCAGTATTTACATCTGGCCGCATCTGCTTTCTCTATGCACGCATGCATGATAAGTTGCTTCAGTCGTGACCAACTCTGTGCGACCCCATGGAGAGCAGCCCATCAGGTTCCTCTGGCCATAGGACTCTCCAGGCAAGAATACTGGAGTGGGTCGCCATGTCCTTCTCCAGCTTTCTCTATAAAAGAACATATTTTTCTTGAATGGTACTAGCATGAGTTGCAGGTGTGAGTCCTCTACACTTCCCAAAGCTTCAGTGAGTGTCTTCAACAAGGTCGTTCTATTATCTAATGACAGGAAAATTATAAAATTGAGGAAATTAATGCAAACAGTACTATTATCTAACATACAAAACTTATCCAGATTCCATCAGTTGTCCAAGAAACAATGTGGGTTCAGTGTGCAGCACCTTTGACTGTTTAAACTGGAGAAGCCTTTCAGTCTCTGTCTTTTACATCCTCAATATTAAAAAAATTGCATGTCATTGTCATGGTAAGTGGCCAAAACTTAGTGTTTGCTAGATATTTCCTCATAATTTAGATTGAGGTTATGTATTTTGGGCTGGAATACTGTATAAATGCTGTTGTGCCCTCCTCTGAGAATCACAGCAACCAGTTCCCTGATATTTGATTGTACCAAAAGTTGCAATATTAGCTTTGTTTAATTAAGGTGGTAAATGCCAGATTTCTTGTTTTCCAAATATAAGCAGTAAGCATTTTGTGTAAAGATGTTCTGAAACTAATGAAACTGTCTGTCACCTAGTTTTAGCATTCATGGATGACTCTTGCCTTAAAGAATCACTGTGCTGGCTACCAAGCTGTGAGTTTCTAACATGTCATTTCCTTTTGTATGTATTGATACTCAACTTTAAAAAAAAGTTTTCCCTTCTTTCCTAGTTGTTTATACATATACAATTATATATCAATACAGATGCAAAGTACATCATGAGAAACGCTGGGCTGGAGGAAGCACAAGCTGGATTGCCAGGAGAAATATCAATAACACCACCCTTATGATAGATATACAGATAACACCACCCTTATGATAGAAAGTGAAGAAGAACTAGAGAGCCTCTTGATGTAAGTGAAAGAGGAGAGTGAAAAAGTTGGCTTAAAGCTCAACATTCAGAAAACTAATATCATGGCATCTGGTCCCATCACTTCATGGCATATAGATGGGGAAACAGTGGCTGACTTTATTTTCTTGGGCTCCAAAATCACTGCAGATGGTGATTGCAGCCATGAAATTAAAAGACACTTACTCCTTGGAGGGAAAGTTATGACCCACCTAGATAGCATATTAAGAAACAGAAACATACTTTGTCAACAAAGGCCCATCTAGTCAAGGCTAAAGTTTTTCCAGTGGTCATGTATGGATGTGAGAGTTGGACTATAAAGAAAGCTGAACACCGAAGAATTGATGCTTTTGAACTGTGGTGTTGAAGAAGACTCTTGAGAGCCCCTTGGACTGCAAGGAGATCCAACCAGTCCATCCTAAAGGAGATCAGTCCTGAGTGTTCATTGGAAGGACTGATGTTGAAGCCGAAACTCCATTATTTTGGCCACCTGATGCAAAGAGCTGACTCATTTGAAAAGACCTTGATGCTGGGAAAGACTGAGGGCAGGAGGAGAAGGGGATGACAGAGGATGAGATGGTTGGATGGCATCACCGACTCAATGGACATGGGTCAGGGTAGACTCTGGGAGTTGGTGATGGACAGGGAGGCCTGGCATGCTGTGGTTCATGGGATCGCAAAGAGTTGGACATGACTGAGTGACTGAACTGGAACAGATATATGAATTCTTACTTTATTCTTTGAGTTGTAACCTGTTATCATTATTTGGTCCCAGTTTTGACTAAAGCCTTAGAGCTGTTTGTGGTGTCCTTTGGGGCTTGTTCTGTGGCCTAATGTGTAATCTGTGCTGCACAATATTCCACAATGCTTGGAGAGTATGCATTCTGCTGCAGTGGAGCAGAGTGGCTCACATGTCTGTTAGGTCCAGCTGATTTAGAGTATTGTTCAAGTTGCCCGTTTCCTTGTCAAGTGTTACAGGTTCAGTTATTTCCCCACAAAAGAGTTATGTTGGAGTCCTCACCCCCCACCTCAGAATGTGACTTTAGAGATAGGGTCTTTATAGAGATAATCAAGTTCAAATGGTCATTAGGGTGGGCTCTAAACCAACAAGACTGGTGCGTGTGTGTGTGTGTTTTTGTTCAGTTGTGTCCGACTCTGCAACCCCATGGGCTGTAGCCCACCAGGCTCCTCTGTTCATGGAATTTTCCAGGCGGCATCTGGAGTGGGTTGACATTTCCTTCTCTAATATGACTGGTATCCTTATAAAGAGAAAAAATTTGAACACAAATTAGACACACATAGGAGAAAATGGTGTGGAGAGACAAAGGGAGAAGATCAATATCTAGAAGTCAAAGAGAGGCCTGGAACAGATTCTTCCCTCAGAATATGCCAACTCTGTTGGCACCTTGATTTCAGATTTCTGGCCCCCAGAACTATGAAATATATGAAAAATAAATTTTTGTTGCTTAAACCACTTGTTTTGCAGTACCTTGTTATAGCAGTCTAGCAAATGTATAAAGATTTTGGCTGGAGAATAGGGTGCTGCTTTAACAAATATGTAAAAATTTGGAAGTGGCTTTGGAATTGGTAACTGATGGAAGTTTTGAGGTACTTCATAGAAAAAGCCCAGATTGCTTTGAAGGCATTACTGGTAGTAATATGAGAATGTTAAGGTACTACTGGTGAGGTGTCAGATAAAAATGAAGGACATGTTATTGGAAATCGGAGAAAAGTGGCAGATAACTTGACTGACATGTGTTCCAGCGTTTACCAGAGGACAGAACTTGTGAGTGATAAATTGGGATATTTAGCCATAGAGATTTCTAATCTAGGTGTTGAAGACATGACTTAATTTTTTCTTGATGCTGATACTAAAATATGAGGACAAAAATAAACTGACACTGTATTGTTAAGCATAAAGGAACTAGATTGCAAAGGTTTGGAAGACTCTCCATTTACTCATATTGCAAAAGCAAGAAAGCTAGCTCCGGAGAGAACACCAAGCATCTGGCCAGACAGTCTTTGCTCAAGAGATTATGGGTATATGACTTATGAATCCAATCAATCATTTCGGCTGAAATGCTACCAACTTGGACTCAAGGGAACAGAGAAAGGTTAAAATGAAGGAACTTTGCCAAACTCCTGAGATTCTACAGGCACGAAACAGGTTGATAGAGCTATCTAGCTGTGGACATGGACTGAGGGTGGGGCCGCTTTCTTGGTTCCAGAGGGTGAAGCCTCCTTTTCAATTCTAGAGAGCTGCCCCACTATTCAGGATTGAAGAGGCAGGGCCACCATCCTACTGGACTTAGAGGACAGAGCATTTAGCCACAGAGGATTATTCTCAAACCTTAATGTCTAATGGAATTTACCCTGCTAGTTTTGGTACTTGATTGGGACTCATAATACCCCTTATCCTTTCTTCCTTTTGGAATGGGAATGTCTATCCCATGCCTATCTGATTATTGTATTTTCGTAGCAGATAACTTTTTTTGGTTTCATAGGTTCACAAATGGAGAGGAATATTGCCCCAGGATGAATCATATCCGAGATTTCACCCATATCTGATTTAGATGAGATTCTGGATTTAGAGTTGATGCTGGAGTAGATTAAGATTTGGGTCAGGGGGAATGTTGGGCAGGGATGAATGCACTTTGCACGTGAGAAGGACATGAATTTGGTGGGGTTGGGGGGAAGGAGGGCAGACTGTTATGGATTGAATTGCATCCTGTCAAAAATACGTTGAATTCCTAAACCCCAGTATCTCAGAATGTGCATTAGAGACAGGGCCTCTACAGAGATAATTAAATTAAAATTAGATCAACAGAATGAGACCTAAGTCAATATGATCAATGTCTTCATAAAAAAGAGTACATTTGGACATAGCTGGTAACTGAGGCATGGGGTACTGGAAGAATAAGCTTCCTCCTACAAGGCATGGTCCACTTTTTCTGGGAAGGAAGGGCGTCTACATCAGGAGTTAGCAGGTTCTGGGGGCAATACTGCATTTGCCACAACCACTCAACTCTGCCACTGTAGTGTATAAGCAACGCACAGCCAGATTATGGCTGGCTGTGTTCCAATGAAACTCGACTGATGGACACTGAAATTTTAATTTCAAATAATTTTTTCACTTCATAAAGTAGTTTGGAGCTTTTTAAAACCATTTAAAAATGTTAAAGCTTCTTAGCTTGCCATCCATAAAAGTATCAACAATCTGTATTTGGCCTGTGGTCTGCAGTTTGTAAACATCTAGGCTGTATCCCTGAGTGACAAGCATATAAAGTGTATCATGAGTTTGCTAGGTTGAGTCCTCAGATTCTTTACAAATCTCTCTACTCAAATGATCAAGAGACACTTTTTCTAACATGTTTATATAAGGGATTGGTGCACACTTAAGGTAGATGATCTGTACTTCAGCAACTGTGTCTTTGATTTCCACCATCTCAACCCTACAACTCTTGAGTAAGCAATTATTTCCACAATGTCAGAGAGCTGCTGACAACACTTCCCGGAGATGAGATTCAGGCCTTCAAGTCTGGCCTTGTGTTTAAGAGCTGACGGAACCAGAACTAGCCATTTCATCTGATGTCCCAGATTTCCTCTTAAGTTTAAAACTTTCTAGGACAATAGCTCCTGAGTTTTGCCAGAGTCTTACCAATAGAGTCCACAAGGTTCTTGATGTACATAAGTAAGAACACTATTTCATACTATCAGCTAAAAAGTATCCACTTTGGAATATAAGCAGGAATCTGAAAGATTTTCTTCTTGTCTTAGGAATAAACCTAAACCATACACCCCACTTTTCTTTAACAGTTTTCTATCCAACAGTTTACTAACAGTTTACTCCAGCAAAACAACTTACCAATTAAAGCCCTTCAGTTACAAGAAATAGAACTCATTCTTCTTAACATTAGCAGAAAATAATATTTTTATTGAAAATGAGGCAGCACAGAGAACACCAAAAAACCAGGTTCAGAATATCCAAAGTTATTCTGAGAAATTGAAATAGCAGGAACTAATTGATGGTCTTAGTAAAACTGTGGGACAAGAATGAATTCTGATTATTTCCCTTCTGGTTCATGTGAGACTGAATTAGAGACTCAAACTCCTGGCAAAGAGGTTACCATGACTCAACCATGACAGAATGCTCACCTATGGCTTGTGGGAAGGACACCCTGAGAGACACACCACAAGGATATGCACAACATAGGAGGGGTATTTCTCCAGAGAATTCTAAGCCACTCTTATCAATCAATGGGGAGCAGACACTGAATTACTAAATACAATCAATCTTCATTACCACGAGCACTCTTGGAAAGGAGTGCTGTAATGCCTGACAGACCCATTTACTGAATAAGTAAACTCATTTGGAGTAAGAACAAATCCTTTCATTTATTGAAAGTCACATTATTTTAGTTATATTGCTAAGAAATAAAGAGACAATACTGATACTTAGCATTTAATATGGAGAATATTGGAGGATGTTATTCCACAAATTATCAAATATAACAAGTTACATTTAAAAATAAAATACCAAAATTTTAAAAACTGCTATGCAGTGTTGCTCAGGAAAGTCACACTCCATGCCCTTGAACCTTCAGAATATGTTCTTTGCTATTTTCCCATTAGTTACATATTAAAAACAAACAAACAAAACCCAACTACTTTATCCTCCACCAAGAAGGACTTTCCTCACCCCAAAACTGCATCAAATTTGGAACATGACTCCCCATGTAACACATTTTCTATGGGAAACTGCTTTCCTGATTTATTAAATTCATATGGACTTAATATGCATTCCCCAAATTAAATCTTCCTAATTATGCTACTGTTTATACCATTACTGCTCTTTACTCCTTCAACCATTCTCTTGCATATAAAGATCTGCATGACTTACTTCTGAAAGTTTTTGCATATTCATTCCAAATATAATTAGTTCCCCTCCCACATATCTAATTTGATTAGAATGTATTTTTAGGTATTCCTGCTTATATATCCTGCTTCCATTATCATCTGAAGTCTCCTGAGGATCAACTTCTGTGAGAATGCATCCTCCAACATCTACTCTGTTCTGACTTCTCACTTGTGAGTTTTTCGATGTATACGAAGCCCTGAATTCCAACAGAAGGATTTCCCACACTCAGAGCATTTCCATGGTTTCTCTCCTGTATGAACTCTTTGATGTTCACTGAGAGATGACTTCTGAGTGAATGCTTTCCCACACTCACTGCATTTAAACGGCTTTTCTCCTGAATGAGTTTTCTGGTGTATCTGAAGTGATGCCTTCCTGGGATAGGCTTTTTCACATTCACTGCATTCATAGGGCTTCTCTGTTGAGTGAGTTCTTTGATGTATAATTAGCTGTGACTTCCCACAAAAGGCTCTTTCACAAAAACTACATTCATAGGGTCTTTCTCCTGTGTGTGTTCTCCTGTGTATAACGAGGTATGACTTGCTGCTGAAAGCCTTCCCGCACTCACTGCATCCATAAGGTTTCTCTCCCGCATGCGCTCTCAGATGTGCAGTGAGCTGTTCCTTCCTACCAAAGGCTTTCCCACATTCACTGCATTGATAAGGATTATTTCCTGTATGAATTCCCTGATGCACAACAAGTTGTGTCTTCATATTGAAGGCTTTGCCACAGTCACTGCATTGATAGGGTTTTTCTCCTGTGTGCATCCTAATGTGAACAAGGAGGTATGACTTACTCCTAAAGGCTTTCCCACATTCACTGCATTTATGGGGTTTCACTCCTGTATGAGTTCTCTGGTGCACAATGAATGGTGACTTCAAACTAAAGGCTTTCCCACATTCACTGCATTCATATGGTTTCACTCCTGTATGGCTTCTCTGGTGTAAAATCAGTTGTGATTTCCAGCTGTAGGCTTTCCCACATTCACTGCAACCATAAGGTTTCCCTCCTGTGTGAATTTCCTGGTGGACAATGAGTTGTGACCTGAAAGAAAAGACTTTCCCACACTCGATACAGGAGTAGGGCTTTTCTCCTGTATGGACTCTCTGATGAGCATTGAGGTTTGACTTGGCACTGAAGGCTCTTTCACATTTAGTACACTCGTATGGTCTCTCTCCTGTATGAATTCTGAGATGTACAATGAGCTGTGATTTACAACGAAAAGCTTTCCCACATTCATTACATATACAGTTTTTTTCTATACTATGAGTTCTTTGATGATTAATAAAATATGATACTTCATACCCATGAAACTGATCAGCATTCTTTCTTAGGCAGCTTGTGGCTGAAGTTAAATTTTGTGTCAAACTTCTTCCATGTGTGTTATATTTAAGGAATCTTTGTCTTGAAGAAATGTGGCTTTTGCTCAGATGAAGTTTTCCAAATGCATTACAAGCATAGCTTTTCTCAACACTTTCAAGTTCATCATGATTTTTCTGGTACCATTCTTCCCAATCATCTAAGAAAAAAAAAACACACTGTAATTTAAAAATCATAAATAAACCTGATATAGAATTAAAGTGCTTTAGAACTGCTATGTAATGAGTCTTTTTCTTCTGGTCCAGGCCTCTGACACTGGTTCAAAAGAAATACTGGCCAAGTGCACACACACCACATAACCAAGTGAAGGGGCAAAGGGAAGTGAATCAAACCAAAATAAATCCCTCTACAGAAATGGGTAGCTGGTTAGCAGTAATCAGAAGTATTTTTTAAATAGAAGTTTAAAAAATTTAGCCTGCACTTACTAATAGAAGCCATTGTCAACTATTTATGCCAATTTTATAATTTCAGGAGTTTACTAAAAAGGTGAATTAACAGGCACGTAAAAACGTACAACGTTTAGGATGGTACAATGAGATATTAAAACAGGGATTGAGCCATAAGAAAATTAAGGCAAAAACATTTTAGACAGAAGCAAGAGAAACTCCTAGATTTGAGACTTGAGAAGCAGGAGGTACTGCTCTTTGAGACTGAAAACACTGGGAGAGAGACATGTTTGGAGAAAGACAGAGGACTTTGTTTTGGATCTTATTATACTGGAGATCTTCATTAAATATTCAAACAGAGAAACAGGTAAACAGTTACACCTAAATTCAGTGCTCAGTAAAAAGCAGGAATCAACAGCACATACAAGGTATTGAATGACATGAGGGATGAGGTCTTCTAAGGCACACGTGCAAATTAAAAGGGATGCCAAAACAGCCCTGGAGAAGGCCACATTTCAGGTCGGACAAGAGATGTAGAGAGAAAGGGAAAGTCCATCTGTGAGGCCTGAACACTGTGATGATGAGAGTGATAGAAAGGCAAGGTTAAAGGAAAGCAGCAACAGCAGGGCAAGGTCTCGACAGCACGCATCAGACACAAGCCTCAGTCACCCTAGGACATGACTGCTGTACTGGGGACCTCAGCTGCTGTCCTGCTTCCTCAGAACTGCTTGCTAAAAACATTTTCTTCCCCAAAGAAGAAAGTGGTGGGAAAACTGAAGAGGAAGAGCAATTTCGGAAGGGTCTTCCAATTTCTGCCACTAAGAAAGCAGAGTGGGAGACCAAGACCTCTGTCCTGAAGCATATAAAGCTGGGACCAGAGTGCAGGAAGAAGGGGGCAGGGGGAGATTGGTAGCTCTGCTGTTACAACACTGGGAGGAAAAAGTTTCAATTTTCAGGATGGAAGAGGTCTTTCAGAGTTACAATATAGACGAGAAGCCCAAACTTGGACAACTTAATAGGGAAGGGAAAGAGGAGTCAGGGAAACAAATGTAAGGTGATAAAAACCACTTATGCTAGGTTGCAGAATTCTTTTCAGAAAAGTGCCCAAGGGACTTTCTCAGTGCCTGGGGCTTAACACTCCATGTTTCCACTGCAGGGGGCATGGGTTCTATCCCTGGTTGAGGAACTAAAATCCTGCAAGCCATGAAGTGTGGCAAAAAAAAAAAAAAAAAAAAGAAAGAAAAGTGCCCAAGAAGGTAGCAGTTGTAGTTTCCAAATGACTAGTTGAGAAGAGTGAAGGAAGCAATGAAACTTCCTAAGACAGTCAAGAGGAGAGAAGGAAAAGACTGTAGGTAAAGTTGAGGGAATTAACTGCAGAGGCAAAAGGGAAAATAAGGCCCGTGACCACAGTAAGGAATGTGTTCAAGGGAAGGAAACTAACCCAGAAAGCAACCTTTGAGCAGTGTGCAGAGAATGGCCCACCAGCCTCTTGCAGTCATGGGAGGAAAGTGATAGCCCTCACTTGAGGACTCTTAGGCTCATCCCAAGCTGCTCCAATGGTGCAAGGGGTTAGAGAACAGTTCCCACACAAGAAACTGCCTGAATGTCAACCCAGTTTACTCCCCACCTCCCAGCTTCATGGTATCTGCTCACCCACCTGGGCAGCTCTGATGGGAAACTTTAGAGTTTATGATCCATGGCTCTTCTCCTTGCTCCAACTTGAAGATTAAATCAGGTTTGTTACCATGATACCCTGTTAAGGGAAAGTCACAGAGGATGTAGTCAGACTGCTGGAGACTAAGGAAGGGGTCAGGAGGGAGGAAAGGAAGCAGCTTGTTTGCACTTGGGGAAGATGACAGTGAGGAGCTGAGGATTAAGCAGGGGCTAAGAACATGTGATCTCCAGAGGCTTCAGGGTAGATAAACAAAAGAAAAGGCAATGGTGACTTATGACTCAGGATCTGGGCTCATACAGGCTCACTAAGCTGTACTTACCTATAGCCACCAGGTTACTATAGTTTTCCAGAGTCACATCCCGATACAGGTGTTTCTGCACAGAATCCAGCAGCTGCCACTCTTCCCAGCTGAACTGCATAGATATATCCGTGAATGACAACAACCCCTGTAACAACACACACATTACTCAATAGGCTGCAATTACAGTTGGAGACATGGAGAAGATGTAGCGGACCCAGGAAAGGAGAATATCCTCCACAGTCTGCCTCCTGTGCCCAGGCCACCACTTCTTTTGAGAGAGAATTAAAAACATTACTAATAATTGAGCCTCCATGTGCCACACATTGTTTTGGGTTCTGAAGATTTCAGGATGAGTGAAACCCATTCTGGCCTCAAGGAGGTTTTAGTTTTGTAGAGGGAAACAAACATCTATGTTAGGGCTGTGGGGGGTGGGCAGTCAACCAGGAGCCCTATTTTAAGCCTTTTACTATTTTTAAGCTTGATAAGAATAAAAATAAAATAAAAAAGAACTATTAAAGTTTTTTAATTGGACAAGCATAATCAAGAAATGAGGAAAAGAAAACTATTACGACCAAGACAGGGTGCATAACTCTACGATAGAAAAGCAATCTTAAAATCTGTAAGTGATCACTATACACAGGCAGTTCTGATGTAATGTGATATGGATTTACAAAAAAAAAAAAAATCACCACTAGGAAAAGTCTCAGGCTTATAGGAAGAACAGGGTTGGAATGTAACACCTTTATCACCACGCATGAAAAAAGGAAAATAAAAAATCTTAATAAAAACAGTAGAGTTTTATACATGCTTAATGGTTAAGAAATATACAAATATCACCATAAATATGTCACTGTACCTTATAAAAGACCCAATGTTTGTGTCAGAAGCACTCTAGTTTATTATAAAATGGTGAAAAGAGGCTTGCCTGAAATCAGAAAGCTCACAGCATTCCCTAACATATTGAAACAAATTTACATTTTTAAAGCAAACATGACAGCAGAATTGTATTTATACATTTGTTCCAATAAACATGAAAACTTAGAAGAAATAGAAACTTTCCTAGGAAAATGAAAGTAGCCAAAATTTTCCCAGAAAGGATTAGGAAGACAAAATTGATTAGTCCACGATCATAAAATAGTAATGAGAGGTATACCCTCTCCATAAAGTAAACAGCCCCACACTATCTATGAAAGTAAGTTTTATCAATATCCGAGAAACGGAAAATTTCTTCAATTAGATGTAGAGCCAGGAAATGATGGGAAACTCATCATACAAACTTGTATAATCTCACAGAGAAGGCAAGACAGCACAACTTGCACAATTTCATTTGTTAAAAATACCTAGGGCTACTCTAGGCGACCACTGGTTAAGACTCTGCCTGCCAAAGTAGGGGACACAAGTTTGATCCCTGGTCTGGGAAGACTGACATGCTACAGGGCAACAACTACCAACCCATACCCTAGAGCCTGTGTTCTGCAACAAGAGAAGCCACCTCAGTGAGAAGCCCAAGCACTGCAATTAGAGAATAGCCTCCAATTGCTGCAACTAGAGAAAGCCCAAGAGCAGCCATGAAGACCTAGCACAGCCAAAAATAAATGAAAAAATAAATCCTAAAAAAAATCCAAAACCTAGCAGGGATCTCCCTGGTGATCTAGTGGTTATGACTGCACTCCCAATGCAAGGGGCCTTGGTTCGACTCCTGTTCAGGGAACTAGATCCCAGTGGTGCAGGGCTTCAGAGAACAGTTACCACACATAACACTGCCTGAGTGCCAGTGCAGTCAAATAAGTAAAATGAATATTTTTTAAAAACCTAGATAAAAATACTAATGAATATTTAGATAAAAACATTAAAATGAATCCTATACGTGCATAAACAATAATCTATGAAGGAAATGGATCTAAAACAATTAAAGGACAGTTCAAACTTTTAAAAAACAAAACTGTAACAAAGAAATAAATAACATTAGTACATTAATGGAGAACAATCATCTCTATAGATGAAACAAAGTACTATGATGAAATTTAACACTTTCAAAAATCAGAATTCAGTTTGTTACAGGTAAAGGTAATTTCCCTAAGCCTATAAAAAAATATCATACTTTATGTGAAACATTAGAAGTGTTCCCTCTAAAATCAGGAACAATTTAAAATTGTTCTTCAGAAACAAGTTGAAATCTTCGTATCAACTCTACTAGTCAGCACTGTCCCAGAAGGCCTGGGACAGTGGGAACAAAGCAAAATATCAGTGGTAAACACTAAGCAAGGAGGAAAAACTACTCTCGTTATCTAAAAACATCTGATTTTCGGACTAAAAATCCTAAGAGAAACAGCTGGCATGACATAAGAATCAAAAAGATACATCTACAAGGCAGCAATTTTTTTTTAACAAAATCAATATGCAATAGCTCTTTGATACATCAACAGTAACCAACTTGAAAATGTAATAAGAAAAACCACAACACAAATTGACATGAAGTACTCAGGAATAAAGGTTAAAAATAGAGAAAAACCTAGCCAAAAATATATGTGATAAAATACATAAATGTAAAGGAAAAGAAAACACAATAGGGAACAAGATGGCAGAGGAGTAGGTGGATGTGGAGTACATCTCTCTCCACAGATGCATCAGGAATACACCTTCAGACACAGAAGTGCTTGCAGAACACCAGCTGAAAGTGGACAGGAGTACCTGACCACCAGAAAAGAATATAGAGAACCACACAAAACTTGGTAGGACAAATGAACTAGGGGGAGAAACAGGTGTATTAGTAGGATGGGACCTGCCCTCTGTGGGTGGGGGAACTGAAACAGGGATCCAATCCCCACATCTGGGCAACTGTCTGAGTCAGAGGAGAAACATTTAAAGCCGAAAGTGAAACAGCTGATCTGTGGCAGCTTAAATGTAATGAGAATCAGACAGTCCTTGCCACAGCCATACATACCCTGGACAGGGAAACAGGTCCCCTAGAAGGCACAGTGGCTGGGAGCTGGTGCATAGGATTGTGGAGCAATCTCAGGGCGAGGGCTGCTTTTGACTGCAGAGAGACAGACTGCGGGGACGTGAGCGAGGAGATTGCAGTGGGAAATATCTGTGGAAGAAAGCCAGGCAGCCATGGAAGCAAGGCGATACTGCTGAATCATGTGTAGGGGGTGGAGTCATCGCCATAGCCTCTCTCCCCACACGCCAGCATTGGCAGCTGAACAATAGAGAGCCTGGCCCATCAAGTGCCTGACGCCCTGAACTACAGAGTAGGACCCCACCCAGGGTGCTCCTATAAGGGACTGATGCACCAAACTACAGAGTATGACCCCAGGCAGGGGGGCCCCTCTATGTGCCTGACATGCCCAACAACAGAGAAGGATCCCAGGCACGGGAGTCCTGTAAGTGCCTGAACAGGCAGAGCTACGGAGAAAGACTGGCCAAAGAGGCCGCCTGATCACCAGCTATTAGAGGCTCGAAAAAAGATTCTGTAGGGCCAACTGCTGCTCTGCTGCTGAGGCAGTCCGTGTCCCTGCACACTTGGCACCACCAGGGTCCCCACGACCCAAGCAGCTGCGTCACCTTCACGTTCAACCCTCACTGGGGCAGAGCTGCCACAAGCAAAAAAAGTCTTGCATCTATGCATGCGAGATCGCTTCGGCCATGTCCAACTCTTTATGATCCTGTGGACTGTGGCCTGCCAGGCTTCTCTGTCAGAGGGGTTTCTCCAGGCAAGAATATTGGAGTGTATTGGCCAATACTGGTTGCCATACCCTTCTAGAGCACTATATTTCCTGTTGCTCTAGCCGCCAACTCCTCTGAGTACCTAGTGCTTCCAGAACCCCTGTGCCCCAAGCACCTGCACCACCTCCACACCTGGCCCTCACTGGGGCAGACCCAAGTCCCCCAGGGCAGCTTCAGGAGCAAATCCCAGTGGACAACCCACATGCAGAGGTGGAAATAAAACCACAACTGAAACCCAGGAGCAGTGTAGCTAAGGAAGAGGACCCAAACCCCTCCCATCAGCTATACAAGCTGCAGATTAAATCCACATAATCAGCTAGGCAGACATTGTGTCTATAGAATATATAAAAGGACACTGAGAGTTCCCACAAAGAAAACACACTAGTTCTGATAGCTGTGGACATTGGAGACAACAGTACACTGGAGTAGGACCAGATTAGAGTCTGAGCTGCCCCCACATCAGGTACAGAAACCAGTGCAGTGTTGGAAGGCACCCTAGTGGGGTGAGGTGGACTGTTACTCCCAGCAAGGGAAAGAATGCTGGCAGCACTGACTCAAGAAAAATATTTACTATTCTTATGTTTTGACTTGTTCTGTAGTTTCTTTTGGATTTCTTTTTTTCCTTCTGTTGTAGCTGTCAATTTTATTAGCACTATGAAATCTAATTAAGCTTTTTTTTAAACACACTTTTTATTGTTGTAAAACCCTGCCTTTACGTTGGCTTTCTGTAGTTCTGCAGTGCTTTCCTTTTATTCTTTTCTTCTTCTTTTTTCTCATTTTAATTTAAAAAGATTTTTAAGCCTATTATTATTTTTTCTATGTTTATTCACTGTTTGCTTTCCCCGTTCTTCTCCCCTCGCAGTTAATCTATAATGTATATAAATCTTCTTTATCTACCCCTATTTAACTTTACATATCTATTCTTTCCTTTCTCTCCTTTTCTCTTTTCATATTTGTAAGTTTTGGTTTCATTGCTTTATTTCCTACTTGGCACCTTGCTTTAGTTTCGTTTTCAAGTCTGTGCTTTAGTTAGTTTTGCTCTTAACTGGTAGATATCATTTTTGGTTTTCTTTGTTCACTGGGTCAATCTATTGTACTTAATTTTTGTTGGATTGTTTTGATTGTGCTTATGGGTGTATAGGTATGTGTGTATATTCCATTATTTTAATTATCATTTGCCTGATTTTGTAACTGCCATTTGTCTGGGGTTCATCTTTGGTTTCTTGTTTTGGGGTATTTGTTTTAATCTCACTTAATGCCATAACAGGGCTTCCCTGGTGGCTCAGAGGTTAAAGCATCTGCCCGCAATGCGGGAGGACCTGGGTTCGATCCCTGGGTTGGGAAGATCCCCTGGAGAAGGAAATGGCAATCCACTCCAGTGCTCTTGCCTGGAGAATCCCATGGACAGAGGAGCCTGGTGGGCTACAGTCCACGGGGTCATGAAGAGTCAGACACGACTGAGCGACTTCACTTCACTTCAATGCCATAACAAACCACCTGTGGAATCTTCATTCCTGGCCAGAGATCAAACCCTGAGCCTTTGGAGTGGAGCACTGACTCTAAGACACTAGACTACCAGAGAACTCCTAATCCTAGGGAGTATCAAATAGTGAGGACTCACACAAAGGAAACCACTTGAATACAAGACCCAGCATCACCCAACAACCAGTAGCATCCTGTACAGGACGCCTCATCCAAACAAACAAGACAAAAATACAAACCAAGTCATCAGCAGATAGGATTACCACCTCACTCAGCCCTGCCCAGCAGAGGAAGAAAAAACAAAAACTGCACAAATGTCACCCTATACGAAGCTTACACATACCACTGGACCAAACTTAGGAGGGCAGAAACCAAAAGGAAAAAAAAATTCAACCTTGAAGCCTGGAAAAAGGAGAACTCAAGCACAGTAAATTAAAAAAAAATAATGAAAAGGCAGAGAAATGCTACACAAATAAAGGAATAAACTAGAAACATAGAAGTCCAAATAAATAAAGAGGAAAGAGGAAAACTACCTGAAAAAGAATTCAGAAAAATGATCGTAAAGATTATCCAAACTCTTGAAAACAGAATTGAGAAAATGCAAGAATCAATTAACAAAGACCTAGAAGAATTAAAAAATAAACATACAGAGACAAACAACACAATTACTGAAATTAAAAATACTTCAGAAGGAATCAATAGCAGAATATCTGAAGCAGAAGAACAAATCAGTGAGCTGCAAGATAAAATGGTGGAAATAACTTCTGAAGAACAGAATAAAGTAATTAAAAAAAAGGAAAAGAGCTGAGGGTAGTCTCAGAGACCTCTGGGACAATATCAAATGCACTAACATTTGAATTATAGGGCTCCCAGAAGAAAAAGAGAAAAAGAAAGGGTATGAGAAAATTTTTGAAGAAATTATAGCTAAAAATTTCTCCAACATGGAAAAGGAAATAGTCAATCAAGTCCAAGAGGTGCAAAGAGTTCCTTACAGGATAAACCCAAGGAGAAACATGCCAAGACACATACTAATCAAACTAGCAAAGATTAAACATAAAGAAAGAATATTAAAAGCAGCAAGAGAAAAGCAACAAGTAACATACAAGGGAAACCCCATACGTTTTAACAGCTAATCTTTCAGCAGAAATTCTGCAGGCCAGAAGGAAATGGCAGGATTTATTTAAAGTACTGAAAGGGAAATACCTACAACCAAGACTACTCAACCTGGCAAGTATCTCATTCAAAGTTGATGGAGAAATCAAAAGCTTTTCAGACAAGCAAAAGTTAAGAGAATTCAGTTACCAAACCAGCTTTACAACAAGTGTTAAATGGACTTATACAGTCAAGAAATACAACAGAAGAAAAAAGACCTACAAAAGTCAACCCCAAACAATTATAAAATGGCAGTAGGAACACACATATCAATAATTACTTTAAATATAAATGGATTAAATGCTCCAACCAAAAGACACAGACTGGCTGAATGGATACAAAAACAAGACCCCATATATATGCTGTCTACAAGAAACCCACTTCAGACCTAAAGACACATACAGACTGAAAGTAAGAGGATGGAAAAATATACTCCATGCAAATGGAAAGCAAAATAAAGTTGGAGTAGCAATCCTCATATCAGACAAAATAGACCTTAAAATAAAGAAGATTACAGGAAATAAGAAAGGTCACTATACAATAACCAAGGGATCAATTCAAGAGGAAGACATAACAATTGTAAGTATCTATGCACCCAACATAGGAGCACCTCAATACATAAGACAAAAACTAACAGACATAAAAGGAGAAACTGACAGTAACACAATAATAGTAGGAGACTTTAACACCCCACTCACACCAATAGACATATTATCAAAACAGAAAATTAATAAGGAAACAAAAGTCTTAAATGATCTATTAGATGAGATGGATCTCATTGATATCTTCAGGACATTCCATCCAAATGCAGAAGAATACACCTTCTTCTCAAGTGCACATGGAACATTCTCCAGGATAGACCACATCTTGGGTCACAAATCAAACCTCAGTAAATTTAAGAAAACTGAAATCGTATCATGCATCTTTTTTGACCACAATGTTATGAGAATAGATATCAATTACAAGAAAAAAACTAACAAACACAAGGACATGGAGATTAAACAATATGTTTCTAAGTAACAAACAGGATACTGAAGAAACCAAAGGGGAAATCAGAAAGTTCCTAGAAACAAATAACAATAAAAACATGACAACTCAAAACCTATGGGATGCAGCAAAAGCAATTCTAAGAGGGAAGTTTATAGCAATACAACGTTACCTCAAGAAACAAGAAAAACATCAAATAGGAAACCTAACTTTATTCCTAAAACAACTGGAAAAAGAAGAACAAAAACCCTCCTAAAATTAGTAGAAGGAAAGAAATCATAAATATCCGAGCAAAAATAAATAAAAAGGAAATGAAAGAAACAATAGTAAATATTAATAAAACAAAAAGCTGGTTCTTTGAGAAGATAAACAAAATCGACAAACCATTAGCCAGAGTCATCAAGGAAAAAAGAGAGAAGAATCAAATCAACAAAACTAGAAGTGAAAAAGGAGGGATTACAACAGACAATGCAGAAACACAAAGGATTATAAGAGACTATTTTGAACAACTATATGGAAATAAAATAGATAACTTGGAAGAAATGGACAGATTCTTAGAAAAGTCCAATCTTCTAAGACTGAACCAGGAAGAAACAGAAATTAGGAACAACCCAATTACAAGCACTGAAATTGAAGCTGTGATAAAAAAATCTCCCCAGAAACAAAAGCCCAAGACCAGACAGCTTCACAGAATTCTATCCAACATTTAGAGAAAAGCTAATGCCCATCCTTCTAAAACTCTTTCAAAAAATTGCAGAGGAAGGAACACTTCCAAACTCATTCTATGAGGCCATCACCCTGATACCAAAGCCAGACAAAGACAACACAAAAAAAGAAAACTGCAGGCCAATATCACTGATGAACACAGATGCAAAAATCTTCTACAAAATTTAAGCAAACAGAATTCAACAACACATTTAAAAGCTCGCACACCATGATCAAATTGGGTTTGTTCCAGGGATGCAAGGATTGTTCAACGTATGCAAATCAATCAATGTGACACACCATATTAACAAATTGAAGGATAAAAACCATACGACAATCTCAACAGATGCAAAAAAAGTCTTTGACGAAATTCACCTATTTATGATTAAAACTCTTCAAAAAATGGGCATAGAAGGAAACCACCTCAACATAGTAAAGTCCATATATGATAAGCTCACAGCAAACATTACTCTCAATGGTGAAAAACTGAAAAGCATTCCTCCTAAGATCAGGAGCAAGACAAGGGTGTTCATTTTCACCACTATTATTCAACATAGTTCTGGAAGCCCTAGCTACAGCAATCAGAGAATAAAAAGAAATAAAAGGAATCCAGATTGGAAAAGAAGAAGTAAAGCTCTCATGCAGATGACATGATACTGTACATAGAAAACCCAAAAGAGACTATCAGAAAATTACTAGAGCTAATCAGTGAATTTAGCAAACTTTGAGGATACAAAATCAATACACAGAAATCACTTGCATTTCTATATATTAAAAATGAAAAATAAAAGAAATTAAGAAATCAATCCCATTCACCATTGCAACATAAAGAATTAAATATCCAAGAATAAACTTACCTAAGGAGACAAAAGAACTATACACAGAAAATTATAAGACAATGATGAAAGAAATCAAAGACGACATAAACAGAAAACAAATGAAAATATATTCTGGGTAGGAAGAATCAATATTGTGAAAATGACTATCAATCTACAGATTTAATGCAATCCCTATCAAATTACCAATGGCATTTTTCACAGAACTAGAGCAAAAAGTTTCACAATTCATATGGAAACACAGAAGATCCTGAATAGCCAAAGCAGTCTTGAGAAAGAAGAATGGATCTGGAGGAATCAAGCTTCCTGGCTTCAGATTATACTACAAAGCTACAGTCATCAAGACAGTGTGCTACTGGCACAAAAACAGAAATATAGACCAATGGAACAAGATAGGAAGCCCAGAAATAAACCCATGCACCTACAGGTACCTTATTTTTGACAAAGGAGGCAAGACTATACAATGGGGCAAAGACAGCCTCTTCAATAAGTGGTGCTGGGAAAACTGGATAGCAACATGTAAAAGAATGAAATTAGAACACTTCATAACACTATACACAAAGATAAACTCAAAACAGATTAAAGACCTAAATGTAAGACCAGAAACTATATAACTCTTACAGGAAAACACAGGCAGAACACTTGACATAAATGAAAGCAAGATCCTCTATGGCCCACCTCTTAGAGTAATGGAAATAAAAACAAAAGTATACAAGTGGGACCTGATTAAACTTCAAAGCTTTTGCACAGCAAAGAAAACTCTAAGCAAGGTGAAAAGACAACCCTCAGAATGGGAGACAATAATAGCAAATGAAACAACTGACAAAGGATTAATTTCCAAAATATACAAGCAGCTCATACAACTCAATGCCCGAAAAACAAACAACCCAATCAAAAAGTGGGAAAAAGACCTAAACAGACATTTCTCCAAAGAAGATATACAGATGGTTAACAAACACATGAGAAGATGTTCAACATCACTCATTATTAGAGAAATGCAAATCAAAACTACAATGAGATATCACCTCACACAGGTCAGAATGGCCCTCATCAAAAAGTCTACAAACAACAAATGCTGGAGAGGGTATGGAGCAAAGGGAACACTCTTGCACTGCTGGTAGGAATGTAAATTGATACAGCCACCATGGAAGACAGTATGGAGATTTCTCCGAAAACTAGGAATAAAACCACCATGTGACCCAGCAATTCCACTCTTAGGCATATACCCCGAGGAAATAAAAATTGAAAAAGACACTTGTATCCCATTGTTCATTGCAGCACTATTTATTAATAGCTAGAACACGGAAGCAACTTAGATGCCCATCGACAGATGAATGGATAAAGAAGTTGGGGTACATATACACAATGGAATATTACTCAGCCATAAAAAGGAATGTGTTTAAGTCAGTTCTAACGAGGTGGATGAACCTAGAGCCTGTTATGCAGAGTGAAGTAAGTCAGAAAGAGAAAGATAAATATCGTATGCTGCTGCTGCTAAGTTGCTTCAGTCATGTCCAACTCTGTGTAACCCCATATATGGCAGCCTACCAAGCTCCTCTGTCCCTGGGATTCTCCAGGCAAGAGTACTGGAATGGATTGCCATTTCCTTCTCCAAAGCATGCGTGCATGCTAAGTCGCTTCAGTCATGTCCGACTCTGTGCAACCCCATGGACAGCAGCCCACCAGGCTCCTCTGTCCACAGGATTCTCCAGGCAAGAATACTGGAGTGGGTTGCCATTTCCTCCTCCAAAATATCCTATACTAACGCATATATATGGAATCTAGAAAGATGGTACCGAAGAATTTATTTGCAGGGCAGCAATGGAGAAACAGACATAGAGAACAGACTTATGGACATACGGAGAGGGGAGGAGAGGGTGAGGTGTATGGAGCGAGTAACATGGAAACTTACATTACCATATATAAAATAGACAGCCAATGGGAATTTGCTATATGTCTCAGGAAACTCAAACAGGGGCTCTGTATCAATCTAGAGAGGTGGGATGGGGAGGGAGATGGGAGGGCGATTCAAGAGGGAGGGGGCTGATTCATGTAGAGGTTTGACAGAAAACAACAAAATTCTGTAAAGCAATTATCCTTCAATTAAGAAATAAAAAAAGAAAACACAATAGCCCAGATGCAGGAAGCAACGTTGTCTACTGACAGGTGAATGGATAAACGTACAACACACACACACACACACACACACACACACACGAATATTACTCATCCATTAAAAGAAAACCCAAAGTCTTGTCAGCATGACAACATGGATAGAACTAGAGAGTACTACGCCACGTGAAATAAATCAGACACAAATACAAATACCATAGGACCTCTCTTACATGTGGAATCTAAAAAATTAAATGAACAAATAAACAGAACAAAAACAGACACATAAATACAGATACCAAAAAGGTAGTTGCCGGAAGTGGAAGGATGGTGAAACAGATGAAGGGGATTAAGAGGTACAAACCTCTAGTTACAGAACAAATTAGCCATGGGGATTCAGCATAACAAATAAGGTCAATAATATTGTCTGGGGACAGATTACTAAACTTGGGGCAGATATCATTTCATAATGTATGCAAATGTCAAATCACTATGTAGTACATCTGAAAATACCATAATATTGTGTAGCAACTATATTTCAAATATATTCATATTTTTTAAAAAAAGAAAAAAGAAACCAAAGGACCTGAGTAATTCAGTAACATTTATGATATATAGATTCAATATGGTATAAATATATTCTCAACAAATTAATTTTTAATTTCAAAGAATTATCAAAATACAAAGATGTTATATTTTATTTCATCTAATGGTAAGTATTTTCTAATACTCATTCACAATAAAATCATACATTTGGACTACAGCTGCTACAACTAGAAAATTAATGGTAAATTACAATCCATGAATATCAGAGACCCACGGATGAAAGGAGAACTAAATGAGCCAAATTCCAGAGAGGGGAGAGCTCTTCCCAGATGAGCTAAGAGTGCTTCTGGCTGTTTACTTGGCTGAGGGCATTTGTCCAGCCTGAGAACAGGCAGGGCAGGCTCAGCTGAGATAGAGGATGACATCAAAAGAAAGAGAAACCAATGGAGGCTTTGGTGCCCACCCTGGACGGCAGGCTCTCCCCACCCCGTGTTTGCTGTGTGTGGTCAGTGCAGAAACTGGGCAGGAAAGGCAGACTGATTCTCCCATGGTTTCAAGGCACCAAGGATACAGAGTACGCAAGGAAGGAGCCTGCTATCAGTACACCCCTTGAAAACAAGGTGATCCAAGTTCAACTAAAGCAGCAATCCAGTCCCAAACCAGCGTGATGCCTGTTTAGATGAAATGATCAGTCACTCCCCATCTGCACAACAAAGCAAAGGGGAAACAGGCTCCGGTAGAAAGTAACATTGAACTTCAGTCTCTGTGGTTCCTTTTGTACCAGTTCACAAACACACACATACATTAAGTAAAGAAAGAATAACAGAGCTAACTTGGCAAAATAACAATGGGGGAATCTGGGTGAAGGGTTTTTTTTTTTTTTTTAATACAATATGGAAGGTTATTTTATTCTACTTTTGCCACTTCTTTAGTTTTGAAATTATTTCAAAATAAAACATACAATAAACTCCTTGGGCTTTCCAGATGATCATTAGCATACTTAAAGGGCCCTTCACAAGCTAGCCCTGCTCTCACATGCTCCCTGTTCTGGCCATATGCCTTCTTTCCACTACACAAGGCATCTGCTGGTTCTCACTGCAAGGCCACCAACTTAGTTGCCTCCAAAGCCTGGAATGCTTCATGTACTGTGCCTTCATCTGCCCATGATCATCAAGTTGTCATTCAGATTCTGCTTAAATGCTGCCCCAAGACAAGTAGCCACCCAGCCACTGTCACATGCACAAACATTCACAGTTTTGTTCATGATGTTCCTCTGATATGTCTTATCATCTCCATCTCCCGTATCTTCCATGGGGTATGGGTCCCGTCAGTCTTGTTCACCTTTGCACACCCTAAAAAATTACCTGGCATAATAGTCAATGTTTGCTAAATACATGTACTCAAGAATAAGGAAATACTGTTTACATTTGTTAAAGTCTCTTACGTCCTAAGGGCAATAAGAGCACAGACTCTGAAGACACTCTGTGTGGGTCTGAATCTTAGCTCTGCCACCCTTGTCTCGTTTCCCTTACTAGTTTGGGACTGTGGGCAGCCTCCCCAGTTTCCTCAGCTGTACAATGGGGACATACTTGTCTCACAGGGCCCTGAGACTTTAATGATGTCACACACACAAAGTGCCTAGGCCAAGAGTGGTGTCTATTAATGTTATTCAATAGTTGTAAACTCTTCTTTATTAATAGGTTCTGTAGACTTATAATGTTCATTTATTTTATATTCCTTAATTGCTATCACAAATACATTCTCTTATTGTACTTTCTGTATAATTATTGTTTAAAGACAAAAAATTCACTGATTTTTGAGGTTAATTGTATCCCTCAGGCCACCTCAATGAAATCCTTTCCCCCTGTCAGCAAAACCCTTCCTGTCATACTTGATCACCTAAAAAAATACTATTACTATACTATTACTAATTGCTTCTTTACATCCATCTATCCATGTGCTAAGTGCTAAGTCGCTTCAGTCATGTCTGACTCATTTTGACCCTGTGGACTGTGGCCCGCCAGGCTCTTTCCATGGGATTTTCCAGGCAAGAATACTGGTGAGGGCTGCCATTTCCTTTTCCAGGGGATCTTCCAGACCTAGGGATCGAACCTGCATCTCTTATGTCTCTTGCATTGGCAGTCAGGTTCTTTACCACTAGTGCCACCTACACTCCTAAAGGAAATCAACCCTGCATATTCACTGGAAAGACTGATGCTGAAGCTGAAGCTCCAATACTTTGGCCACCTGATGTGAAGAGCCGACTCACTGGGAAAGACCCTGATGCTGGGAAAGACTGAGGGCAGGAGAAGGGGGTGACAGAGGATGAGGTGGTTGGATGGTATCACGGACTCCATGGACAGGAATTTTGAACAAACTCTGGGAGGTAGTGAAGGACAGGGAAGCTTGGTGTGCTGTAATTCATGGGGTCGCAGAGTCAGACATGACTGAGTAACTGAAGAACAACCACCACCACCTATACTATTACTAATCATTTCTTTACATCCTGCTGTCCACAACCTAATGCAATTCCTTCACCTCTTAGGAAGTGAATATCTGTAGCACACCCAACATTCTGTTTGCTCTGGAAAAACTGCTTAAGACCTATAAATTCTGAAATCCAAGAAGCACCTTTTGGCTTTATGAAATACTTTCAAGACACTTCACATCATGGCTTCTAAGAAGTTCTCTATTATCAACTTTGTAGGGGAAAAACCACTCTCCAAATGTTCTCTCACCTCTCCTGCACCCCAGCTCCTCTTTAACGCAGTCCTTGTCATTGTCCTGAGGCTTCTACTTGGTCCTTTTGGGGGCTCTACTCCTATACCTATAACTCCTGTAGTTAAAGGCACCAACATAGGTGCCTTTAATCAGTACATGTTAGTTGAAAACTCCTACCTGAGCTACAGACTCAACTGTAGGCACCACATATTCAATACCTACAAAGCTACACTCTGAGGTCTAGTGGTAAAGAATCCACCTGCCACTGCAGGGTACACGGGTTTGATCCCTGGTCCAGGAAGATCCCACATGCCTCGGAGCAACTAATCCCTTGCACCTCAACTACTGAGCCCCTGCTCTAGAGACCAGGGACCATAACTACTAAGCCCACGTGTTGCAACTACTAAAGCCCGCTTGCCCCAGAGCCTGGACACCACAAGAGAAGCCCAGACACTGCAACTAGAGAGGAGCCCCCACTCACTGCAACTAGAGAAAGCCAGAACAGCAAGGAAGACCTACCCCCGCTCCCCACCACCCCCCCAGCCACAGGCAAAGATAAATAAATCTTAAAAGAAGGAAAGAAAAAAAAAAAAAAAAGCTACATACACTCTGTCCCTGGATACTTCTTCCAACAGTGTTTTCAAGACTGGACACATCACCGGTGTGCCAACAGCTCAGGAGTTCAGCATTCGCTGTTAAGTCTCCCTCTGGTTCAGTCCTCCAACCACCTGCACGGTCCAGAGGGTCCACTGGCTCACTCCTGTCACAACACTGCTCCTTCCTGCTTTGAATCCTTAAACTCCTTCCCCGCCATCCTGCCCAACGACTCTGTGCGCCAGACCACAGCTCCTCTAAAACAAGAAACGTACGTGATTTCTTTGCACTGCCAGTATCAATGGCTGGATCCAGCTCACGAGGGTACTCAGTATACAAGCATCTGAACAAGCTAATGAACAAAAAGGAGGTAAATTTCCCTGCTGATGCCCTGAAAATCTGGACGCGAAGACAACTCAGAACTTGTGCGTGTAAAATCTGAAACGACAGAGGATCATTTCCTTCACAAGGGCCCTCACTGCCCTAGGAATTCAGGGTCCGCTGTAGACAACAAAGCAGAGTAACTGCCCACGGACAGGGCACCGGACACCAAGTGCCAGAAGACAAGGGACGTTTCTGGAGACTCAGGGGGATGGCGGGGAATATGTGAGTTCAGGCCCTGGTGTGACCGTGAAGGGATGAAGAGGTCCACCCTCACGGCCAAGTCAGTTTTCTTAAGTGAGAAAGTCCCTACTTACCGAACACGAAGCTGTCGGGAACCTGGTGGCCATCCCGGGCTGTTTCGTGCAGGCTGCGGAGGAGAGAACCGAACTCTGAGGATACCCCTGCTGGTCCCACCCAGCCCACCAAGAGGGGGTTCGAGCCCGACGGAGAGGGTCCGCGGGCACCAGGCACCTGCCCGTCCGGGGCTGAGTCCCTCCCTCGTAGGGAAGGGGCCTCCGGGCCCGGGCAGAGGGAACTTGGACAATGAGTTTGTACCGCTCCGCAACCCTGATGCGGGAGGGACCGAGGCCGGGCTGGCTGCCTCTACGCCGGGATCGAGCGTGGGGGCTCAGCTGGTCAAGATCCTGGTTCGCACAGGATGTTCTGGGCCAGGGTAACTTCGCGTCTCAGCTAGCTCCGCAGTCTCTGAAACGGAACGCCCCCGCCCCGCCCCTGAGCACAGAAGCCCTGCCGGATACAGCCCGTTAGGCGCGTATTCCTCTACGGCCGCAGGGCGGCGCAGACGGAAGTACGTCACGTGACGAACAGCGGCTGGCAGAACACTACATCTCCCAGAATCCTCTGTGGAGGAAGAGGGCTTGGATAGACGTGCAAGGCCTGATGGGAAAGGCGGGCGGGCTCTACTAGAGTTGGTATCAATTCCTCCGCTGCTCAGGGCAGCGTTAGTGTCTGGGCAGTGGCCGGTGGTTGGGTCTTGAGGCCAAACCAGGTAGAGTTCGTAGAGGAAGGCCCAGCAGAGAACGACACCGTGTGAAACTATGAGGTGCAGTGCACAGGGTTATAAAACAGTACTGAATATCAGTGCACCAAATAAGTTACCATCTTTACAGAGGAGAAAGTATAGTAGGTGAGAAGTAGAAGGACATCAATATTGGGACACGCAGACGCGTGGTTGTCCAACACAGAGCAGACAGTAGTCAACTGTTAAAAAAAAAAAGCACAACCTGAAAGTTGAGAGTTCTGTTTTATTCTGTGGGCAAAACGGAGGATTTAAGCCTGGGACACAGCAGCTCAGATAACTCTGAGAGGAGACTGCTCTGAAGAGGCAAGGGGGAAGTCAGGATAGGTAGGAGTTTTTGCAACAAAGATATAGTAGTTGGAACATCAAAAGATTATTGATTAAAGAAAACTAGATAGCTCAAGTTAAGGGATTTACTGCTTTTCCATCTATGGGAAGATACAAGAGTCTAAGCTTACTGAAATCATTCCTTTGATATGCATCTCAGCTATCTGGGGCCAGTATTCTGTGTTTTCTCACCCTGAGACCCCCTCAAGGCTCACAGTCAGGTGGTTGTAATCTGATGGCTTGAAGGCTGCAACATCCTTTGTTTTCTGATATGGTAGGCAATATTTAGCTATAAATTAAAAGCATAATTTAAAAAGCTCTTTCTGTCTGAAAAAAAATTGTTTTTAAAAAGTCTTATCTTCAACTGACAGCAAATGAAATAGGGAAATTCAGACAAAACTGTAGACAACACTACGCATTAACGTGTGGGAGAAACTAAGAGCAATGATGACAGGAAATTTCCTAATCGTTAAGTAATTGTATGGAGTAGGAAATGGCAACCCACTCCAGTATTCTTGCCTAGAGAATCCCATGGCCAGAGGAGTCTGGTGGATTATGGTCCATGGGATCGCAAAGAGTTGGACACGACTGAGTGACTAAGCATAGCATAGCATAAGTAATTATAGTAGTTATAACAGTAAAAACAAAACAATGAGTTGAATTCTCAAAAAGCTAAAGAACAAAGTAAAACTAGGGCTTCCCTAGTGGTCCAGTGGTTAAGAATCTGCCTTGCAATGCAGGGGACATGGGTTAGATCCCTGGTTTCAGGAAGATCCCACATGCCTCGGGGCAACGAAGCCCAGGTGCCAGAACTATTGAGCCTGCACTCCAAAGGAGGCGAGCAGCAACTCCTGCCACCACTTGGGGAAACTACTGAAGCCCAGGTAACTACAGCCTGTGCTCTGCAACAAGAGAAGCTACTGTAATGAGAAAACTGTAAACCACAACTGGGAGAAAGCCCCACACAACAGTGAAAACCCAGAGCAGCCAAAATAAATAAATAGATAAATAAATATATATATTTAAAAACCCCAAACAAGGTAAACATAAAAAAGGCAAAGCAGAGGAAATACTAAAGATTAAAGAAAAAAATTATTCAAAATTTGCAAGGACAGGAAAAAAAAGTGTAATAATACTGTGAATCCACTCAAAGTAACTGACATATATAGAACACTGTAACTAAAGATATTAAATATACGTAACTTTTACATGTGCATGGAGCATTCTCCAAGATAGGTCCTATGTTGGACCACAAAATAAATCTCAATAAATCTGAAAGGACTGCACCCATAAAAAGTGTATTTTCTGACAATGGTAGAAGTAAATTAGAAATAAACCCTAGAAAAATGTAGAAAGTCCCCAGGTTTTTGGACATTAATAAACACGGTTTCAAGTAATTGCTAACTCAAGAAACCACAGGAAAAGTAGAAAACACTTTGAACTGAATTGAAGTGAAAATGCAACGAATTATAAATGTCTACATCACTAGAAATCCAAATCCTGAGCTCGCTCTTTTATTCCACTTACCGCCAATTTAATCTTCCCTTTCTAGCTGAATCCAGAACTGCTCAGTTCCTATTATGATCTCATAAAATTCCCAAGCAAATTGTATTCTTAACAAATCCCTAACATGCTCTATGCCCTGTTCTCTGATGGAAGGAAACTCAGCACTTAAGATCTTTCTTAGGCTGGTCTCCCATCTGAATTGCCATTTAAGTAAATTTAAATGAATAATCCCTAATCCTACTGTACTGTCTTTTGAGATCTTACCATATTGTACCTTAGTCTAATTCTAAGGGGCATTGGATTAATTCCCCTTATTCATAATTCTGAAATTTTTATTATGATCTAAAACTGCTACTGCCTTAAAACAGTGCAGAACTATTTTTAGGGAAGAGGGTCTAGGATTGATATTGGTTTACAGTGAAATGGCAGGAAGTCTTGGGAAAGTGTGTGGCAGAAATAGACAGCTGTAAGAATAATTAATGACAGTGTATAGCAAAGAGGAAACTAGGGAGGACATTAGAGTGTGTAAGGTATGATAGAATACAACACAGAGATAACCATTCTGTTCATAGAAGATTAGGGACAGTGATCGGGGCAACTGCACGCAAAAAGGAAGTAAAGCTACAACAATGAATACATGCATACCTATTTGTTTCTATATTTTTCAGTGATTTAGCTTAAGTTTTTGTTGTTTGTTTTAGTTGGCATGGGAATTGATGCTGAAAATGAAGTAGAAGGTAGTCAAGCTGAGTAAATTGGAGTTTTGTTTTCCTTGACACTCAAAAGGAAACAGTTAGAGGCAGGAGCCTAACTATGCTGGAGTAAATAGATAAGATGACCACATCTATCACATTTGAGATCAAGGAGAACTGCCCTGACAGTGAATGCATAGAAAGACTCCTCTGGGGTAAAAAAGGAAGGGGGTGCTATCCCATAATAGGCTAAAAGATGAACATGCATATTGGGGAGAGCCCTGGTTCAGGTCAGATGGGGAGAAGGAAGCGAGATAATTGGCCAGAGAAAACAAAGACCCAGAAGAACTACTCTTGGATAAGCAATCACCTGTCTGGCACACTCCTCATTAAGGAGGATGCCCGCCCTCTTCTCTGGGTGCATATTTCTGCCCTATTTTTGTGTTAAATAAATAAAATGCTGCTCTGTGTGCTCTCTCACATGTTATGCTGTGTCCCTAATAATAAACTTTGTGCCTGTTTTCAAGTTTTGTCTCCCTGAAACACTTGTTTTCAACAGGGACAAGAGCCAGAGAAGCTTCAAATCTAGCTTTTAGCCTCTGGTAGTTACAATTCCTGGTTTTCACCCCAGCTACCCCAGGTTCATTTCTTGGGCAGGGAACTAAGATTCTGGTTCAAGTCACCACTCACTGCTGTCTCCCGGAGATCAGAAAAATCATGCTTAATTAATGCATTAAAATTTTAATTTAAGATTCATTTGAATGCAAATGCCAGAAATATATCTCAGATTAGCTTAAATTAATAGAGAAAATGTATTAGCTCTCATATATAAATGTATATATAAATAAATGTATATGTAATGTATATAAATGCACTTTCTTTCCCCCTCACCACCTGGGAAGATATCATAGATATATATAACATATGTATTATATAAAGTATAAATGTGTAAATTATAAAATAAATGTATAGTTCTAATATAATAACTGAAAGGAACAGGCAGTAGGCTTCAGGAATGACTTGACTCAAAACTTCAATCAGCATTGCACTACTTTCTCCCTTTCTCCATTCTTTCCAGTTGGCCTCATTTTCAGTCAGCTTTCATCATGAAGTAGCAGAGGAAACTGACATTTTTTTCATAATAGTTCTGGAAAATATGTGGGGACTGACTTTCACAGAGTCAGTCTTCTTTCCCTGAACATGAGTCACAGTGACCAATGATCTAGCCCTTGGCTGATTGTATAAAACCAGTACTTCATTGTCTGGACCTCCACTGAGACCACATAGATCAAGCATAGGAGAAAGTTTGTTTCCTAAAGAGAAATTGAGATAAATTATCAGAAGAAAGGGAATGGATATAAGGAAGGCAAAAATAAAATTTCTTAGGTCCTCTATTTCTAGAATTACTGACTCCCCTGATACATGAATTCACTCTGGGACAGTCACAGCATGAGGAAACACTGTGTCACATTTTCAATGCTCAAGTCATATTGCAAAGCCTCCAAATTCATTTTTGCCTACCCCAGTGAATTTTGATCTCACCATATTTATGAACTGTGGTAGGACTTGTAATCTGAACCATATATTCTTATGGCCTTTATAGCACATGTCATTCTTTGTTTCCTCCTTGCATACCTTTATTATTATTATTTTTTTTCTACTTAAGTTGTAAGCTTTGGGTAAAAAAGTGCTCCTATTTATTTTATTCCCAATCTTAGAAACAGATTCTTTTAGATATTGAATTGGTTGGTTGATTTATATGGAATATACTGAGAAAAATCATTTCTCCATTTTAAAAATTGTCTTTTTCATAACAATTTCTTCTCAGTCTCAGTTTCCCTGATCCTCCATTCTCTTTCTGTGGCTTTTGAAATGGAACAGGACCCCATGGTCCTTACCCACCATGTCTTCTGCCTGCCTTTTGTCTGTGGACAACTTTAGTCAAAGAATAAGTTTAATTGGAGAAATGAGAAATACAGAAATAAAGGAAAACAGTCAAAGGAGATCAAATAATAATAGTATAGTCATCAAGATAGTCAAGGACCTTCAGTTCTTTCCCAAGGGCTGTAGATAATATTCTGAGTCACATCCTGGGAGCAGTCTTACAGATACCAAAAACACCAGGGTGAAGAGGTTAACTACATGATGACCAGATTGTACCCACAACATAATGGGTCCTGTTGCCACAGTTCTGAGAACTGGCCTCAAAGAAATGGGGACAAATGTACCCTGAAACTGAAGATTAACTGTACCTAAAACAACCAATGGAGAAGGCAATGGCAACCCACTCCAGTACTCTTGCCTGGAAAAATCCCAGGGACAGAAAAGCCTGGTAGGCTGCTGTCCATGGGGTCGCTAAGAGTCAGACACGACTGAGCGACTTCACTTTCCCTTTTCACGTTCATGCACTGGAGAAAAGAAATGGCAACCCAGTCCAGTGTTCTTGCCTGGAGAATTCCATGGACGGAGGAGCCTGGTAGGCTAAAGACCATGGGGTCACAAAGAGTCAGACATGATTGAAGCGTCTTAACACTCATGCATGATCAAAAATGAAAAGGATGGTGCGCAGATTATAAGAGGGAAGCGCCCCCTGTACCCCACAGCCGAGCCACAGAGCATTTTGCAACAGGAAACCTCACACCTGTCCCTCAGGAAGCACGCCGCAAGCCCCTCTGGGAAATGTAGTTCTAAAGCGAGTGGGACTCTGGGAACTGTAGTTCTGCGTGGACACTTCCGAGGCCCGGCCGCGTCCGCCTGGGCACTGTGGACCAGAGGGGTAAGGGTGTGAGGGGCGGGACTGCGGGCTGGTGGAGGCCTCTGCGTCCGACTGGGGCCGTGTAGTGACCCCGGCGCGGACCGGCTTGGGGCGACGCCGCCGTGTGTACGAACCAGCTCCGGAGCCGGGTACGGGGGGCGGCGGGGGCGGAGTGGGGGGGAGGCTCGGAAGGACTGTCCTGCTGCGCAGGCGTCGATTCCGGTCCAGGTGCGGGGGTACGTTGGGGGGTGAGGCTGTGGGGGAGGGGCATAGGGCGGCACGGAGTGGGGCGCGGGGTAAGGGCTAGAGGTGGCAGAACAGCGCGGAGGCGGGAGGGAGCGGGATGAGGGGCAGCGTTTGGAGGACTGGGATCTGTAGGGCTGGGTGTAGGTGGCGGTGGTGTGGGAGTCTGGAGGGAGATTTCGGGGCCCGGGCGAGGCCTCCGGTGGTGGTGGGCGATGAAGGGACTGTGAAGGAGACCGTGAAGCTGATTAATTTGGGGGTCACTTGAGGGTTGAGATATTGGAATGTCTGTGGAAATCAGTAATTGGGTTTAGGGAGGCGTGAATTGTTGTGAAACCAGTGGAAGGAAGGATTTTTTTTGAGGGGGATCTGTTTAGCCTTGGGGGGTGGTGACATTAGGAGCTGGGAGAGAGCGAGCCCAGAGGTCACCCTCCGGAGTGAATGAAGGGCAGCATGGGGTCATTGTGCTCTGGGGAAGTGGATTGAGGGTTTGTAGGAATAGATAAGGCTCTAGTGATTCATGATATGGGTGCCTTGGATTGGGGACTGGACCCAAAGGGATGAATGATAAGGCCCTTCAGGGGAGTCTGTTTGGGCAGCGTTTAGAGGGCTCTGAGTGGTTGAACTGAGGATTTCGTTGACAGGCCTGTTGGTTGCTGCAGTGTTAGACTTTGTTCCGTGTGCTCCTGGAAAACAGGAAGCTTAAGAAGTGTCCCCCTCTCCAGGTTTCAAGGAAACCTGGTTCTTGCAAAGAACCCTGTTCCCTCCACAGGACTGCCTTGTTTACCTGTGACAAGGCCATAGATAAATATGATACCAACTCCTTCTCAGCCTTTACCTCATCAATGATTAGCTGAATTGTTTGTCCTCACCCATCAAAGCACTTATTAACCAAACTTTGGTTCAGCTTCTCTTCCTCCTGCAGTTTCCTGAACTTTGGTGCGCTGCAGCTTGAGCAGCCTTACAGCCCTGACTCACTGCCCAGCCGCCCGCCCCCCCCCAGAAATGGTCAGCCTCTGGTGAAATGTCCTGTTATCTGCCATCTGGTCACCCTGCCCTTTGATCCAGCATCCTAACACCTTGCCGAGATGCTTCTACCTCTTAGGGCCACAGCATTCTCCCTACTTCAGCACCCCGCACCACCCAAGCTAATAAATTCTTGGAGTGAAATATTTCTTTGCCAAGTCTGCATTTTTTAAAAGATTCACTTATTTATTTTGGCTGTGCTGGGTCTTCGTTGCTGCATGCAGGCTTTCTCTAGCTGTGGCGAGTGGGAACTGCTCTTCAGTTGTGCTCAGGTTTTTCCTTGTGGTGGCTTGTCTTGTTGTGGAGCCTGGGCTCCAGAGCACATGCTTCATTAGTTGTGGTGTGTGGGCTTAGTTGCCCTGAGGCATGTGGGATCTTTCCCCATCAGGGATTGAGCTGGTGTCCCCTGAATTGCAAGGCAAACTCTTAACCACTGGACCCCCAGGGAAGCCCTGCATTTGTTTTGACCTGACAGTTTAGTGGTAGCTTTTTCAGTGGAGGGGAGTGACTAGGGTGGCCTGGGCTGGTGAGTGGTCTGGGTCCGTGTTTGGGGATCTGGTGACTGAGACATCAGGTTGGAGGCTGTGTATCAGTGTTGGGGGTCTGTGCTTAAGTTGATGGGTGGCCTGTTGAGGGTTATGAGTGAGTGGAAAACGGGGGTGGTATTTGGCATTGTTGGAGGGGCTGGGGGCGTTGGTATTCGTGTGGCGCTGGAGGCCCTTGCAGAGTGATGAGCTGTGGGGGTGTCAGCAAGTGGTGGGTGAGCACAGGGTGGACTAGAGAGTGGATATCAAGGAAGTGAGTGGCTGGCAGTCCTATGTGATGAGGGGCTGAGGACCACTGGGAGTTTAGTGATGGGGGCTAGTTTAGGTGGTAGGTGGTGATGGGAGATAGTGAGCCTGCAGGGGACTCTGTGCAAGCACTGATGGGGCACCTGTGAAGGTGAGTGGGTGGGTCCCCATAGAAGGGAGTGATGGGAGGTCTGCAGGTGTCCTTTGGGACTCAGCATGTGAGATTCCAGTGACAGTTTCTAGTCAACGAGTAGACTGGAGATTGTTGAGTGGGGTTTGGAGGAGCCAGTGATGGGGTTTCTTGGTGGCATTGAGAAACCTGTGGGAATCAGAGGTAAGTGGCTCTGGGGTTGTAGTCAACTAAGGGGTCTGTTGGGATACCTATGCGCAGGGCTGAGTGAGGGAGAGCCTGCGGTGACCAGGAACAGAGGGTTCTGTACTGTCTGATTGGGGATCGAGCTGTGGTGAGAGACTTTGGGATTCACTGATTCACATACTTCTGTGGATTGGTTTTGTCACTGATGTTTGGTGATTGGAAGCTTTGCTAGAAGACTGTTGGGGACCCACAGTGTGTGTAATTGATGGCCCAGACACCCTAGAGGGATGGTGGACACGTTGGGGTCAGTGGTTGTGTGTTCAGTTATTGGGGCTGGGGAATTCTCAGGTGGTCAGTTAGTGTGATTGAGGTGGTCTTTGGAACCCGTGTTTGAGGGGCTGTGGGTGTTGGTGATTGCAGGGCCTGTGAGCATGGTGGTTTGGGGTTTGGATGGATATGTGTGGGCTCAGCAAGACTCTCAGGTTGTGACTTCTGTTCGATAACTGTTATCTTTTGTTCTTTAGCCCCTCTCATCCAGCACGTGTGTGGCCTTGTTGGTGAGTGATGGCTCCTTTTACTTGAATGTTTCCTTGTTTAAGAATTCTCAGTGACCCCATTGACTCTGAATCCTCCCACTTGTGTCTGATGCACCTTCACGGGTGTGGTTGGCCTCCGGCCTTCCAAAAGGGGCTCCACCTCCTCAGGGCTCAGCTAAGAGTCATCTCCGAGGAGTATCCTCTATCTACCCACTTGTCTGTCACATTTGAAGTTTCTTTTGAGCACTCTGACAGTCAGAAATTATTTTGATGTCTGTTTCCCATCTGAGAGGACAGGGATCATCTGTCTTATTTGATGGTCTCTCCCATCTGTCCAGAGCAGGGCCCAGTAGTAAGAGACCCTTAACAAATTGTTGCTTCCCTGGGCCATAACTGAGACTGTGAGTGTGTGTATATGCACGTGTCAGACTGTGAGTGTGTGTATATGCGTGTGTGTGTGTGTGTGTGTGTGTGTGTGTGTGAGTGTGTGAGCATGAGTGTGTGAGAGAGGGAGATCTGATGTGGATGTGAGAGCGGAGTGCAGGAGTATGTTGGATCCTGGGGGAGAAACTGAGTGACTGTTTTGGGTGTTAGTACAGTCAGCACGTCCCCTTCTCCAGAGAAGCTGCAGGAGGTCTCCTGTGCATCAACCCAGAAGGGGTCCAGATGAGATAGATGCTTCCAGGGCAAGTGGGCCTGTGTCTCAAGGATCCCAGGTTTGGAAAGCATTGACTTTGGAGTCTCTTCCCTCTGCCTCCTAGACCACTGGGACCTGCCATCGCCCAGGAGCCCGAAGGAGCTCCCTGCATGTCCCAGGAGGAGGTGCTTTTCCCTTGGGTGTCACTCTCTGCTCTCCCAGGATGCTTTTCTTGAGAGACCTGTTCTCAAGCACCAGGCTTTTCATACTGGACTGAGGAGAGTCCAGTCTCATTGGGGGATGTTGATTTTTGTGTCCGCTGCACCCACACATGAGCAGAACCCATGGCATTACTCTCCCTTCCCACCAGTAGGAGTTCTTCCTGCCCCAGATGCCCTTGCTCTGTCCTCTACCACTGTTTCAGTCAAAATTCAAAATCCAGTCTGTCTTTCCAGCCTGGCTGGTTCTTGACTCACTGCGGGTCCTCTCTGCACCTGGTCCACACTGGGACCTGCCCTCCCTCCCTGGCCTATGTCGTGTCTTGATTCTCTCAAGGCCCTTGATCGATGATGCTGGGAGCTGGTCTGTGGTCTGGCCGGCGTTGAGCAGTGTTCCTGGGTTTCCTTTCTCTTTCCCTTGCCAACTGAGCGGTTTGGGGCTCTGATGAAAGCAGACTTCCTTTGTCTGATTCCAGCCCTCAGCCCAACCCTGAGAGTGGCAGGAAGGGCCTCGAAGAGGCCAGTGTTCTCTCCACTCTTGTTAGTGGCCCTGGAGCAAAACCTGGTGGTGTGCTGACACCCAGGCATAACTTTCTGCCCTCATTTGTGGAGGACAAGTCAACACATCTCTCTCTGTTCAACTGGGACACTCAGGATGCCTCCTTCCCCTCCCCGCCATTCTTAATAGAACAACAGGCTCCTGCTCTGGATCTCCTTTAGGAATTACGTTCTCTTCTTGCTCAGTTTACTTTCTGGAAAAGTGTCCATTGATTGTCCATCATGTCTGGTCTTCCTTGCAGCCCGTCATCCTGTGGGGACCAAGCCAGGAGCGCGAACAGCTCAGGGGGTGCCCAGCATTCACTCCCAGGCCACAGGTTTGGATCACAGCACTGGACAGGTCTCAGTTGGGAGGTGGAGCTTGTCCCTCGTGTCCCCAGGTTTACCAGGAACTGTGTTTTTGGACACTTCCTTTCAGGTGTACCCTCATGAAGGAAGTCACATCCCTGTGTGACCCCGCCCCCGTGGTGTCCTTGGCTCTGATCCAGTGTCTGGCTGATGTCAGTGACCTGGCTCATGAGCGGTGGAGAAATTGAAAGTGTAAGTATTTGTGTGCACAAAGATGTAGTAGTATTTGTGATCATGCTGATCTTAACTGTTGGTCTGTCTGTTCCGATAATTCAGCCTAAGGTTATCTCTGTTATACAGTTTATGATCTTTTAAAAAGTTTTTAAAGTAGTGGTTGTATTTACTTATGTGGTTATTTGACTCTTTGTGGATATAGTGTAACAAACCAATCCAGAAAACTTCTGCACAAAAATAGAAGAGAAAGAATAGTTTTATTATTGAATAAAAATTAAACCAGAATGTGATGCCCACTTGAGACAATCTGCTAAAAATATTTCAAGAGACAGGAAGAGATGGTGTTCTGTTTGTAGCCAGGCAGGTACAACCTGCTAGACAAACCTACAACACAGTCTCAAGGGATTATTTGTCACACAGAGTTCATCCTAAACTTACCTGGTAGTTGGAGTGGCTACTGTATTAGCTACTTGCCTTCACTCAAAGGAAAAATACACTTCTCATGTCTTTGTGATGGGAGGTAATTTTCCAGCTTGGAACTGGGTGCCACAGTCAGGCCAGTCAGGCTGCTGTCCTCCCAGAGACCAGGAGATAGGGATGTGTTTTCCTGGATGAATTCAGAGACACCTCCCAGGTCCATAAGAAAGACATTGTTGAGTTGTTAAACTTAGTTTTAGAAAAGATTTACGTACATCCCAAAGGGGCAGAGAAAGATTTTGTAATTACACATTTTCTACAGTAAATGCTCTTGAAATAGTGATCTGAGGGGTCTTTTTCTTTTTGTTTGCCCTCATAGGCTCTGAGCTGGATCCCCCTAAAGGTGTTATCTGTCTGCTCTCCTGTTCCAGTAATTGCATTAGAGAAGGGCTGGGACCAGGCTTTGGAAGCAGAGGGGAGGGAAGGGGCCCAGGGCCAGCAGTGTGGACCTCACAACCACTGGATAGCCCCATCTCATCCCCTCTGTAAGCAGCTCTTCTGAGCAGGGATCAGAGACCTTAGAAAGAAGCCGGCTGTGGAGCAGTTTCTCTGGGGTACATGGGAAGGTGGGAGATGCAAATGTGCCTGAAGGCAGCTGGGATCCTTGCCAGTTCTGTGGTGCCTAAACTCAGCAGGGATTTTGATCTGTCTCCTGTCACCCCTTGGAAGCCTGTGGCCTGGGCTGTTGTGCTGGTTTCTGAGGGAGGAGCAGGCAGTGTTTGCCCCAACGTGAGGTGAGAAAGGAAGGATGGTAAAGGTTCCTTTAGGTCTCTCTTCTTGTGGCATCTACCCTGCGTTGTAACCCTGTGGATCAGCTGCAAACCCACACCCGAGTGTCAGCCTCCCCGAGGCCTGTCTCCCCTTGAGGTCTCACCCCTTCTTTTGGCCATTTCTTTTAGTTCCTCTGATCTATGCTTTCGTTTGGCTCCAAGACTGATTTTGGAGTAGAGGGCCAACATCCCAGGCTGCTTCTCCATCTTGATCTAAAAGCCCTTTCCTGTCCCCTGTCCTGCCTGGAAGTGAGTTGCATTTTGTTCTGTAGCACCTGTGCCAGGCATTTCATTTGAATGCCCGCAGGAAAAGAATGCTGCAGGGTCAGTGAGCCAGGACTGTCTTTCCAGATGTTGTTGCTGCCCCTGCAGAGTGGTTTGAGGGCCTTTGGTTGACCCACCAAGCAGGTGGCTCCCGTCAGGCGTCCCAGCTGGGAGCTGGGTTGCAGAGCACAACGTGTGCTGCAGGCCTGGCCTGGCTGTGCTTGGCTCGACGGACGCGTGCCGGTAGCTCACTCTCCGTCTTGTTCCTTAGCACCAGCAAACAGCCCGTCTGAGTTCCCCGTTACAGAGAACCACGATTGAGGTCCCCAAATGAGTGACATCATCTCAAACAAGATTCCCATTGCACCTCTAGGCCATGGGTCTCAGGAACAAGAAGACTTGCGTGAGATAAGAAAGAAGAGGCCTCAGGACTTGGGGTGCATTCACATCTTTGACCAGAGGTTCAGAGCATCAGGACAGAGAGAAGTCACAGAGAGAGCAGGTTTCCCAGGACTGGGGCAAGATGATCAAGTCACAGGTAAGTTGTTTGTCCTCCAGTCGTTTTATCTGTGGGTGTGATGAGGCTTCCAGGCATTTCTGCAACCAACAGGAAAGGTTTAAATACATTTAAATTACAGCCAGAGAAAACGTAAACCTGGAAAGGAAGATGGTCAAAAGAAACACAAGGTGGACCATAGAATCATACAGAAGTCTTGAAGCTGGGACACAGACATGTGAGAAGTAAGACCCTGCACTGCTGGAACTGAGCTGCAAGCCTCCTTAGGTGTCCCCAGAAGCCGCCATAGAAAGAAACAAGAATAGCTGCGTGGTTTCCTCTGTCAGAAAACAGACCATTATTGACTTAGCAGAAGCAAACGTTTCCTGATGATTACATGTAAAGAAAACGCTTGGATAACTGTTTATGTAGATGGCGTGGTGAATGACATCCTGGAATGGGTGAACTTATTTCCGAGGGCTATTCCTTGTGGGGATCCTCAGTGTAGGTGGAGGACGTGGGAGCGGGCAGCGGGCCTGGGTACACACCCTACTTGTGTTCTGCTTTTAGGGAAGAAAACCTGAATCATCTTGCAGAATTGGTTGTTACTAAACCTTCAAGTGGCCTCCATAAATATTCTCTCGGTTGGAAAAAAAATTATTTACTTATTTATTTATTTTTGACTGTGCTGGGTTTTTATTGCTACACAGGCTTTTCTCTAGTTGTGGAGAGCGGGGGCTAGTCTCTAGTTGTGATGCACAGGTCTCTCATTGCAGTAGCTTCTCTTGTTGAGGAAAAGTGGAGTGGCTACTCTGTTAGGTATTTGCCTTCACCCAAAGAAAAAACACACTTCTCATATCTTAATAATGGGAGGTAATTTTCCAGCGTGGAACCGGGTGCCCCAGTCAGGCTGCTGTTCTCCCAGAGAACAGGAGACAGAGATGTGTCTTCCTGGATGATTTCAGAGACACCTCCCAGGTCTATAAGAAAGACATTCTTGAGTTGTTAAACTTAGTTTTAGAAAAGATTTGGTTGTTAACAAAAAAAAGGTCTGGGGCGTGCGGGCTTCAGTTGTTGTGGCACATGAACTCAGGAGTTGTGGTTCCCAGGCTCTAGAGCACAGGCTCAACAATTGGGGCACATGGGCTTAGCTGCTCCGCAGCACATGGGATTTTCCCGGATCAGGGATCGAACCGACGTCTCTTGCATTGGCAGGCGGATTCTGTACCACTGAGCCACCAGGGAAGCCCTCAGTACATTTTAGCTAGGAGTTTTTTGGCTTCTGTTGGCAAAAGCTGGACAGGAAGATGTCTGGTTTTAGCTCCTTTTCCTGGCTTTTTTTGATCTGTGTATATGTGATTTACAGTGTTGTGTTAGTTCTTCTGTACACCAAAGTGAGTCAGTTACACATTTATATATGTGTGTGTGCGTGTATATGTGTATGTATGTGTGCTAAGTCGCTTCAGTCGTGTCTGACTCTCTGTGACCCTGTGGACTATGGCTTGCCAGTCTCCTTTGTCCCTGGGATTCTCTAGGCAAGAATATGGGAGTAGGTTGCCATGCCCATCTCCAGGGGATCTTCCTGGTGCAGGGATCAAAACTGTGTCTCTTACATCTCCTGCACTGGCAGGTGGATACTTTACCACCAGCACTCCTGGGAAGTGCACGTGTGCACACACACGCACACACGTTTTTCATATTCTTTTCCATTATGGTTTATCACAGGATATTGAATATAGTTCCCTGTGCTATTCAGTAGGGCCTTGTGGTTTATCTATCTTATGTATGTATGTGTGTGTATATATATATATATATATATATGTATATATGTAATAGCTTGCATTTGCTAATCCCAAACTCTAACTTCATCCCTCCCCACCCCTTCTTCCTGACTTTGTTGACTCAAGAAACAGGACTGCAGTGTACCTTCAAAGCGATTCCTATCCAGCTAGCTAACCTCCATGCTCTTTTCCTCCCTCCCTTTCTTTTAAAAATTCTGTTGTTTAAACAACTATAGGCTTTTCTCTGTTCCTGCTGTGTTCTGAGTCAGGAGTTCAACAGAGCTGAGAGGGGTGAGCTGCTGATAACCGCAGCACCAGGGTGATGGTACCAAAGCCTCTAATCACTGTGATGGCACAGGTGAGAACCAGATGCTGAGGAAGGTGCCAGCTTCCCGTTACCTTTTCCTGAGGAGTGAATGGTGCCTTGGCCATGTGTGGGCAGCTCAGCACGGTTGTGGAGGTGTCTTGCCCTCACTGCCCGGGGAGCCGTGAACAAAAGCTTCTGGCAGGTTTATGGACTTGGGGGTTAGAAGGAGGGGAAGAGGAGGTGGAAGTGGAAAGTACAGGATCCTGGGTCAGAGTAGGGACAGTGTCTTCAGGTTCCCTGCCCTACCCCATCCCACTTTGCCCTGCCACCACACGGGGATTTTAGTGAGGTACCCAAGAAAGGCCTGTGCCAAAGGCTCCAGGTAGAGACATAGGACGCCCCTCACCCCTCGAGTCTGTGGGGAGAGCACAGGCTGTGCTTCAGGTCTGGAGGTGGAGGTGGGGGCAGCATCACCCAGGAGGCCTGGGGATAACCCCTTGTGACCTGTGGTGAGACCTGAGCATTCACATGTAGGTTTTTAACCAGGAGCCAGACTCCTCAGTTCCACTGCTTGATTTTTCCCACCTGAGTGAGAAACAGGCTCCCCCATCATGTACCTGAACAGGTCAGATTTGGAAGGACTGAGCCAAGAACCAGGGAATTGACTTGGGGCAGCAGCAGACAGGGCCCTGAGGAAAACCCTGGAGCAGGGTGATCGGGACTGCCTCCCGGGTGGTCTCAGCTGTTTCTCAATCAGGAAGGCTTGTCTCAGTCCATCAGGAGGCTTCTCAAGTTGCTTTGTGAGTCTTTTGTGATCTGGCACAGGACAGCAGTTCACTTAGCACAAGCCCGGGAAGCAGGTGGAAGCTGTCTGGAATGCCTGCCTGCTGGGGCTGAGACAGTGGCTTTCCCATGGCTGGGAGTACACACTAGGAGTGCAATCCCAGAGTCCCCAAGCAGGATACATTTTCATCAGGCAGTGAGGTTAAACAGGGCCTCTCTGTGGGCCTCCCAGGACATCAGCCTAGTCTGAATAATTTAGTTCAGTCCTTGGTTTGTGAGGGACTGTCTGGGGTGCTTAGTTCCAAGCTGTTTGTCCCAGACCCACCACCTCTTGGGGTGCCAACCGCGCCCAGGCTGTGGTGTCTGGGAAGTGCGGGGGCCAAGGTCACTGTGCTGCTGGCCAGCCGCCCCATCAGGAAAGGAAGGCCAGGAACGTGTCAGTCTGCATCCAGACAGAGCAACACAGGAGTTGTTTCTTTGTTTTTTTCCCCAGGAGGAAGGAAAAGCTCTAGGAGCAGGTCTGAAAAACAAAGATCATTAATATCCTTCTCCCTCCCCTGTGCCTCTCCTGGTGCTGGGCTTTATTTTCTTTTCTCTGTTATCAGTGCATTCCATTTGATAATCAGAACTTTAAAAGAAATCGTCTTCTGTTTTCATCTAGACTCTGTCTGGAAAGGCCCTTTGTCCCTACACCGAGGGGCAGATATTTTTATATAATTTAACTGGAGTGATCATGTTTAAGAATTGGTTAGCAGAAACTCCTGAGATTTTAAAAGATTTAAAAATGGTTTTACATGGGCACTTACCTGGCAGTCCAGGGGTTAAGACTTCATGCTCCCAATGTAGGGGGCACAGGTTTGATGCCTGGTCAGGGGACTGCTAGGATCTCCCATACTGCACAACATGGCATAAATTTTTTTTAATAATATAAATTTAAAAAATTTGAATAAAATGGGGTTACATGATCTCCCACTTGTTGAGTCTTCAGGACGGCGTGATAGGGAGTGGAAGGCGCTCACAGTGGCTCCCACAGAGCCTGAGGTATCAGTGACTGTGAAAGGAGGACTGTGATTGCAGACGGCCTCTCCAGGCATCCGGCACAGTGAGAAGGGCCCTCATGGGAGCTGCTGCACGGGGTCCCAGGCTGCGCTTCTGAGCTCTGTGCTCCAGACTGGGGTTACCGTGACTTCTCCCATCAGCCCCTTAAGTCTCTCCTTAAACTGTTTATTAAGACACTCACTGAACCCCGCAGCAAATCTGGGGCTACCATCAGATGCAGTGAATTTGAAACCCAAAAAGGAAATAAACTTGGTAAGATGGAGCCTGAGAGTGTGACTTGCATTGGGGGAACCCATGAGGATGGCCAGACCAGAGCCCAAGAAAGTGTTAGGGTCCAGTAAAGCCCTCTGGATGGGATGAGAAGCCCAGCGAGATCCACCTGTTGAGTACATCCTGGCACAGGAGCCTGTCCTGGGCAGTGTTTTCTACCTTGTCCAGCATCTGGAAAGCGGGACAGCTTTCCTCAATATTTCAGCCCCTTCTGACAACATGGCAGCACATGCATGTGGGCCCAGCCTGGGATAGTGTCAGTCTCCACAGCATCCTGTCCTGGATCCAGAAGGGGTCGAGCATGTCTCTTGCTTTGGATGGGGACAGTTCCAGACTCTTTAGTGAGCATCCACACAGCTGACATCAGTCTTATTAGGAACAGAACTTGGTTCCGTCCAAATGTGTCACCCCCACGGGGGGCTTGTTTTATATGTTTGAAGCTTGCTGTGGGGTCAACTGTAGTTCATGAGGCGAGAGACTAAGCGTCCTCAGCATGCCTCTGTGTTCCAACCCTGACCGTGGCAGTCTCCACAGTCTCCGTCACGGCTGGGGGTGGAAGCAAGCAGGGGCACACAGACACTGCATCAGTGCCAGTTGCACACTCGGTAGTGGGGCCCAGGATAGTTGTCTTTGGAGCTGGTGGCACCCTTAAGGCTGGGTGTTGGGTTTGGGGTGCGAGGGCAACTTCCGCCCTATGACCTGTCAGGTAGAGCCTTTGTAATTGCTTGTGGTTAAGCCTGAAAAATTCTGAGCTGGAGTTCTTAAACGAGTTTTAAAACATGTATAAATTCATGTAATTAACCTCACAGTCAGGACTCAGAATAGTTCTCTCTCCCGAAAGAGTCCTGGGTGTCACCTTCTGCATCCCTAACCTCTGGCAATCACTGATCTGTTCTCTGTCTCCATAGTCTTGCCTTTGCCAGAATGTTAGATGATGTAACTATGAGTGTATAATCTTTCATACTGACTTTTTTGCTCATTCTTCAGTAGTTTGTCCCTTTTTCAAAAGATGCAAACTCCCTGATGGATTTCAGGGAAAAGTTCTTTCTTTTTCTTTTAGCTGTGCTGGGTCTTCGTTGCTGCAGGCTTTTCTCTGGTTGTGGAAAGTGGGGGCTACTCTCTAGTTGCAGGGCAAAGACTTGTCACTGTGGTGGCTCAGAGCACAGGCTCTAGGCGCACAGGCTTCAGCAGTGGCAGCTCCCAGGCTCTAGAGCACAGGCTCTGTAGTTGTGGTGCACGGATTTGATTGCTCCTTGGCATATGGGATCTTCCTGGATCAGGGATCGAACCTGTGTCTCGTGCATTAGCGGGCAGGTTCCTTACCACTGAGCCACCAGGGAAGCCTGGTTTGTCCCCTTTCATTGCTCAGTGGCTTCACACAGTAGGGCCCATGTGTGGAGACACTGGTTTCCTGCTCTGTTCACTGGTGCACGACGTCCTGGTTGCCTCCAGTTCTTAATAGGCTGTGTTCATCTGCATATAGGTTTGAACATAAGTTTTTGGGTGAGTGTAAGTTTTCAGTTTGGGTAAATACCTACGAATGGTCTTGCTGGGTTATGTGGTAGGTCTTTGTTCAGCTTTATGAGAAGCTGTGAAAGTGCCGGGGTCCCTGCCCTGTGTTCCCACAGCATGAGCGGGAGTTGCTGTAGCTCTGCGTCCTCACTGTCATTTGTCAGTTCTGTTACTTTTTCATTTTAGCCATTCTGATAGGAATGTCGTAGCAACTCAGTGTCACTTTAATTTGCATTTCCCTATTGACAGATGATATTGAACATTTTTTCATATATTTTCCACCTTACATCTTTTTTGGTGAAGCATGTGATAAGATCTTTTGCCCATTTTTTAAATGATGTTACAGTTTTAGTGCTGTTAAGTCCCGTTAACATGCTTTTTCAGATAAGTGATTTGCAACCATTTTCACCTAGTGTGCGCCTTATCTTTCCTTTTTCTTAACGGTGCCTTTCATAGAGAAAAAAAATACTAATTTTGAAACAGTTCAGTTTTATTAATTATTTCTTAAATGGACTGTGTGTATTCAGTGTTATATCTAAAAATTCATTGCCAAATCCAATCACCCAGGTTGTCTGTTGTTTTCTCCTAGAAATTTCATTGTTTTGTGTTTTATTTTTAGGACTGTGTTCCTTTTAAAAAAAATCTATTAATTTGTTTTGGGCTATGCTGGGTCTTTGTTGCTGTGTGGGCTTTTTTTCTAATTGTGTTGAGTTGGGGCTACTGTGTAGTTATGGTGCATGGACCTCTCATTGCGGTGGCTTCTCGTATTACTGAGCACAAGCCCTAGGGCTTGTAGGCTTTATACCCTCAGCACATGGGCTCAGTAGTTTCAGCTCCTGGGATCTAGAGTACAGGCTTTATATTTGTGGCACACAGGTTAGGCTGCCCCATGGTATGTGGAATCTTCCTGGATCAGGGATTGAACCAGTGTCTCTTGCATTGGCAGGCAGATTCTTTATCACTAAGCCACTAGGGAAGCCCTGTGATTCTTTTTGAGTTGATTTTTTGATAAGGTGTAGTGTGTATCAAGGTTTGTTCTTTTGCTTGTGGGTATCCACTTACTTTAGCTCACGTGCTGAAAACTCCCTGCTCTGAGGAATTGTATGTGCACCTCTCAAAAGCCAGGGAGCTTGCCTGTGGGGGTCCACTTCTGGGATTTCCATTCTTTTCTGGTCACCTACATCTGTAACCTCTCACTGATACCACCTTGTTATTGTGTGCATTTGTAGGAAGTCCTGAAACCAGGTAATGTGAGTCCTGCAATGTTGCTGTTCTGTTTCCAAATTGTTTTGGATATTCTGGTTCCTTTGCCTTTTATCCCCATACTCTGAATGTACTTGTATCATGGCCTCTGTAATGTCTTATTGCCCCTGGTCAGAAAAGACTGAAAAGTATAGGAGAATATGATGTTTTTCTCCTTATCTTTATATTTCTAGCACCTGTCATAGTTCCAGGCCCCTTAATTGCTGAAAAAAACATGCATTCTAAAGTATAGCTAGTTCCAACTTCAGACCAGAACTGCTCAAAGGGAGGAGAGTGTTCTAGAAAGGTTGATGTGATTTTGGTTCTGACAGTGACTGAGAACCATTCCTGTCACTTAGCAGGTAGTGAGCTGGCACATTGTGAAGGCCTTGCACCGTATGGGGCAGACGTGCTCAGCTAAGTGGTTTAGTTGCTCAGTCTTGTCCAAGTCTTTGTGACCCCATGGACTGTAGCCCACTAGGCTCCTCTGTCCGCTGTGGTGGTTTGCCATTTCCTTCTCCAGGTAATCTTCTCGACCCAGGGATCAAACCCATATCTCCTGTGTCTCCTGCATTGCAGGCGAATTCTTTACCCACTGAGCTCTTTGGGGAGCCCTTGCTCAGCTAAGAATTGTTCCCAAATCCCAGTGGCACCTTCTTTGAGAAACACTGCTTGTTTAAAAACAGCCTATTACAACTTCTTATCCTATGGGTAGATGGGTGGATAAGTTTATGAAATCATAATGATGCATATTTTAGTAACTCTTTTGTTTTCTCTCAAAGTATAATAATGCAAGATTAGGATATCATTTTACTGTGTAGAGAAAATTATCCCAAATCTCAGTAGCTGAAGTTTAAACATTTATCTCAGTTTCTGTGAGTTAGGAATCTGCCGGTGGCTCACCCATTTGGTTCTAGTGGAGAATCTCACATGACCCTGTCTTCAAAATGTTGAGAAGGGCTGTGGTATGAAGGTAACATCCTCCAAGCTCACTCACATGGGTGTTGGCAGACCTCTGGTCCTTGCCATGTAGGCTTGTCCACAGAACTGCCTCACCACGTGGCCCCTGGACTTCCCCCAAAGAGAGCAGGAGAGCGTTCCCAAGGTAGAAATCACATTCTCTTACAACCTGTTCTTGGAAGGGAGATCCCTTACTTCCACCCTATTCCATTCAGTGGAATTGAGTTGATAAATCCAGCCCGTATTCAGGACATGGGGCAGTGTGGATTAAACAAAAGCACAATTCCAGGACCTGGAGATCATGGGTCCAGCTTTCAGGCCACCTGTTGCTGTAGAAAAGAAAGCCTACATTCAGCAAAGAGGATGACTTCAGATTTAACAGGGATTATGCTTTTTTAGATATCGTTTGAAGATGTGGCTGTGAATTTCACATTGGAGGAGTGGCAGCTGCTTAATCCTACTCAGAAGACCTTGTACAGAGACGTGATGTTGGAGAACTATAGCAATCTAGTTTTATTGGGTAAGAACATTCTTATGTAGTACAGTGTGTACCCGGTAACTGGATATGGGCATACCTCTAAAATATTACTGACTTTGGATTTAAGTTTCAGATGTCAAAGAGTCTTTGATTTTGACACCCAAGTGAAAGGTTTTTTATTTGCTTGCTTTGTTTTATAGCCTCTGAGGTGAAATAGTCTTCATATTTAAGAGTCCCCTCAGCCCAAGCGATTGGGACTCTCTGTGTTTCCAATTGACAGGTTATCAAGTTATCAAACCTGAGATGATCTTCAAGCTGGAACAAGAAAAGCCATGGTTATTAGATGAAGAAATCCTAAGTCAAAACTTCTCAGGTGAGAAATAATCAGCTTAGTGGCTGACAGAGAAAATTAAATCTCAGGTTTTTGATGATACATTGGTACTTTTGAAATGTTATTTGTAAAACTCAGGTTAAAGCTTCTCCATCTTTGGAGTTGACTCAGGACTCTGTGTCCTGGTCTCCACATCAGGATGTGTCCCCTTTGGTGGAGCTCTCAGGTTAAAGCTTCTCCATCTTTGGAGTTGACTCAGGACTCTGTGTCCTGGTCTCCACATCAGGATGTGTCCCCTTTGGTGGAGCTGGTCATGAAATGTGCTTGCGTTCTTGATCAGACCTTTCTTTGAGTTTCCCCAGTTGACTTTTTCTTCTCTCCTGCCCCAGTCCCACCTGCAGAGGTAGGCTTCTTTTCTCCTATTTAAGAATTCATAATTTTTTTCCTGTTTTAGGTGATGCTGTTACTTTTGAATTTCCTTTATTATTTTTCTTTTCATTCCCTAATTTATCAAATTTCTGTTTCAAACCCACATAGAGTAGACGGTGAGTCCATGGACAGAGGATAGAAGTCTAATGCCTAAAAGCATTCTTCTTGCCTCCTTGCAGATAAGAACTTCAGGGTCAGCGTCCAGGGCGTCTTTCTGGTGCCTTTGGTATTTAGCTTCTAAAGCTTCTTGTTTATCCCTTCAAATAGTCTGTGGGGGTTTAAGACTTGCTGTGTGATATTTTGCCTCCATTTGAGTTGAGGACCCTCACAGTGTGGCAGCATCTTATCTGTGCAGTTTTTTCCTGTGCCCAGAGGTCACAGTTGACTCCAGTTGAAGAAATTCCTTCCTTGTGTCTTTCACATATGTTTCTCTGAATGTAGGCTTTTGTACGCACTTTTTCAATTAGACACCCTCCCCCTCTTTAAGCTCTCTTTTTTCACTTCCGCGGTGTTTCTTGACTCCCAGCCTTTTCTGAAATCTCTACCTACTGAGCAGTATTATAGGAACCTGGGCCCGATCACACATTATCTATAATTTCTTAACTAATTAGGTCTTGAGGTTTTTTCCTACATAGAAAGATGGTAACTAACTTATTATTCTCAGTTCTCTATGACATTTATGCTGTGTAATTACTAAATATTTCATTAATTGGTTGTTGTGAGGCCAGGTAAAGCAGGATCCTACTTATTTATCAAATAATTTCTTTAGTACAAAGGTTTTCATCTAAGTAAGTGTTTCAGCTTATTTGGGAAAATACTTCAAATTACAGATGTCTGGGTACCATTCATATGGATGATTAGGACTGGGTATGCACAGTTTGGAAAAGCTATCAAGATAGACTTTATGTTCCTCCATTAATTTAGAACCACTGCTATTTTGTGAAATGAGAGGAGTTGAGATAAAGTATAAGTCATGAAATAACATTGCAGGGCCAGGGAATTTTAATTTAGAAGAAAATACAAAATAATTCATTGTTTGAACATGATGCATTTGTGTCAAAACGCAAAGTTAATTATCAGGATTAACTATATAGAAAGGAATTGCTTTAGAAGTTTAATAATAAGTGAATAAGGTTGTATTGAGGGCTTGTTATATACTATGTAGTGGGAGTACATCAGTGAAAAACTCAAACCTGTTCCCTACCTTCATTACATTCCAGTGGGAGAGGCAGAAGTAAGGTGATTACCTATCTGATAAGTGCTATGAAGAGAACAAACAGAGTGTTTGCTAGTGTGCCCTTAAAATGATATGAAACAGGCATACTGGAAGCTGGGCAGGGAGAGGCTTTTGGGGTCAGTGGGGCAGGGAGGAACAGTGTTGTGAGAGGAAGTTGAGGGCTAGAAGGAGCCAGGCATGCAGGGGTGTGTATGCTGTGTTAATAGCACAGATTTATCAAAGGTTTTTAAGCAAGAGGTTTAAGCAAAAGGTCAGAGTACATTTTCTAAAGATTGCTGTGTGGAGACTAGAATTGGGAGGGCATGAGCCTGGAAGTGGGAATATCAACTGAAAAACAGGATTAAATGAAGGCTGAATGGATCAGAGTGTAATGGAAACAGAGACGTGGGGAAACAGACCTGTACCCCTACCAAGGGTGATACTAGTAAAACATGTCTATGTGTTTACCAAAGTGCCAAGATTTTTAAAAAATTTCTTTTATATTTTTTTGGTACAGTTTAACCTCAGTATGGTTTTATATCATTTAACTTATTAATTTGGATACATATCTTAATCTTATTTCTCGATTTGAATTAAAATTTATTTTTCTTTACTCTTACATTTCATGAAACAATTTTTTATAAACTCTTCAAGAGTATCTCACACTTAGATGTCTGTGAGACATATAAGTGTCTCACACTTATATGAGATACTTATACAAGTGGTATCTAACTTCCCTCTCTAGTCTTTAAAATGCCCATGAACAGTGTTATCATCTTGTACTCACTGAAGCTCAAAATGTTGAATATTTTTTTTCTCCTCCATATCCTCCAGCTCTAGTTAGCTCTTCCTCTGAAATTCTGATATATCTGAGAGTTGTTAGATGGGGCTTTTTCCCTCCCCAGAGAAATTATCCTACAAAAAAGGAGTGATTGCTTTATATTTGAGATCTTGCCATATTTTTTTCATCTTTAGAGTATTACCTCACAATTCCTAGTAAAGAATATCATAAAGTAAACAGGCTTAAAAGATCATTAAGGGAGATCACAGATAACTATACTTACAGGGTAAAAAAGAAAACTGTCCTAATGTTATGCAAAGCATACTTGTGGTTTCAAGTAATTTACATCATATACAGATTCATTATATAGATGATGATTCATTTAAAGTATCAGAAACCTTAATAAAGGTGTTGATGGTGAGCTCTGGAGAACTCTTAGATAATTCCAAAAAGTAGTTCTCATGATGGTGAAATTAACAGGTATCAGTGATTTGGGTGATGATTTTGAATGAGGATGCTTTTTGAACATGCTGATAGTACAGAAAACTAACATATCTCACCTTTTAGACATGAAAGTTGATATCCTGTGTTTGCTGTCATTGTATTCAGTGTTTCTTCCTGTGTGACATTCAGCACTATGTACTAATCTTGCTTTTCTCTGTCCTGTGATACTCAGTCTTCTCTCATGGGAGTACCTACTTGCCTTTTTCTGATTTCTGCTAATAATGTCTGGGCATGTAGAAGATAATCAGGTTATTGTGGAATGAGTACAGTGTTTGATTAGAAATTGCTTGTCTTTTTTATCTCATCATGATCACTTGAATATATTTCACCTTTATTTTAAAGTTTGTGTTTATAAACATTTGTAATTTCAGAATCTGTTTTCATTTCTATTAAAAAGTTCAATGCCTTATGAGTAGATATTGTATTTGGGAGAATTTTTTTTTTTTTTAAATGGACTGGGCTCTTAGGCTCCATTTCCGAAGATTTGTTCAATAAGCTTAATGATTAGGGAAATTTACACAGTATGGTTCATTTTTTCCTTTTTAGAAAAAGTCTGGCTAGATAATGATCTCAAAATGTGGCACCAGGATAATCAAGACAAGCTTAAAAGTTTGGAGAGAGGCCATGAATATGACATCTTTGAGAGAATGTTTCATTTAGGCATTAACTTTGATCATTTAGGAATGAGATCCCATAAATGTGGCACAGGTGAAAAAAGTTTGAAACATCCTTTTGATTTTCTTATTCCAAAAAGTAACTGTGAAAGAAAGAAACTTGATGAGCTTAATAGGAAATTATTATTTTGTATTAAACCTCCCAGAATTTATGGTGGAATAAAATACTCTGATGGCAATACATGTACAACAGTCATCAGTAAAGAGCCAGGAGTCATTATGAACCATATACCACTCACAGGAGTCTGTTTGTGCATGGAATGTGGCAAGGTTTTTAATAAAAAGTCACAGCTCATTATACATCAAAGAACTCATACAGGAGAGAAGCCCTATGGATGCCAGGACTGTGGGAAAGCTTTCTCCCAGAAGTCATTGCTCACTATTCATCAAAGGACGCATTCAGGCGAAAAACCATATGGGTGTGGGGAATGTCAGAAAGCTTTCAGTAGGAAGTCACTGCTCATTTTACATCAGAGAACTCACACAGGAGAGAAGCCCTATGGCTGTGGTGACTGTGGGAAAGCCTTCAGCAGGAAGTCACAGCTTAAAAGACATCAGGTAACCCATACGATAGAGAAACCCTATGGCTGCAGTGAGTGTGGGAAAGTCTTCTCCCAGAAATTAAAGCTCATTACACATCAGAGGACACACACAGGAGAGAAGCCCTACAGATGTAGTGATTGTGGAAAAGCCTTCTTTTGGAAGTCACAGCTTATTACTCATCAGAGGGTTCATACGGGGAAGAAGCCATATGCATGTAGTGAGTGTAAAAAAGCCTTCAGCAGGAACTCACTCCTCATTAGGCATCAGAGGATCCATACAGGAGAGAAACCCTATGAATGCAGTGAATGTGGTGAAGCCTTCATCAGAAAACCACAACTTGTTAAACATCAAATGACTCATACAGGAGAGAAGAACTATCAGTGCAGTAATTGTGAGGAAGCCTTCTTTAAGAAGTCAGAACTAATTAAACATCAAAAAGTTCATTTAGGAGAAAAACCCTATGGATGTGTTGAATGTGGCAAAACCTTCTTTGGAAAGTCACAGCTCCTGACACATCAAAGAACTCACACTGGAGAGAAACCTTACGAATGTAGTGCCTGTGGGAAAGCCTTCACCCAGAAGTCCAGCCTGGTGTCCCATCAGAGGACACATACAGGGGAGAAACCTTATGAATGCAGTGAATGTGGGAAAACCTTCAGTGAGAAGTCAAGTCTCATTCACCATCAGAGAACCCATACTGGAGAAAAACCGTTCGAATGTGGTGAATGTAGGAAAGCTTTTGCCTGGAAGCCACAGCTTCTTAGGCATCAGAGAATTCATACAGGGGAGAAACCCTATGAATGCAATGAATGTGGAAAGGCATTTGTTCAGAAAGTACAGCTCATTAAACATCAGAGAAATCATACAGGAGAGAAGACCTATGGATGCAATGATTGTGCAAAAGCTTTCTTTGAGAAGGCACAGCTCATTATACATCAGAGAATTCATACAGGAGAGAGACCCTATAAATGTGAGGAATGTGGGAAGTCTTTCACTAGGAAGTCACACCTTATGAGGCATCAGAGGATCCATACAGGGGATAAGTACTATGGATGCAGCGAATGTGGGACTGTCTTCCACAGAAAGGCGCAGCTCCTGATTCATCAGAGAAGTCATGTGCTGTAGACATGGGGTGTGTGGGGAGTCTGCCATCAGATGGCAGGCCCCTGACACTCCAAGGACATGTATGGGAGAGAAACTCTGTCACTGCAGTGACTGTCTCACCACATAGAATTTAGAAAGAGAACCTTTTTTTTTGTTAAGTAGATGGTATAGGAAAGTCTCCTCCCAGGAAACACAACTTGTGACTTATCAATGGCTCCTCAGTGTGAAACTCTTATCAGTATTGTGATAAGTATAGACCTTTCAGTCAAAAGTGCTGGGCTATTAAATTTTAGAAGACTGAAACAGGAGAAAAACTCAATTGTAACAAGTGAGTGAAAATTTCATTGGGAAATGGTAGCTCAGAGTATGCTAGAGAATACATACCCAAAGGAAATAACTGAGTATTATATGCTAGAGGTCTCATGCAGAGGAGTAGTCCTAGTACTTTGAAGAATTTGATAAGCATGATCCCTGTTGAAATAATTCTTTAAGGAGGTTATGTTTACTGTATATAAGTTATTATAAGAAAACAGGCATTTTAAAGTGGTAGCTGTGTTTGAAGTGTGAAGACTTCTGCTTTCTGCTAGGGTGGTAAAATAAGAACCACATAAACTCTCCTGCTTTAAACAGCTAGAAACTACCATTTATGAAATAGTGGTTTTTAGACGTATGTCAAGTGCAAGTTTATGATCCCTGGCAGGAGGTGGACAAAGTGAGGACAGCCCCACGGCTGCCCAGCCTACTCCCCGGGAGCATTGTCAAGGCTGCAGGTCAGGGAGTTGAATGAACATGGTCTTGCTGAACTGAAGAGGGTTTCTGAGTCGGCATTTGAGGAGCCTCGGTAGCTAGAATTTGCAGATGAAGGGTGCTGGGTAAGAAGGAGCTTCCCAGAGAGGAGGCTGCATAAATCCTCAGTGAGTCTCTCTTGAGTATTTGGCTTTAGTCCTTATTAGCCTGTGTGTGGAAGAGAACTGAGACTCTGAGAGCAGCTGTGCAGCTGGGAGCTAAACAAGCCCTGGGGCTTAGCATAGGCTGGGACAGTGTGTGTTCCCACCAGCCACTTGCAGGCAGCTTTTTGCACGGGGTCATCAAGGGGAGTTCCCAGAACAGTGTTGTCTTGGGGAGGGTGGAGAGTCACTTAACCTAGATTAAAAGCTACTCTGGACCCGCAGTGTCTGACATTCAGAAACTTCCCTGGCACACCAAGAGGCAGGAACATATGACTTGTAACTACAAGAAAAATCAGTTAATATAAAGAGGAAAGACTGAATTGATGGGAATTAGTAGACAAGTATGTTCAAATAGCTATTGTAAGTATAAAGTAGAAGAAAACATGAATTTGATGAAACCTGAAGTGTAAGATATACTTTTAAAAGCTCAAATGGAACTTCTCAGGTTGAAAACAACTCTGAAAAATAAAAAATAAATAAAACCCAAATGGAATTAAGAACCTATTAGACATAGAAGAAGGAAAGAAATCAATGGATTTGAAGAGTAAGAATGAAAATTATCAAATGATATACACAGAGAATAACACTGTGGGGGGAAAAGGAGCACAGGAAATTAGTTAAAGTGGTGTAATATACATGTAATGGAAGGTCTAGAGGAGAGAAGTGAGAGGGGGCAGAAAAGGGATTTGAATAAATGATGGCTGAAAAATACCCACATATGATGAAAAGTATAAACGCACATATTCAAGAAGTTCAAAGAACCCAACACAGAAGAAACATAAAGATGCCAATGAACATCACAGTCAGTTGATGAAAACTGGAGTTAAAGAGAAGAATTGTTGGGAATTCCCTGGTGGCCCAGTGGCCGGGAGTCTGCCTTCCAATTCAGGGCGTGAAGTTTCGATCCCTTGTCGGGAAACTGAGATCCCCTGTGACGTGTGGCACAGTCAAAAAAAAAAATTTTTTTTTTTTAAATTGAACAATTGTAAAATGCCTGGAGAAAAAAGGACAAGACACACCCACAGAGCAAAGAATAACAATATACTTCTGGTCAGAAACTATGCAAACTATAGACAGCAGAGTGACACTGTTAAATTACAAAAGAAAATAAAGAACTTCCCCTGCCCCACAGCCTGGAGTTCAATTGCTTGTCAAAAATATCTTTCAAAAATGAAAACAAAAAGGACTTCAAAAAAGCAAAATCAGAGAGAGTCCCTGCCGTCAGGAAACATTGAAGGAAGTTTGGGGACAGCAGGAGAACACTCTGGAAATGAAAGGTTCTGGAAATGGTGAATGCATGGATGAATATGAAAGATTTTTTTCTTTATTTTAAAATTCTTTAAAAAGGTAATGAACTGCTTAAAAACCAAAGTAATGACAGCGTACTTTGGGTTAAGATCTATTTAGAGGTAAAGTGCTACAGTATTACTTAAGTACGAATCTATAAAGATAGTTGAAGAGACTTGTGTTGTCTGAGTCAAGAGATGTGGGATGACTTGTATCTATAGCAGCTACATGATGAAAAGTGTCTGTATTATGGATCTGTACATGTGCTCATGTTCTGGGTGTTTTCCATGTCCACACCATTTTCCTCCTTTCTCTGTGTGCCCAGAGGGAGTGCACTGCTTCCTAGGATTTCTGCTTAGGTTTGGACAGGCGAGGTCTGTGTCACCCCTGCCTCTCTCCTGCTGGCACACATCTGGGGCTGTCTGTCCATGTGGCTGAAGCTCCCATGTTCACCACAGACCCTCGCCCTGCTCATCAGACATAAGGGTGTTAACTGCTTCTGGGGGCTTCACCATCCTTGGTTGATTTTCTTAATTCTGGACACAGTTCTGTAAATAGTCTGTTTATTAAATATTCTTGAGTTAATAATTTTGAGTATAACATTTGTTACAAATGATGAACGTTTGACCACATTTTGAGTATCAGTTACTGGTCCATGGGGCATAGGCTGACATCTGTTGAGATGTCTCACACTCAAGATCAGTATTTTCTCTTTGTGTTTTAATAAATCAGCAAAAATTATAAATTCTTTATGTGTTTTGTTTTGCTGCAAACATAAATGACTCTGGAGATTGTTACCATCTGCTCCATATGCTGGTGGTCTTGCAGCAATAGACTGAAACATCATGAGGTCTTTGTGCTACCTCTGGGTTGGTTGAATTTACAAGAAAGCATTTTTATTTTTGTTAAATATGTATGGACAAGAAAAAGGTAACCCATTACTGAGTGAAGAAAGAAAGGAATGATGTACTATACTTCCCTGTACTCATTTTAAAAACTTGTGCTGTGCAATTAAAATACTCTTATTCCATATTTGGCTTTTTTTTTTATTATGTATAATTCACATAGTCTGTCATCTATACACATGATTTCCCATTTCAGGATTCAGAATCATCACCCCCAGAGAACCTCTTCAAAGGCTCCATACTAGATTCCATCACAGACACCATGCCAAGTTGAAAATCAACTTTTCTAAGATTAAAACAGAGGTTCTTCAGGTATAGATTCATGTGTTCCTGTGTATGTGTGTGTGTGCGCACGCTCAGGTGTGACTCTTTGTGACCCCATGGACTGTAGCCTCCCCAGGCGCCTCTGTCTATGGGATTTCCTAGGCAAGAAAACGAGTGGGTTGCCATTTTCTTTTCCAGGGGATCTTACCAACCCAGGGAGTGAACTGCATAGGCCGATGGATTCTTTATCACTGAGCCACTTGGTAAGCCCTAGCAGAAGCATGATAAGTTAGGCTGAAGCAGACTGTTAAAAGAGGCCAGCATAGACCCAATGTAGCACCCTCCCTGTCATTTATCAGATATCCTTTTTCACCCAGTCATTCTCTCCTACTGCTCACAAACGGCTTGTCTGTAATAGTGCTCTGTAATCTGTTTATGATAGTGAAATGGTTTCCCCCATTGAGATTCTCCCCTGACCCTTTATTGGCCACATAGTGAAGGGAAAAGCCATTCTCACTCTGATTATCTTAGAAAATTCTGTCTCCTGATGTCTATAACTTAGAAGCAGGCAGTGTGACCTCGATATATCATGAGTAGCTCAGAAGAATGAAATGTAAGTTAAAGTATGCTTTTCTTCCACATGGCATGGATTCCTCCCAACACTGCAAGCTCAATCTCCATATCAAGTCACCTTGGTAAGTAGTGGATTTGTTCCAGGGCCAAGTCTGCAGATTTGGTGATACTATATGATTATTCTTTATTTTCTCTGTGGGCTCTTTGTAGCTTTTTTCACAATTATTACACAATTCATCCAGGCAGTCTTGACATCTTGTTATCAAGACTCTTTTAAAATGCTAAGATTAAATACACTAGGAACAAGTTTACTTAATGCCTGAATACCTACATCATTATATTTAGATATTTGTGCATGTGTGCTCACTTGCTCAGTTGAGTCTGACTCTTTGTGACCCCATGGACTGTAGCTCTCCAGGCTCTTCTGTTCATGGGATTATCCAGGCAAGAATACTGGAATAGGTTTACCATTTCCTCCTCCAGGGCATCTTCCCGACACAGGGATAAAACCCGTATCTCCTGCATTGGCAGGTGAATTCTTTACCCCTGAGCCACCTGGGAAGTCCCCAAATCATTAAAGGTGCCCGGCAAAGATAATGTCACTGTGAAGCAGTGACTGGTGAGATGAAAAGGAGAGAGAAACACAAGTGAGGTGACGTTTGTAAATTGAAGGTCCCAATTAAAGCACTACTGTCACTTAAATTGTTCATTAAAAAACACATCAAGCTCAGACTCACAAAAAGATGTGCAAAGTGGATTAACTTTCATATGCTTGTTAGAGACCACGTGAAGGGAACAATGAAACCAGAGATGCCGGCACTGCAGCCATCCAAAGTGGTATGGATGTGTCCCCAAACCATGACATCACCAGACAGTTCTGAGTGCCAAAGCAAACTGTATACTTTTGTCCTCCTGGGTATAGCAGATGAATAGAAAGCAGAGTGCATCCAGTGATGGTGATGTCTACAGTCAGGACCGTGTGCTCTGGTGCGAGGGTGGGGTCAGTGGTTGATGATGAAGCCAGTCCGCTGCCCCTTGTTGAGCAGCAGGCTCTGCCCTGACTTGGGGCATCCAGAGATCAGGGCACATGGCTTTGTCAAATCATGCCTGCTGCTGACACTTCCTCTGTGCTGCATTTGAAAGGAAAACATCTGTACCCATATATATACTGAGTAAACAGTTTGATGAATTAATATGTGTGAGTGTGATCATTGGAAACAGTAAACTCTAGTTTCCTTGCCAATGAGGTATTCCAAACAGTCTGCACTTGCACCACTTTCAAACCTGTCATGATGCGGATACACTTGTCACAGAGAAAAAGCAGTTGGTAGTGATGGTACGAGTTCATACTCTGCCCAGAGCTTAGCTCACCTGCCTGGGACCTGGGGTCTGTACAGAGGAAAATAGTCTTTCTTTTACAAACTAATCTGGGGACTCCTCTAATCCCCTGAGTTTTAAAAGAGAAGGATAGGGCTTCCCTGGTTTCTTAGTGGTAAAGAATCTGCCTGCCAATGCAGGAAACATGGGTTTGATCCCTGATCCTGAAAGATTCCACCTGCCATGGAGCAAAACCTGTGTGCCACAACTATCGAGCCTGTGTTATAGGAGCCCGGGAACCACAAGAGAAGCCACTGAAATGAGAAGCCCACACATCACAGCTAGAGAGTAGCCTCCACTTGCTGCAACTAGAGAAAAGTCCAAGCAGCAACAAAGATGCAGCACAGCCAAAAATAAAAAATAATTTTTTAAACAAGCTTAGAGCTTAGCTATTCCAAGAGCATGACTTGCAAGAAAAAAAGAGATGAGACATATATAAGAAGGTTCACCCACACCTACCCTCCACCTTCTGAAGAGGACGGTCTGGATAGGGCCATAGAAAATTCAGGTTGGAAACTCATCAGATGCCAAATCCACACCCCCACTGAATATAGGGTAGTCTTGCCAGAGATGTCATAGCTAGGCCCAGATCCCACATCCCACGTCTGGTGCTGTCCTGTCTTAATTTCCTTGCTAAATGCAAAAAGGCAAAATGGTTGTCTGAGGAGACCTTACAAATAGTTGAGAAAAGAAGTGAAAGGCAAAGGAGAAAAGGGAAGATGTGTCTATCTGATTGCAGAGTTCCAAAAAATAGCAAGAAGAGATGAGAAAGCCTTCCCAAGTGATCAATGCAAAGAAATGGAAACAATAGAATGGGAATGACTAGAGATCTCTTCAATAAAATTAGAGATACCAAGGGAATATTTCATGCAAAGATGGGCACAATAAAGGACAGAAACAGTATGGACCTAACAAAAGCAGGAGATATTAAGAAGAGGTGGCAAGAACACACAGAACTATACAAAAAATGACCTTGACCCAGAGAACCATGATGGTGTGATCACTCACCTACAGCCAGACATACTGGAGTGCGAAGTTAAGTGGGCCTTAGGAAGCATCACTGTGAACAAAGCTAGTGGAGGTGATGGAATTCCAACTGAGCTATTTCAAATCCTAAAAGATGATGCTGTGAAAGTGCTGCACTCAATATGCCAGCAAATTTGGAAAACTCAGCAGTGGCCACAGGACTGGAAAGGGTCAGTTTTCATTCTAATACCAAGGAAGAGCAATGCCAAAGAATGTTCAAACGACCACACAATTGCACTCATCTCACATGCTAGCAAAGTAATGCTCAAAATTCTCCAAGATGGGCTTCAACAGTACATGAACTGTGAACTTCCAGATGTTCAAGCTGGACTTAGAAAAGGCAGAGGAACCAGAGATCAAATTGCCAACATCCATTGGATCATAGAAAAAGCAAGAGAATTTTGGAAAAACATCTACATCTGCTTCATTGCCTATGCTAAAGCCTTTGACTGTGTGGATCATGACAAACTGTGGAAAATTTTAAAGAGATGGGAATACTAGACCACCTTTCCTGCCTCCTGTGAAACCTGTACACAGGTCAAGAAGCAGCTGTTAGAATTGGACATGGAACAGTGGACTGGTTCCAGATTGGGAAAGGAATACATCAAGGATGTATATTGTCACCCTGCTTATTTAACTTATATGTGGAGTATATCATGTGAAATGCCAGGCTAGATGAAGCACAAGCTGGAATCAAGATTGCTGGGGTAAATATCAATAAACTCAAATATGCAGATAACACCATCCTTATGGCAGAAAGTGTAGAGGAACTAAAGAGCCTGTTGATGAAAGTGAAAGAGGAGAGTGAAAAATTCGGTGGCTTAAAACTCAGCATTCAAAAAACTAACATCATGGCATCTGATCTCATCACTTCATGGCAAATAGATGGGGAAACAGTGGAAACAGTGACAGACTTTTCTTGGGCTCCAAAATCACTGCAGATGGTGACTGCAGCCATGAAATTAAAAGATGCTTGCTCCTTGGAAGAAAAGCTATGACCAACCTAGACAGCAGAGACATTAAAACAGCAGCAGCAACATTACTTTGCCAACAATGGTCCATATAGTCAAAGCTATTGTTTTTCTAGTAGTCTTGTATGGATGTGAGAATTGGACCATAAAGAAAGCTGAGCACCGAAGAATTGATGCTTTTGAACTATGGTGTTGGAGAAGATTCTTGAGAGTCCCTTGGACTGCAAGGAGATCAACCCAGTCCATCCTAAAGGAAATCAGTCCTGAATATTCACTGGAAGGACTGATGCTGAAGCTGAAACTCCAATACTTTGGCCACCTGATGTGAAAAACTTGACTAATTGAAAAAGAGACTGATACTGGGAAAGACTGAAGACAGGAGGAAAAGGGGATGATAGAGGATGAGATGGTTGGTTGACATCACCGACTCGATGGACGTGAGTTTGAGCAAGCTCCAGGAGTTGGCGATGGACAGGGAAGACTGGTGTGCTCCAGTCCATGGGGTCACAAAGACTAGGACATGACTAAGAGACTGGACTGAACTGAACATCAGTTAGGTCCCATCTTTGAGTCATGCCTGATTATGGGTGTTATATGTCACTCGTTTGCCTTGTTGAGAGCTTTCCTGATGGAAGCAATGAGAAACCACCTACTCTGGCACAGTCAGTGTTGTGCTGGTGACAGGTGAGCTGTGTCTGGTGCCTTCCTTGTGTCTTCTACGTCTATCTATTTAGCATGCTGCTCCACACTCGCTCTAAGCTATTTTGAGACCACAGTCCCACCAGATGGCAGGATTGGGTGTGAACTCCTCCATCTCCCTAGACATGAAGTGTTCTCTGTTATACTACTGTTAATTATGCTGTTTTCATCCCTGTATAAGTCAGTTAATTTATTCAGATACCTCAAAGTCCTTACTGGCATTTGTCACAAACTAATGCTGGAAAGGTTGAGGGTCTGAAAAAATTAAGATCACAAAAGGCATATCTCATTTGGATTATTAGCCATTTTACTATTGCATCAGTTCAGTTCAGTCGCTCAGTCGTGTCCAGCTCTTTGCAGTTAATTTGTCAGTTTTTGACAAATTAAACTTTTTTGAGCTTTAGTTTCCTCTCTGTAAATTAAAATGGGGTTGTGGAGTCTTGCAGTGTGTGTCCAGTCCATTCATCCTATTCTGGGGCCTGGAATCCTGGTACACTCTAGTTAACTTTGGGCAGCACTCTGGCTTGCCTGGCTGCAGCCGTATTCTATCCCAGTGGCCAATGACTGCCCAGGTTTTGGGCAGGTGACTCAAGAAGTGTATTTTCCAAAACCATATAAACAGGTGCTGAGAAGTGACCTCTCTCTCTGAGGGCAGAGCTGCTCTTATCCATCCCCCCTCCTTGCAGGGGGATCCCAGTCATCAGTCAGGATGGAGAGTTCTAAGACTTAAAATGAAGCAGAGGGCTTCCCTGGTGTCTTAATGGTAAAGAATCTGCCTGCCAGTGCAGGAAACACGGGTTAGATCCCTGATCCGGGGAGATCCCACCTGTCATGGTGCAACTAAGCCCATGTGGCACAACTGTTGAGCCTGTGCCATAGAGCTTGTGAGCCACAACAAGAGAAGCTACTGCAGTAAGAAGCCCACACACTGAAACTAGAGAGTAGCCCCCACTCACCGCAGGTAGAGAAAAGCCCACGCAGGAACGAAGACCCAGCAAAGCCAAATAAATAAACAAGTAAAATTATTAACAAGAAGGAAGCAGAGATGTGACTCGAGGGAAGGTCCCTACAGTCATTTGAGGTTTGGACCCATGTTTCCCTGAGGTAGCTGCACTCCAATTCTCTGTTTCCTAAGTTTCTTTTCTGCTTTAGTTGCATTTTGTCTCTTGAAATCAAGAGAGTTTTGACTAAAATAGGTACTACACCTCATTTCACTATTTCCAAGATTCTTCACAAGACTGAGGTAAAAAATAAATAGTGCATAGACCTCTTACTTTTTTATGTGTAAAAACTGTGCTAACATACATATAATATAAAATGTACCACCCTAACTATTTTAAGTCTGAGTGTGGAAGAATTGATGCTTTCAAGTTGTGATGCTGGTGGAGACCCTTGAGAGTCTTTTGTACTGCAAGGAGATCAATCAATCCTAAAGGAAATCAATACTGAATATTCATTGGAAAGACTGATGCTGAAGCTCCAATACTTTGGTCATCTGATGCGAAGAGCCGACTCCTTGGAAAAGACGCTGATGCTGGTAAAGACTGAGGGCAGGAAGAGAAGGGGTGACAGAGGATGAGATGGTTAGATAGTATCTCTGACTCAATAGACATGAATTTGAGCAAACTCCAGGAGATAGTGGAGGACAGGGAAGCCTTGCATGCTGCAGTCCATGGATTTGCAAAGGGTCGGACATGACTTAAGTGATGAAAGTGAAAAGTGAAAGTGAAGTCGCTCAGTCGCTCAGTTGTGTCCGACTCTTTGCAAACCCATGGACTGTAGCCTACCAGGCTCCTCCGTCCATGGGATAGTGATGCCACAACAATAATTCCAGTGTGTTAAGTATATTCATAATATTGTGAATATATTACCACCATTCATCTCAATAGCTCTTATCATCTTGCAAAACTAAACTTCTGTACCCATTAAATGTCCCAAGTCCCTTTCCACCAGCCTCTGGTTACCACCCCTCTACTTTCCACATTAGGTAACATTCAAGTGAAATGGTACAGTATTTGTCCTTATGTGACTGCCTTATTTCACTGAACAGTGTCCTCAAGGTTTATCCATGTTGTAGCAAATGTCAGAATTTCCTTTCTTTTAAGGCTGGATAATATTCAATTGTATATATACATCCCATATTGCTTATCCATTCATCCATTGATGGACATTTGGGCTGTTTACCCATTTTAGCTGTTGTGAATGATGTCAGTGTTAACATGGTTGTACAGATATTGCTTTCAGGCCCTGCTTTTATTTATTTAGTTTTTGGCTGTGCTGGGTCTTTATTGCTGTGTGGGCTTTTCTTTAGTTGTGGCAAATGAGGACTACTTTCTAGTTGTGGTGCATGGGCTTCTCTTTATGATGGCTTTTCTTGTTGTGGAACACAGGCTCTAGGGCACATGGGCTTCAGTGGTTGAAGCTCCTGGGCTCTAGAGCACAGGCTTAGTAGTTGTGGTGCATAAGCTTAGCTTCCCTGAGGCACGTGGCATCCTCCTGGATCAAGGATTGAACCATTGTCTCCTGCATTGGCAGGTGGATTCTTTACCGCTGAGCCACCAGGGAAGGCTCTTGAACGTTGAGTTTTAAGCCAGCTTTTTCACCCTTGTCTTTCACCCTCATCAAGAGACTCTTTAGTTCCCCTTCACCTTCTGCCATTAGAGTGATATCATCTGCATATCTTTGTTGATATTTCTTCAGGCAGTCCTGCTTCCAGCTTGTAATTCATCCGGCCCAGAATTTCGAATGGTGTACTCTATGTAGCAGTTAAATAATCAGGGTGACAATATACAGCATTGTCATACTCCTTTCCCAAATTTGAACCAGTCTGTTGTTCCATGTCCAGTTCTAACTGTTGCTTCTTGACCTGTGTACAGGTTTCTTAGGAGACAGGTAAGGTGGTCTGGTATTCCTGTCTCTTTAAGAATTTTCCACAGTGTGTTTTGATCCACACATTCAAAGGCTTTCATGTAGTCAGTGAAGCAGATGTTTTTCTAAAATTCCCTTGCTTTCTCTGTGATCCAGTGTATATTGACAATTTGATCTCTGGTTCCTCTGCGTTTTCTGAACCCAACTTGTACATCTGGAAATTCTCAGTTCATTTACTGCTGAAGCCTTACTTGGAGAATTTTGAGCATAGTCTTGCTAGTATGTGAAATGAGTGCAATTATACGGTGGTTTGAACATTGTTTGGCATCGCCCTTCTTTGGGATTGGAATGAAAACTGACCTTTTCTAGTCCTGTGGCCACTGCTAAGTTTTCCAAACTTGCTGGCATATTGAGTGCAGCACTTTTAACAGCATCATCTTTTAGGATTTGAAATAGCTCAGTTGGAATTCCATCACCTCCACTAGCTTTGTTCATAGTAATGCTTCCTGAGGCCCACTTAACTTCACACTCCTGGATGTCTGGCTCTAGGTGAGTGACCACACCATCATGGTTATCCAGGTCATTCAGACTTTCTTTGTATAGTTTTTCTGTGTATTGTTGCCACCTCTTCTTAATCTCTTCTGCTTCTGTTACTGTTAGGTCCTTACTGTTTCTGCCCTTTATCATGCCCATTCTTACATGAAATGTTTCCTTGATAGCTCTAATTTTCTTGAAGAGATTTCTAGTCTTTCCCATTCTGTTTTTTTCCCTCTATTTCTTTGCATTATTCACTTAAGAAGGCTGTCTTATTTCTCCTTGCTATTGTCTGGAACTCTGCATTCAGTTGGGTATATCTTTCCCTTTCTCCCTTGCTTTTTGCTTCTCTTCTTTTCTCAGCTATTTGTAAAGCCTCCTCAGATAACTACTTTACCTTCTTGCATTTTTCCCCCCTTTGGGGTAGTTTTGGTCACCACCTCCCGTGCGGTGTTACGAACCTCTGTCCATAGGTTTCCAGGTACTATGTCTACCAGATTTAATCCATTGAATCTATTTGTCACCTCCACTGCATAAGTATAAGGGATTTGATCTAGGACATAACCTCAGTGGCCTACTGGTTTTCCCTCCTGTCTTCAACTTAAGCCTGGAAAAAGAAAAAGAAAAAATTAAGTCTGAATTTTGCAATAGGGAACTGTGGGCTTTAATAATAATAAATATATCAATGTTAGTGCATCAAAGGTAGCAAATATACCACAGTAATTGTTGACTGTTGTTGTGTGTTGTTTAGTCACTAAGGCGTGTCTGATTCTAAACAACCACATTGACTGTAATCTGGCAGACTTTTCTGTCCATGGGATTTCCCAGGCAAGAATACTGGAGTCGGGTGCCTTTCCTTCTCCAGGGGATCTTCTTTACCCAGGGATTGAACCCGCATCTCTTGCATTGGCAGGCAGATTCTTACCTCTGAGTCACCAGGGAAGCCCTATATTTCAGTAATATAAAAGTAATGTAAAATAATATAAAAATAATATAAAAGTAATATAAAATATAAAAATGTAAATATAGGGGACACTGAAGATGGGGGATGGGTTATAAAGGAGCTCTTTGTACTTTACAATCAATTTTTATATAAAACTGACACTGCTGTAAAAAATGGTCTAATGATAAAAAATACTACACATGGGCCTTAAAAAAAGAATTTTACAAGTTTGTCTTTGTCATGGATATTGATTTTTAAATCCTCAAATGTGAACAGAAATTGATCAGGCAATACACATGTGATTTTATATGTACACAATAGACACTTTTATGTACTTGCATAAATATCTATTAAATAAATAACATTAAATAAAGACTTTCTTGGCTAATTCATTTCAATGTATGACAAAAACTACTGTAATGATGTAAAGTAATTAGCCTCCAACTAATAAAAATAAATGGAAAAAAAAATAAATAAAATGATATTCTTTGAAAAAAAAAAATAAAGACTTTCTGTAAGCCTATAAGCAAAAGTCAGATAACCATATAAGCAAAAGTTCTTCACAGAACATGTGAACATTGGACTAATGGGAGCTCTTATCCATTGCTGGTAAATATACATCTTTATTTAATATATTTAATATTAATATCCCTGGATACTAATTCTGTGTAATTATTGTAAATTCCTTCTGGTGTGTTGCTAGTCTTTCCATTTTGCTTATGGTGGTTTTTTGCTGGTGAATACACATCCGTGGACTTCCCTGGTGGCTCAGATGGTTAAAGAACCTTCCTGCAATGCAGGAGACCAGGGTTCAATCCCTGGATAGGAAGATTGCTGGAGAAGGCCATATTCTTGCCTGGAGAATTCCATGGACACAGTAGCCTGGAGGGCTACAGTTCATGAGGTTGCAAAGAATCAGACATGACTGAGTGACTAATACACACACAGACACACACACATCTACAGGAGGACAAGGAAATGTGTAAGATTGTTCCTGGAAACAGTGTTGCATCAGTTGCAAAAGTAAAATTTAGAACAAGATGGCGGAGGAGTAGGTGGACATGGGGTACATCTCTCTCCATGGATACATCAGGAATACACCTTCAACCCAGAAGTACATGCAGAATACCAGCTGAGAGTGGACAGGAGTACCTGACCAGTGGAAAAGAATATATAGAACCATGCAAAACTCGGTAGAATGAAGGAACTAGGGAGAAAAACAGGAGTGTTAGTAGGACTGGACCTGCCCTTGGCGGGTGGGGGAACTGAAGCAGGGGTCTGATCCCCACAGCAGGGTAGTTGTCTGAGTCAGAGGAGAAACGTTTAAGGCTGAGAGTGAGACAGCTGATCTGTGGCAGCCTAAATGGAATGAGAATCAGACAATCCTTGCTAAAGCCATACATATGGCAGGAACACAGGTCTCCTGGAAGGGGCAGTGGCTAGGAGCTGGAGTTTGAGATTGTGGTGTAATCCCAGGTCGAGGGCCGCTGTTTTCCGCAGAGAGACAGATTGAGGGGATGGGAGGGAGGTGATTGTGGTGGGAAATGCCTGAGGAGGAAAGCCAGGCAGCCATGGAAGCAAGGTGATACTCCTGAGTCACACGTAGAGGATAGAGCCATCACCATCGCCTCTCTCCACATGCCAGCATCAGCAGCTGAACAATAGAGAGCCTGGCCCATCAAATGCCTGATGCGCTGAACTACAGAGTAGGACCCCACCCAGGGTGCCCCTTTAAGTGCCTGATGCGCTGATCTACAGAGTAGGACCCCAGTTAGGGGGGGTCCCTCTATGTGCCTGATGTGCCAGACAACAGAGCAGGACCCCAGGGAAGGGATTCCTCCAAGTGCCTGAACAGGCAGAGCTATGGAGAAAGACTGGCCAGAGAGGCCTTCTGATGGCCAACTATGAGAGGCTCGAAAAAAGACTGATAGGGCCATAACTTCTGCCACAGAGGCAGTCTGTGTCCCTGCACATTTGGCGCCACCAGGGTCCCCATAAGACAAGCGGCTGTGACACCTTCATGCTCAACTCTCACTGGGGCAGAGCTGCCAAAGGACAAAAAAAAAAAAAAAGTGTTTATGTGTGCAGGGTCGCTTCTGCCCTGTTCGACTCTTTGCGATCCTGTAGACTGTGGCCTGCCAGGCCTCTCTGTCAGAGACGGGGTTCTCCAGGCAAGAATACTGGAGTGTATTGGCCAATACTGGTTGTCATGCCCTTCTAGAACACTATATTTCCAACTACCCTAGCCACCAACCCTCCTGAGTACCTGGTGCTGCCAGAACCCCTGCAACCCAAGCAGCTGTACCACTTCCTCACTTGGCCCTCACAGGGGCAAACCCAAGCCCTCCAGGGCAGCTTCAGGAGCTAAACCACAGTGGACGACCCACATGTAGAGATGGAAATAAAACCACAATTGAATCCCAGGGGCAGTGTGGCTGAGGAAGAGGACCCAAAACCTTCCCACCAGCTGACAAGCTGCAGATTAAATCTACATGATCAACTAAGCAGACTTTGTGTCTATGGAATATATAAAGGGCCATTGAGAGCTCACACAAAAGACGACGCACTAGCTTTGATAGCTGTGGACATTGGAGGCAAGAGCACACAGGAGTAGGACCAGATTAGAATCTGAGCTGCCCCCACAGCAGGTCCAAGATCAGCAGAGTGTTGGAGGGCATCCTAGAGAGGTGAGGTGGACTGTGAGTCCCAGCATGGGAAAGGACTCTGACAGCAGTGACTCAAGAAAAACATTTATTATTATTATTTTTTGACTTGTTCTGTAGATTCTCTTGGATTGTTTTTCTTTTTCTCCACCCCCCCCCCCCGCCTTGTTGATCTTATTGGCACTAAGAAATCCAGTTAAGATTTTGAGCTTTTTTTTTCTCAGTCACATTTTTTATTGTTGTCATAAACCTCTGCCTCTATGTTGGACTTTTGCAGTTATGTGGAGTTTTCCTCTTCTTTTTTCTTTTCTCTTTATAATTTTAATTTTTAAAATCTATTATTTTTTTCTACATCTATTCCTTTGTTTGCTTTTCCTACTGTTCTTTTCCCCTTGCAGTTAATCTTTAATGTATATAAATTTTCTTTATCTACCTCTATTTAACTTTGCATATCTATTCTTTCTTTTCTTTATCTCCTTTCCTGTCAATATATTTGGTAGTTTTATTTTCATTGCTTTATTCCCCAGTTGGCACCTTGCTTTAGTTTTGTATTCCAGTTTGTGTTTTAATTAGTTTTGTTCTGGTAGATATAATTTTTGGTTTCCTTTGTTTGCTGGGTCAATCTATTGTACTTAATTTTTGTTGGACTGTTTTGATTTTGCTTCTGGGTGTATATGTATATGTGTATATCCAGTCACACTTTCTATTGTTATTATAAATCTCTGCCTCTACATTGGGCTTTTGCAGTTCTGTGGAGTTTTCCTTTTTTGTTTCATCTTCTGTTTTTTCCTCTTTTTCCTTTTTTATTATTTTAATTTTTTAAAACCTGCTATTTTTTTTCTACATTCATTCCTTTGTTTGACTTTCCTACTGTTCTTTTCCCCTTGCAGTTAATCTTTAATGTATATAAATCTTCTTCAACTACCTTTATTTAGCTTTGCATATCTATTCATTCATTCTTTCTTTTCTTTCTTTCCTTTCCTTTCAACATATTTGTTAGTTTTGTTTTCATTGCTTTATTCCCCACTTGGTACCTTGCTTTAGTTTTGTTTTCCAGTTTGTGCTTAAGTTAGTTTTGTTCTTAACTGGTAAATATAATTTTTGGTCCTTTGTTTGCCTGGTCTATCTACTGTACTTTATTTTTGTTAGACTGTTTTTACTTTGCTCATGGGTGTATATGTATAAGTGTATATTCCATTATTTTAATTATTATTTGCCTGATTTTGTAACTGCCGTTTGTCTGGGGTTCATCTTTGGTTTCTTGTTCTTGGATATTTGTTTTAATCCCACATAATGCCATAACAAACCGCTTGTGGAATCTTGGTTCCTGACCAGGGATCAAGCCCTGAGCCTTTGGAGTGGGAGCACAGACTCCAAGACCCTGGACACCAGGGAACTAACCCTGGGGAGTGTCAGATAGTGAGAACTCACGCAAAGGAAACCACTCGAATACAAGACCTGGCATCACCCAACCACCAGTAACACCCTGTGCAGGACGCCTCATCTAAACAAACACACAAAAAAACCAAAATTACAAACCCAGTCGTCAGCAGAAAGGAGTACCACCTCACTCAGCCTTGCCCATCAGAGGAAAAACAAACAAAAGCTCAGTACAAATCTTACCCTATATGAAGCTCATCACAAACCACTGGACCAACCTTAGGAGGGCAGAAATCAAAATGAAGAAAGAATTCAACATTCTTCAAGGAAGAATTAAACTTTTCTTGAAGCCTGGGAAAAGGTGACCTCAAATACAATAACTTAAAAAAAAAAAAAAAAGAAAAGGCAGAGAATTACTGCAAAAATGAAGGAACAAACTAGAAACACAGAAGTCCAAATAGATGAAGAGGAAATAAGAAGATTACCTGAAAAAGAATTCAGGATAATGATAGTAAAGATGATCAAAAACCTTTAAAACAAAATGGAGGAAATGCAAGAATCAATTAAAAAAGACCTAGAAGAATTAAAGAATAAGCATACAGAGACAAACAACACAATTACTGAAATTAAAAATACTCTAGAAAGAATCAATAGCAGAATATCTAAAGCAGAAGAACGAATCGGTGAGCTGCAAGATAAAATGATGGAAATAACTTCTGAAGAGCAGAATAAAGTAAAAATAATGAAAAGAGCTGAGGATAGTTTCAGAGACCTCTGGAACTGTATCAAATGCACCAACATTAAAATTACATGTCTCCCAGAAGAAGAAGAGAAAAATAAAGGGTATGAGAAATTTTTGAAGAGACTATAGTTGAAAATTTCCCCAACATGGAAAAGGAAATACCCAATCAAGTCCAACAAGTGCAAAGAGTCCCTTACAGGAAAAACCCAAGGAGAAACATGCCAAGACACATACTAATCAGAAGACCAAACACAAAGAATATTAAAAGCAGCAAGGGAGAAGCAACAAGTAACATACAAGGGAAACCCCATATGCTTAACAGCTGATCTTTCAGCAGAAACTCTGCCAGCCAGAAGGGAATGGCAGGATATATTTAAAGTACTGAAAGGGAAAAAATCTACAACCAAGATTACTCTACCCAGCGAGGATCTCATTTAAAGTTGATGGAGAAAAAGCCTTTGACAAAATTCACCTACTTATGATTAAAACTCTTCAAAAAATGGGCATAGAAGGAACCTATCTCAACATAGTAAAGGCCATATATAATAAGTTCACAGCAAACATTATTCTCAATGCTGCAAAACTGAAAGCATTCTCCCTAAGATCAGGAAGAAGACAAGGGTGTCCACTTTCACCATTGTTATTCAACATAGTTCTGGAAGTCCTAGCTAGAGCAATCAGAGAAGAAAAAGAAATAAAAGGAATCCACATCAGAAAAGAAGAAGTAAAGCTCTCACTGTTTGCAGATTACATGATACTATACATAGAGAACCCTAAAGATAGTATCAGAAAATTACTAGAGCTAATCAGAGAATTTAGCAAAGTTGCAGGATACAAAATCAATGCACAGAAATCAATACACTTGCATTCCTATATACTAACAATGAAAAATCAGAAAGAGAAATTAAGGACTCAATCCCATTCACCATTGCAACAAAAAGAATTAAATATCTAGGAATAAACTTACTTAAGGAGATGAAAGACCTGTACACAGAAAATTATAAGACACTAATGAAGGAAATCAAAGATGACATAAACGATTGGAGAGATATTCCATGTTCCTGGGTAGGAAGAATCAATATTGTGAAAATGACTATAATACCAAATGCAATCTACAGATTTAATGCAATCCCTATCAAATTACCAATGGCATTTTTCACAGAACTAGAACAAAAAATTTCACAATTCATATGGAAACACAAAAGACCATGAATAGCCAAAGCAGTCTTGAGAAAGAAGAAGGGAGCTGGAGGAATCAAGCTTCCTGACTTCACATTATACTACAAAGGTACAGTCATCAAGACAGTATGGTACTGGCACAAAAACAGAAATATAGACCAATGGAACAAGATAAAAAGCCCAGAAATAAACCCATGCACCTATGGGTAACTTATTTTTGAAAAAGTAGGCAAGAATATACAATGGGGCAAAGACAGCCTCTTCAGTAAATGGTGCTGGGAAAACTGGACAGCTACATGTAAAAGAATGAAACTAGAACACTTCCTAACACCATACACAAAGATAAACTCAAAATGGATTAAAGACCTAAATGTAAGGCCAGAAACTATAAAACTCTTAGAGGAAAACATAGGCAGAACACTTGATGACATAAATCAAAGCAAGATCCTCTATTACCCACCTCCTAGAGTAATGGAAATAAAAACAAAGGTAGACAAATGGGACCTGACTAAACTTAAAAGCTTTTGCACAGCAAAGAAAACTCTAAGCAAGGTGAAAAGACAACCCTCAGAGTGGGATAAAATAATAGCAAATGAAACAACTGACAAAGGATTAATTTCCAAAATATACAAGCAGCTCATACAACTCAATGCCCGAAAAACAAACAACCCAATCAAAAAGTGGGAAAAAGACGTAAACAGACATTTCTCCAAAGAAGACATACAGATGGCTAACAAGCACATGAAAAGATGCTCAACATTGCTCATTTTTTAAAAATCAAAACTACAATGAGATATCACCTCACACAGGTCAGAATGGCCCTCATCAAAAAGTCTACAAACAATAAATGCTGGAGAGGGTGTGGAGAAAAGGGAACACTCTTGCACTGTTGGTGGGAATGTAAATTGATACAGCCACTTTGGAAGATGGTATGGAGATTCCTTAAAAAACTAGGAATAAAACCACTGTATTACCCAGCAATCCCAATACTAGGCATATACTCTGAGGAAACCAAAATTGAGAGAGACGCATGTATCCCATTGTTCATTGCAGCACTATTTACAATAGCTAGAACATGGAAGCAACCTATATGTTCATTGATAGATGAATGGTAAAGAAGTTGTGGTACATAGACACAATGGAATATTATTTAGGCATAAAAGGAATGCATTTGAGTCAGTTCTAATGAGGTGGATGAATCTAGAACCTATATATACAGAGTGAAATGAGTAAGAACGAGAAAGATAAATGCCAGATTCTAACATATATATATGGAATCTAGAAAAATGGTACTGAAGAATTTATTTACAGGGAAACAATGGAGAAACAGACATAGAGAATAGACTTATGGACATGGGGAGAGGGGAGAAGAGGGTGAGATATATAGACAGAGTAACATGGAAACTGACATTACCATATGTAAAATAGATAGCCAAAGGGAATTTGCTCTATGGCTCAACAAACTCAAACAGGGGTTCTGTATCAACCTTGAGGGTGGGTTGAGGGAGGGAGATGGGAGGGAGTTTCAAAAGGGAGGGGATATATGTATACCTATGGTTGATTCATGTTGAGGTTTGACAGAAAACAGCAAAATTCTGTAAAGCGATTATCCTTCAAAAAATTAATTGAAAAAGCTAAAGAAAGAAAAGAAAAGTAAAAATTGCTTTGCGACTTCTATGGTGTCTCCGTGGAAAAGAATTTGACTGCCAATGCAAGAGATGGGTTTGAGCCATGATCCAGGAAGACCCCACATGCTGTGGAGCAACAAAAAGCCCATGAGTCACAACTATTGAGCCTGTACTCTAGAGCCCTTGAGCTGCATCCACTCAACCCAGGAGTTCACATTAATCTTTTGTACACTGATGGTTTATCTTGCTAGTCAAAGAATTTTATTAAATCCCAGGGTGGCTGGCCAGACCTCCTCCAAGGGCTCAGGAATCCCAAGACCCACTCCCTGTCTTATCTATTTTGGCTCTTGGCTTGTACTCACTAGCTTATACATAGTCAGGGCGGTGTCCAGGCAGGTCAGAAGCAAGGTTAGAGGCCTTCTCTGCTTTCTTGTCTCTGTAAACTGAACAAGATTGCTTCCACTTAATTTCCCTTCAGTGGCCCTCAACCTGTGTGCATGCTGGCCCTCTTCTGCCCAGATGATGCTCACAGTACTGATAGGATTGAAATAACCTCAGCCTGTGTGTCATCCCCAGCTGTCCTGGGTGGAGGGTCCCTCAGATTGAGAGCTTTTGGACCCAATGAAGGTTCAGCAGCAAGTATGTGTGGGAGTATCCCTCTGCTAGAGACATGTGACAGTGAGACCTGGTGTTGTGCCCTGGTACCTGACTTGGATCCATGTTTTGTTGACAATCCCACACCCCTTGTAGCAGCATTCAGTCCATTTCCCCTACTGCTTTTTCAGTGCCTATCCTCTTTCCCAGCCTTATCACCTCTCTCTATCCATCAGGTCTGCTAACTTCAGTGCCATGCCCTTGGGTGCCTTGTTTCCTGGGCCCACCAAGGCCCCCCTCCATGTCCATTGCTGCCTCCAGACTGCTGGAAGCATTGTGTGGGAGATGGACTGCCCACCCTTTACTTGCCTGGCTCTGGTGAGCTCTCCTGTGTGTGAGTTCATGATGGGTTCCAGCCAGTTTGTGATTGGCCACACTGCCCACTCTCCACACAAGAGCAGTGATGTGCTGGCTAGACTTGAGGAGATGGCCTGGTGCCCCAGTCCCACTGCCATGCCATAAAGGGGCTGAGCCTGGGGATGGCACTAAGGGATTCTTTTCTTCTGGGTGGTTAGCCATCCTTGCCCTGGGCATTGGTCAAGCCACAATGTTTCCCTTCCCCTCTTTCACCTTGATGTGAGTGCTGCTACCCACTGCTGCATTCCCAATGGTCTGTGTTCCATATGCCTGGCATGTTTTTGAGCTGATTCTCTGGGTCCTTGCAATGCACACGACCTGGTTGTTTCTGCTGTTAGTGTATACTGGTGTCAAAGATGAAAGCATGTTTAAGTATGCATGGGTCTAAAACAGTGTATGGCTGTCTAAATCAGTTATGATTCTTTTGGTCACTCACTTGTCTCCTGCTTGGGTAATAGGCAATGCTGGAGTTGACTACATGCCAATGAGTGATGATTACTTTCACACCAGAGTAATGCATGCATTTATCAGATCTAACAACACTCTCCCTGTGGCCATGACTGGGGGATGTGTACCATTGGCTGTGGTGATTCACTCAAGTGTTTGCCTAATCAACTTTTGATGGTAGTTCTCATTCCTACTTATGAGTGATGGGGAATCAGGGTTTGAGTCAGGAGCAGGAGCCTAATTAATGGCTCCCACATTCAAGGAAGGCAGCAGGTATGCAAGTGACAGATGCCTGGCCCAGAAAAGTAGTGATGAAAGGACTTCTTTGATTTTCCAAGTCCTATAAATGACTGCTTTAAAGCATTCCACAAAAAAAGAGATAAATTGTTCCACAGGAATCCACTGAAGGGCAGTCAGGAATTCTATCTACAATAGGGCATATTAGAGATGTTGCAGTTAAAACGTGTCTGGAATGATTTTGGGAGTGGGTGGCCAGTCCATCATGAAAGAGAGTCCTTGCCCATCCCTGCCTCTTGGTACTCCTCAAACTGTTAGCCAAATTGTCTGTGGGTCCAGAAGCATTTGCATTGAAAAAGCTAGGATGTTCGAAGCAGGTCTGAGCCACTGGGATATCACAGCTAGGAATAATGGAATGCAACTGTGGTCCTATTTTGTTCATTTTCAAAACAGGCCACAATTAAGAGACACTGGAGTATTCTTATTGCACACTGTAGGTGAAATTCTTGAACTGGTGCGAGATGGACCAGAGAGATGTATCAAGAATGTTTTTATTAATCATGAATGAAAGATGGAGTTTCAAAGAAGATCAGGCACGATTATGACTCTGACCATAGATGATGGTGACTGACAATGTGGCCATGTTGTTCTTCCCGTATCTTGCTGGACAGTTGAAGAGAAATGAAAGTTTTTGGTTTCTTGGGGGATATGGTTGCAAAGCTGCAACTTAAAAGAATTGGTGGAAGGGCATCACTAGGAGTGGAGTGGCTCTGGAGTTAATGGCTTAACTTGACTCAACAGAGGAAATCTGACATGAACAAGATTGTCAGATAGCTCTTTGGCGATTTTGTGGGTGGTGCTGCATGGCCACTGGTTTGAGTGATTTCTTTTATTAATTCTCCAATAATGAAAGATACTCTGGTATGCCAACTTATTATATTACCCCTGCGCAGTGTCTTCTAAAGTTCCTAGAGATACAGGTGGTATTCAGCCACCCCAAATTGAAGAAAAACAGGTCTGTGATGGTTTTAGATCTCTAGGGCTACACACATGTTACACTCTATCATGTGCCTACACTCTATCATCAGGTGGAGGTAACCCACTGAACCCTCTTTGTGATGGAGATTGCAGGTATTCATGATTGAGGAATTCCCAGGCCCGCTCCGTGGAGTTCTCTTAAGTGCAGGTTTTAAACTTGTGTTGAGTCCGTTTTCTGGTTCTTACCACCCATCACTCCTACTGATTAGAATGTTTTGGTGAGGCCCTCCAAGTGGCTCCTCGGGTTGGCCAATGGCCCTGGTGTAGTGCCAGCTGGTGATGGTTGAACTTTAAAAGAAGTGAAAATAACAAGGTTTCCATAGCTTGTTTCCACAGGTCAACCTGTGAAAGGATCATTAGGAAGAGCATAGCAGTATCAGTGCTATCTTGGACCACTGGGGCGCCTCCACCAGTGTTGCATGGAAAGGAGGGAATACTGTGTGGAGACTGTCCTTCCACCTTTGTGGTGGTGTTGTTAAGGGCAGGAAGAGATGGGGTGGTGGGGAAGGGACTGGTTGGGGGAGGCTTCTTGCCTTCTCCCTACTGGTTTCCTCAGTGTTCCTCTTGGATTTCCATCTTAGATGTTCAGGCAACCATGCCCATGAGGGCTTTAGTATGTCTTCTGCCAGGTCACCCCACCTGCTGGGAGATGGGTTGAGGGTTTGGGGACTGTGTCTCCTGTAGCTTTGTTTCTGGCCTGGTCACCCCTGATTTTTGACTGCCCACATGTTGACTTTGGGCTTCCTAGGTGATGCTAGTGGTAAAGAACCTGCTTGCAATGCAAGAGACCTAAGAGACCTAGGTTTGATACATGGGTCGAGAACATCCCCTGGAGGAGGAAATGGCAACCTACTCCATTATTCTTGCCTGGAAAATCCCATGGACAGAGGAGCCTGGTGGGCTACAGTCCCTGGGGTCACAAAGAGTCAGATACAACTGAAGTGACTTAGAATCAGCAGCGCCAGCATGTTGACTTCAGCACTTCTTGGGGTGTGTGGTGCAGTCCCCCAGGGCTTTGCCATCCATGTGGCTACTGCTGCCTGCTGCTGTCTCCCTTATACTGGCTCTCTGGTCACCAGCTCTAATCCTGCCACCCTTACATTTCTCCTCACCCCCTGAACTTCAAGACCGGCCCTGTCTGACTGTTGCCCATTGTGCTCTGCTGACTTGGGGCCCACTTCCTGTTTTCGCCCCCACTCTCTGTTGCAAGGCCTGGGGGTAGGCACGGGGAGGGCTGAGAGTTAAGTGTTAAAGAGCATAGGGGCACTGGCATTTTGGGGTAGCCCTGGACCGCAGCAGGACTGAGGATGTAGTGTGATGGTGCCTGTTGGTCCCCAGTCAGAGGCCAGAAGTGCTGAGGTCTGCTTCCCTTGAGTGGCCAAGAAGCAGTGTGGTTGTCGGTGGTGAGACAGAGGTTGTGGGGTGTTCCATACCTGCCTTGCCTGACTTACTCTCTCTAATTCCCTGGCACTACACAGGTGTGGAGGCTTAAAGTCTCCTGAGAGTTACCCTCCTTGGGTGTCAGGGGAGTTTCGCCAAAGGGCAGTGGGGAGGCCTGGCCCTTTCCCCACGGCCCACGTGCCCAGGCTGGGGCACCGCACTGTACCACAGGCACACGTGTGCACACGTGCTCTCCCTCTGGGGAGATGGGCCCCCGTGGAGTTTGAGGGGCATCTGAGGTCTACCTGTGTGAGCAGTCCTTGGTCAGTTATCACTTCTGTTGTGAACCTTCATGGGGTTGTGGATTTGGAGGTGACTCTGCAGGGCCCATGGGCCTTCAGTCTGCATAAGTGCAGACATGGTGCCCCAAATCACAGCACACTAAATTTTCCTCTGGCTGACTACTGCTTGCTTGAGGTACTTTTGGCAGGGAAGGCAGTAGTGCTGCTTTCAATAAGAGAAGAGCCATACACACTGTCTGCCATGACCAGGCCTTTCTGGGCAGCCAGGGTCCCTGCCTTGACCCCGCCTGGGTGAGAGATGTTTGAGCAGGAGGCTTGCTGCTACGTGAACGGCAGTACTCCAGGGCTCTGTGCCTAGCAGTGAGATCTGAGACAAACCTGTTTTTCGCCATACCATACTTTGTGCATGCCAGTTTGGGGCTGGGGGTGACTGGTGTCCATCGCTCACTGGTATCTCTCATATGGCAAAGAAGAAATGTATAAGGGTTTGTGGTGGAGAAGGAGGCCCTGGCAATTGCCGTCTACCAGTGGAGGTTTCTCAACCTGCTGCAGTCAGGCAAATGTAGCATCATCTGACCCCCCTCCACCTGTCCCCTACGGCCAGAGTCTAGGGCCTAGCTTTCCTTGTGTTCATTTTCCACGTACCTACAGCATTTCTTCAATGGGGGTTTGAGTTCCAGAGAATTCACACACTAAGCTAGACTGCTGATCCAGGGTCTACGTGGAATGCACAAGCATTCAGGACTTTTTCTGGTGCAAACTCAAACCCACCCCCTGCCTCCCTCGTGTCCACCCCGCCCCCCCTCCGTCCCTTCCCCTCCTTCCCTCCCTCCCTCTTCCTTCCTCCCCCTCTCTCCTGGGAGTTGTGGGCGTGGGGAAGCCCCAGATCTCGCTCGTGCCTTTCTGGGCAGCCTGTGACAGCCGCCTCGGGTCTCGCTGGCGTTTCCTTGGACTTTTTTCTCCTCAACTCAGGAATCGCATGGGGAGCGTATCTCTTTCGTGGCAGGTTCCTGGTGGTATCTTCCCAGCCCTCCCCTACCTCTCCCTCAGACCCCTCTGTCGCATCGCGCAGTACTATGCAGTACCTAGCCGAGCCGTGGGTAGCTCAGAGAAGGACTCCCTGAAGCGAGACTCAGCATTTAAAAGGCCCGTGCTGCTGAGTTCCGGCGGCCTTCCGTCGACGGGATTCCTCTCCGGACGTTTTGCGCCTGTTGTCGGGCGCCATCTAGCAGCCACTTTATATCTGCTCTTCCCTTTGGAGTTGGGGCAACTTTTCTGAGATCCTAAAAGATGATGCTGTGAAAGTGCTGCACTCAATATGCCTGCAAATTTGGAAAACTCAGCAGTGGCCACAGGACTGGAAAAGGTCAATTTTCATTCCAATTCCAAAGAAAGGCAATGCCAAAGAATGTTCAAACTACCTCACAATTGCACTCATCTCACACGCTAGCAAAGTAATGCTCAAAATTCTCCAAGCCAGGCTTCAACAGTATGTGAACTGAGAACTTCCAGATGTTCAAGCTGGATTTAGAAAAGGCAGAGGAACCAGAGATCAAATTGCCAACATCCGTTGGATCATAGACAAAGCAAGAGAATTCCAGAAAAACATCTACTTCTACTTTATTGATTGTGCCAAAGCCTTTGACTGTGTGGATCACAACCAACTATGGAAAATTTTAAAGAGATGGGAATACTAGATCACCTTACCTGCCTCCTGAGAAACTGTATGCAGGTCAAGAAGCAACTGTTAGAACCGGACATGGAACAATAGACTGGTTCCAAATCGGGAAATGAGTACATCAAGGCTGTATATTGCCATCCTGTGTCTTTAACTTATATGCAGAGGAAATCATGAGAAATGCCGGGCTAGATGAAGCACAAGCTGGAATCAAGATTGCCAGGAGAATTATCAATAACCTGAGATATGCAGATAACACCACCCTTATGGCAGAAAGTGAAGAAGAACTGAAGAGCCTCTTGATGAAAGTGAAAGAAGAGAGTGAAAAGCCTGGCTTAAAACTCAACATTCAAAAAACTAAGATCATGGCATCTGGTCCCATCACTTCAGTTCAGTCGCTCAGTCATGTCTGACTCTCTGTGATCCCATGAACCGCAGCATGCCAGGCCTCCCTGTCCAACACCAACTCCCAGAGTCCACTCAAGCCCATGTCCATTGAGTCAGTGATGCCATCCAACCATCTCATCCTCTGTCGTCCCCTTCTCTTCCTGCCCTCAATCTTTCCCAGCATCAGTCTTTTCAAATGAGTCAGCTCTTCGCATCAAGTGGCTAAAATATTGGAGTTTCAGCTTCAGCATCAGTCCTTCCAATGAATATTCAGGACTGATTTCCTTCAGGATGGACTGGTTGGATCTCCTTGGAGTCCAGGGGACTCTTAAGAGTCTTCTCCAACACCACAGTTCAAAAGCATCAATTCTTTGGTGCTTAGCTTTCTTTATCATCAAATCTATATAATTAACATTGTCACAATTTGATTTATCATTTATCATATTCAAATTTATCCTGTCTATTATTCTATTTAAAATATCTTATTTTATAAATTGTGTGTGTGTGTGTATATATATATATATGTGTGTGTGTGTGTATATATATAGTCTCCCTCTTAAGAACATCTAAGTTAATCAAGAACTCTTATACAGTTTCAGGTTTTAATTCATTCATTCTTTCATTCTTTTGTTTATTTTTGGCTGCATCTAGTCTTAGTTGCAGCGTGCAGGCTCTTAGTTATGATGCATGGGCTTCTCTCTAGTTGTGGTGCACTGCTTTCTGAGCATGTGGACTGTGTAGTTGTAGTGTGTAGGTTTAGTTGGCCCATGGCATTCAGGATCTTAGTTCCCCAACCAGGGACTGAACCCACGTCTCCTGTATTGGAAGGTGGATTCTTAACTACTGAACCTCAGGAAGGCCCATGCAGTTTCAGTTTTTACATTTGTGTTTCAAATCATGCTGATGCCAAGTGATTTCTTGAAGTAATACCCAGTAACTTAAATTTTAGGATTTCATAATCTAAGTCTGGCACGACCTGTCAAATGTATCTGGGAAAGATGATGCCCCCTTATTTCAGAGCTTTGTGTAGTTAGTACAACAATCTTCCATTTAACAACTAAGTTATGTTTTACTTGTAGTCCTAGGAATTTCTGAAACAGTGAAAGCAAGACCTTGGCTTTATTTAGTACCTATAGAAACTAGAAACCAACCTGTGATTCCAGCAGCACCAAGCCTGTAAAGTGATGTTCTGGTTTCTGCTCCAGGGCTTAACTCTAACCACACTGTCCCGGGAGGTGGTGGCTGCTGTGACCACCTTCCACTTCACGAACCATGCAGGAAAGGCCCTCTGCGTTCACCCCTCATGCCTCCATCACATCCTTCAATCCCTGCTGTCACAGAAAATACAAAACTGCCTTTCTACTCTATCATTGGCTTGCAGATGTACTTCCCTGAGGTGTGATTTTGATCATCACGATTCTACTGACATCCCAAAGGAACCCACAGCATTGTTAAATGTGTCAGTTTGTCATTCTGTTATGACCCCTTTTACCACAGGCCCCAAATAACTGTGATCCAGGCATCTCAAATAAGATAAAACGGTGAGCAGGAATCTTGATAGACATCAAGATACTTTGCCATGTGAAACAAATCTTGCCCTGAAGCAGGTGAACTTATTAAGAGAGAAATATATATAACCAAAAACTGAAAAATAATCTTTTATCTGAAGATAACATCTTTCATTTGGAAATATCTCAAGTTGCTTTTCTCAAGTACAGCAATTCCAAATTACTGCCCTAAAAGTAAAATATGGGAACAGAATGATTAATTTCCTTGTAACTGATGTATGTATTTCTTTCAGAACAACTTTAAAAAAATTCCTGCTCCTTTAGGGTAATTTCACCCTCCATGTCCCATAGCCCATACTTTCTTCTTTTCAGGCTCCTCTGTCCATAGGATTCTCCTGGCAAGAATACTGGAGTGGGTTGCCATGCCCTACTCCAGGGGAGCTTCCTGAAACAGGGATTGAATCTACATCTCTTAGGTCTCCTGCATTGGTAGGCAGGCTCTTTAGCACCACGTGGGAAGCCCATACCTGTATATAGAGAGATAGTTAAACCTATATATGAATAGAGATGATCATATCTGCATATAGAGAGATATTCATAATTATATGCATATAGATATTGGGGATGAGGAATAAATTAAGAGGTTGGGATTAATATATATACACTTTTTAAAAATAGAAAAATAGATCATCCACCAGAGCCTACTGTATACAATGGAGAACCATATTCAACACTCTGAAATAACCTATTGGGCAAAGCCTTCTGATGAAGACTAGATATAGGTCTATATCTATAGGTCTATAATCTCATTTCTGTACACTTAAAATGAACACAACATTGGAAATGAACAATACTCTAATATAAAATAACCATTAAACTGAGAAATAAAATGCCTACTATATTCCCCTCAGGCCTCTGTCATCTGGGCTGGGATCACATCCTTGGAGCCTCAGCAGCCTTCAGACCCAAGGGTAGACTGTCCTCGGGCTGACGGAGCTAAAGATGTGCCAGCAAATGAGCCCTCAATGGGCCTGACTTGTTTGTCTGCTCTGTATGAAACCACAATCTCCAGACCAAGACTGGCCCTCCACAGCTAACTCAAAGTAATGCTGGAACCTTTGGGCTAAAAGAACTTCAAAAATTCATCTGGTCCCCACATCTCCTTTAGTTGGGGTTCCCAACTCCAGCCTCCTTCCTTAGAGTTGCCCCAATTTTAGACCATAGCACCCTCAGCAGGTCTGTATGCAGGTCAGGAAGCAACAGTTAGAACTGGACATGGAACAACAGACTGGTTCCAAGTCGGGAAAGGAGTACGTCAAGGCTGTATATTGTCACCCTGCTTATTTAACTTATATGCAGAGTACATCATGAGAAACGCTGGGCTGGATGAAGCACAAGCTGGAATCAAGATTGCTGGGAGAAATATCAATTCCCTTAGATAAACAGATGACACCACCCTTATGGCAGAAAATGAAGAAGAGCTAAAGAGCTTCTTGATGAAAGTGAAAGAAGAGAGTGAAAAAGTTGGCTTAAAGCTCAACATTCAAAAAACTAAAATCATGGCATCTAGTCCCATCACTTCATGGCAAATAGATAGGGAAACAATGGAAACAGTGACAGACTTTATTTTCTTGGGCTTCAAGATCACAGCAGATGGTGATTGCAACCATGAAATTAAAATATGCTTGCTCCTTGGAAGAAAGACTGTGACCAACCTAGACAGCATATTAAAAAGCAGAGATACTATTTTGCCAACAAAGGTCCATCTAGTCAAAGCTATGGTTTTTCCAGTAGTATGTATGGACGTGAGAATTGGACTATAAAGAAAGCTGAGCACTGAAAAATTGATGCTTTTGAACTGTGGTGTTGGAGAAGACTCTTGAGGTCCCTTGGGCAGCAAGGAGATCCAACATCCCTCCTAAAGGAAATCAGTCCTGAATATTCATTGGAAGGACTGATGCTGAAGCTGAAACTCCAGTCCTTTGGCCACCTGATGCAAAGAACTGACTCATTAGAAAAGACCCGGATGCTGGGAAAGATGAAGGTGGGAGGAGAAGGAGGCGACAGAGGATGAGATGATTGGATGGCATCACTGACTCAATGGACATGGGTTTGAGTAAGCTCTGGGAGTTGGTAATGGACAGGGAGGCCTGGCGTGCTGCCGTCCACGGGGGGCTATGAATTAGAGTGGAATATGCCAGAATAAACACCCAAAAGCTTGTGTATCTTTCCCTCTTTTAAAAATATAATTAACTTTTATTTTATATTGTAGCATCATTGATATACAATGTGGTGTGGGTTGTAGGGAAACAGAATGTGTTTTCAATTTTACATGCTCTTCTGCATGGTAGCTGTTACTAATTTACAGTCCCACCAGTGGTATAGGAAGGTTCCTTTTTTCCAGGTCCTCTCTAGCACTTATTGTTTGCAGATTTTTGATGATGGCCATTCTGACCGGTGGGAGGTGATGGTGTGCGGGTGTTTAGTTATACAGCTGTGTCCAACTCTTTGTGACCCCATGGACTGTAGCCCACCAAGTGGCTCCTCTGTCCATGAAATTTTTCCGGCAGGAACACTGAAGTGGGTTGCCATTTCCTTCTCCAGGGGATCTTCCTGACTCAGGGATCATACCTGCATCTCCTGTGTCTTCTGCATTGGCAGGTGGATTCTTCACCACTGTGCCACCTGGGAAGTGTGGGAAAAGCCCTTGTATCTTTGATTTGCACTTCTCAAATATTGAGTGATATTGAGGAGCCTTACATGTGTGGGATTTTTAAAAGAAAATTTAAGCGTGTGAGTAATATCTACCCATTAACATTGGCTTCTTGAAAGCCTGCCTTGTTTTGAATTCTTATGCAGTTACCCACCTCACGCCATTTCTTGAAGGCAGGAGTCATTAACAGGCCTGCAGGCCTTATGAGTATTAAGTTCCCGTCAGCACCAGTTGTAAAGGTGTTGTTACAAGAAACGACCACAAAGCGGCAGGATTTCATCATTCTCCATTGGAACACAAGAGCTTTAGAGAACGTCATATTTCTGGCTTCAAATGAGAGTGGAATATGCCACAACACACACCCAAGGGTTAGTGCCTCATTATTTCTTCCCCATTAATCTCTCCCAACACGCAGGGACAAATTCCAACCCCTTCATATCTTCTCTGCTGTGGGTCAGTTCAGTTCAGTCGCTCAGTTGCATCTGACTCTTTGTAACCCCTTGGACTGCAGCACGCCAGGCCTGCCTGTCTATCACCAACTCCCAGAGCTTACTCAAACTCATGTCCTTTGAGTTGGTGATCCAACCATCTCATGCTCTGTTATCCCCTTCTCCTCCTAACTTCAATCTTTCCCAGCATCAGGGTCTTTTCCAATAAGTCAGTTCTTCACATCAGGTGGCCAAAGTATTGGAGTTTCAGCTTCAGCATCAGTCCTTCCAATGAATATTCAGGACTGATTTCCTTCAGGATGGACTGGTTGGATCTCCTTGCTGAAAGGCAAGGAGAGTGAAAGGCTATCATGAAAAATCTACGAAGAAATAATTGCAGAAAAGACAACAAAAGACAATTGGAATTACCTTTAGAAAGTAAAACTAGAGCTGCCAGGACATCATGCAGACTCAGTCTGAAGGATATCGGCAGAGAAAACAAGGTTTTGTAAAGGTGTGTGTTGCAAAGTGTGCACTGGACCATTTACAATAGCCCGTAAATAAGAGAAACCAAGTGTCTATGGAGAGTAGAAGTATAAAGAAGTGGTACTTGAACCAATGCACTATGACTCAGCTATTGAAAGGAACAAAATAATGATATTTTCAGGAGCATAGATAAAATTAGGTAATCAAGTTAAGAGTGTCAGAATCAGAAATATAAATGTAAGATATTACTTACAGGTGGAATTTAAAACTAGACACCAATGAATTAATTGACAAAACAGAAACAGACACAGAGACTTAAATTACAAACTTAAGGTTACCAAAGAAAGAAGGGGGCAAAGAACAAATTGAAAGTTTAGATTTAACAGTTACAAACATTACCTAAAAAGAGAGAATCAACAAGAACCTATGTGTCCCAACAGAAGTCTATCAGTACTCTGTAGCTAACCTATATGGGGGAAAAAAAAAATCCTTAGATGAATAAACACAAGTGTATGTATATAACTATACAACCCACCCCAGCATTTTTGCCTGGGAAATCGCGTGGACAGAGTAGTCCGGCCAGGCTATAGTCCATGGGGTCACAGAGTCAGACACGACTGAGTGACCAATAACATACACCCACAAAACACAAAACCTTGTCTATCAATGTTACTATAATAAGAAATAAATGTTAATTTTTTTAATTAAAGAGGGAATGAAGTCAAGAATTTAGCAGTATATTCTGGTATATTCCACTCTAATTTACATCCCCAAACTAGGACCTGCATTAAGGCTTTCATTGTCAGAGTCGCCAGTTTGGTAACAGGAAACACTGCCCCCATGTGGACGTTTCCCTGAACAGCAATTTAAAAACTGTTGGTTGCCGCTGCTACTGCTAAGTCGCTTCAGTTGTGCTGGACTCTGTGCGACCCCATAGACGGCAGCCCACCAGGCTCCTCTGTCCATGGGATTCTCCAGGCAAGAATGCTGGAGTGGGTTGCCATTTCCTTCTCCAGTGCATACATGCATGCTAAGTCGCTTCAGTCGTGTCCGACTCTGTGCGACCCTATGGACAGCAGCCCACCAGGCCCCTCTGTCCACGGGTTTCTCTAGTCAAGAATATTGGAGTGGATAAATTGTTGCTTAAGGGCACTTACTATTCAGAACAACTGCTGGGCTGTGTGAGTCAGTTCAGTTCAGTTCAGTTCAGTTCAGTCAATCAGTTGCGGCTGACTCTGCGAACCCATGGACTGCAGCACCCAAGGCTTCCCTGTTCATCACCAACTTCCGGAGCTTACCCAAACTCATGTCCATTGAGTCGGTGATGCCGTCCAATCATCTCATCCTCTGTCGCCCCCTTCTTCTCCTGCCTTCAGTCTTTCCCAGCATCAGGGTCTTTCCCAATGAATCAGCTCTTTGCATCAGATGGCCAAAGTATTGGAGCGTCAGCTTCAGCATCACTCCTTCCAGTGAATATTCAGGACTGATTTCCTTTAGGATGGACTGGTTGGATTTCCTTGGAGTCCAAGGGACTCTCAAGAGTCTTCTGCAACAACACAGTTCAAAAACATCAATTATTTGTCATTTTGCTTTCTTGATAATCCAACTCTCACATCCATACATGACTTGGAAAAACCATAGCTTTGACTAGATGGACCTTTGTTGGCAAAATAGTGTCTCTGCTTTTTAATATCCTATCTAGGTTGGTCACAGCTTTTCTTCCAAGGAGCAAGGGTCTTCTAATTTCATGACTGCAGTTACCATCTGCAGTGATTCTGGAGCCCAAGAAAATAAAGTCTGTCACTGTTTCCATTGTTTCCCTATCTATTTGCCATGAAGTGATGGGACTAGATGCCATGATTTTAGTTTTTTGAATGTTGAGTTTTAAGCCAGCTTTTTCACTCTCCTCTTTCACTTTCATCAAGAGGCTCTTCAATTCCTCTTTGGTTTCTTCCATAAGGGTGGTATCATCTGTTTATCTGAGGTTATTGATATTTCTCCCAGCAATCTTGATTCAGCTTGTGCTTCACCCAGCCCGGCATATTGCACGATGTACTCTGCATATAAGTTAAATAATCAGGGTGACAATATACAGCCTTGACGTACTCTTTTCCCAATTTGTAATCAGTCTGTTGTTCCATGTCCAGTTATAATTGTTGCTTCCTGACCTGCATACAGATTTCTCAGGAGGAAGGTAAGGTGGTCTGGTATTCCCATCTTTTGAAGAATTTTCAACAGTTTGTTGTGATCCACACAGTCAAAGGTTTTGGTGTAGTCAATAAAGCAGATGTAGATGTTTTCTGGTATTCTCTTGCTTTTTCTATGATCCAATGGATGTTGGCAATTTGACCTCTGGTTCCTCTGCCTTTTCTAAATCTAACTTCAACATCTGGAAGTTCTCAGTTCACGTACTGTTGAAGCCTCATTTGGAGAATTTTGAGTATTACTTTGCTAGCATATGAGATGAGTGCAATTGTATGGTAGTTTGAACATTCTTTGGCACTGCCTTTCTTTGGATTGGAATGAAAACTGACCTTTTCCAGTCCTGTGGCCACTGCTGAGTTTTCCAAATTTGTTGGCATATTGAGTGAAGCACTTTAACAGCATCTTCTTTTAGGACTTGAAATAGTTCATTTGAAATTCTATTACCTTCATTAACTTTGTTCATAGTGGTGATTCCTAAGGTCCACTTGACTTCGCATTCCAGAATGTCTGGCTCTAGATGAGTGATCACACCATCGTGATTATCTGGGCCGTGAAGATCTTTTTTGTACAGTTCTTCTGTGTATTCTTGCCACCTCTTCTTAATATCTTCTACTTCTGTTACGTCCATACCGTTTCTGTCCTTTATTATGCCCATCTTTGCATGAAATATTCCCTTGGTATCTCTAATTTTCTTAAAGAGATCTCTAGTCTTTCCCATTCATTCTATTGTTTTCCTCTATTTCTTTGCATTGATCACTGAGGACGTCTTTCTTATCTCTCCTTGCTTTTCTTTGGAACTCTGCATTCAAATGGGTATATCTTTCCTTTTCCCCTTTGCCTTTGGCTTTTCTTCTTTTCTAGTTATTTGTAAGGCCTTCTCAGACAATCATTTTGCATTTTTGCACTTGTTTTTCTTGGGGATGGTCTTGATCACTGACTCCTGTACAATGTCACAAACCTCCACCCATAGTTCTTCAGGCCCTATTTCTATAAAATCTAATCCCCTGAATCTATTTGTCTCTTCCACTGTATAATCATAAGGGATTTGGTTTAGGTCATACCTGAATGGTCTATTGGTTTTCCCTACTTTCTTCAATTTAAGTATGAATTTTCCAATAAGGAGTTCATGATCTGAGCCACAGTCAGCTCCTGGTCTTGTTTTTGCTGACTCTATAGAGCTTCTGCATCTTCAGCTGCGAAGAATTCAATCAATCTTATTTCAGTATTGACCATCTGGTGATGTCCATGTGTAGAATCATCTCTTGTGTTATTGGAAGTGGGTGTTTGCTATGATCAGTGCGTTCTGTTGAAAAATTCTGTTAGCCTTCGCCCTGCTTCTTTTTGTACTAATTTTGTGTATGATACCTGCCCTCAAAGTTTTTAGGTGTAAGTAAATTCAATTTAAAGTGTTTAATTAAAACTCTACATGAAATATTGCTCAATGTGGTGAATTGTTAGCAATATGAAAATAAAAACTGCAATAGTTATTACCTCAGAAAAGACAATTAGGCCACTAACAAAAAATCTACAGAGACAAGAAATGCTAGAGTGGGGTTAAGTAAAGGAGACCTTTTAATGACGTGTGGGATGTAATTGGTAACAGTCATCATAAGGACCACTAAAGAAGAGCCTTTTAAAAGTAAATATAGAGTTGCCATATGATCTGGGAGTTCCATTCCTAGGAATATATACAGAGAAAACCTGATTTTGAAAAACACGCACCCAAGCATGCACTGCAGCAGCATTTAAAACAGCCAAGACATGAAAATAAACAAATTGTACCTGGACAGATAAGTGGACATAGAAAAAGTGATGCAAGTATAAATGGACTATTTCTCAGCAATGAAAAAATGAAATAGCATCATTTTCAAATACATAGATAAATCTAGAGATAATCATAGTATGTGAAGTAAGTCAGAGAGAGAAAAACAAATACCATATAGTACCACTTAGAGGTGAGATGGAAAAGAATTCATACCAGTGAGTTAACTTACAATAGACAGATAGTCTTAGAAAACAAACATGCTTCCCAAAAAAGAATGATGTGTAAAAGGGGTGAATTAGGAGGTTGGGATTAATTTATACCCACAAATATCTATAAAATACCTAATCAACATTCACCTACTTTAGAACTGGTGATATATTAAGCACTATGTAATAACTGATATGTGAAATAAAACCAAGATGATTAGATATATGTATGGGTAAAACTGAAAAAAGTTTCTGTACACAACCAAAAAACACAATATTGTAAGTCAACTTTGCCTCAATAAAAATAAACATTAATGTAAATTAACAGAAAAACAAAAGAAATAATGAGACACAAGTTTTAGTGGCTTTTTGTGCCATATTCCACACTGATGTACGACCAGAAACTAGGACCAAACTTAAGACTCCGGTTACCATAGTAACAAGAGAGTTACATGAAGCAACTCTGCCACCTTGTGGCCATTTATACAAACAGCAACGTTAAAACTATTAACGATATGACCGTTTTATATTCACAAGGAATGCTGCACTCTAAATGATTCCTGCACTTAAACAATTTCCAAGGATAACTAAATAGAAAAAAATTAAAAACTGGATACTATCAAGAAGAAAAAATCAACAGTAATTTTTACTCACACTGTTTGAAAAAAAAAAGCCCATGGAAACATGCTGAATATTGTGAATTATTGGAGATATACAAGCAAAACTACAATGAGAGATCACTCTGCACCAGTGTGAAAGGCCATCTTCAAAAGTCAATAAAGAATAAATCATAAAAAGGGCATGGAGGACAGAGAACTCATTTATGGTACTTGAGGCATATAAGTGGTAAAAGTCACTAAGGACAGTAGTATGGAACTGCCCTAAAATGTAAAAATAAAGCTACCATGAGATACTGCAAATCCACTCCGAAGAGCATTGGAAGAGAAAACCTGATTTTGAAAAGACATATACAGCCATGTGCCCATGGACTATAGTTTACAATAGTCGAAAATGGAAGTAAAAAAAATACGTATAGTGAGATGAATGGATAAAGAAGTGATACATGTAAACAAAACTATATGACTCAGCAATGAAAAAGACTGAACTAATGCGATTTTCAGCAACTTAGATAAGCTTGAGATAATCAAACTAAGTTAAAAAAGTCCAAATCAAAAAACAAATATCATAAGATTCCACTTATAGGTGGAATCTAAAAATATATGCCAAGGAATGAAATGAGAATACATAAAAGTCTCAGAGACGTAGAAAACACACTTATGGTTATCTGAGAGAAAGAAGAGTGCAGGTTAAAGTTGGAGGTTGGAATTAACATATACCTATTATTACGTATAAAATAGACAATCAACAGAAACATATTTATTTCAAGTGAGGCCTATCAGCACTCTGTAATAAGCTATATAAGAAAATCCCAAAGATGAAAACACATATGTATATGTATAAGTGAAAAACCATTCTGTATTCCAGTAACACATACGACCATGTATATCGATGTTGCTACAATAAGAAATACAAGTGTATTCAATTTTAGAAGGGAGAATGAGACACAAACTTCCAGGTGTTACTTCTGGCACATTCCACCCTAAATCACAACACCAAATCAGCACTTTCACTAGAGCTCTGGTTGCCCTAATAAGCAGAGCTGGCAGGAGGAAATCCTGGCACCTTGTAACCATCTCCCATATCAACAACTTTAACACCAGAGTTGAGTGGCACTTAATCTTCACAAGGCCTGCAGGGCTCTACATGAAACCTGACCTCAAGAAATGCCATGGGGTAAATCATTGATAAAAAATTTCAACAGAACTGAAGTTCAAGAAGTCAATTGCAAGAAGTATATTTTACTCACATTTTATAAAATATAAACACATGGGAAGATACTAAACGTCACGAATTATTAAAGAAATGCTCATCAAAATTACAATGAAATACCACCTCTACTGGTCAGAGTGCACGGCCAACAGAAATATACAAAGAATAAATGCTAGACAGGGTGTGTGGACAGATCCTCCACTGTTGGTGGCCATGTAATTTGGTGCAGCCACCATGAAAACTAGTATGAAGGTTTCTTAAAATCTAAACATAGAGCAACACTATGATCCTCCAATGCCATTTCTGGGCTTATATCCAAAGAAAATAAAAATTTAAAGGAACCACCCTGTTTTCAGGGTGGCAGTATTTATAATCACTAAGATACATGATCAACCAAAATGTCCACGGACAGAAAAAATGATGACAAAGTGGTACATCTATACACTGTGATTCTACTCAGCCATAACACAGAATGAAATAACACCATTGGCAGTAACATGCAGGGACAGAGAGGTTATCATAAGGTGCAAAGTAAGTCAGAAAGAGAAAGACAAATATCTTTTATCTTAAGACATCACTTTCAGGTGGAGTGTATACATTCATACAAATTAACTAATTTACAAAATAGAAACAGACTCACAAACTTAGAGAAACAACTTACTCATCTGAAGAAAATCTTAGGGAAGAGGGATAAATTAAGATTTTGCAATTAACATCTCCACACAACATATATCAAATGGATAATCAAAAAGTAACTATTGAGTAGCAAAGGGACCTCTACTGGACAGACTCTAATGATCTATATGGGAAAAAGCATGAAAAAAATACATTTTTTTAAAATGTATACTGAATCAAGCATCTTCACACCTTAATCAATTCCAACTCCACCCCAATATGAAATTCAAATGAAACTGCCCCCCCCAAAAAAAGAAAAAAAAAAGGTATGTCTAAAGCTTTTGACTGTGTGGATCATGACTAATTGTGGAAGGTTCTTAGAGAGATGGGAATACCAGACCATCTTACCTGTCTCTTGAGAAACCTGTATGTGAGTCAAGAAGCAACAGTTAGAACCCTGTATGGAACAACTGATTGGTTCAAGATCAAAAAGGAGTATGACGGGGCTGTCTGCTGACACTCTGTTTAATCTATATGCTGAGTTCATCATGAGAAATGCCAGGCTGGATGAATTACAAGCTGGAATCAAGATAGGCAGGAGAAACATAAAAAAACCTCAGGTATGTGGATGATACCACCCTAGTGGCAGAAAGTGAAGAAGAACTAAGGAGCCTCTTGATGAGGGTGAAGGAGGAGAGTGAAAGAGTCAGCTTATGACTAAATTTTTAAAAAGACTAAGATCATGGCATCCGGTACCATTACTTCCTGGCAAATAGAAGGGGAAAGGTGGAAGTAGTGACAGATTTCCTTTTCTTGGGCTCTAAAATCACTGCAGTCATGAAATCAGAAGACGATTGCTTCTGGGCAGGAAAGCGATGATAAACCTAGACAGTGTGTTGAAAAGCAGAGAGATTACTCTGCTGACATAGGTCCATATAATCAAGGCTATGGTCTTCCCAGTGGTCAAATACAGTTGTGAGAGTTGGACTGTAAAGAAGGCAGAACACCAGAGAATTGATGCCTTCGAACTGTGTTGCTTGAGAAGACTTCTGAAGGTCCCTTGGACAGCAAGGAGATCAAACCAGTCAATCTTAAGGGAAATCAACACTGAATATTCACCGGAAGGACTGATGTTGAAGCTGAAGCTCCAGTATGTTGGTCATCTGATATACAAACTAACAACTCATTGCAAAGATTGAGGGCAGAAGGAGAAGAGGGCATCAGAGGATAAGATGGATGGATGGCATCACTGATGCAATGAACATGAACCTGGTCAAACTCTAGGAGATGGTGAGGGACAAGAAGCCTGGCATGCTGTAGTCTATGGGTTGCAAAGAGCTGGACACGACTGGGCAACTGAACAACAATGGCACATGAAGAAATGCTACCACCACGTGGTTATTTCCCATAAAAACAATTTCAAAAGCTGTACAGACGGGCTGTTAATATTCACAAGCCCTGTGGGACTGTAAGAAATAAAGTCAAGTCACCTGCACTCAATAAATGCCCAATGGGTGGCCATCGAAAAGGCATTCCAAACAGGGCGAACTCCAAGAAGCCAATTTCAAGAGGTAAGTTTGACTCACACCTTTGACAAAAAAATCACATGAAAAGATGTCATATTTGCTAACTATTAGAGAAATGCAGAGCAAAGCTACAGCAAGGAATCACCACACACCTGTTATAATGGCCATTGTCAAAAACTTGACAAACAACAAGCGGTTAAGAGGGTGTGCAGAAAAGAGAACCCTCCTCCACCGATGCTGGGAATGACGGTTGGGAGTAGCCTTTAAAGAGGACAGTGTGAAGGTTCCTGAAACAATGAAAACGAGAACAAAATTAGACTACTCTCTAACAATATACACACACAAAAAAACTCCAAATACTTTAGAGATCTAAATGTAAGGGCAGATACTATAAAACTCTTGAGGAAAATATAAACAGAACACACTCTGACATAAATCACAGCAATTTTTTTTGAATCCATCTCTTAGAATCATGAAACATAAGTCAAAAATAGACAAATGGGACATAATAAAACTTAAAAGCATGTGCGCAGCAAAGAACACCATAAAAGAAAGTAAAGGACAGCCCTCAGAATGGGTAAAAAAATTTGTAAATGAAGATAAACACCAGGAATTCATCTGCAAAACATACAACAGCTCCTATAGTTCAGTATATTAAAAAAGGCAATAAAAAATGGGCCAAAGACCTAATTGGATATTTCTCTGAAGAAGGCATACAGATGGGCATTAAACACATGAAAAGATACATTACTAACTATAAGAGGAAAGCAAATAAAAAGCCCAATGAGGTATCACCGCACACCTTTCAGAGTGGTCATCTCAAAAAATCTCCAACAGTTGATACTGCAGATGTTGTGGAGGGAAGAAAACCCTCCTGCACTCTTACTGGGAATGTAAATCAGCTCATGCACTAAGGAGAATAGTATAAAGGGCTTTTAAACAACATATCATAGAAATAAATGGGACCCAGCACTCTCACATCTAGGCATAGGTCTGGAGAAAACCAAAAATTTAAAAGACACTTGCACCTGTACCATCATGGTGGCACCAGGTACCATGACTGAGAGACGGCAGCAGTCTGCGTGTAGGAGGACAGATGGATGGGTAAAGAAGATGGGGTACATATACACAATGAAATATTACCCAGTCATGAAGAATGAAAAAATGCCATGTCCAGCCACAGGGAAGAACATAGGCATAATCGTACTAAGGGAAGCAAGGGAGACAGGGAAAGAAAAGTATCATGTGATATCACTTCTATGTGGACTCTACAGATGGATCCATATAAACTTCTTTACCAAAGAGAGAGAGCTTCAGAGACTTAGAGATTTATGGTTACCAAATAAGAAAGGTGAAGGAAGAGACAAATGAGCTGATTCAGATTATCATAAACGCACTGCTATTTACAAAACAACCCACAAGGACCCACTGTATAGCACCAGGAACCCTATTTAACACTCTGTAATAACCTATATGGGAAAAGAACATGAAGATCAACATGTACACCTCTATGTATGTATGAATCCACTTGCTGTATTTGGAAAAGGAAAAAAAACCACAATATTTTAAGGCATCCATGTACTCCAGTTTAGATTATACTACTGAAAAAAATGGCAACCCATTCCAGTATCCTTGCCTGAAAAGTCCCATGGACGGAGAAGCCTGGTAGGCCCCAGTTCATGGGGTCGCAAAGAGTTGGACACGACTGAGCGACTTCACTTTACTGAAAAAAAAAAGAAAGAAATGCTGACTCTGTTTTTGCCTTCGTGGCCTGGGCTGGTGTCTCATCCCTGGAGCCTCAGCAGGCTTGGGTCCCAAGTCTGGAGTGTCGAGGGGCTGGTAAAGATATGTTAGCCAATGTGCCCCCAGCCCCAACAGACCTGGACTGCCTGCTCCCCTCTGCATGAGCCCACAACCTCCAGATCCAGGCCAACCCTCCTGCAATGAAAACAAGCCTAGTGCACCCAAAGAATGGTTGAGCTTCTGGGCTAGAATCGCTTTGAAAAATCCCCTGGGTTGTGTGTCTTTTGGTGATGGGGTTCCACCTCCAGGCTCTTTTCTTAAGGTCACCCCACCTACAGATGAGGACATGTTCCCCAAGTGGTGTTGCAGGAACTGGGATGTGTCCCAGGAATAAAGTGGTAGAGGGAAGAGGTAATGAGACACAGGCCTTTGGTATTTCTTCTGGCACATTCCACTCTGACTGACACTAGTTGACTGAGAAAAAGAAATGTTCTGGTGTTTCCTGTAACAAAAACTTTCAAAGTGGTGCTGATGGGAGAAATGCAAATCAAAACCACATCCAGTCAGGATGGCTGCTATCCAAAAGTCTACAAGCAATAAATGCTGGAGAGGGTGTGGAGAAAAGGGAACCCTCTTACACTGTTGGTGGGAATGCAAACTAGTACAGCCGCTATGGAGAACAGTGTGGAGATTCCTTAAAAAACTGGAAATAGAACTGCCATATGACCCAGCAATCCCACTTCTGGGCATACACACCGAGGAAACCAGATCTGAAAGAGACACGTGTACCCCAGTGTTCATCGCAGCACTGTTTATAATAGCCAGGACATGGAAGCAACCTAGATGCCCATCAGCAGATGAATGGATAAGGAAGCTGTGGTACATATACACCATGGAATATTACTCAGCCGTTAAAAAGAATTCATTTGAATCAGTTCTAATGAGATGGATGAAACTGGAGCCCATTATACAGAGTGAAGTAAGCCAGAAAGATAAAGACCATTACAGCATACTAACACATATAAATGGAATTTAGAAAGATGGTAACGATAACCCTATATGCAAAACAGAAAAAGAGACTCAGATGTATAGAACAGACTTTTGGACTCTGTTAGAGAAGGCGAGGGTGGGATGTTTCAAGAGAACAGCATCGAAACATGTACATTATCTATAGTGAAACAGATCACCAGCCCAGGTTGGATGCATGAGACAAGTGCTCGGACCTGGTGCACTGGGAAGACCCAGAGGGAGCGGGTAGAGCGGGAGGTGGGAGGGGGGATCGGGATGGGGAATACATGTAAATCCATGGCTGATTCATGTCAATGTATGACAAAAACCACTACAATATTGTAAAGTAATTAGCCTCCAACTAATAAAAATAAATGAAAAAAAAAAGTGGCGCTGATGGGTTCTTAATGTTCACAAGGTCTGTGGGGCTATAAGTAATAAACACCTGCCCTCAAGTTATATCCTGGGGTAATCTTTGAAAAAGAATTCAGAACAGGGGGCTGACTTTCAAGAAGCCAATTTCAAGAGGTACATGGTACTCACACTATACAAGATCAAACAGCTCCTGGAAAGACACTCCACCTCACTCATTATTAAATCAGTGTGAATCAAAACTACAATGAGGAATCACCTCACACAGGTCAGAATGGCCATCATCAGAAAGATCTTTGAAAAATAAAAGCTGCAGATGCTGTAGGGAAAAGGGAATCCAACTACATGTTGGTGGGGATATAAACAGGTGCAGCCATTCTGGAAAACAACATGGAGGTTCCTTAATTAACTAAACATAAGGGACTATATGACCTGTGAAATCCACTTCTGGGCTTATATCTGGAGAAAATCATAATTCAAAATGATACGTGCACCCCTGTTTCCAGGGCAGCATTTTTTTTTTACAGTAGTTGAGGCATGCAATCAATCAAATGTCCAGAAAATGATGACTAAGTGGTCCATCTATACACTCTAATTCTGCTGAACCATAACACAGAATGAAGTAATGCCATTGGCAGCAGCATTCATGGACAGAGAAATTATCATGAGGTGTGACATAAGTCAGAAAGAGAAAAACAAATATCATAAGGTACCACTTGCAGGTGGAATGCAAAAATTCATACAAATGCACTGATTTACAAAGCAGAAACAGACTCACAAACTTAGAAAAGCAACTTATGCTTATCCAAAGAAATGTTAGTGGGTAGGGATAAGTTAAGATTTTGGAATTAACATTCACGTTAATATATATCAAATAGGTAATCAAAGAGAACAGCACAGGGACCTCTACTGAACAATCTGTAGTAATCTATGTGGGGGGAAAAACCAAAAAAGAATAGATGTATGTTTATATATGCTGAATCAAGCCCCTGTATACCTTAAAAAAAGCCCCACAACATCGAAAATCAACTCTTTTCCAATATGAAATAAAAATGAGATTGCAAATAAAAAGTGGAGCATGAAGAAATGCTGCTGCCTTGTGACTGTTTTCCATAACAACTTCAAAAGCTGTTTTGATGGGAACTTAATATTCATAAGGCCTGCCAGGCTGTACATAAAGATCACCTGCCCTCAAGAAATGTCCTGGGGTGGTCATCGAGAAAGCATTCAAAACAGGACAGACATTCAAGAAGCCAATTTCAAGAGGTAAGTTTAACTTACTCCTTTGAAAAAAACCACATGAAAATATGTCAACATCAATAATTATTGGAGAAGAGGAAAGCAAAACTACAACAAGTTATAACCATGCATGCACTGGTCAGAATGGCCATTGTCAAAACCTCCACAAACAGCATGTGCTATAGAGGGTGTGCAGAAAAGAGAACCCTTCTCCACTGATGCTGGGAATGACAATCGGGTACAGCCAGTGTGCAGGTTCCTGAAACAATGAAAACGATCATGAAATTAGAATACTCCCTAACACCATACAGAAAGTAAACTGCAAACAGTTTAAAGGTCTAAATGTAAGGATGGATACTCTAAACCTCTTGAGCAAAATAGAGGCAGATCACGCTCTGACATAAATCACAACAAATTTTTTTGAATTCACTTCTTAGAATCATGAAAAACAAACCAAAAAGAAACATATGGGACAGTTACCTTTAAAAGAAAGTGCACAGTAGAGGAACCCTAAATGGAAGAAAAGGAGAATACTCAGAATGGGTATAAGATATTTGCAAATGAAGTTAGCCACAAGGAAATCATCTCCAAAACATTAAAATAGCTCATGCAGTTCAATACCAAAAAACCCAAACAACTCAATAAAAAAAATGGGCCAAAGACCTAAATGGACATTTCTCTGAAGAAGGCATACTGATGGCCATTAAGCAAATGGAAAGATGCTCAGCATCACTAATTATTAGAGAAAGACAAATCAAAAGTCCAGTGAGGTTTCACCTCATACCAGTCAGAATGGTTATCCCCAAAATTTTCCAACAATCAATGCTGGAGAGGGTGTAGAGAGAAGAAAACCCTCCTGCACTCTTTTTGGGAATGTAAATCAGTACATGCACTAGGGAGAACAGTATGGGGGTCCTTTAAACAATGGACCATAAAAATAAATGGGAGCCAGCAATTTCACACCTGGGCATAGATCTGGAGAAATCAAAACTAAAAGACACTTGTACCTTATGATCACAGCAGCATTAGGGATCATAGCCAAGATGTGGAAGCAACCTATGTGTAAGAGGACACACGAATGGATAAAGAAGACAGTTTCTATACACACAATGCAATATTACTCAGCCATAAAGAGGGAGAAAATAATGCCAGGTCTGGCCACAGGAAAGAAAGTAGAGATTATCATACGAAGGGAAGTAAGCGAGACAGGGAAAGACAAATATGATATCTTTTCTAGGTGGCTTCTGTAAATGGGTACATATGAACTTCTTTACCAAAGAAAAATAGCCTCCTAGAGAAGAGACTTGATATTATCCAGGTCAGCCTTCAGGATTTGTTGAGAAATAAAGTAGAATTTCTACTTTTTTTTTGTTGTTTGTGGGTATTTGCTTCTCTGTGCTACTTCTGAAGCCTCTTCACAGAAAGACAGTGTCTACTTACTAAAGCTTTTAGCCTAAAGGGATATAAAATTACCATTGAAAAATTTCAGTTGGCCTAAACTCAGATTTGATACTTAGAGCATCTAACATTAGAACAAAGACAAAACCTAGATCCAGATAGACTTCACGTTGTCCTAAATTTCCCGTAACCCCAAACTAAGTACTAATTGTGAGATGTTCTTGGGCTAGTTGGTTATTGCTGAAACTTGATTCCAAAATTCTCTCTTATGACTAAATCTCTATATATTTTACTCAACAATAACAACCCCAACCCAATTTTATAAGAAGAACAAAGTGACTTAGCTTTCAAGCACTTAAAAGAGAGTTTGATGAACAGATCTGCCCTTGGGAATCCCAAGGATTAGATTTCCTTTTCCTTTTTGTATGTGAAAAGCAAGTGATTTGCCCTCGGGACACTCACCCAAAAACACAGGGGCGGGCATCAACCCACAAGTCATGACAGCCAGCAGCTGGACCCTGTGGCCCAGAGCTTCTCTCCTTGCCTTAGAGCCATTATGGGCACTGCCCTTTTGGTTAAAGCCACAAAGAAAATTTTTGTGGGATGTGTTTCGACCATTTTATACCTCTTTCAGTAGAATCTCTCCTGGGTTCTCATCACACTCAAGATTTCTCTGCCAGCCACCTCACCTCTTATGAAATCTCTTAACTGTCTCTAACATAATTCTTTTACATCACAATAAACTTAACCCAGATACTTTGCTCCACACCATCACCAACAAAGTCCTATATGACTGTTTATTGCTGATGGGCCATCTCCTGACTCCTTGTAATGATCTACAGGAAATTCCATTGGGTAACAATGACTTCTCACAGTTCACTGATGGTTCTTATTTAAAAGGTGACAGTGGCGAATATTGTGCTGGCTATGCTATTACAACTCCTTTTGATGTTGTTAAGGCAGCATTTTAACCTAGGACTGCTTCAGTCCACTGTTCTAAATTAAATGCTATTACATGGATTTGTACTTTAGTCAAGTACAAAACTGCCAATATTATTCTGATAGCAGATATACTTTCAGAGTAGCTCATGATTTTGGAATGTTGTGGAAACGGGACTTTCTTACTTTTGGTGGAAATAAAATTAAAATTTATCTCCAAGTTCAGAAATTATTGAATACATTACTTTTACCTTTCACTTTAGCTATTAAGATTTCAGGGCATTCTATGGATTTCTAATTTATAACTCAGAACTTTGATATAGCTCCACGTATTTTGGCATCTAGTATTACTCATAAAAGTCTAAAAATTGTATTATTTTAGTGATCCTTAAACATTTTTTTAAATGAGGCTTGAAACTACTAATCCAATTTTGGGACTGTAAAGAAATAGCTACATTGTTTAAAAAAAACCAGGAAATCAACATGTGATACAATATTATTAACTAAAATACAGATATTGTTTAAATTTCACAAAATGTTATGCTAGTGACCATTATTTGTTTTCATACCTTATTCAAGACTCCACATTGTATTTAGTTGCATTGAGCAGCTTTAGCAGCATGGGACAATTTCTCATAAATTCTCTTTTCATTTTTGTTCTACTACAAGTATTTTCTATTTCCATGTATGTCTTATTAGCTACCGCATCATTTAAAAGTAGACATTTAATTTCCAAATACATGGGATTTAAAAAATATCTCTGATGTTAATTTCTCATTTTGATAGTAATTTCTCATTTAAATGCTTTCTTCTCTCCAATTATCCTCTCTGTTTTTTCAGTCTTCTAACTTTACTGAAGCTTTCAGTGGCTAAAGTCAAAGATCTCTCTTGGTAAATACCACATTGCACTTGAAACTATGTGGGTTATTTTCAAACATCTTTTGATATTGATCTTTAACATAATTCCAAAGTGATAAGAAAACAGACTCTGTATGATTTCAATATCTTTAGACCATCAAATTTTTGCACCTGGTCTTAGGTTCCTGGATATGTTCCAGTGTCCCCTAGTTTATGGGAACTTGAATAGAATTTGTATCCTACTGTTGTGTGAAAATTGTATAAATCTTAATTATGCTGAATTGGTTCATAGTGCTTTTCAGGACTACTATATTTTTCTACTTCTCTGTCTATTCATTCTATTAACTTTTGAGAGTTTGATATTGAAACTCCAAATACAAATCTTAATTCATCTACTTAAAAATGGTAATATATATTGGAACTATATGTAAACTTGTTCTGTATTTTTCAGTCTCCTGTATGTTACCATATTTTTATAATTAAAAAAAGATAAAAAAAAAGATAAAAAGATTTCAAAGCATTCTAAACTTGACTCTCTGGAAGTTAAGGAAAATCATCTTGCTGATATTTTTACAAGGAATCATACCTTTAAAGAAACAAATAGCAGTAAAATGTCTGTCATGGTCCAAAAGGATATGTCCCCAGATGGTAATTTAGAAAGAATGCATAGGGAGGCCCAAAATTTGTCCTCAGAAAAGAAAAACAAGATTGGAAATTCAACAATTGTTGGGTTGATAAAAAGAGAAAGCTCTAGTTTCTCTGGAGTTCTACTAGAGACTCTGAAATTCCCACTCCTCTCCTCACCACTGTACATGTACTAAACCACTTGTCTACTGAGAAACAATGGTAGCATTCACAAAGCTATATTGGTGGGGGAATAAAACAAGGCTGCAAAAAGTCCCTCACCTTTCCCACTTGTCCAAAATACAACCCAAGAAAGCCTAATCATTCTGGACATTTTAAACTGTCATCATGAGAGACGCTGGACTGGAGGAATCACAAGTTGGAATCAAGATTGCCGGGAGAAATATCAATAACCTCAGATATGCAGATGACACCACCCTTATGGCAGAAAATGAAGAAGAACTAAAGAGCCTCTTGATGAAAGTGAAAGAGGAGAGTGCAAAAGTTGGCTTAAAGCTGAACATTCCGAAAATTAAGATCATGGCATCTGGTCCCATCCCTTCATGGCAAATAGATGGGGAAACAGTGGCTGACTTTATTTCTCTGGGCTCCAAAATCACTGTAGATGGTGATTGCAGCCATGAAATTAAAAGACACTTACTCCTTGGAAGGAAAGTTGTGACAAACCTAGGCAGCATATTAAAAAGCAGAGACATTACTTTGCCAACAAAGGTCCATCTAGTCAAGGCTATGGTTTTTCCAGTGGTCATGTATGGATGTGAGAGTTGGACTACAAAGAAAGCTGAACGCTGAAGAATTGATGCTTTTGAACTGTGGTGTTGGAGAAGACTCTTGAGAGTCCCTTGGACTGCAAGGAGATCCAACCAGTCCATCCTGAAGGAGATCAGTCCTGAGTGTTCATTGGAAGAACTGATGTTGAAGCTGAAACTCCAATATTTTGGCTGCCTGATGTGAAGAGCTGACTCATTTGAAAAGACCCTGATGCTGGGAAAGATTGAGGGCAGGAGAAGAAGGGGACGACAGAGGATGAGATGGCTAGATGGCATCACTGACTCGATGGACATGGGTTTGGGTGAACTCCAGGAGTTGGTGATGATGGACAGGGAGGCCTGGCATGCAGCGGTTCGTGGGGTTGCAAAGAGTCGGACATGACTGAGCAACTGAACTGAACTGAACTGAATGGGCCATTCAAGGTCTAGAAATACACCTTCCTCTGTCTAATGAATAAAAATATGTTTTAGTCATGATCTGTATGCTTTTATGCTGGACTGAACTTTATCTTATAGAGAGATTACTGCCTATCCTGAGGCTAAAGTCCTTTTGGAAAAGATTATCCCTATTTGAGGAACTCCTCTCAAATGTCATAGCAATCGAGAAACAGTTTAACTGACCAGGTGCTTTAACAAGTCTGTGCTGTTGGCCAGTTTTACACTTCAACTGTGCTTACCACTAGCAGCATCAAGACATAAAATTTGTAGAGCCCCTCCAAATGCCTTGGCCAAGAGCATTGCTGTTGGTTCTTAAAAACTTCATATTCACTCCTTTTGGAACTCAAAAATTCTCACCTTTAGTCAGAATGCCCAATGAACTTGGCTCCTGCTTCTTTTGACCCCAGTTGTTAAAAGGAGAGAAACTCCAATATTGAAAATGCCTAACTCCTTCTATTAAAATTGCCATATTTGGTGGAGCAATTCCTCAGAGACAGCAAAGATCTTAAGTATCACACCTCGCTACCTAGAAACTTTGTCTTTTGGAAAAGACACTCCCTGAAGTATTCTCTCCAGCTTTATTGGAAAGGCCCCTATTAAATACCGTTAACCAACTCTTATGCCACCAAACTCCAAGGAACAGGCTCTTGGATTCATGTGACACTCTTAAAGCAAACACTAAGCCCTTACTGGGCCTGAACTGTCATGTGGTGCCTGAAAATAAAGATTTCTCAGAATCAAAGCATGTGTCATGATGAGGCAGTTTTCCCAAGGTGTTTGGATCCGGTTTGCTGGAAGTTTGTTGTCACACTTTGACAATGACATAAAGCTTCAGATGATCTTCAATGTCTATAATCTTGATAGTATATGAATTTTAGATAAAAAATGCCTGAGAGTTCTCCTTCCTTGTTACTTGAATGTGACCCTATTAGGTTCCCTATTTGTGCACTTCCCTCCCACAGGAGACCCTAGAAGCAAGGAAGGGCACTCCTGACATTGAGGGACAAAAAGCCACTGAAACTGGAAAACCTAAGTCTTGATCAGTGGTGCTTTCAGAGAAAGCTCTTGAGCAAAAGGGGGAAGTGTATTGGTAAACATAAATCCCAGTTGAGTGGAGTTTGGAGCCCAAAGGGGGAGCTCTGATGCTTTGCAATGATAGCTGAGACCAAGAGGAGAATGAATGCTCTTTTCTGGCAAGGACTCAGTCAATGAACAATCCATGGATTGTTTACTAAAGCCTTTTCACCTTCCTTTTTCTCTCTAAGAAAGCATTCCCCTTCCCTTGCTATTAGGGGACTTGATGCAGCTCACCATGGTTGCAGATCTTGAATTGCAATTCTCAACTGTTCCCAGAAAAAATCCATCTTTGCTATAGATATATCTGTTAGTCTATTTGTTTAATGTCAGCACAAGTATTGGGGGCAAAATTTTTCCATCAAATGAACTAAAAAAAAAAAAAAAAAGGACTAGGCCCATTGTGTTCTGGAAATATTTCTCCTCCATCAGGATTTAGAGTGAATTAAACTGAATTATTTTTTGACTATCAGAGGAAAGATTAGCTACTTGAAATCTTAAAAATGACACCTATAAGCTGAGTTGGAACTATTAAATTTACAAATTAAGAACCTTTAAAGGTATTAAACCTGAGATGCCATGAAAAACTCCAATTTATTGTTCATTTTGTTCTATTTCAAACAGCTATAGCTGAACATTAAATAAAATCAGGCTTTTTAGGGGAAGAAGCTCTTCTTGAGTTGTTATGGATCTGAAAATAAATCTCTTTAAAATTATGTTTAAAGATACAATGAAATCTGTGTATTGAATCAAAATGACTTTATAAATAAAGATACTAATTAATTGTGAACTTTCTTCTTAAAAACTTAATGACTTTTTTTGTGGGAAGACCTCTAAGAAAAGTTTTTGAAATTTAATACAATTTATTGATAACTAAAGTAATTTTTCAGAAAATTAGTGTGGAAAATATATTTGTAAAATCTATATCACTTTATTAAAAAATATAAGTGTGTTTTCCATCAAATTTTCCCACTCTTACCAATATTCATTTGTAAATCTTGTTTCTCTGCACTTTTGCCTGTGAAAATATAACAGTGCAGTAAGTTTAATGAGAATTGAAAATATCAAAACAAGCAACTGACTCAAATTTATAACTCATCTATTTTCTGATTTGAGTAAAAATAAAACATTGAATATTAATTTTTAAAAATAATTATCATTGCTCTGTATCTAGATTTTTCTGAAATTTTAAAGAACAAGTTTTTTGGCTATACTAAAGTATTATTTTAAAAGTAAGAGGGACTTCCTTGGTGGTCCAGTGGTTAAGACTCATCTTCCAAAGCAAGGGGTATGAATTTGATCCCTAGTTAGGGAGAAAAGATCCCATATGCCTTGTGGCCATAAAACCAAAACATAAAACAGAAGCAATATTTTTACAAATTCAATAAAAACTTAAAAAATAGTCTGTATAAAAAATCTTTTAAAAAAGTGAGAAATAAAATGACATAGAAAAGTATCACTTTTGAACTCAAATTCTTCATGCTTCACTTGCTACTGAGAGTAAAGTTATTTACAACAGAATCCTAAATCTGGAGATGCTCTGAGCCATGCAGAAAATTTTGTGTTTCTTTTTTGGAGCCCTCTTCACTACTCAGGATTCATCCTACCTGCATTTCCTGAGAGGAGACAAGCATGAGAGTCTGTCTGAAGATCTTTACTTCCTCTGTTTTGATATCCGGCTTTTGCTACTCCCCTGGGGTGAGCCCCAGCTCTTCTGGCTGCCCGCCCTCTTGCTGGGCCTCCAGCAATTTTCTCTCAGCCTTGCAGCTCCTGCTTTTCTTCCATCAGCTCTTAGGTATGTTTCCTAAAGCAGAGCTGGTGGACACAGCTCTTTCCTTCAAAACACAGTCATCTCCTTCCCAGAGCATGCAGAGCTGGCGGGATGGGGGTAAGATAGGCTGAGGTGCGACAGGGCCACTGAGGGAGCAGGCTGCACAGGGTGCTGGAAGCACAGTCCAGCTTGGTACCAGAAATGAATCGCCTTTTCCCCCCGCCCTACAAGATTTATGTCTTGCATCTCACACTGGCCTCTTCATACTGTAATTTTCCCTTCCTTCCTTCCATTGGTTTTTCCTTCCTTCAATATATTCTAAGCACTTATGTGCCAGGCCTTATGCAGAACCTTTCACAGATAAATAAAAATCCTATTACAGTAAATTGTTCTCAATCTAAACATAGCTGCATCCCAGTTAGAATACCTTTCCTGCTCTTTTCCATAAGATTTCTGTGTCATACAGAAGTCTAAACACACTGTAAATTTTGGGAAGAGGAAACCTCTTATTCTCCCAACAAATAGCAGCAAATTCCCTTTTCAGTCCCAATGTAATTGGAAAACAAGGACACAAGCCTTTCAAATTGAGGGATGTGTCTCAGCAAATCTTCCAATATATTTGAAACACACAGAACCTATTATTTCAGGGGACCAGCCCATCCTAAAGGAAATCAGTCCTGAATTATTCATTCAGGAAGGACTGATGCTGAAGCTGAAACTCCAATATTTTGGCCACCTGATGCGAAGAGCTGACTCATTTGAAAAGACCCTGATGCTGGGAAAGATTGAGGGCAGGAGGAGAAGGGGACGACAGAGGATGAGATGGCTAGATGGCATCACCGACTCGATGGACATGGGTTTGGGTGAACTCCGGGAGTTGGTCATGATGGAAAGGGAGGCCTGGCATGCTGCAGTTCATGGGGTTGCAAAGCTTCGGACATGACTGAGCGACTGAACTGAACTGAACTGAATGGGCCATTCAAGGTCTAGAAATGAATTCCATACACCTTCCTCTGTCTAATGAATAAAAATATGTTTTAGTCATGATCTGTATGTTTTTATGCTGGACTGAACTTTATCTCCAGGAGCTGGTGATAGACAGGGAAATCTGGCGTGCTGCAGTCCATGGGGTTGCAAAGAGTGGGATACGACTGTGCTGCAGTCCATGGGGTTGCAAAGAGTGGGATACGACTGAGCAACTGAACTGAACTGAACTGAGCCCATTCACGCCGTGCCCACCAAAGATCTCTAGGGGGCAGTATGGTCCAATGCTGCAGCTCTCAGGGATGTTACACATTCAAAACCTCAGGATGATTTTTATGGATTGGTTTCTCTCAATTTGGCTAATGAACCGTTTCTAGGGAAAAGGTCACCAGAGGAGAAAGCAAGTTGTGTCATTTTATCATTCCCTCTTTGTCCTGCTTTTCTGGCAGATGATAAATGGAAAGACAGACTTCGGGACACAGAGTTCTACTTAGTTTGGGGAGTGGAGGGAGAGGAGCATTTAGGACTGATGGCAGAGAGTATTGAATTCAGAGGAGATTTGTTTTTTTTTTTTTTTTTTCTGTTGTTGTCAAGTCTCCTTGGGGGATGCCAGAGGAGGAGGGTCAACATTTCTGATGTTGGTTGAGAGGATGGCTGGCTTCCCTCTCCTACTTTTTAGGGTGAGTTTAGAGCATTGCTTGACTTAGAAAGGTGTCTGTATTTCCCATGAGGTATCCATGAATCCACTCTGAGGAAAAGGGACCAGTTAGAGGGAATGAGGGTCCTGAGCAGAACCCTACCAGATTCGCTGGTGAGACCCTACACAGAAAAACCTAACCCCTGTGGTGATCTCTGTGGCAATTCAAACACAAAGGGGGCATCATCAGACCATTATTATAATATGGATGTTGTAGATGATAAAAACTTGGTTGATACTGTATTATTTAAGAACTCTTAGAAGTTTTTGGAAACTTAAAGTATGGGCAACTTGTGGACTCATAAGAGAAGAGTTTTAATTCAGTTTATTTAACTAAATAAATATTGGGTTGTATTGGCATTTGCATGCTAAGTCGCTTCAGATGATGCCACTCTTTGCGATCCTGTGGACTCTTCGCAATCCATCCTCCTCTGTCCATGGGATTCTCTAAGCAAGAATACTGGAGTGAGTTGCCATTTCCTATTCCAGGGTGTCTTCTCGGCCCAGAGATCGAACCTGGGTCTGCTGCATTGCGGGCAGATTCTTCCCTGTCTGAGCCGCCAGGGAAGCCCATGTTGGTTTAAAATAGATGTGCAAATATACGGATAGATTGTGTTTATGATGAAGTTATCTCAAAGGGGATGGGCGTTCAGAACACACAGAAAATCTGCTGCTTAGCAAGGAAAGTGATTTCCAAAGTGAGTGTGGACGTTTCTAAAATAACTGTAATGCTTAATATGTAGAATTTTTTGAGGATGAAATTAAATGAAATAATGTATGAAGATGCCCTTTGCTAATTATAAAGCACTATTAGAAATACAAGGAGCTCTTATTGCTATTTTTAAGTACTATTCTAACTTTTTTATTGGTGTATAGTTGATTTACACTATTGTTTTAGCTTCAGGTGTATAGCACAGTAATTCAGGCATACATTTACATATATGTGCATATATATGTACATATATATATATATCTTTTTCAGATTCTTTTCCATTATAGGTTATTACAGGATATTGAGCAGAGTTTCCTGTGCTATACAGTAGGTTTTTTTGTGCATCTATTTTATACATAATAGTGTATATAGATATTCATTATGAGCTCCTAATTTAATCCTCTCCCTTCCTAAAATTTTCTTTATGAATTCCTATCCTAAACAGCACATAGTGGCTGTTCAAAAATGTATTTATTTGAAAAAACTTATGTAACTTGAAATTTTTGTTTGCAGCAATAGCTTCTAATAATTATATCCATCAATGGAAAATATGATTTGATATATATTTGCTTTACATTTGACTTTCCATAAAGGAGCCAATACTTTAGAGCAAATTGACTGAAAGCTATGTTTACTTTTGAGATATAAGATACTTCTTGTCTCTCTAGTCCTTTTTTTTCCCCTTTAAAACTTTTCATCAAAATCAGACAATCAGGAATTTCCCTGGTGGTCCAATGGTTAAGTCTCCATGTCCCCAATTCAGGGAGCTTGGGTTCAATCCCTGGTCAGGGAAGTAGATCTCATGCACAGCAGCTAAAGATCCTCCACATGGCAACTAAGACCTGGTGCAGCCAAATAAATAAACATTAAAAAAAGAAAAAAAAATCAGAGAATCAATTTTACAAATTATTCTAGTTCTCATTTTCACTGGTGCAAATTTTCTACTAGATAAAAATATCCTTAAGTGTTTTTATTACTACAGCTTGGAAGAATGTTCAAAAAACATAAAAAATAGGCAACAACTTAAAAATTTTAAATAATAAATCAACAGATATTCAAGGCAGCAGATATAAGAAGGAGCTTAATAAATAAAAAATTATACTAAGAATTATATATAAATAGAATCTAACAATATGCTATATTAATAGACTTTGGTTATATATGTCAATTACAAGTTATTTGTTGGTTAAGTTGCTAATATGATTAGTGTAATTTATGCTTGATTAATAACCCCTGGACCTTTTTCTTTTTAGCTGATTTTATCTGAAGCTTCAGATTCTCATTTATAAAATACAAATATTAACTCAAAGGCAGTGGTTGCTTTATTTTTGGAGGGAGAGGCTCAGAAAATTTATTAAGTAAATTACCTCATGGATTTTTCAAGTGCTCAGCTACATTAGGAAGTTATGCACGTTGTGCTAATCTTATCTTGAAAATGCCAGATCTGTTTTTTAAATTTTAATTTATTACTTATTTTTGGCTGAGCTGGCTTTTCGTTGTTGCACACAGGCGGCAAGCCGGGGCTCCTCTTCGTTGCGGTGGATGGACTTGTCATTGTGGCGGCTTCTCTTGTGGAGCATGGGCTCTAGGACTTGTGGATTCAGTAGTTGTGGTGCACCGGTTTCATTGCTCCATGGCCTGTGGCATCTTCCTGGACTAGACATTGAAACCGTATCCCCTGCATTGAAGTATATTTACAGCATAGTTCAGAAACTACTGCATCATTTATATGAAAGTAAATAGGGGTTTAAGGAAGTATTTTTAAGAGATAAAAAGTGACACAAAAGATTGTAAAAACAAAATCTCTATGAGGTCAAGGAGGTGATGGGAAAGTCATTAAATAACAAAAGTCACTAGAAATAAGATACGTAATAAAGGACAAGATGATAAGTGCAAATAGAGCTGCTACACAAATAACGAGAAGCCAGCGTGGGATGGGTGGCTGAGGGTGGGCTTGTGCTAGCTTTGACATACAAGTACAGAGAAGTGGGACACAAAGATTATGCATTAAGGCTCAAAAAAGGACAAGAAATGCTAAAAAACAGGCACTCATTATTTTTAAGAGTAAGTGAAAGATTCCTCTTCTGTGAAGCAGTGAGAAGTGTGTGGTATGTAAACTGAATCAGGCTTGCATGCCAGAAAGATAAAAAATTCCTATTCCTTAAAAAATATGAAGCTGCACTTCTCTTCCTAGAGGGACGAAGTAAACATGTTTTTCCTGATTTCTCCCATTAAGTAAAACTAAACCCTGTTCATTTATATGTAAGACAAACATCAGAAGACTTTGAAAGGTGGAGAGAGGAAGGCAGCCCAGCTAAGAGCCTCAGGACGCGGGAATAGCATGGCTGTAAGTGGTTCGCGCTTGCTTTTTGCCTCTTTAGCCCTTACTTAGAGCTGAGTAAACCAGCCCCAGAAACACCAACAGACAAATGAATAAATAGATAAACCTTCGAAGAGAAGCCTGCTCTCTCCAGCCAAAGGACCAGGAGAGGAGAAGTTTTGAAGACAGAAAACTTGTAGGCAATAAGAGGTCTGTTTCAGCCAGTCACACACAGCAAAGGTATGACTCCACCCTCATTCACACCCATAGAGGCCAAGTGGGAAGCCAAGCTGTCCACCCCAGGGCAATGTCAGAGAGCTGGGGAGGGACCTGGGACTTTGACGTCACTGGGTGGTAAGGGGTCCACATGGTGCTGGCAGTGTTGATGTTAGTGGTGCTTGCGGAGTTGTTAGCAGAGGGCAGACAGGAGCCATAGCAGAGCCCTTTATCAGTCCCATCGGAATCGCACTGGAAACCCAGTGAGTTGGGAGCAGGCCCTCAACCCTGCCTTGCAGTCAAGGACCCTTCCCCAACTTGGCAGCCAGTGGGGCCAACAGGAAAACCTGGACTCTGGGCCGTTTATCCTAGAGCAATGAAGACATGTAGTCATCCTGAAACCTTTACACAAATATTTCTAGTAGCTTTATTTAAAGTAGCTAATAACTGGAAACAACCCAGGTGAGTGGCTAAACAAAGTGGTACATCCATATGTTAGAATATTATCCTGCAGTAAAAACCAAAGAACTGTTGATACACGGAGCAGCCTGGATGAATCTCCAGAGGTTTACTATGAGTGAAAAATAGCCAATCCCAAAAGGATTGGCTGTATTCTCATTTAAATCTCACTCTAGAAATGACAAAACTACATAAATGGAGAACAAATGAGTGGTTATCAAATGTTAGGGAGAGTGTATTTTGCTACTGAGAGATCCCCCTGGCTAGTACCTTGATTGTATCAACAGCAATATGCTTTTGGTGATATGACTTTGCTTTGTATTTTTGCATTACCATAGTTTTCCAGTTGGTGGACATTTGATGGGATCGCTCTGAATTATTTCTTGCAATTCCATGTGAGTTTACAATTATTTCAAAATTAACATAGTTTTAAAAATGTGTGGGATTAACAGATGCAAACTATTATATGTAGAATGGATAAACAAGAAAGTCCTATGTATTGCACAGGAAGCTATAGTCAATATCCTGGGATAAACCATAATGGAAAAGAATATGAAAAAAAATATATAAATGAGTCAGCTTGCTGTACAGCATAAATGAGCACAGCATTGTAAATCAACTATATTTCAATAAAATCTTTTAAAAAACAGGCACTTCCCTGGTGGCCCAGTGGTTGAGACTTCCAGTTCAGGGGGTGCAGATATGATCCCTGGTTGGGGAACTTAGATCCCACATGCCTCATGGCTGAAAAACAAAAACATAAAAAACAGAAGCAATATTGTAACAGATTCAACAAAGACTTTAAAAATGGTCCACAGTAAAAAAAAATCTTTAAAAAAACTGGAGCTAATTAGGTGATTTTTCTGTTTTTCAAAAAGTGAAGTGAAGTTGCTTAGTCATGTCTGACTCTTTGTGACCCCATGGACTTTACAGTTCATGGAATTCTGCAGGTCAGAATACTGAAGTGGATAGCCTTTCCCTTCTCCAGGGGATCTTCCCAACCCAGGGATCGAACCCAGGTCTCCCGCATTGCAGGAAGATTATTTACCAGCTGAGCCACAAAAAGTATCAACATAAAAATGGATTAGAAGCAAGAACCTGAAGGAATAGGACCAAATGGGAGACCAAAATTAATTTATCAACAATTAGTCTCTTCTCCTGGAGGAAAATAACTCTTTATACATATTTCAGTATTGATGGCTTCACCATCATAGTATTTCATGAGAAGAGTTGATGGTGTTAGTGACATAAGGTTGCAGCTACTATATCCCAAGCTATCTCTGTCCTTTACCAAAAAGAGCTCAGTCTCTTAGGATACAGTCTTGTGCTCTGTGATGTTCAAAGCCCAGAGGAATGGGAACACTGGTTAAAACACACAGACCATATTTAGCTCTAGGTCCTTTTATTTATTATAGCAAGGGCAGATATGGAATAGTCATTAGAATGATTCTACCATAAACATATCCTTTTTAACCAACAGGAAGTATATATGAAGTATTGGTATGTCAAATAACACAAATGTGCTTTAAGCATTATAGTCTTCATCTAATCTTAAAATGTGCCAAGATAGTTGATGTTTGGCTAGTTATCTGTGAATTAAAGGAAGAGATAGGGAAGATGTGAGAAAGGTTTGTGATATTTCTATTACATAGTATATTTCAGTACACATGTATAATTTATATTTGAAAGACAATTTGGTTTGCTATTTGCCTGTGTTAGCAACATTCTTATAGCATGCAACATGTGAGTCGTTGACCCAAAGGATTGGCAGACATGAGGTTTAATAATACCAGGTTACATATATTTTATTTGGACATAATACCTGCACATGAGAATAATGTAGTTTTCAATTCTACTTAATGGTACTGAGTGAAACATGCAGCATTGAATGCCTGAGATACGCCATTTCATCTTTGATGTTCAGAAGTTCTCAAGGAGACCAAGTAGAGAATAGAGAAACAAAAATAAAATAAATAAAATAAAGTCCTGTTAGCCCTGGTAACTTAAGAAAAACACTGTCAAACTTCTTCATATTTCCTTCTCCAATCCCTTTTCAAGTGCAAATATTTTTGCTTTATTTTAAATATCAATTTATTTTTATTTGTATTAAAAATTGATGACACATTTTGTACAACATTGAATTTTTTTCTGTATGACATTTTGTGGCAGATCCAATCCCATCTTCCTTATCCATTCTCATGTTATTTCTGTGCAAAGGAGCTGACTGTGGAGTCCAGTTCTGCTTTCTGAGATGTGAGGAGAGGTTATTGGAGACTGTGGGGAAGACATACTCTGATTCTGTGCTCAGAGTCAAGCACACAGGAAGAAAATCTTTTGCCAAGTTTACTATCTTCCCTTCTGCACTGGCACTTGATTTTGATGCCTCCTGTAGAGGCCAAATTGGGATCATAAGGTGATAAGTCAAAAAACGAACAGTCAATGGGATGTATGTAACAGAGCGTAAAAGCGGAGAGCCTGGCTTCTGGGTGTCTGCTGAGCAGCTGAACCAGAGCCAGCCAGCAGCCACCTACCTTGGACAACTTGGTAACATGGGAAAAGTAAATCACAATCTGTTGAAGTCACTAAATAATAAGGTATCTGTTATGTATTAGGTATTTACACACTTGAAGCAAGTGTGACCTGAGTGTGATTATCCACACTACTGGATAATTCTCACATAGGTAAGCTTAAATGGTATGGAATATTTCAGAGCAGATTCACCACAGCTTTTTTGTTTTTTTGTTTATCTGCTTTTAGTGTACTGGAGGTCTTTATATTTTATAGAGAAGAGGGAACACCTCTGTGCATTACTGGTTTCCTGGCCTTAAATCTTTAGGTAACGTCACTGAATTTGCTAGTGTAAGAATTTGTAGTGTAATTTGCTAGTGTAGGGCTTTCCATGCCTTTAAGGTAGATACATAGTTTTATTCAGTATTACTGAAGAAAAAATGAACACTTTCAGGGATATTAAATGATTTGCTTAAGTCCACAAAGAAAATCCAGGACGTAAAGCCAAGCTTTCAGGTTCCAATTGTTTCATCTTTCCATAACCTGTACCCCTCTCCAGTAAGTCCTAGGGAAGAGCTCATGGAGGCACTCAGCTACAGAAGATGTTAAGTATGAAATGCTTTTAAGGCTCTCCACTTTTCTGAAACTGTTTCCCTTTTGCTTACCTCTTAGCCTCCATCTGTCAAACATTTCTGCTAAGGTCTCCAGGGGGGCCAGCCAAGACCTCACTGCTCAGGGTCATCTGATAGATTGCACCTCTCAGAGTATTCATCTTCTGCAGTATTTAAACTCTGACCACAGAACTCTAGGACCACAGGTCTCTGAGATCATTTGAAGGGATCCATGAGGTCAAAACTATTTCTATAGCTTATTTGCTGTTTTCACTATGGTTTATCTACAGTGATGGTGTAAAAGCAGTGATAGGTAAACTGCTGACATCTTAGTGTAAAACAAAGCATTGACACCAACATATTATTAGTATTCACTGTACATTTTAGTGCCACAAGTTAACTGTTTTTTAAAAAGGTTGATTTCATTTAAGAGTGTCCTTGATGAAGCAATAAACATTTTATTAAATTTCAATTCTCGACAGCAAGTATTTTTTTTCTTTTTTTAAAAAACATTTTGGGTGACAAAATGGGAAGGTTGCATAAAAAACTGCTTGCATTCCAAAGTAGAATGATTTTCTTTAGAAAAAGCCGTTGTGTGATTAAGTTGTAAGCTGAACTAGCTGCTTCTTTATTAGTAACACATTTTTACCTGACAGAATAACTGACAAACTATGGCTATTCACACTTGGGTGTTTGAGAGATATTTTTGTGAAAATGAGCTGAGTGAACCAAACAGTATTGTTTTCAATGATAAAATTAAAAAATTTAAGCAAAAACTAGAGTTTTTGAAAACTCAGAACCTGAGAGCTTGGCACCCTCTTAATTGTTAAAGACTTTTCTGATGAGATTGATGGTGATATTAGTGACTATGATGTTCTGATATTGTATATTGAATTTGGAAGATCTTTATAATTTAGCAAACCAGTATTTTTCAAATGATCAGTATATATACTGAATTATGAAATAAAGCAAAAGAGAAGATCCATTCAAATTACAAGGTAAAACAATGGATTTTAATGGATCAGAATACAAAAAGTTATTAACATGACTTAAACTCCATATTGCAGTAGCCTTTAAAAAAATGCAGCTTGCTAAGTTTTGGCATAGTATCAAAAAGAATATCCACGGTTATCTGAAAGGACAATTAAAATACTCTGTTTCTTTCCAACTATACCTGAGAGAGGTCAAATTCTCTTCAAATGCTTCAGCTAAAGCAGCACATTAAAATAGATGGAGTACAGAAGTAAATATGAGAACATGGTTATAATCAGATCAGTCAGACACTGAAGACATTTATGAAATGTAAAGCAATTCCACACTTCTCAACAATTTTTTGCTTGGAAAATATATTTTTCATAAAATATGTTATTTGTCAATACCTAGCATGTTTGTTATTATTTAAAACACATTAAGAAATATTTTTCATGGCTGGCTGCATGAAATTAAAAGATGCTTGCTCCTTGGAAGAAAAGTTATGATCAACCTAGACAGCGTATTAAAAAGCAGAGACATTACTTTGCCAACAAAGGTCCATCTAGTCAAGGCTATGGTTTTTCCAGTAGTCATGTATGGATGTGAGAGTTGGACTATAAAGAAAGCTGAGCGCTGAAGAATTGATACTTTGGAACTGTGGTGTTGGAGAAGACTCTTGAGAGTCCCTTGGACTGCAAGGAGATCCAACCAGTCCATCCTAAAGGAGATCAGTCCTGGGTGTTCATTGGAAGGACTGATGCTGAAGCTGAAACTCCAATACTTTGGCCACCTGCTGAGAAGAACTGACTTATTGGAAAAGACCCTGATTCTGGGAAAGATTGAAGAAGGGAGGAGAAGGGGACGACAGAAGGTGAGATGGTTAGATGGCATCACCACCTCAATGGACATGAATTTGAGTAAACTCTGGGAGTTGGCAATGGACAAGGAGGCCTGGCATGCTGCAGTCCATGGGATCACGAAGAGTCAGACGCAACTGAGCAACTGAACTGAACTAAACTGAAGAAATATTTTTAAATTACCTCATTTTTAATTTCTAACATTGTCTCTGTGTATATCCTACATAAGCAAAAGTCTTTGGGGTTCTCAACATTTTTTAAGAATATAAAAGATTTCTGAGGTCAAAAAACTTGGTCTAATATATTTGTTCTCCAGGTAACACTTGTGTTTTTACTGCCTCCTTTTACTTTTTTAAATCCAAAGTAGAGAATTTTAGCAGTCTTCCAAATATGACTGTGAACACGAGGGAAGTAGTTTTTATTAAAGAATGTTTTAATGCCTCACTGAAGCATCTTTTTCTGCAGAAGCATAAAATCATCCTTTGGGACAGGGCCTTCCTCATCCTCCACTTTTGAACTAAACCTGAGATGAGTAAAGGATTTGACAGGATTGGCTTTTCTCTTATAACTTCCAAAAAAGAGATGATAGAAAAGCTAGAGCTGGATTTATATCTACAAATAGAAAGAGACTTAGGGAACTCAGTCCCACTCATTTGCTGTGTAAATACAGTACTCGAAGCCCAAAACTGCCATGTGACTCCTACAAAGACACACGGCAATTTGGCACATCACAAACTAGAGCGCAGTTTCCCTGACACTGTGTCTCTTTCTATTGTAATTCATATTTGGAAAATGATTTTTAAAAAAATTGTGTTTTTGCTTTTCGACATTATGATGGGGTTGACCGTAATCTCATCTCAGTTTGATGATTTCACCCTCACATGATTTCTTGTGGGTAGGCTACGACACATTTACTGGTAGTACAGCATACATTCCAGAGCTATTGTTAACTTGAAGCGATGAGTAAGTAGAGGATGACCTTTGCTAATCAAATATAGAAACAGAAGACGCTCCTAGATGGTGGGAGTATTTATGCACATTTACATGCCTACAGGTCTGCACAAGCTTTGGGAGTCCCCATGAGTCCACATCAGTGCTTAACTCCAGGAACTTGTGGCTTGACTCTTAACTTTTTTGTGTCCTTCCTTATTTCTGCCCCATGATGTGGTTGAGACTGAAACATATTTTCTCTACAGAAGCTATGTCACATGCAGAAAGCATATTACATATTTGGAAGTCATGCAATCTTTATCACTGAGACTATTTAAGGTGCTGAAAAGTAAACTAATTTAATTAAAATAAGAATAATCACACCAACTGGATTTCTTCCTAAATAGGTTTATTTTTGCTGTCTTGTGACCATATATTAAGCCCATAACTTGGAACAAATTCTCACAGAAGCATGTGATTGATCATAAAGTAAATAAACAAGAAAGTGTGAACAGAAATAAAATATATATAAAGCCACAAATGGGGAAAAACCACTCAGAAGTGTATGTCCCAGTGTTTATGAGGCCCTAGCAGCAGCCACACACACATGCAGCTGAATATAACCACCAAGGAAGGGAGTATGCAGCACTATGTGATGTGAAGTTCAGACAACCACCTTTTTTAGTTGTATCAGTCTGGACTATCCAATAGTTTAATCCAGAGACAGATTTGCTTTGAAAATCAAAAATACCAGTATCTGGTGTGTGTGTGGGTGAGGTGGTAGTGGGGTGTGTGGTATGTACACTAGAAAATAGCCAGCATGTCACCATATGGTCTCACAACTCAGTTATTTTGAAGAGTTGGGAAAAAAAATCTTGGAACATTCAGGTAGTCAAATGATCTTCTTACACTGCATCTGATAAATTACTTGGTGCTATTGTGGGCTTAACCATATAAAAATAACTGGTGCCCCTTCTGCCTTTTCTTGCCAATACACAAATACCCATAGAAACTCAATATTATCCTAGGATGAAAACCAACACATTTTCTCTAAGGTTATTTGTATTACTTATATGGCCAAAAATTTTTTTTGTGATAAATATCCTTGGTTATTTTTAGTGATCGGCAAGCTCATTCTGTTCTCTGAAAGAATATTTTCTTCAGAGCTCTATCTCTGTTCGATGGATTCCTCATACACTGGAAAGAGGCAATAACATTTTTTCCCCAAAGTGGAGTTTAATAAAGTTAGTATGTCTGGACTCTATTGTAAAGGTATCAATTATCCAAGGGATGAATGAGATTTTTTTTAATAAGGCAGTTTCCTCTACAGCTAAAGATAGAATTATAGAAAGGCTTTGAGTACAAGTTGTTAGTGTTTCTGTCTTTTAAAAATAAAAATTTTAAAGCCATGAGGATCTTAATGAACACATTTTTTAATTATTTAGGACAAAGATGATAAATAGAAAAGCCTACTCTGATGATATGTTCTTTCCATGCTCATTTATCTGAACACCTCAGCAGCATTGCCAATAATTATATATGTCTATATTTAATGTTAATTAAGATGTCTGATCTTTGGGCCAGAAAATGAAAAGAGCTGCTCCATTAGGCTGCTGCTTCGAAGGCTATGTTCTTTCCACCTATGATAGCATTGTTTTGGGTCTTTAAAATTCTCCAACACTTCAATAAACTCGAAGGTAAAAACAATGTTAAAATGAACTATAAAATTTTTATCCTTTGCCACTCACTCATTTGAGCATTTATTGCCCACTTACAGTGTGATAATTACTCTTTTAAGCACTGACATTTATATTTATTTATTGGCCGAGCTGCTAAGCAGGTGGGATCTTGGTTCCACGACAAAGGATTGAACCCAGATCCTGGCAGTGAAAGTGCTGAGTCCTAACCACTGGACCACCAGGGAATGCCCCGGATATCTATATGTGTATTTTTAAAAAGGTATGGCCTCTGCCTTCGAGGAGCTTACTGTCCAGTAAAATCCAGAAGCCTCAGTGGCTAGGGAATAAGCCCCTCAGATGGCTTTGTCAGTGTTTGTGTGTGTTATTGTGAATTCTGCCTGGAATGTGTCTAGGGTCAGTTGGGAAGAGCAGGTTGAAGGAAGGTAAAGAGGACTGAATGCAGTGCATTTATTTCAGTTTTACAAGGTCCGGCCCTTGCAATGATCTCCCCACTGTCTTTGCCCTAAAGTTGGTTAGAAGAAACCAAAAAGCAGAGAATAAAAGTACATTTAAAAAAAAGTTTATAGCTACGAGAAAGAAATGCATGGCACGAGTGCTGGAAGATGCATTGTCAGGGCACAATTTGAGAAGATATAATTTCAGTCCTGAAGTGATTGCCTTCAGAAGAGCGAGACAACCTACCCATTAAAGATCTTTGACATGAGAAAAGCTGAACTCTGAGGGGAGTTGGATGGTCTCTGTTACTTTGGTTTACTATTTGAAAGCCATTTTAACCATAGGAAACAGGTCCCAGAGTAGGCCTCCCAAGGACTGGAGTATGATGATGACTAAATGGGAGAGTGGTGTGAATACTGGTCACTGATGCGATCTTGCTCTGAGCCCCTGCTGCGTGGTAGCCTCCAGAACTTGGTGTGTGTTCCTTCCTCCCAGCCCCCACCCTTGCCGCCCCTTCCTTTGTCTTGTCAGTCATCCTTTATGCAATTGTTTAGGTAAAATGAACTGCTTGGACACTCTTTTCAAAGGATTCTGGATGTGATAATAACTCTGCTTGGATGATCGATCCTTATATGTTAAAATCCATATAAGATCCATATATGATCAATCTCATATATGCTGAAATCTTGGTGCAGTGACACCATGGGGCAAGAAACAGATAAACACGAAGATCCCTACTAAACTTCCAGTCCTTACCTAAAATTAAGAGGATAGTGATAGCAATGGTGGTGGCCAAGGAGAAGAGAAAACAGGAAACAGTGTTTAAAAAAGAAGAAAACATTTCTTGGAGAACACGTTTATTCAAGGAAAGCTCAGTTTTCAGTTTAGATTCCAAGTGAAAAATTGAGAATCCCCTGATGATTATGGAATAATTCTCAACACTCTGCCCTCATACAGCATTGCAACACAGAAGTCCTGTTCTTAGGGGTCTGGGGAGTCTGTGATCTGGGATCCCCGTCTGCTGGGCTTTGGGGAATACAGAACTCTTTGAAATGTGCATTTTGTGTGTGTAATGTGTATTTTGTACTGGAAAGGTTTATAGTTTTATTAACAGCTCAAGAAACTCTCTGACTCCAAAAAGTTTAAAGCCACTGTTGCTTATGAAGCACTCTTCATCAAAGAATACAGATATAAAGCAAAGGATTCATTATAGCTAAAGACTGTTGCAATATCCCCTAACTAGACATTTTCAGAATACAATTTCTACAGAAATGTCTGGATAAAGAGAAGCTGCTCACAAGTTGACTTTCAAACAATACATGAGCAACTCCCTAGATTCATGAGCTCCTAAGCAGGAATTACTCATAGTTACCCATCAGCAACACATACAAGGGGCTTCCCAGCTTGCGCAGTGGTAAAGAATCCACCTGCCAATGCAGGAGATGCAGAAGAAGTGCACTTGATCCCTGGGTTGGGAAGATCCTCTGAGAAGGACATGGCAGCCCACTCCAGTATTCTTGCCTGGAAAATTCCATGGACAGGGGAGCCTGGTGGGCTACAGTCCATGTAGTCACAAAGAGTCAGACACAACTTCTATCTGGGTGCTATTTCTCATTTATATAAGGGACAAGAAAATCAGGAAAAATTCTACAAAATTCTTGCCCTAAATAATTATACCTAGAAAATATTTCTGTCATTTTAACTGAAAATATCATCCTTTGTGTGCATGGCTCTTTTGTGGGAAATTACTTTCAATGAACTGGTTTAAAAATTAAAATATTAATGTGATATATTAAGGGAAGATATGTCAATATTTTAGTTGTGGATGATATTATAGAAGTATAATTTGTCATAGAAACCATCCACTTCCATCAAAATAGTCTAAGGAAACAGGTGTAGAATAGATTATATTCCATTTAAAACATTGCTTGCTTTATTGTTTTTAAATAGGCTTATGTGAAACTGTGCCTGCTGGGAAAAAATGAAATCCGAATGAATCACACACCCAAAGGTCATTGATCTAAAAATATAGGTCCTGTGAAATGGATAAACATATTCTACTTAGTGGAAGTCATCAAGTGAGAGGATTTTAGAATCCTTCCAAACCATTTAAGTCTCTGAGGTTGTTAATTAATTTATTAGGAACAGTGAAGGCATCCACTGTCTAATACAGTGTGTCCACGGGGAATGGAGCAGATGAAAAGTGATCTTACTGAGGGGAGACAGAGATCAAGGGGCTTCCCTTCTCACAGAAGGAAGGGAGAAGCATCTGTTCAAAGGCACGGGAGAGCCAAGCCCTGGTACCAGGGGTTCTCCGTGAAGGTGGACTTGGCAGGTGCTCAGGAAATGCTGTGGATGATGGGAGGATGCACTTTCGGAGCAGAAAACTAACTGGTGGAAGTAGGCCAGCATGTGCTGCCATCAGGACAGCAAACATGGTCTCTAGCAGGAATGAGAGAGTCGGGTGTCCTCCTGTAGGTGCTTCTCCAGTTACTACGGACAAGGATGCTGATGCTGAAGGAACAGGGCGCCTCTTGTGTGGAGGGAGGTAACAGGAATGTGCCAGTTTGTCTTTAAAAAAATGTTTATTTTGTAACTGAGCCCTCACCAGGAGATGTTCTCTGATAAATATCAGAGCAAATACTAGGTATGTATTTCAGAGTTTGGATGGCTGCCTTGCCGTGGACACTAGCAAGGCAAATCTCTTTTACAGGGATGTTTCATTGTGAGAAAATTGTCTTTGGACAATACTGCTTATTGGTGAATAAGTACACATAAATAAGGTGGAGCTACCAATGGTGGGGCAGTGACATTTGTTTACACTGAGTGCAGACTATTTAGGGACAGGTCATTAGAGAATTAAAAACAATAGTAAAACCAATAAAACTCAGAATGACATTTATTATCACTGTGCTGGTAATTATGAACATTATCAGCATAAAATAGTCTTCCCTGTCAGAAAGAACCCCACTGTCACCATCCACTGACTTCCTAGTGCTTGAGTACTTCCTCAGGATTGGTTCCAAGGCCACTGTGGATACAAGAATACTAGACCTTTATGTAAAATGACCCCTGATATCCGCAGTTTTATATATATGGATTCAACCAATCAAGGACTGTGAAAATGGAGGGCCGATGGTATATGTGTGGGCTTGCACACACACACACACACTCACATACAAAGACCCACATGGAGATCTCACTTCACTGAGAAGTTTCAGTTCAGTTCAGTCCCTCAGTCATGTCCGACTGTTTGCGACCCCATGAATTGCAGCACGCCAGGCCTCCCTGTCCATCACAAACTCCCGGAGTTCACCCAAACCCATGCTTATCGAGTCGGTGATGCCATCCAACCATCTCATCCTCTGTCGTCCCCTTAATCCCTCCCAGCATCAGGGTCTTCTCCAATGAGTCAACTCTTCGAATCAGGTGGCCAAAGTATTGGAATTTCAGCTTCAGCATCAGTCCTTCCAGTGAACACCCAGGACTGATCTCCTTCAGGATGGACTGGTTGGGTCTCCTGTTTATTCGTATTAAAATTGGGAAAATGACCTTCTCAAGTTTAAGCATGACCTAGTCCAGGGCTCAACACTGGTCTGACACAAAATCCTATTATGTCATTGAAAGGATGACTGTGAAATATATATTTAAAAATTTTATTATTTCTTTTGCAATAGAGTCTTTCCATAGCGTTGATCTCTTAAATCTATGAGGTAAATCTCCAATTAGTAGATGAGAATGTTATGCATTATAGTAACTAATTTTTCCCAATGTCATACAGTTAGTAAACTGCAGGTTGGAAATTTAATTCAGGTCTTCTGAATCTAATAGTTTACTATGAATATAGCAAAATATTGATTTAGTAAAGTGTTTTATTTTCATAAATTCAGCGATTTTTAAGTAAAATGTTATCTCAAGTTAATATAAGTAGGTATTTAAAATTCACCTCATTTTCTTAGGCACATAAAACAAAGGAAAACAACTATTTTAAAATTGATTTTATTTAAATTCTAGCTAAAGTTTTCTTTGTAAGACATGTGAGGTCTATGAAATTGCAGATTCCCAAAATAGCTTTTCATTTATGAAGACATAAATATAAAATACTTAGAGTCACAAGTTTATATGTTCTCTCATGCATAACTGTGTTTGTGAGTGTATGTTTCTGCTCCCTATGATACACTTAATCAGTCAATAGCACATCATCTCTGAGTTGTTAATATTACAGAACTTGTAATGAGTAGAATTCAAGAAATTCATTCTAACAGACTACCAGAGGATAATATCTGAAACACCTAATTGACAAATATGAATCTCTAAAATGCTCAGTAATAGGAAATTTGTCTTCAATGTTGAATTCTTTTAGTCTAAAAATGAGTCTAATTTAATTAGTTTTAGAATAAGCATAGAGATAACTTTGAATGTATTAAAGGAAACATTGCGTACATAATCATTGCTGTGAGTGGACTCCATCAGGGTATACAGTCAATGGGAAAGGTGGACAAGTAAACCTGAATCTACTTATCTTTTGGTTCAGTGCTCTGTAAAGAGCCTTGGCAACATGGGGGAAGAACATCCACATTCAGTTAGCTGTCATGAAAAGTGGTCTGATCTGGGTTGTGAAGTTGAGGGTTTCCTTCCTAAAGGAAAGAACAAGGAGGGAAAAAGCTGTCACTGAGGCAGAGGGAACTATCATAGCTACATGAAAGCATCATGGAGCCTGGTGAGTCTGGGGAAAACAAGTTGGTTATGGTCATATCATTGGTTGATCAATGAGGAGAAGGAGATTCTAGGTGATGTGGAAAGTAGACAGATCTAGTGTGCTAGGAGAAGCAATCTGAATTTATTTTCTATTTGTGGATAAGGAAATGGCAACCCACTCCAGTATTCTTGCCTGGAAAATCCCATGAACAGAGGAGCCTGGCAGGCTACAGTCGGTCGGACACGACCGAGCAACTTCACTTCAAGACAAAAGCTGATAATTCTCATCCAAAATCTCTTTCTTCTGGGGTCATTCCCTCTCTCAGAGCAGAGTGAGACCCTGTGACTGAGTTCTAGTGAATGGAAACAGCAGAGACGGATGTCTGTCCTCTGGATGTGTCCAATCTCTCTTCTCGTAGAAGTGTTGGACATTACGTGTTGAAGGTGCGAAGACCTCTGTCAGCCTAACGCTATCATTAGCACTTGATCTAAACTATTATGTTACCAGTGCTTGGTCACTACAACGAGTCCTAGATGTTACAGAAGTTTGGACAGCCCTAACTAAAATGGGTACACTGGAATATTTCAATCTTGGAACTATAACTTTGGCAGCAAGGGGAGGGAATCATTTAGGAGACTACTGTAATAGACTTGAGAACCTGGACTCAAAAAGATAAAGGGTTTATCTGATGGACAAAAAATTTCCACCCCCCCAAAAAAAATTTTCACCCCAGCTTCTACCTCTTCCATCTGTCCCTTCCTTCTTTCACTTCTTTTAAATCTGGGAGATATGATGATATATAAATGCCACACAAAAAGGCAATGGCAATTAAGATAAATGGAAAACTCACAAACTCAAGATCTTTAGTAGGTAAATTTATAAGAGCTTGTGATGGATTTGATATGGTAGATGAATTACACAAAGACAGCTAGAATGAGGGTTTCCCTGGTGGCCAGTGGTTAAAAACCTGTCTGCCAATGCAAGGGACATGGGTTTGACCCCTGGTGTGGGAATATCTCACATGCCTTGGGGCAACTAAGTTCATGCTCTGCAACAAGAGAAACTACTGCAATGAGAGGCCTGTGCATCCCAACGAAGACTAGCCCCTGTTCACCGCGGGTAGGGAAAGGCCGAGTGAAGCAATGAAGGCCCAGAGTAGTCAAAAATAAATAAATGAAAGAAAGAAAGAAATCTATATGACCCACAAGTATGGCTTACGTCAGTGATTAGATACCATGTAGGAAATTTAGAGAAGGAACATGACTAAGATGAACAGTAAGTAAGTATTAAGTACATTGACTTTGATTTGGCTGTAAACCACTGAATAGTTGAGGAAGACATGTCTAAAAGGTAAGTCAGTTTGGAGTTTAGCCAAGAGGTCTGGGCCGTTGATAACTTTGCACGGTCACGTTTGTGTGAAGCAATGAAAACTGGGTGAGGGAATGGTACAAGTCCTCAAGCTGGTGATGGGAAATTTTGATTTAAAGATGGACAGAAGGAAAATAGATGCCCTCAGGGAGTAAAAGGGGTGGCCAGAGGGATGGGATAAAAAACAAAATAGCAGGAGATGAATCACCAAAGCTAAAGAAAAAGAGCATTTCAAGTTCCAAAATTCCAAAAGCAATTCAAACAAGGACAAAAAATAATTCATTAGATAATGCATCAAGAAGGTCATTGTTGACTTTACAAAGAGCAGTTGGCAAGAAATGCTGGTGACAGAAGTCTGATCCCAGTAGACTAAGCCATGGCTGGATGAAGGACAGCATGGGACAGACAGCCCCCACAAAAAGCTGATGACTGGATGATAACCATAGAGGGAGGTCAAGTCAAGACAGAGATTAGTGTTTTTTCACTTTGAATGGAGAAACCTTTATCATATTTACAGTGCAAAAGATAAGAACAGTTCTGCAGATCTGGGAGGAGAGATGACACATGACTGAAGTCTCTAAAGCCAAGGAGGAGAAAGTATGTAGCTTTGACTTGGGCGGAAGTGTTCCTTCTCCATCTACTGAGGGGGAGAAAAGTAAGAACTGAAGTTTATGCACATTATGTAGCAAGACTTTCAAGAGAGGCCTCCTTTGAAGGTATCTCTGTGATAAAATGAAATGACTAAAATGAAAATTAAATGATACAGAAAATGAAACTGTGGGAGAGAAGGGATGGGGTGGTAGGTCTGGACGTTCTGGTCATAATTCGAGAGAACATTCTGGTCATGATTTGAGAGAAAGCATACTGGCCAGGGCATAATGGAATTTGCTGGGTTGCCCTGAGGACACCAATGGGGCTGGACACCATGGCTTTGTAAGGGCACCTACTCTTGTGTGATTTTCTCCAGGCAGCAGGATAGCTGGAGACATACTACCGAACACCCAAGGTAATAGTTTCAATCCAGAATGAGATTTCCAGGGTTTTTTTAAGATGAATAAACAAGGCAGCAGAAGAGGCAAGTAATGGTGAGTGGAGTCTCTACTAAAATGTCGTGTCCGACTCTTTGCCACCCCACTGACCTGCAAGGGGCCTTTAAGCCCCCTCTGTTCAAGGGATTTCTCAGGCAAGAATACTGGAATGGGTTGCCATTTCTTCCTCCAGGGGGATCTTCTTAACCCAGGGACTGAATCCGCATCTCCTGCTTCTCCTGCATTGGCAGGCAAATTCTTTAGCACTGGAAAGCCTTGTTGTTTGTAATGTTGGCTAGTAAATTGCTTTAGATTGTGTTACACATAGTATGGACATAATGCATTGGCACACAGTGTAGAAATGCAGTCCCAGAGGGACAAAATAAAAGCTTGTTTTAATCACTGACTTTTAGTTCATAAAACTTTATTTGAAGCATAAAGGATTTGCCAATGTATTTTACTGCAGCAGTCTTTAAGTGGGCATTTGGCACTGCCCTAAACTCAAGAGTTATACGTCTAACATCTTCTCCAAAGATGCCAGCTAATTCCATCCTGATGTGCTGGTTTGCCTTCCTATAAAAACAGCCTAAGTTCTTGAACTTGAAATGGTGATAACATACTTTTGTTTTTCACATGTCATGGGTTTTATTTAGCTTCATCATGCTCTCAGGAAAGCTATGGACAGGAAAGGACAGAGTACCCAAGGGAATACATATCTTTTTGGAAATTTTTCTCTTGGCTTTCTTAGCTGACCTACTGCTCATGATGCAAAATCATTCTATCTGATATAAAATTGTCAGAGTGCAAAATGTCATGATCAAAAGGAGCATGGTGCTAAATTTAAACTGGGAAAAGACTTTATCATTGAAGAGAGATTCTATTTTGTGCTCTTAGTAATAATGGAGAGTGACACGTCTTTGCCACTAGCTGGCTTTTCTGTGTTGCTTCTGTTGCCAATAGCCACACTGCTCTATGGTGATCTTAATGGATGGTGACACATATTGTTGATTATGTTGACATAATTCTTCTAACGCCCCTTCTTTATGAATAGGGGATGGGATGGGGATGTTTCTTGTTGTTTTAACTATGTGCCAAACCAAATATCACTTATATTCTTAATGATTTATGTTAGAATCTATTCACTTGTGTGATATGACTGTTTAGTGTTTTGTGTGTTTATAAATCTCTTAATTGGATATACCTATGTGTATGTGTACATCAGTTTGTGTTCTTTGCAGCTAAAGTGCTAACATTAACTAATTATTTACCACACTCAATAAAAATAACTGAGTAGTTATTGAGCACTGCTGGGCCAGTTGCATCACTAAGTCAGATGCATACAATAGAAACATTTCAACTTTGTTGACAATGGAGCTAAGGCTCAGAGGTAAGGTCACCTCTCAAAGTAGGTATATTAGGTTCAGAGCTGACCCTAAAATCCACATTTTAAACATGTACTCAATTATTCTTCTTAAATTATTCTCAAACTAGCTGTTAGGGTTGACTGCAGATAATCGAGCAAAGAAAATTAATCCTTTTCCCCAAGTTGTATATATTTGAATTTTGTAGTCTGTGGTATTAGGTAACAAAACTTGGTTAACACTTGCCTGCCCCAAATTATACAATTAACCTTGCCTTCGGGGAAATAGCTGTGAATGCAAATATAATTTAAAGCTATGTTCTTCTCATTTTTATTTCTTTATTTTTGGCTGCCCTGGGTCTTGGCTGCTGCATGAGGACTTTCTTTAGTTGCAGTGAGCGGGGTCTCCTCTCTAGTTGTGGTATGTGGTCTTCTCACTGTGGTGGCTTCCTTCTTGCAGAGCACAGGCTCTAGGCACTCAGGCTCCGTAGTTGTGGTGCGTGGCCTTAGTTGCCCTGTTGCATGTGGAGTCTTCCGGACCAGGGATCGAACCTGTGTCCTCTGCACTGGCAGGATTCTTTACTACCAGACCACCAAGGAAGTCCTTCTCATTTTTAAATAGGTTATTTAATTTAGTTATATGCGTCATCTTCATTTGCCTTTTATTTATGATGCATGGTCAAATATTAAAAAATTTACATGAGAATCAAAAGTCAACAATAGTTTAATATTATCTAGTCAATTTAACTGTTATGTTGAAGACTATTGTGTGGGGTTTTAAGATCTTCAAGAGAAGTTACTTTCTAAATGGAAATAATAGTAAGAAATAATGCCTACTCTATCAGGTGAAAAATAGGGAAATATTCCCCAGTAAACTGTGATTTTTAACTATATACTGATGATTAAGATTTGGAAATTTAGAAAAATAAGGTGATTTAGTTTATAACCTACCGACTGGAATGCCTAGGGACATCAGTCAGAAACAATGTTCTGCAAAAAAGAAGAAAAACACTTTCTTTATATGAGGCACTGGACATGTTTGGGTTTTGTTGTTGAATTTCATAATCTCAAAGCTCGGTGAACAAGATATTATTGCTCCAATTTTAGGTGAGGAAATTGAGATTTGAAGAGATTTTGTTCAAGATTACAGAGCAATAGCATAATTTGACTCTAAAGTCATGCTCTTAATCCCATGTCCATGCTACTTTCCATGGATTATATAAAAATAAAGAAAAAATTTATTGGAGTATAATTGATTTACAATGTTATATTAGTTTCCAGTGTGCAGAAAACTGATTCCTTTATACATACATATATATATATTCGTTATTTTTCAGTCTTTTCTTCCATGTAAGTTATTATAGAATATTGAATAGAGTTTCCTGTGCTATCAATAGGTCCTTGTCATTATTTATTTAACATATAGTAGTTAGTGTATGGATGTTACTTCCAAGCTCCTAATTTGATCCCAAAATTTACCTTGTTATCATGGAATTGAGAAGTCTTGAAAGAGCTTTGATTATCAAGTTCATAAAAATCTATTTACATAATAAGGACTTTTTATTGTGCTTTCAGTGCTGTCCATAAAACAATGTTTTAGTTTGTTTAGTAGTCATACCCTTGTCACATTAAAAATGTTTGCATATATTTTGATGAACTTGATAAAAATTGCCCTTTCATAATTCCATGATAGCAAAAAAATGTTTGGTAATTTCATTATATACTCTCCTTATTAGGTGAAGGATGCATGAATCATTTACAAGAGTAAGAATTGTGATTGGATTTATCTAACAATGCTTTATGAATGTGGATAAATGCATTGGTTTTTCTTTGCCTTATCGCCCCTTTGTTAGGTAACAATATGTTTCTTTACCTGCAAAGCTAAATACCACCTTCTAAATCACCATGACCATCAAGGATTGCACTGCTCTGTGAAGGCTGACTTGCACTGGTCCTTCGACTTTTAACTTCTCTGTCTTTGTAACTCAACGGGTCACATAAATAAATATTGAAGATAGGTTGTCATTCATTTTTGTTGGTCAAAAACCAGCTCAAAGGTGTGTGAGAAAGAATAGTGTGGAGAATTATGCTTGAAGTCAGAGAAGCAGGAATCAAACTGGATGTAGATCTCTTCAGATTCAGTTATTTTAATCATCAGCTCCAGAATTTCCCAGGACACTGTGAGTTCTTGCTTCTCCACCTAAATGTGTTATTATAGGAACTGAGTATCCTTTAAAAATTGTCATTGAATTTCCTATTGAAAGTTACAAATTCCATAGAAAGTATTAAATGCTCTTGCTTATCAAAATGCCCGTTCCTCTGCTAGACAAAATAATTCTCCAGCTCAAATAAAGTTTGAGATGACATTGAATAGAACTTTTCTTGGATGACCTTAATGATGTGTGGCATTAATTTACTTTTCATTCTCCAATTATAAATAAATTGCAAGCAATTTGCATTATTTTTTCTTGATAATGCAAGGAAAATAGTGAAGAAAAACAACTGAGTTATACATGCTGGTCCATTTTTATTTCATTTAAGCTAATAGAAGGCAAACTGGATGGAGAGCAGAATAAGGTTCATTAGAATTATCATCCCTAAGATGACCAGACAGAGTATTTTCACTCTGATCATCATTATCGTCTCTGCTGCAGGGAAAGCTGCGGTGCATCCTGGTGAGAACTCACCAGCTCCCACATGTGCTCACTGTATCATCCTGGCTAACTTTCTTTTAACATCTTTATGCCTTACTCTCCTCGTCTGTCAGCAAGAATAATACCAGAGATGCGATTTTTATACGAATAAACATTACGGATTAAATGTTCGTGTTATTGATATGTTGGACCTCATCCCCCTAAGCGAACATCTTAGGATATGGGGCCGTTGGGAGGTGATTAGGGTTAGGTGAGGTCTTGAGGATGAAGCTCTCAGGAATGGCATCAGTGCCTTTCTGTTAGGACAGACGAAGAGAGTTGAATTCTTTGCTCCCTGCCGTGGGAGGATAGGAGGAGTCCGTCTGTTATCTGGAAGAGGGCCCTCACCACAACTCGACCACATTGGCTCTGTAACTGCTGTTTATAAGGCACACAGCTATGCACTTTGTTACAGCGGGCCAAAACTTGCTAAGACAAATGTTTTAGAATGTGCTCAGGACAGCGTTTGGCGCAGAAGGACCGTACTCTTGAGTGTGAGATATTAGCTGCTTTGTTGTTTTTTAGTAGCTAAGTCGTGTCTGACTCCTGTGATCCCGCGGACTGTAGCCCGCCAAGTTCCTCTGTCCAGGAAATTCTCCAGGCAAGAATACTGGAATGGGTGGCCATTCCCTTCTTTAGGGGATCTTCCCAACCCAGGGCTCGAACTAGAGTCTCCTCCACTGGCAGACGGATTCTTCACCACTGAGCCACCAGGGAAGTCCATTAGTAGCTTTTTATCAATAGCAGCTTTACTTCTCTGGGAAAAGTACAGAATTTGCCTTTCATTTCATACCATTTTCCTGGAGTCAACTGAGATTAGATGAGTTTTTGTTGTGGCTCCATATTGCTCAATTCTCTTCTGCTGGCCACACCCTCTACCCTCAACGGCACCCCGCCTCCCCTCTACTTCCCTGTGAGGCTGTTAACTTCACTTTTCCAAAGACCACTTCAAACACACCTCCTCTGTGTCATTCTCACTATTGCTCATTGCAAGGTTGTATTAGTTTCTGTGTTGCTGTAACAAATTGCTAGGAAGTTGGTGGCTTAAGACAACAGAAGTTTGCCTTCTCACAGTTCTGCAGGCCAGAAGTTCAAAATCAAGGTGTCAGGAAGACTGCTCCTTCCAGAAGCTCCAGGGAGAATAAGTCCCTAGTTCAGGAGCTTCTGGTAGTCCTGGTGTTCTGAGGGTCATAGCAGCATCTCTCCAGTCTTCAAGACCAGTATCTTCAAGTCTCTCTCTGTTGGTTTTCACATTAGCTCTCTCTTCCTCTGTGTAATCTCCCTCTGCTTCTCAGTTGTGATAGTTGAGGACCCACTCACTTAGTTCAGGATAATCTCCCCAAATTGAGATTGTTAGCTTAATCACTTCTGCAAGGCCCTTCTTCCTGGTAAGGCAACATTTACACATTCCATTGATCAGTATCTAGTATTTTTATTTTGGGTGGCCATTTTTCGGACTACTGCATAAGTGATTTCTTCTTTGAATATGCGAATGTGTTGATATTTTTCTAATAGCACTAATCTCATTAAAAAATAATTATATGTCTCACATGTGTAGTTAACCTGTTGCATTGTTTTTGATGTAGTCTAAATCTGCTTTTATTATATTCAAGTGCTAGGCCTTAGGTTTACCAAACCAAGAAGACCAGATTCTTGCATGCAAAGAGCTTGTAGCCTAGTTGGAGAGACGGACAAGTGAAGAAATAATTGCAAACAAATGTAAGGATGCTAAATATGCAGAGAAATCAGAGAGAGGCAGTCCCCTGGGGTCATGTACCAATTCAGAGCACATGGGCCTAAAATTGCTTCTAATATAGAAGTTATATCCAATTCATACATTTCTGAACACTAATTACTAGAATCTTGATTGAGGACTTTCAGTATTACTAACCTGAAATGTGCATGGTATGTAATTAAAACCTAACCTTTTAGTGACTATGACCCTAATTCTTTGAGGTATTATGCAGAATAAAGGCCTCTACACTGTCTCCTTTTCTTTAAAAACATTTTTAAAAACATAGTTCCATTTGACTACAATTTCTTGTTCTTTGCTGAGATGATAGGGAAGCATCTTATATCTTGGCCTATTGACTTATTTATCTCCCTCCCTTTTGAAATAATTGCATCCTCAAAGGAAAGTAGGATTGTCTTACAATCTCTGCTCAACCTTCTGAACTAACCCTCAAGTTAATATCTAAGTGGCATGAAAGAGCTTTGATCTCTTCATTCTGATCCTCTGGTGATTGGCCCTCTGATGTGGAGGAATAAGAGTAGTTGCTCCTCTCATGATCCACCTTTTAGGATATTTTTCCTCCAAGGGCCTTGAGGGCATTGACTTTAGGTCAGAAGTGTTGCAGTGTTATGAAAGTTACAGTCTGGTTACAACTACATGTTCATTATGACAATTTTCTCTTCCAGTAATTTATCCCCACTTGTGTAAATAACAAGGATAATCTTTTTATTTGTGTGTTTTAGTCATAATAGAATTATTACATCCTGATTTTTATTAGATTTTATAATACTTTTGCTCCCTTCACTCAAAAGCATCTTTTGTTCTGTGTGTCTCCCTGATAAGAAATTCTCACTTTAGATAACCATAACTACAATAAACTGGCTTGTTTGAACATAAAGAAAAATTTAGATTTAAAGAGAGTAAAGAAGACTTTATTCAAGAAGGACTCCTGAACTAGACAGCAGGCTCAGCTTCTGAATAAAGAAAAGTAGGAATTCATAGCCAGGGAACAGGGTGAGGGTTAGTGAGTAGAAAATCACTAAGAGGATGCAGGAAATTCTGGGGGAATGAACCAACCTGAAAGGATTCCTGCTGAAGGTGGGTCAGAGTGATCAGCTGTCCAGGGTGGGGATGAGGAATTTGATCTGACATTTAGGGTGCTCAGATATCAACAGTGTATGATTCTGGCTGAACTGACCTAGTGGGATTCTTGCTAAAATTGAACCCTACAAGGATGGAGACAGGACTCCCAGGGAGACTTTGGGTGAGCAGACATCTCAGAGGAGTAAGATGAGAATTTGATCCAGAAGAGATTCTCTTTTCTGAACATTCATGAGGACATTAAAAATATATGGCAAAATCTTTCACCATCCCATCCCTGAAGGTAACTTATGCCTGCAGATACTATGTGTTTCATGCACTGCAGGCAGTAGTTATTGACATTCTTGAGTTAAAGATAAGAACACTGAGGCTCATATTTGTAATTTATAGATATATGACATCATTAGGGCTTTCCCAGTGGCTCAACGGTAAAGAATCCACCTGCAATGCTGGAGATGCAGGAGACATGGGTTCGATCTCTGGGTGGGGAAGATTCCCTGGAGGAGGGCATGGCAACCTACTCCAGTATTTTTGCCTGAAGAATCCCATGGACACAGGAGACTAGTGGGCTATAGTCCATGGGGTCATGAAGAGTTGGACCCGATTGAAACGACAGAGCACAGCATGTGACATCATTACTTTCTAGTAAATATATGTAAAGTAACATTTAAGTGAAACAACAACAACAAAAAAGAGCACTGAGGCTCAGAAAAGCTAGGATAAAATTTCCAAGACCCAACAGCTAGGAAGGGCTGAAATGAACTAGTTCAGGATGACCTGGGATCACCAGTGCATAATTGCAGTGGAGAAGCTGGGAGTTGGAGAAGGTAGCCATAAGGAGCAGGTCATCTGCTGTGATGGAAGGGACCTGGGGCTCCAGTGGTCTGGCTCCACCCTCCTCCTGCCCCCAGCTTCCTATGACAGCTTCCATTGGCCTAATCCATCAGGAAGGTAGGGGACAAGGGAGCTTTTCTATGCAGTCCACATGGGACATGGCCCAGAGTGGAGAAGAGGCAGCTGATCTAGGGGAGCAAACAGGAGTTATCCATTTGAGGGCTGACAAAGTTAGGGTAATCTGTGTTCTGGGTTCAGTGTTTTTATGTTAAAGTCCTCATATCCAGTAGCTCAGGATGTGGCCATATTGGGAGACAGATGTTTAAAGAGGCAAACAATTTTTAAAAATGTGGCCGTTAGGTTGGACCTAATCTAATTTGACTGGTATCCTCAGAAGAACTTTGAAGACAGAAAGGGATAGAGGGAAGATGACATGAAGATTCAGGGTGAAGACAGCCATCTGCACAGTGTGGAGAGAGGCCTGGAGCAGGTCTTTCCCTCACGGCCCAAGGTAGGAGCCAACTGCGATGCCTCAGTCTCAGACTCCAGGCTGTGAGAAAGGGGAGTTATTCTGTTCACTCCACTCAGTCTGTGGTACTTTGCTATATCAGCCTAGGAAATGAAAATATTTAAGGATGTGACCATGGAAATTATTGATTGAGGTGAGGTAGAGGACAAGCAAAAGCCAAGAGCTGAAAAGTTTCTCTGAAGTGTTCCAACCATCATGTGGGCTTCCCTGGTGGCTCAGTAGCAAAGGATATACCTCCAATGCAGGAGATGCGGGTTTGATCCCTGGGTGGGGGCGATCTCCTGGAGAAGGAAGTGGCAACTCACTCCAGTGTTCTTGCCTGGGAAACCCCATGGACAGAGGAGCCTGGTGGGCTGTAGTCCATGGGGTTGCAAAAGGGTTGGAGACAACTTAGCAACTAAACAACAACAACCATCACATATGTGGTTGTTGAAATCAAGATTTACAACAGGTAGGGTTGAAGAGGGTGCCAGTGAGCCAGGAGCTAAAATCAAGGAAGACAGATTTATGGGAGGGTAGGTAGGATCTGGATGCCCTGAGGTATGGGAGATAGATGGTGGCAGCAGGAGAATGTGGTGATTTTATCATGGAGGAGATAGAATGGTCTGGAAGAGACAATGAGGAGTGGCAGGCCCTGGGGAGGAGGGGACAGCAACCACTAGAAATGGCTTCGGAAAATGCATCTGTTTCTCCACTAATTTAACATGGATTTATTGAGCACCTGGTCCACACTCAGCACTCTTCTAACTCTAGCAGTGCATCAGTGAAAAAAATATTAAAACTTCTGCTCTTGTAAGGGAGAGATATAGTAATAAATTTACTTGATAAATAATGAACAGAAACAACAAAAAATTATATGGCCCCTAGAACATATTAAATATCATTGGGAAAGGTAGCACAGAATAAGGCGAGTTAGGAACTTGAGTAGAGGGTGACATTTTATATATATATATATATACACACACACACACACACACAATATGTATAAAATATATAATATATGGACACCAGGCTCCTCAGTCCATGAAATTTTCCAGGCAAGAATACTATAGTGGGTTGCCATGCCCTCCTCCAGGGGATCTTCCCAACCAGGGATTGAACTTGTATCTCCTGCATTGCAGGCAGATTCTTCACCATCTAACCCACTAGGGAAGCCCCATAAATAAATATATATTATAATATAGTATAAATATATACTTTAAAGGTTGAAAATTTAAACAATAATTAAGAATGTTAAGCTGACAAGAGAAGGGTGGAGAGCTTTTATGTGTGTGATGGGCTGCTGGGTGAGGCTGCTGTGAGCTTCATGGAAGGAGCTTGCAGTGCAGGAGAGCTGAGGCTCCTGAGCAGCAAGAGGAGGGAAGGCCATTTGGAGGAACGTTGTGGAGGAGAATCCACACAAGCCTCACTTCCAAATCCCACCTGAAGAATTTCTCCCTAAACCCACTGTTTTCTGATGCAGATCTACCTCCTCACTGATCTTCATGTTCCCCTTCTCTGGCAGTTTTCTTCTGCCTGGTTCTAGGATCCTATCCTCAGACAGATTCCCTGCACTTCCTATAGGTATTACCCCAGGGCCTCACTGTATTCTTATGACTCCATAATTTACATTTTCATCTCTTTCTTAAAAGATATTAATCTTCAACTGTATTTTTTAGGTATTTCAAATTAAAGATTAATTCATCATTTTTTCCCCAAAACTAGCTTCTGCTTCTTTCTTATCTATTTCCTGACTTTACCATCTATCCAAGACACCCAAGCAAAAATTATCCTGTTGTCTTGGATTCCTTTCTTTTTTCACTGACACCCTTGGGATATGGATATTTCCTGCCATGTAAGTAAACAAAGGATGTCACAGTCATTAGCAATTGTAGCCACCACAGATGGTGAGCTGGTAAGCCCTGAGGGAACTCAGGAAGGAAGAGAATATCTGCCATCTGGCAACCATCAGGCTGCAGCCACTCCCCACAATGAGCCCAGAGGAAACTCAGGATGTGAAAAAACTGGCCCCAGACAACTGAGGTGCATATCAAAGGTATAGTTTAAGTGAGTCCAGACTCTTGTATCTTCCCATACATAGAAAAGTGCTAGGGGAACTGTTGAAGATGAGGGGAACTGTTGAAGATGAGGGGAACTGTGGAAGATGAGGGGAACTGCGGAAGATGAGGGGAACTGTTGAAGATGAGGGGAACCGTTGAAGATGGTGGAGGAGTAAGATAGGGAGATCACCTTTGACCTCACAACATCAAAAATATATCTGCATGTGGAACAACTCCCACAGAAGACTTTCTGAACACTGGCAGAAGATCCCAGACTTCTAAAAAGGCAAGCCAAACTCTTCAGAATGAAGCAGGACAAATAATAAAGATAAAAAATAGAGACGAAGAATTTTGGTGTGGGGACCTGTGCCCAAGGGAGGGAGTCATGAAGGAGAAGTTTCCATACATTTAAAAACCCCCTCATGCGTGGGGATGGAGGAGAGCTTCTGAACCTCAGAGGGGAATGCAGAAACAGGTGCTTGGAAGGCAAAACAGAAAGAATTCACAACAGAGCTAGTTACTGAACAGCACTTCCCAGCCAAGAAGCAGCTTGCATGCCCTCCATGGCAAGTGGGGTCTGGGTGCTGAGGTTCAGGCTTTGGGGGTCAGACACCTGCAAGAGTACTGGGGTTGACTGCCTTGAAGATACTCTGAAGGGGCTAGTATGACCCAGCTGAGAGAGTCTAGGGAAAAGCCTAGGCCTCCCAGAGAGGTGAGAGATCATTGCCATTGGTATCCTTTAACTTCCCACACTTGCAGAACATAGGAACACTCCTTTGTGAATGCCATAGGTGGGATGAGCAAGAGTTGTGAACTTCCCTACCCTAGAGGTAGATGTGCCTAGCCAAAGCCCCACAAAAGCTGTCCAGTTTGGAGTCTAGTTCAGAGGCAGAACTGGACATGACCAAAGTTTACTATCCCAGAGAGGAGGAATGCAAACCGACTGGCCACTGCCAAAGCCAGGGTGAGTGCCTGAGGCAAGGGACAAATGATTGCCGCTGTGGTCCTGATACCAGAGGTAATGGCTCCCACCAAGCCATGAGCAAGCACGAGTTACAGCCCATACATTCCTGGGAGCTTATGCAGTTTGGCTCTGTGAGGGACACAAGGCCAAGGGCCAATCCCTCTGGGAAAGCGCACTACCCACTTCAGACAGTAGCAGTTTCTTGCAGGCCTCAAGTGCAGCAGGCACTCCCCAAACACCCCAGTTGTGGCTGCCACGCCCCTCCCTCTCCCCAGCCTGACTTATTTTTTCATGTTTTGCAGTACTCTTCAGTTATATTGCATTCCCCCCATGTTTCTGATTTTGTATTGTTGCTAGTCTAGTGTTTGGTATTCATTGTCACTTGTGGATTTGCTTATTGGCTTGATTACTCACTTGTTTTTTGATTCCCATTTTTATCCTTTTTTTCCTTTTCTCTTTGCAAGTGTGTGTGAGATAACCCAAAACACTACTGGACACAGCCCTGACCTTCAGAAAGACAAGATCCAGCCCCACCCATCAGAACACAGGCACAAGTCCCCCTAACCAGGAACGCTTCACAAGGCACTGGTCCAGCCCCACCCACGGGGGAAGCTTACATAAATAAGGGGAACTACAGCCTTCCAGCCTGCAGAAATGAGACTCGAAACGCAGTGACTTAAAAAAATGAATAGACAGAGATACATGTAGCAGATGAGGGAACATGGTAAAAACCCACAGGACCAAACAAATGAAGAGGAAATAAGCAGTCTATCTGAAAAAGAATTAAGAGTAATGATAGCAAACATGATCCAAAGTCTTAGAAATAAAATGGAGGCACAGATAGAAAGAATGGAGCCATGCATTGAGAAAATACAAGAAAAGTTTAATGAGGACCTAGAAGAAATAAAGAATAGACAATCAACAATGAAAAACACAATCAGTTCATTTCAGTTCAGTGGCTCAGTCGTGTCTGACTCTGTGACCCCATGAATTGCAGCACACCAGGCCTCCCTGTCCATCACCAACTCCTGGAGTTTACTCAAACTCATGGCCATCGAGTTGGAACACAATAATTGAGATTAAAAGTACACTAGAGGGAACCAATAACAGAATAACAGATAAGTGAGCTGCAAGGTAGAATGGTGCAAGTAACCATGCAAATGGAAATCTAAAGAAAGTGAGAATCACTGTACTCATATCATATAAAATAGATTTTAAAGACTGTTCCAAGAGACAAAGAAGGACACTACATAATGATCAAGGGATCAATCCAAGAAGAAGATAGAGCAATTATAAATATGTATGCACCCAACATAGGAGCACCTCAACGCATAAGACATAAATGTTAACTATGAAAGGGGAAATTGACAGTTGCACAATAATACTGGGGGATTTAGCACCCCACTCACACCAATGGGCAGATCATCTAGACAGAAAATTAATAAGGAAACACAAGATTTAAATGATACATTGGACAGTTGGATCTAATTAATTTCTATAGGGAAGTTCATTCAAAAACAGTAGATTTTAATTTTTTTCTCAAGTGCACATGAAGCAATCTCTAGGATAGACCAGATCTTGGGTCACAAATCAAGCATTGGTAAATTAAAAAAATTGAAACCATTTCAAGCATCTTTTCTGACCACAATGCTATAAGATTAGATGTCAACTACAGGAAAAAAAAAACAACTGTTAAAAGCACAAACATGTGGAGGCTAGGCTAAACAACACACTTCTGAATAACAAAGAGGTCACTGAAAAAAATAAAAAAGGAAATAAAAAAATACCAGAAACAAATGACAATGAAAACATGACAACTCAAAATTTGGGAGATGTAATAAAAGCAGTGCTAAGAGGGAATTTTATAGCAATACAAGTCTACCTCAAGAAACAAGAGAAACATCAAACACCTAAAGCAACTAGAAAAAGAGCAAACAACCCAAAAATTAGTAGAAGGAAAAAAAACCATAAAGATCAGAGCAGAAATAAATGAAAAGGAAACAACAGCAATGATCAATAAAACTAAAAGCTGGTTCTTTGACAAGATAAACAAAATTGACAAACCATTAGCCAGACACATCAAGAAAAAAGGGAGAAGACTCAAATCAATAAAATTAGAAATGAAAAATGAGAAGTTACAACAGAACATAGAAACACAAAGGATCATAATCTCTTATGAGATTATACAACTCTTATGAGTTGCCCATTATACTATCGGCAACTATATGCCAATAAAATGGACAACCAGGAAGAAGTAGACAAATTCTTAGAAAAATATAACCTTTCAAAACTGAATAAGAAAGAAATGGAAAATCTGAACAGACCAATCATAAGCATGGAAATCAAAACTGTAATCAAAAATCTTACAACAAACAAAAGCCTAGAGCCAGGTGACTTCACAGGTGAATTCTACCAAAAGTTTAGAGAAGAGCTAGCACCTATTCTGTTCAAACTCTTCCAGAAAATTGCAGAAGGAAAACTCTCAAACTCATTCTACAAGACCACCATCATGCTGATACCAAAACTGCAAAGATACCACAAAAAAAAAAATTACAGATCAATATCACTGATGAACACAGTTGCAAAAATCCTCAACAAAATTCTAGCAAACAGAAACCAACAGCATATTAAAAGGATTATGCATCATGATAAAGTGAAATTTATCCCAGGGATGCAAGGATTCTTCAACATATGCAAATCAATCAATGTGATATAACAAATTGAAAGATAAAAACCATATGATCATCTCAATAGATGCAGAGAAAGCTTTTAACAAAATTCAGCACTGATTTATGATGTTATGATGTTCAACACCTACTCCAGAAAGTAGGCATAGACGGAACATACTTCAACATAATAAAGGCCATATACAACAAAACTACAGCAAACATTATTCTCAATGGTGAAAGTTTGAAAGCATTTCCTCTAAGATCAGGAACAAGGCATGGCTTCCCACTCTCACTACTATTATTCAACGTAGTTTTGGAAGTCCTAGCAATGACAATCAGAGAAGAAAAAGAAATAAAGGGAATCCAGATTGGAAAAGAAGTAAAATTCTCACTCTGCCGATGACATATTACATGTAGAAAACCCTAAAGAGGCCACCATAAAATTACTAGAGCTAATCAATGAATATAGTAAGGTCTCAGGATATAAAATTAATACATAGGAAATCCCTTGCATTCCTACACACTAACAATGAAAAATCAGAAAGAGAAATTAAGGAAAAATGTCCCATTCACCATTTCAACACAAAGAATAAAATACTTAGGAATAAACCTACCTAAAGAGACAAAGACCTGTATGCAGAAAACTATAAGACACTGGTAAAAGAAGCCAAAAATGACACAAACAGATGGAGAGATATACCATGTTCTTGGATTGGAAGATCAATACTGTGAAAATGACTATATTACCCAAAGCAATCTGCAGATTCAATACAATCCCTATCAAACTACCAATGGTATTTTTCAAAGACTAAGAGCAAAAGGCTTCACAATTTGTATGGAAACACAGAAGACCCCAAATAGCCAAAACAATCCTGAGAAAGAAAAACGGAGCTGGAGGAATCAACCTTCCTGACCTCAGACTATGCTACAAATCTACAAAGCTACAGTCATTAAGAAAGTATTGTACTGGCACAAAACCATTAATACAGACCAATAGAACAAGATAGAAAGACCAGAGATAAACACACACCTTTGGGCACCTACGGCTTCCCAGCTGGTGCTAGTGGTAAAGAGCCCACCTGCCAATGCAGGAGATGTGGGTTCGACCCCTGGGTTGTGAAGATCCCTTTGAAGAGGGCATGGCAATCCATTTCAGTATTCTTGCCTGGAGAATCACATGAGTATAGGAGCCTGGTGGGCTACAGTCCATAGGGTCACAAAGAGTCAGACATGACTGAAGTGACTTAGCACGCACATGGGCACATTATCTTTGACAAAGGAGGCAAGTATATACAATGGAGAAGAGATAAATTCGTCAATAAGTGGTGCTGGGAAAACTGGACAGTTATATGTAAAAGAATGAAAGTAGAACATTTCCTAACAAAACCGCAAAGCAGTTGAACTTTAAAAATACATTAAAAATAAACTCAGAATGGATTAAAGACTTAAATGTAAGACCAGAAACTGTAAAGCTCTTAGAGGAAAACATACGCAGTACACTCTCTGACATAAATCACAAGATCCTTTTTAACCCACCTCTTAGAGTAATGGAAATAAGAACAAAAATTAACAAGTGAGACCTAATTAAACTTTAAATCTTCTGCATAGCAAAAGAAGCAATAAGCAAGATTAAAAGACAACCCTCAGAATGGGAGAAAATAATTGCAAATGAAACAACTGACAAAGGATTAATCTCCAAAATGTATCAGCAGCTCATATTTGTTTTTCAATATCAGAAAAACAAACAGCCCAATCAAAAAAAAAAAAAAAAAAAGGAAGGGTAGAAGATCTAAACAGACATTTCTCCAAAGAATACATGCAGATGGACAGTAAACATATGAAAAGAGGCTTAGCATCGCTCATTATTAGAGAAATACAAATCAAAACTACAATGAGGTATTACCTCACACCAATCAGAATGGCCATCATCAAAAAATTCTACAAACAATAAATGCTGGAGAGGATGTGGATAAATGGGAACCTTCTTGCACAGTTGGTGGGAATATAAATTGATACAGCTGCTATGGAGAATAGAAAGGACATTCCTTAAAGAAAATAGGACTAGAACTACCAGCAGTCCCACTACTGGGCATATACCCTGAGAAAACCATAACTGAAAAAGACACATGTACCCCAAGTTTCATAGCAGCACTATTTACAATAGCTAGGACATGGAAGCAACTTAGATGTCCACTAATAGATGAATGGATAAAGGAGATGTGGTACATATACACAATGGAATATTGTGCGTGCGCTAAGTTGCTTCAGTTGTGTTTGGCTCTTTGTCATCTTTATGGATTGTAGCCTGCTTATGCTCCTCTGTCCATGGGATTCTCCAGGCAAGAATAATGGAGTGGGTTGCTATACCCTCCTCTAGGGGAACTTCCCAACCCAGGGTTTGAACTCGCTCCATCTTATGTCTCCTGCATTGGCAGGCAGGTTCTTTACTACTTGTACCGCCTGGGAAGCCCACAATGGAATATTACTCTGCCATGAAAAAGAAAAGATCTGGGTCAGTTCTACTGAGGTGGATGAATCTAGAACCTATACAGGCTGAAGTAACCTATACAGAGTGAAGTAAGTCAGAAAAACAAATAACGTATATTAATGCATATATATGGTATCTAGAAAAATGTTATTGATGAACCTATTTGCAGGGAAGGAATGGAGACTCAGATGTACAGAATTGACTTGTGGACGCAGTGGGGAAGGAGAGAGTGGGGTGAATGGAGAAAGTAGCATCGGCATATATACACCACCATATGTAAAATAGACGGCTTGTGAGAAGTTTCTGTGTAACACAGGAGCCCAGCCTAGCCCTCTGTGACGATACAGAGGGGTGGGAGTGGGGAAAGGAAGGGAGACACAAAAGAGAGGTGATATATGTTTAATTACGGCTGATTTGCATTGTGGTACATCAGAAACCAATACAACATTGTAAAGCAATTTTCCCCAATTAAAAACAAATTTAAAAAATAAGTGAAAGTCGCTCAGTCATGTCCACCTCTTTGCGACCCTATGTCCTATACAATCAGTGGACTTCTTCAGGCCAGAACACTGGAGTGGGTAGCCTTTCCCTTCTCCAGGGGATCTTCCCAACCCACAGGTTGAACCCAGGTCTCCTGCGTTGCAGGTGGATTCTTTACAAGCTGAGCCACAAGGGAAGCCTAAAACTAAGAATTAAAAAAAAAAAAGAAAGAAAAAGAAAAGTGATAAACCCCTTAACTTGGGATATCTGTTTTTTTTTAATTTACAATAATTTTTTGATATTCAGACTACCTGCCTTTTGTAGCCAAACTTCTATATAACCTGGCTCCTCCCCTCACCTCCTCAGAGCAGTTCTCTCAGGGTTGCTTGAGGCGCTGTCGCCTGGACTTGGAGTCTCAAACATTCCCACTGAATAAAATGTAACCCTCAACTTTAAGGTTGTGAATATTTTTAAGTCCACATCTCTTTGCCTTCAAACAATGATTTATTAGCTTTAGAAACACCACTGTCATCACTCTCCTCGTCTGTCTCTGGCCATGCCTACTGACAGTCTTCAGTCAAAGCTCTAATCAGCTTTTTATGCACCTCCTACAGGCAAAGGTAAACTTTCAAAGGCAAGCGGTCTATTCAAATATGTTACTATAATTACTTTCTTCTACCGTGAATTGGCCACCTGAGAGCAGAACCATAGTTTATTAAACACTAAATAATTCAACACAATATAATTAAGTATTTTTAATATAGGAATAATAAAAATGATGTATTCCTCTTACTGGCAAATCCTTGGTTTAATAAACATAAGGACAAAGGAGAGCACAATTTTGAGAGCTTGTATCTAGCATTTAATATTTTGTTTATGTGAATGAACTTCTTTAGAAATTTATCTTTCCTTGAAGTTTAGCTCCAGATTTAGAGTTAACGGAAGTAAACTGAGATAGGTATAATGACTGGAAACTAGGTGACTTGCAATTTTACTATTTAGAAATGCTCTCCATTCTAAACTAATTTTTAATATGATCCTTAATGAAGATTAAAATAAGAGTGGTACTCAGGTAGATATGCCCCAAAGCAGAGCTCTGTACACATTTCCCTGATGTTGGCTCTGGGAGCATTGACTTTTTCTAAACATTTAAGTTTGGCATCACTGAGGATGGCTGGAAAGGCTAGAAGTTCTCAGAATGTGGCTTCAGATTTCATTTCTCCTTTATCTCAAAACGAAATCAAACATTGCAGAACATGCTCTCACAAATAGACCTTTTAACATTTTGAATTAAAAGCATACAAACTGAGGCTAGAAACTGGTTTTGAAATACCTATCCCAGAAAAATCATTTGCTTATTTTCAGTTAAAATCTAGAAACAGTTTAAAATGGAAAAAATTTAAACTCCATTACAAGAATCAGAGTTTTCTATGTAATTAACTGTTAATCTTTACTGTTACATTAATGAAATCATTTCCCTAAAGTATAGGGAAGTATAAAGACTTCTATCCAATGGATGTCAAGAAATCTGACCAGGTACAGACCTGTAAAGGTCCAAAATTAAAAATAAATACAATTATCACTTAACACATCAGTCCCTTTCAAACTTGTCATTTTCATTTGTGATATCACAAATAGAATACTTATGGTTTTTTTATCTACCTATATAGCGATCACAATGTAATCAGCTTGGTAATTCAGAAATTGCTATCAATGTTACAGTAGTTTTTTCAACATTTAATCGTGCTTTTCAACTTTGCACAGATGACTTCAAATTGTGTTAAAAATGAAAACCTTTTTTTGTTTGTTTGTTTAAAGGAAAAATTCAGGAGGCAAACGGTGGACATACAATACAAATGACCTTTTGGGAAGTTTTAGCTCAAATGAAGGAAATAGTAAAATGAGTGGTGGTTGGTGGAGAAAGTGGGATCAAAATAAACTTTTAGTTTTTTTTTGAAGATGAGAGAAGTAACACATGCTTGTATGCTATTGGAAATACTTCAATAGACGGAGAAAATTTGGGGAAACAGAAAATAGCAGGAAGATTGCTGGCAAATACACCTAGTACACATGTGGAGGAATGCAATTTAGATAAAAATATTGGTAGTTCAGTGAAGGCAAAGCTTATGGGACAATGCTGGTGAGTGGAAGGTATGAAAAGGGAATCTGATGGAGATTCTTTTCTGTTGGCTTCGGTTTTCTCAGTCACAGAGAATGAAGGTTGCCGACTGGGAGGGATGAAGAAGGAAGTGTGGGAAGTTTGAAGAAAGGAAGCAGGGAGGGTCCTCAAGGGGGCAGCAGAGGGAACACCTCCAGCTTACTCTCTGGTGGGGTCCATGGGCACAAGATTTCCTGTTTTCCATCAACCACATTCAAATGCTTTGCTGTAGGTGTGTAATGGGTGGAGAGTTGGATTAACTGCTGTTGTGATTTGCCAAGTGAGAGAAAGAGAGTTGAGGATGATTTCATGGGAGTGATGTAATGACAGTGGAATTTAAGCTGAATAAGGAGCAAAAAGGAAATGAAGAAGATGAAAGTTAGTGAAACAAGGTAGGATCATGGGATTTGACATTTCAGCAGGTTTTTAAATCAGAGAACTACTGAGAATGTGCAGGAAGAAAAGGAAAGGAGATGGTGGTAAAAAGAGTTGAGTGAAGGGAGCTGAGATCACAGGAGGGCTGTGTTTATTAGTGGTGACAAGGCCAGGGTGGGTGAGACATGTGGAAGAGAAGAGCTTCAGAGGAGAGAAGTTTAGGAGCTGAGAGGCCAGGGACTTGGAAGAATCTAAGTGTAAGTTGATAGCTAAGAACTCAGACAAGATACAGAATCAGGAGCAAATATTTGAGACACATGGGTTTGAGAAACCATTTCTACAGATGACAGCCTCAGTGAGGAATGAGATTAAAAAGTGCAGGGTTGTCCACAGAAGGGAGAGGGTTTGATCTGAAAGCCACACCATGAGCAAGTAGAACACCTGTTTCAGCTCCAAGAGGATGATGGTTAGGGGACTGCAGCGGGAAAATAAAACCCAAGCCATCATGCTTGGAGAGGGCTATAAGGACATGGTTTCTCAAAGGATAACACTGAAGAGCAAAAATAAAGTTATGGTCTTTAATGAAACTGTTAACTCATTAATTTTGACAAGGTTCATAGCATGTAGCACAGTGCATTGTGCTTAGTAGGAAGTCTTTGTTGAATGTTTTATCTTTGTCTTTAATTTTTGTCGGTTTGATCACTATGCATCTTGTGTCTTGGTGTGTTCGTCCTTGAGTTTATCCTCCCTGGGACCCTCTATGCTTCCTGGACTTAGTTGGCTATTCCCCGCCCCCCCCCCCCCCGCCCCCCCATGTTAGGGAAGTTTTCAGCTATTATCTCTTCAAATATTTTCTCAGGTCCTTTTTTTGCCCTTCTTCTGGGACCCCTATAGTGTGAATATTGGTGCATTTAATGTTGTCCCAGAGGTCTCTTAGGCTGTCTTCATTTCCTTTCATTCTTTTTTCTATATTCTGTTTTGAGGCAGTGATTGCCACCATTCTGTCCTCCAGGTTATTTATCTGTTCTGTTTATTCCACCTCAGTTATTCTGCTATTGATTCCTTATAGTGTATTATTCATCTCTGTTTGTTTGTTCTTTAGTTCTTGTAGGTCTTTGGTAAACATTTTTTGCATTTCTCCATTGTTTTCCTGAGATCCTTAATTATCTTCACTGCTTTTATTCTGAGTTCTTTTTCTGGAAGATTGCCTATCTCCACTTCATTTAGTTGTTTCTCTGTGGTTTCAGGAACCTGCAATATTAGGTCCATGAATCAAGGCAAATTGAAATTGGTTAAACAGGAGATGGAAAGAGTGAACATCAACATTTTAGGAATCAGCGAACTAAAATGGACTGGAATGGGTGAATTTAACTCAGATGATCATTATATCTACTACTGTGGGCAAGCATCCATTAGAAAAAATGGAGTAGCCATTGTAGTCAGCAAAAGAGTCAGAAATGCAGTACTTGGATACAATCTAAAAAACCACAGAATGATCTCTGTTCATTTCCAAGGCAAACCATTCAATATCATCATGATAATCCAAGTCTATGCCCCAACCAGTAGTGCTGAAGAAGTTGAAGTTGAACGGTTCTATGAAGATGTACAAGACCTTTTAGAACTAACACCCCAAAAAGATATCCTTTTCATTGTAGGGGACTGGAATTTAAAAGTAGGAAGACAGGAGTAACAGGCAAATTTAGCCTTGGAGTATGAAAGGAAGCAGGGCAAAGGCTAATAGAGTTTTGTGAAGAGAACGCATTGGTCATAGCAAACACCCTCTTCCAACAACACAAGAGAAGATTTGACACATGGACATCACCAGATGGCCAACACCGAAATCAGATTGATTATATTCTTTGCAGCCAAAGGTGGAGAAGCTCTATACAGTCAGCAAAAACAAGACTGGGAACTGACTGTGGCTCAGATCATGAACTCCTTATTGCCAAATTCAGACTTAAATTGAAGAAAGTGGGGAAAACCACTAGACCATTCAGGTATGACCTAAATGAAATCCCTTATGATTATACAGTGGAAGTGAGAAATAGATTTAAGGGACTATATCTGATAGATAGTGTGCCTGATGAACTATGGATGGAGGTTTGTGACACTGTACAGGAGACAGGGATCAAGACCATCCCCAAGAAAAAGAAATGCAAAAAAGCAAAATGGCTGTCTGAGGAGGCCTTACAAATAGTTGTGAAAAGAAGAGAAGTGAAAAGGAAAGGAGAAAAGGAAAGATGTACCTGTTTGAATGCAGAGTTCCAAAGAAGAGCAAGGAGAGATTAGAAAGCCTTCCTCAGTGATCAGTGCAAAGAAATAGAGGAAAACAATAGAATGGGAATGACTAGAGATCTCTTCAAGAAAATTAGAGATACCAAGGGAACATTTCATGCAAAGATGGGCTCAAACAGAACAGAAATGGTACGGACCTAACAAAGGAGAAGATATTAAGAAGAGGTGGCAAGAATACACAGAAGAACTGTACAAAGAAGATCTTCATGACCCAGATAATCACAGTGGTGTGATCACTCACCTAGAGCCAAACATCCTGGAATGTGAAGTCAAGTGGGCCTTAGGAAGCATCACTATGAACAAAGCTAGTGGAGGTGATGGAATTCCAGTTGAGCTATTTCAAATCCTAAAAGATGATGCCATGAAAGTGCTGCACTCAATATGCCAGCAAATTCGGAAAACTCAGCAGTGGCCACAGGACTGCAACAGGTCAGTTTTCATTCCAGTCCCAAAGAATGCTCAAACTACTGCACAATTGCACTTATCTCACATGCTAGTAAAGTAATGCTCATAATTCTCCAAGCCAGGCTTCAGCAATATGTGACCCATGAACTTCCAGATGTTCAAGCTGGATTTAGAAAAGGCAGAGGAACCAGAGATCAAATTGCCAATATCTGTTGAATCATCGAAAAGCAAGAGAGTTCCAGAACATCTATTTCTGCTTTATTGACTATGCCGAAGCCTTTGACTGTGTGGATCACAATAAACTGTGTATAAGTTTGAAAGAGATGGGAACACCAGAATACCTGACCTGCCTCTTGAGAAACCTGCATGCAGGTCAGGAAGCAACAGTTAGAACTGGACATGGAACAACAGACTGGTTCCAAATAGGAAAAGGAGTATATTGTCACCCTGCTTATTTAACATATGCAGAGTACATCATGAGAAACGCTGGGCTGGAAGAAGCACAAGCTGGAATCAAGATTGCCAGGAGAAATATCAATAACCTCAGATATGCAGATGGCACCACCCTTATGGCAGAAAGTGAAGAGGAACTAAAAAGTCTCTTGATGAAAGTGAAAGAGGAGAGTGAAAAAGTTGGCTTAAAGCTCAACATTCAGAAAACTAAGATCCTGGCATCCGTTCCTATCACTTAATGGCAAATTGATGCAGAAACAGTGGAAACAGTGTCAGACTTTATTTTTTTGGGCTCCAAAATCACTGCAGATGGTGACTGCAGCCATGAAATTAAAAGACGCTTGCTCCTTGGAAGGAAAGTTATGACCAACCTAGACAGCGTATTTAAAAGCAGAGACATTACTTTGTCAACAAAGGTCCATCTAGTCAAAGCTATGGTTTTTCCATTAGTCATGTGTGGATGTGAGAGTTGGACTATAAAGAAAGCTGAGCGCTGAAGGATGGATGCTTTTGAACTGTGGTGTTGGCGAAGACGCTTGAGAGTCCCTTGGACTGCAAGGAGATCCAACCAGTCCATCCTAAAGGAGATCAGTCCTGAGTATTCATTGGAAGCACTGATGTTAAAGCTGAAGCTCCAATACTTTGGCCACCTGATGTGAAGAGCTGACTCATTGGAAAAGACCCTGATGCTGGGAAAGATTGTGGGCAGGAGGAGAAGGGGATGACAGAGGATTAGATGTTTGAATGGCATCACCGACTCAATGGACATGAGTTTGGGTAGGCTCCGGGAGTTGGTGATGGACAGGGAGGCCAGGCGTGCTGTGGTCCATGGGGTCACAAAGAGTCAAACATGACCGAGTGACAAACTGAACTGAACTGGGGTTTTATCTTGTCCTTTCATCTGGGGTGTAACTTCCTGTTCTTTCATCCTGGTTAATTCTATAGTGTGGTTTTTGTTTTATTCACCATGGGACTGTGGTTTATCTTGCTTCTTCTGTCTGCCTTCTGATGGAGAAGGCTAAGAGGCATGTGTTAGCTTCCTGATGGGAGGGACTGGCAGTGGGAAAGACTGAGTCTTGTCTAGTGGGCAGAACCTTGCTCAATAAAGCTTTAATTCAGTTATCTGCTGATGGACGGGATTGCAGTCTCTTCCTAGTAGTTATTTGGCCTGAAGTGACCCAGCCCTGGGGTCTATGGGCTCTATGATAGGGTTAATGGTGACCTCCAAGAGGGCTCACACCAAAGGTGACCTTCCCAGACTGCTGCTACCAGGGCCCTCAGCCCTTGCCAACCCAGGCCTCCACAGGAGGCCCTCCAACCCTAGCAGGTAGTTTTGGTTTGATCTCCTGTGGGGTGTCTGCTTATTTCTTCTGGGTCTTGGTGTGCACATGAATTTGTTGGTGCCTTCCAAGAGTGGAGTATCTGTTTCTCCCACGTCTGTGGAAGTCCAATAATCAAATCCCGCTGGCTTTCAAGGTCAGATTCTGTAGGAATTCCCAGCCTCTTTGTTGGGTCCCCAGGCTGGGAAGCCTGCTGTGGGGTTCAGAACCTTCACAACAGTGGGAGAACTTCTTTGATATTATTGTTCTCCAGCTTGTGGGTTACCCACCCAGCGGGTATGGGATTTGATTTTATCATGATTGCGCCGGTCCTACCATCTCACTGCAGCTTCTTCCTTGTCTTTGAATGTGGGGTATTTTTTTTTGTTTGTTTTTGGTGGGTTCTAGTATCCTGCTGTTGATGGTAGTTCAACAGCTAGTTGCAATTTTGGTGCTTTTGCAGGAGGAGATGAGCACATATCCTTCTACTCTGCCATCTTGAACTGGAAGCTCTTTGTTGAATGGGTTTCATTTTACTATGCCGTCACCGGATTCTGCTGGTCAGACAATAGTTGGTTATACTGGAATAAGAACAAAATGTGAAACAATAAGATGAACAGACATTTCATTTCACCATAGATGCAAAAGTAAATAGAAGACATGCATCTAAGGAATTTATAGTCAGCAATAATTTTCTAACAAAGTGATAAAGGGAGATGAAATCCTTTGCAAAGAAGGACATTTTAAAAGTTTTGTGTGTGGTGGGTGAGTAGGGTATAAAGAATAGGAAATAAAGATTGATAGAGAATAAATTCTTCTATGAAATATAAAATAATTAAAAACTGAATTACAATTTTACAAATCCCAAGGATATTATTACAAGGGATCAGGCAAACAGTGATGCTGATGAATTTGCAAGGGCGACTGCAGCCAAGAACAATCTTTTTCATTTTGTCTACTGTCCTCCTCCTTAAATATTCATACTAAGTGAATTGAGTAAATCTATGTTATTGTGAAATATCAATGAGAAATATTTAAATCCATGTAATTGCATTTTTTTCCTCATCTTCTGGGGAAACTTGGTTGAGTTTTTATCCACTCCAGTTCTGTAGATGATATCTTCAGTGGCAGCCCTTGCTGAATGATGGAGTGAATGCAAACACCGAGGAACAGTAAAAAGTCATTTGTGTATAGACATAGGAAAGAAAGAGAAAATGAAGGATATGGTATTTTCAGCTTATTTTCTGCTTTGTTTTCTTTGATTTTTCTTTTCTTTTTTTTTAATAAAATGATCAGTTATTCCAGAAATACAATAGAACTCTTTGTCTTTGTGGGTTTAATTGTAACAACTTCATGCTCTCTAAAGGTTTGCTTTTTTATATGTATGTGTGGTTGGCTGAATAATGGTCCAGAGATGTCCATGTCTTAATCCCCAGAGCTGTGAGTGTTACTTTAAATGGCCAAAGTTCTTTGCAGGTGTGACCTTGGATAATCTAAATTAGGATTATTATGAAAAATCTGGGTGGGTCTGACATAATCACAGTGGTTCTTGTAAGAGAGAAGCAGGTGAGTCAGTCAAAGAAGGTGATGTGAGGATGATAGTAGACTGGAAGGAGGTAGCCAGGGGCCAAAGGATGTGACCGCCTCTGGAACCTGGAAGAGGCCAAGAATAGAGTCTTCCTAGGATCCCAGGAGGTACCAGCTCAGCATCACCTTGACTTTAGGTCCAGAAGTATTTACTTCTGAATTTTGACCCCCAGAACTATAATGTGCTGTTACAGGCAACTAAACTCATGGCAATTTGTGAAGGTAACTGATACAGTATGTTGCTATTGTTAAGTCACTCAGTCATGTTTGACTTTTTGTGACTCCATGGACTGCAGCATGCCAGGCTTCCCTGTCCATCATCATTTCCTGGAGTTTGCTCAAACTGATGTCCATTGAATTGGTGATGCCATCCAACCATCTCATCCTCTGGTGCCCCTTCTCTTTCTGCCTTCAATCTTTCCCAGCATCAGGGTCTTTTCCAGTGAGTCAGTTCTTCACAACAGGTGGGCCAAAGTTTTGGAGACTCAGCTTCAGCATCAGTCCTTTTAATGAATATTCAGGGTTGATTTCCTTTAGGATTCCTTGCAATCCAAGGAATTTGCAACAGTCTTCTCCAACACCATAGTTCAAAAGCATCAATTCTTTGGTGGTCAGCTTTCTTTATGGTCCAACTCTCACATCCATACATGACTACTGGAAAAACCATAGCTTTGACTAGATGGACCTTTGTCGTCAAAGTAATGTCTGCTTTTTAATATGCTGTCTAGGTTGGCCATAGCTTTTCTTCCAAGGAGCAAGCATCTTTTAATTTCATGGTTGCAGTCATCATCTGCAGTGATTTTGGAGCCCAAGAAAATAAAGTTTCTCATTGTTTCCATTATTTCTCCATCTATTCACCATGAAGTGATGGGACCAGATGCCATTATCTTAGTATGTATTACTTAGAAAAGAAAAACCTATTAAAATAAGAAATAAAAAGGTGAAATATTTCCTACTCTTTTAAATTAGAAGTTTGGGATTAACATATACACAATTATTATATCTAAAAGAGCTAACCATTAAGGACGTACTGCATAGCGCAGGGAGTTATACTCAGTATCTTGTAATAACCAATAAAAGAAATGAATCTGAAAAATAACATATGTATATATATGTGTGTGTTTAAGTGAATCACTTTGCTGTATACTGAAACTAACACAATGTTGTAAATTAACCGTCCTTCAATTAAAAATCTATAAAAATAAAGTAGTTTATATTAAATGACATATTTATGAGAAATCTCCATACATGTATGTATATGTTGCCAATTTGACCTATAGTTTAAGATTCACTGAATAGAGGGATCCAAGTGTCCAACTTATTGTTCCCATACAAATTACTAAGCTATTTATTTTAAATAGCTTTTTAAAATATTTTCAATAGGAACAGATTTGTCACTTAGAAAGAGAGTTTTACTATTAATCAGTTGTCTTTATAATCTATTTTCTAAACTAGATTTTGCATGCAAACATCATACCAGGAAACCCTAGAAGATACTAAAGCTAATTAATTGCCAAGTCTTTGGGGAGGTGATATCTGTCTAAGCTTAGAAATGACAATGATCACAAAAGAAAAGGACAGATTGGACTCTTTAAAAATTGAAAAATTTTATGTGTCGTAAATCCCGTAATCAAACATATCCTAAAGGAAAAAGAAAACAAAAGAATGATAAAAATCGTACAATGAATAATTTACTCCAAATATTAAAATGGAGAAGAAAAAGTTTAAGTATGAATAATCATGTTTGAGCATTCACTAAGGATACATAAAACTATTAAAGAAACATTATTTGCTAGTACCATACTAGTCAAAAAAGACACATAAATTAAAGCATAAATGTGGGAGCATTTTCACCAATTAAATTAACCAGGTATATAGAATAAAAAAATAACCAATGCTAATCATTAGTGATAGCTATATTTTCTTTAATGGTAAGTAGTTGGTATAGCACTGCTTAGAAATCAACATTATAAAATTAGAGCAATAAAAAGAACATACTTGTCATAGCAATATAATTTCTGGAAATCTATCCTAGGAAAATAATTACAAATAAGGAAAGTTAGATCCACAAAGTGCTCATTTTGCCTCCTTGACCTGCTGTAAAGTGTACATGTGAGCATGCACACATGTGTATGTGTATGTATATGTATGCCTATGTGCACAAAAAAGACAGTATGTAAGAGAAAAAGAAGAGGGATAAATGAAAGGTATTCAAAAGATAAGTTTGCTCTATACCATCAATGGGCTAAATTAGGTAAAATATGTGTTCCATGAAAAAATCTATATGATTTGTTATATTTATGTGCAAATAAGGAACTATAATTTAAGTGTTCTGCCAGAATACAAAATAATATATTAAAATTGGAAATCCCAAATGTCAGATTCCTTATTTGGATAATTATGTAAATTAGGTAAAAGCACAGAATGGAAATGTAACTTTTAAGTATTATAATTAACATATTTGTGAATAAAATATGAAAAAATTGATAAGATAAAAGGCTTATATGGATAGTTTAGTGAATTTATATTTTGTAGAATAAGAATCAATGGAATCAAGGGGATTAATAAGTTTTTTATTTATTTTAAAAATTAATTAATTAAGCATATATATATATATATATGTACATTTTTTCTGTGCTGGGTCTTCGTTGCTGCACGAGGGCTTTCTAAGCACGGTTTGCCATCAGAGTGTGGTGCATGGGCTTCTCACTGCAGTGGCTTCTCTCATTGTGGAGTATAGTCTTCTATAGTTGTGGCGTGTGGGCTCCATGGTGGTGGTGGGGGTCTAGTTGCCCTGCAGTGTGTGGAATCTTTCCAGACCAGGGAGTAACAGCTGTCTCCTGCATTGCAAGGTGGATTCTTAATCACAGGACCACCAGTTGAGAAGCACTAATCAGTTTTTCTAATGGTAAAAGAAGGCAGAGGCTGTCAGTATTTTTTTGTGTTTGTATAATAAGGGCTAAAAAATGTGACCAAATCCAGATTTGGTAAGACAGAATAGAATGAGAGATCTATAAAGCCCCATTGGTTGGAATGCGGTGAAGTTAGGACTCTTCTGCTGGTAACAGTAACTTTGGGAGCAATCTGCCAAAACTATGCTAAAATCTACATACTCTTCAAGGTAACAAGTTCAGTTTTAGAAGTTCATTCTAGTATGATATGCCAACCAATGTATAGAATTTATGTATAAGGATATTGTTTTTTGGTGCATTGTGAATAGTTTAATTTTAAAATCTGGTGCATCTATTACCTTAATAATTATTTTACATTATTTTAAAAATTCATAGAACTGTAGAAAATGGTGTATCCATGTGTATGTTGGTGGGTTTTATTTTTTCATTTTATAGCTTTATTGATAAACAGTTCATGTACCATGCATGTGTGCTCAGTCCATAAATCCATTTATTTAAAGTTTACAGTTCTGTGTGTTTTGGTATATTTACACAGTTGTTCATCCATCACCATGGTCTAGTTTTAGAACTTTTCCAGCAATCACCTAAAACATTCTGTACACATTAACTGTCTTTTCCCAGGCCCCCAACATGCCTCCCCCAGGCCAGAGCCCAAGCAATCATCAAATTCTTTCTATCTCTGTGGAGTTACCTATTCTGATTATTTCATATAATTGAAATCATAGACTACATGGCCCTTTATCACTGGCTTCTTTCATTTAGCATAATATTTCCAAGACTCATTCATGCTCTAACATGTATCGTGACTTCATTTTTTTTTTTATTAATACATAGTATTCACTACACAGGTTTCCCTGGTGGCTCAGACAGTAAAGAATCCACCTGCAATGCAGGAGACATGGGTTGGATCCCTGGGTGGGGAAGATCCCCTGGAGGAGGGCATGGTAACCCATTCCGATATTCTTGCCTGGAGAATTCCCATGGACAGAGGAGCCTGGAGGGCTACAGTCCACGGGATCACAAAGAGCTGGACATGACTAAGTGACTAAGCACAGCACAGCACATTTATTACACAGATATACTGTATTCTGTTCATTAATTTTGCTGAATTTTAGCATGTGGTGACAGTCACTCAGTCATGTCTGACTCTTTGCAATCCCATGGACTGTGGCCTGCCAGGCTCCTCTGTTCATGGTATTCTCCAGGCAAGAATAGTGGAGTGGGTTGCCATTTCCTTCTCCATTTAGCATGTAACAGAGTACATAATAGGTTGTTTTCTGCTAATTTAAACAAGATCATTTTACTCACATGTGAAAAGAGCATATTTTAGAAAAATGCTTTAAAATAAACAGTTCCAAGAATTTTCTAAAGATATGAGCTTTTATGAAATCAATGAGAATAATTCATGATGACTGGGAAGAAGAAAAAACTAAGGAATATATTGATAAGTAAAAGAAACAAAGAAATTATTTGCTCTTATCTTCTGTGAAGTTTTCCTTTAAATAAATTCTGGGGTTTATTGTGTTATAAGTTTACATTTTAATGAAACTATGGAGCTTTCCTGTCTCCATTATTTCTTTAAGATAACAAAGATAACAAAAATTGAACATAAATGACATTTTCCTAATAATCCCTAAATATCTTGGGACACATTCTAATTTCCTTTGCTGTGGCTAACGAGTTAATTTCTAGTCTCCTTCCCAGCTTACTTTTTAGAAGAGAGTTTTATGAACAGTGTAAGAGTCAAATTATAGTGGAGCTTATGTGCAAAATGTAAGGAACATTCATTTCAAAGGGAATCATGTACTTGAATATATTCCTTTTTCAAGTCTTATTTAATTTTGGTAATCTAGTGAATAAATCTAGAGTATACCATATTATTGACAACTAATTTTCAGTTGGAAACAATACACTGCATTGTACTTATATTTAGGTAGTAGTATCTGAAATTCTGCACCCAGTGGGGAGAGTTTTTCCCACATCACCAAGCAATCCAGTGGTGATTGGATTGCCACCAGTCCCACACGACTTCCCCCATCCCTCTTCAGATGCCAATCACAAGCCCAGGTTGTCGCCTGTGTTTCTGACCAGCTGGCTATAGATTGGAGGTTTGATTTACTAAAGCAGCTCACAGAAATCAGAGAAACATTTTACTTTCAAGATGACTGATTTCCTATTAAAAAGAAATACGACTCAGGAACAGCCAGGTGGAAGAGATGCACAGGGCAGGTATGGGAAAAGGTGTGGAGTGTCTTGCCCCATCTCCTAGCATACTATCCTTCCCAAATCAGCATGTGCTCACCTGCCTCAAACTTTTTGGGTTTTAATGAAGACTTATTACAAAGGGAGATTGATTAAGTTATTGTCCACTGGCAATTAATTCAATCTGTAGCTCCTCTCCCACCCCTGAAGTCAGGGGATGGGACTGAAAGTTTCAATTCTCTGATCATATGATTGGTGTTCTTGGTAACTAGCCCTCATCCATAGGTGGGGTCCAAACCACCCCATTAACACAGCAAGACACTTTTGTCAATTTCACCACTTAGTGAAAATTCCAGTGGTTTTAGGCGTTCTGTTTCAGGATAAAAAAGACAATATATTTCTTTTTACAAATGACATTATTACAGTACTTCATTTTAAAAGTCTCTCATAATAGTTCTACTAGGTTTACTTTTCAATGAGAATATATCAGAGCAATACCAATAAATGTAAAAATCATTCTATAAATTAATTCCTATAGAGTATTAATCTATCATAGGTTAATAAGATAAAGAGAAACAAATAATTATGAAAGGTAAAGGAAGCAATATGGATGAATAATTTGTAGTCAGAAGTATCCAGAACCACAGAACACTTACTTTTTAAAAATTTTAAAACATCATCATCAACAACAAAACTATCAGGTCATGGACCATGTTTATAGACTTGCTCAGTATTTGCCAGTTCTCAAATGCTGTGTCTAATGTGGTAGAATTTATATTATTCTTCCTTTATGACACACACTACTTCATATGCATTGGAAAATCTCCTCATATGGCTTCCTCTTCCTATAATATACGTCTATGGGTGAAGATTCATTTTTAGAGCCCTAGCCATCAATGTGCCACCCATGTTTTAGGCAGTCAGTAAGGGATTACACAATAGGATGTTGTGTGGGAAGAACTCTGAATAAGTCCTCAAAAGATCCAGGTTTCAGTGTGAAATTTTGAATTTGTGTCTGTGTTTCTTTACATCATTTATTTCATTCCATATCTGAAAAATAGAAGGGTGCACTGAAGAATTTAAAGATACCTTCAGGTTCTAAATTTGAAGCCCTCTTTTCTACATTATTTACATTCTTTTGGAAGCCTTTCTGGACAGATAATTTCTCTTGCTAGCTTTACTATTGCTTTGAGTACACATATCTTTAAACAAAGAGATGGATTCTGTGTATATATTTTTTATCATTTGTAATTGTCTGTGTTTAGTCTCTCGTGTGGGGAGCTGGTACCAAAATTATAAGCTTTCACTCTCAGCCTAGCATTTGTGCAACCTGTAAGTATGAGTAAATGTCAGTTGCCTTGAAAATCTAGTTTGTTAGTTACCTCTTTATTTTTTTCAGCTAAGGGAAGGTTTCTCTCACTTGTTCCCAGAAGAATTTAGTATTTCAGATGGCAACTTTCTGAGAGCAGCTCCTCTTCTTTATCACAAACTTCACTTTGGAAAATCAACATTTTCAGAGCCTGTTCTAATACTCAAATTGATAGGAAGAAGCGTGATGCTCCCTGATCTAGAGTTTCTATCTGGCATTGTGACGATACATGTAGTGGACCTCTATAACCAGAGGATGCTAAGATCTGGAAACTGCCACTGGGTTTTTCTTTCCACTGATGAAAAAATAAATAATGTTCTCTAGACTGGTGAAAGCAAAAATTTTTTGCACACACAGTATTCCCTAACTAATTTTCATTCCACTTTCAGTTATAAAATGTGTGTCAGACATTAAGCTTACAGCTTAAAAATATAATCACTTAGAATTATGCAAAGGACTATATATATATATACACACACACACACTCATACATACATATATATGTGTATACATACAATACACACACACACACGTATTTATTTATCTTCTCCAGGACTTTTGAATGTATTGGGGAGAAAAAACTTCCTCTACTCTTTTAGGTCCTTCTGAATGATTATTACATTGATGTGAAACAGATTAATGGGAGAAAATATAATTTTAATTTCATAAGTACAAGAGTTTACAGAAATATGAGACTAAAAGGAGTGACCAAAGCACACAGCTTTTAGACATTTTAGATAAAGGAACAATAAATTTGAGAAGAACTGAGAAGACAGACAAACTTAAGCTTGGGTATTAATTAGTGAAGAACTAAGCAGAGTTTGTTTATGTAGCCTTCTTGGCCCTGAATTCCTGATCTCCAGCAATAAGGCTGTCTGTTTACCTCCTGGTGGGAGGAGGGTATCTTTCACTGGAAGATTTATTTCATGCTTCCAGGGGGAACAAAGATGGTCAGAATATCCTTCTTGCTTTCGCTTGAGTAATTTTATTCAAAATAATGAATCTGCCAAGAAGCACATTTTGAGCTGGGTTTTTCATTTTCTTTTTCAAAATTTATTTTTAATTGGAGGATGATTGCCTTACAGTGTTGTGTGGGTTTCTGCCGTACATCAACATGAATCAGCCATAGGTGTATATATGCCCCCTCCCTCCTGAACCTTCCTCCCACCCCATCCGATCCCTCTAGGTTGTCACCGAGGGCTGGGTTGAGCTCCCGGTGTCATACAGAAAATTCCCACTGGGGAGTATACATTAAATATATAACACTGTACAGAAGGAAGTGACCAAACCATCCCAAAGAAAGAGAAATGCAAGAAGGCAAAGTAGTTGTCTGCGGAGGCTTTACAAATAGCCAAGGAAAGAAGAGAAGCAAAAGTCAAGGTAGAAAGAGAAAGATATACTCGATTGAGTGTAGAGTTTCAGAGAATAGCAAGGAGAGACAAGAAGGTCTTCCTAAGTGAACAATGAGAAGAGATAGAGGAAAACAATAGAATGGGAAAGACTAGAGATTTTTTTTTTTAAAGAAAATTAGAGATACCAAGGGAACAGTTCATGTAGAATGGGCATGATAAAGGACAGAGATGGTAAGGACCTAACAGAAGCAGAAGATATTAAGAAAAGGTGGCAAGAATACACAGAAGAACTCTACAAAAAAGGTCTTAATGACCCAGATAACCATGATGGTGTGATCACTCATCTAGAGCCAGACATCCTGGAGTGTGAAGTCAAGTAGGCCTTAGGAAGTATTACTGTGAACAGTGGAGGTGACAGAGTTCCAGCTGAGCTATTTAAAACCCTAAAAGCTGATGCTATTAAAGTGTTGCACTCAATATGTCAGCAAATTTGAAAAAATGAGCAATGGCCACTGGACTGGAAAGAGTCCAGTATTCATTTCAATCCCAAAGAAGGGCAATGCCAAAAAATGTTCAGCTACTGTCCTACTGCACTCATTTCACATACTAGCAAGGTAATGCTCAAAATCCTTCAAGGTAGGCTTCAGCAGCAAGTGAACCGAGAACTTCCAGATGTATGAACTGGGTTTAGAAAAGGCAGAGGAACCAAAGACCAAACTGCCAACATTAGTTGGATCATAGAGAAAGCAAAGGAATTCCAGAAAAACATCTACTTCCACTTCGTTGACTATGTAAAGCCTTTGACTGTGTGGATCACAACAAACTGTGGATAATTCTGAAAGAGATGGGAATACCAGGCCACCTTGCCTGCCACCTGAGAAACCTGTATGTGGGTCAAGAAACAACAGCTAGAATCAGACATGGAACAAGGGACTGGTTCCAAATTAGGAAAGGAGTATGACAAGGCTGTATATTGTCACCCTGCTTATTTAACTTCCATGCAGAGTACATCATGTGAAAAGCCAGGCTGGATGAATCACGAGCTGGTATCAATGTTGTTGGGAGACATACCAACAACCTCAGATACACAGATGATACCACTCTACTGGTAGAAAGTGAAGAGGAACTAAAGAGCCTTTTGATGAGGGTGAAGAGGAGAGTGAAAAAGCTGGCTTAAAACTCAACATTCAAAAAACTAAGATCATGGCATCTGGTCCTTTCACCTCATGGAAAACAGAAAGGGAAAAAGTGGAAGCAGTGACAGATTTCTTAATCTCCAAAATCACTGTGGATGGTGAATGTAGCCATGAAAGTAAGATGCTTGCTCCTTGGAAGGAAAGCTATCACAAGCTTAGATGGTATATTAAAAAGCAGAGACATCACTTTGCCTTCAAAGGTCTGTATAGTGAAAGCTATGATTTTTCTAGTAGTCATATATGAATGTGAGAGTTGGACCACAGAGAAGGCTGAGTGCCAAAGAATTGACACTTTTGAATTTTGCCAGAGAAGACTCTTGGGAGTCCTTTGGACTACAAGGAGATCAAACCAAGTCAATCCTAAAGGAAATCAATCCTGAATATTCATTGGAAGGACTGATGCTGAAACTGAAGCTCCAATACTTTGGCCACCTGATGCAAAGAGTTGACTCATTAGAAAAGATCCTGATGCTGGGAAAGATTGAAGACAAAAAGAGAAGGGGACAGTAGAGGATGAGATGGTTAGAGAGCATCACTGACTCAATATTGGGATAAGAATTTGAGCAAACTCTGGGAAATGGTGAAGGACAGGGAAACCTGGTGTGTTGCAGTTCATGGGGTTGCAGAGAGTTTGGACATGGCTTAGCGAGCAAAAAACAACAATAAACAATGTTTATGTTTCAATGCTGCTTTTTCAATTCATCCCACCCTGTCCTTCTCTGGCTTTGTCCACAAGTCTGTTCTCTATTGCTGCCCTGCAACTAAGTTTGAGCTAGCCTTTTCTGAACCTCATCAGTTTCCTCTTCTGAAACTTCCCTGAAAGTTTCATACTTACAAGTTGAGCTGGTAGCTGTGAAGCAAGAATTAGGCTAGTAGCTGAGTTATTGATTGGTCCATGCTTCTTTGTTCCATGGATTGTTCCATGGTTCCATGCTTTAACCAAAAATTCAGTTCCAAGAATAGGTTAGTTCTGTTAAACAGTTGTGATTCATAACATGGGGCACATTTTAAGACAGTGTTATGTAATACCAATAACCCAATCTCACTGCCATGTTTGAGGACTTCATGAGCCAAAATTGCAGCAAAAATAATCTTAAGGGACCAGAGATTCAATTTTCAATTTGTACTTGATATCAGTTTATCAACTGCTTAGATGGAAGTTGAGGCAACTGAGTGAAAAGCGCAGACCAATAGTCCAAATAAAATTTGTGTTTTTTTAAGCAGATGAAAAAAAATTAAGGTACAGTTTTATGTAAAAATACTATTGACATTAAAGCTTATTTTCAAAAGACTTATAATAAATTTATTCAATTTTATTCACATTGAACATGCATAAAATTATTTTCCCAAGATTTCTTTTTCACAAACCTATAAATTTTCATGTCCACTTTGGTTTGTCCTTGTTTTTTCTGCCTCTTCAGAAATAGTAAGCTTTACTTTAGGAAAAATTACTTTCTCTTTCCTCAGAAAAATGTATCTCCATTCTTCATACCCTTTCTTACCAAAAAACATATAGTCTATTTTTTTTTCCAAACACACATTTGTTTCCCTCATTAGTTCTAGTAATTATAATCAGATAACTCATTAGAATTCTTTAATCTTAAATACATGAACTTCCAGTGCTATCTAAGAAGTAAGCAAATGTGAACTGTCAATTTTTTCTATACCAGCAATCTTTATATTGGCAGATTTATGTGTTTATGTGCTTCCTTTAAGTACAATTTTTCAGTGTGGCATAAGTTATGTTTCCTAAGAGACTCAAGCATCTTTAGTCTCTGTAATAAGAGATCAGAAGTTGTTAAACTTAGATGTGCTTAGCATTTAAGATTTCAGTATCTTATCTTACTTAAAATAATCTGTACTTTCAATGAATCTCCATCATTTAATTAACTTAACAAACTTTTAGGGTTGGAAGTGACCAAAGAGATTTGGGAAACTCTGTAAGGAGATATATCATAAAACAATCATTGTTAAAATCTACCTTAAAACTCTCATCTGGTTTATATCTATTTAATTAGTCTGTTTTTAACAATTATGCTCATGAACATTTTATAAGATATTAAAGCAGTTAGCCATCCTTTTATATTATTTTTCTTGCTGACAAATTTTGTAACAGAAATAGCATGAGCTTATTTGACTTTTAGTGAACCTAGATAGGATAAAAGTACTATTCTTCATATTGATTACTCTAAAATCACGTCAGTATTACTTAAACCAACAAACTACTTTCTATTTACTGAAAATTATTATACATAACATGAACTTCAAAAACATTTGAGTTGATTTCTATTATATCTCTGAAATTTAGAAATACTTAATTCATCAGCATTCATCTTTAAGCCAAATAGAGCCCTGTCTCAATATTGGTAATACCATCCAGAGGTAGAAGAGTACCATAACTCTAATGTGCATACATAGATGTACATACAAACACAAAGCTCTTATAGCTTTTGTTGTAAAATTTTAGCCATGAACCAAGTATAACAATATAAAACTCACGAGTCTGTTAGTAACAGTTGAAATAAGTTGTTTATCTATTCATCTGATTGAAACTTTCATCTGTTTTTGGAGGATGTTTTTAAGAACCATATTTGTCTTTGATATCAATCATATTGGTAATTACCAGTCATATTGGTAATATTAAAGAGGCTGTGAACTGAATTTTGAAAAAAGACCTTTCCAGCAGTTTGTATTTTAAAAGGCTAGATTTTCTCTCCTTCTTTTCTTTTTTCCCTTCAGACTTTACTGATTGAGCTAGCCAGACTCAGTTGCAGGCAACTGTGAGAAGGAGTGTTTATATTTAAAAACATGGTACAAGTTACAATTTTAAGGGACAGTGAAAAATGAATTTTTTTGAGCTCCCTAAATTTGGTAAAAATCCCCTGAAGTGAAGGTAAAAAGGTTTTAGAATTTAAAGGGTCTGTTACTGTCCAGGGATGTAAATTCTTTGGGGGTCTAAGACTTATTCACAAAGGATATTGCATAGGAAAGTCTGAAGTTGGCAGGACCTGATTATAGGACCCAGGAAAACAGATCTTATGTTTGAGACTTACTGCTTGTTCTGAATGCTTCTGTTAAATTTATTTCCTGACTTGTAATATCTACATGAGTGACCCCTATATCCTAGGTCTAGACATTAGGCTGTCGTGTTCTCTGTAAATCTTGTAGCAAAGTGAAGTTAAAATAGTAGCTGGGTGTTTATTGTTTTTTTCTAGGGAAAATGGAGGAGTTTGGGGAGTTAAGGGAATGTGCTGATGAGATGTGTTCAGATTTCAAGAAAAGGAATTTATATTGAATGGGGACTTTAATTTTGTTCTAAGTTTTCTTTTCTTTTTTTTTTTTTCCATCTTGTTAAGAGAGTTCCTAAGGTTAGCTGTTACATTTCTTTGTGTCCTCTTTTTAATTTGGCCATCTCATTTGTACCAATAAGACAATTTTTGAGGACAAGAGCTTTCTTTTTCCAAAAAATATTTATTTGGCTACACTGGTCTTAGTGGCAGCATGCAGGGTCTTTAGTTGTGGCATGAGAACTCTTAGTTGCGGCATGTGGGATCTTGCTTCCTGACCAGGAATGGAACCCGGGCCCCCCTGCATTGGGAACATGGATTCTTAGCCACTGGACCACCAGGGAAGTCCCAAGGGTGTGTGTGTGTGTGTGTGTGTGTGTGTGTGTGTGTCTGTGAGTCACTAAGTTGTGTCTAACATTTTGCGACCCCATTGATGACAGCTCGCCAGGCTCCTCTGGATGAGAGCTTTCTAAAAATGTTTTCTTTCTTTTTAATATAATCAATTCAAAGAATCTATCACCTGGCCATTGACAAGTCAGATCTTTTAATCTCAATAGTGACTCAAACTGGTAAGACTTTTTATGGCTTAACTAAGGGCTCAAGAGGAGTCTGAGCTTTCCAGGTGGCTCAGTGGTAGAGAATCTGCCTGCAATGCAGGAGTCACGGGTTTGATCTCTGGGTCAGGAAGATCCTCTGGAGAAAGAAATGGCACCCACTCCAATATTTTTGCCTGGGAAACCCCATGGACAGAGGAGCCTGTTGGGTTACATTGCATGGGGCTCACAAGGGTCGGACACAACTTAGCGACTAAACCACCACCACCCAAGAGGGGTCCACAGTAAATTGCAAGAGCTGTAACCCTCACAAGATCCATTCATTTCACTCCCCCAAAGAGCCTGAGAAATCAAAGGCTTTGTCATACAGGTGGTAAGGATGCTGTAGAGAAAAGAATGTCTTCAGCTCCACATGGGAAGTTGTAAAGTTCCAGTTACAGGCCTGCTAATCTCTAACTGGGGCAGATGCTACTGGAATGGGGATTTTTATAGCCCCAGGAAATGAAGGTTGAGACTATAAAGGTCTTTTATGGACCTGATATTCTCACAGGTCACAAAGCCAAACTCTTCAGACAAAGAACAAAGTGAAAGGAAAACCTCATCTTATAGTTTTCCTCCTTATGACAAATGACACAACAGACAACAAAACACATGGAAAATGGTCAACAGAAAACAAAAATTCTCAATTTTTTACCAGAAGCCAAATAAGCTAGTTCGACAAATATTTTCGCCTGCTAATCTAAATTTAGCAAAAGGAAAGAAAAGAGTTCTCACTATTCTCATTTCCATGGGGCCCTGCAGGCAGAGATTCAGGAGACTGAGAGGTACAAATGCTTACCTTCAGCCAGGGCTGCTCAGAAGTCCCATGTTTCTCAGCTGCGGTAGCCTCAAGGCAAACAGCATTCAGCTAGTGAAGTTTATCCTGCTGACTGCTTATCCAGCTGTTGGGGAAGAAAATTTTTTCTCTACACTTCCAAGTTCTTCTGGCTGGTCTAACAGTTAAATTCACATGAGACAGATTACAGAGGAAAATCACATTTTAATTTTGTACTCTCAGTGGTTTATAGAAATATGGAACTCAGAGATATGATCAAAGCAAGCAACTTGTATACAGTTGACCCTTGAACAACACACACGTTTTAACTATATGGGCCCACTTACACACCAATTTTTTTCAATAAAAATTTGAAAAAAATTTTTTGTTGGTCCTCTTTTTTCACATCCATGGGTTTTGCATACATATATTCAACCTACCACAGATCAAAATTTCAAACCATGGTTGGAAGAATTCATGGATGAGAAATCTACAGATATGGAAGGCTGTCCCATTTTATATAAGAGACTTGAGCATTCATGGATTTTGGTACACACAGTGACTCCTGGAACCAATTCCAATGGGAATAGCAAGAGACTTCTGTAACCTTTTAGAGAAAGTAGAAATTAAATTTTGAAGAACTGACAAGATGAAGAAATTCAAGCTTGAGTACTAGTTAGTATAAAAGCTGAGCAGAGTTTGTTCATGTAGACTTCTTGGCCCTGAACTTCTGATCTCTGGCAGTAACAATGTCTATTTCTGGTGTGAGGAGAGTGCCTTTTATATGAGAGAGTTTTCCTTCTCTCAGGAGGATGGAGGCAGGTCAGAGCATCCTCCTGTCACAGACTGTTTCTTCAGTAACTTTAATTCAAAATGATCAATATGCCAAAGTGGCGTATTTGGGGTGGCCTGCTCTGACCCCAATAAAATGTCTCTCATTTTCTACAGATGAATGGATCTAACTCTCTTATTTTATCTTTTTACATAGAATGCCTAAAGAGAAACCAAAGAAATTGCCCTCGAGTGCCCTTGAGGGAAATGGTGATGAAGGAAGTAGAGGAAGGGAACAAAAGAGAGGCAAAAAAGTGAGGAAGGAAGGAAAAGATTTATAACTATTTACAAATATATGGTAAAGGTGATGTAAGGAAGACCTGCTGCTGCTGCTGCTAAGTCACTTCAGTCGTGTCTGACTCTGTGTGACCCCATAGACGGCAGCCCACCAGGCTCCCCCGTCCCTGGGATTCTCCAGGCAAGAACGCTGGAGTGGGTTGCCATTTCCTTCTCTAATGCATGAAAGTGAAAAGTGAAAGTGAAAGTGAAGTCGCTCAGTTGTGTCCGGCTCTTTGCGACCCCATGGACTGCAGCCCACCAGGCTCCTCCGTCCATTGAATTTTCCAGGCAAGAGTACTGGAGTGGGGTGCCTAATCCTGGGGAAACAACTGAAGTCTGGAAGTCTCAATAATGGGTAGGCACATAGTTACATTCTTCAATCCTAGGGAAATGATAATTGCCAAAAATGACTACTGTCTAAAAATCTCTTACATTCTTATGTATAAATGTAGCATTCATACATATATTTTTTAACTGATGATGTTTATAACCATGCTTTTCATTAATACACTTCTAACTCCAATTTTGACACTGTTCAAAATAAAAATTTGTTATTATTTTAAGTTCACAAAATGGATACCCACAGTAAGCTTTTAGGTAATATAGAGTTCCATGATTTAATTTAGAAGTAAATTTAACTCTCCTCCTCCCCCCAGAGGCCATTTTGATGGCATCATGTTGATGTCATCTAGCCTTTTGGAGGTGAGAAAAGGACATCCTTAATCTCTAATCCTAGAAAGTCAGCTCAGTGACCTAGGCTGATGGAGGTTTGGGAAGGTTGGTTTGTAGATATCATGCAATTTTTTTTTTTATCGGAGATGAAAATTCTGAGTGATTTGGAATTGCTAAGTTATAAAGTGTTTGGTGTCATTTTGTGGGTTGAAAGAGAAATCATGGTTGTTCAATGAACCCTAACCTCAAATCGAAGACACTTAGCAAGCAAAAAAACTAATGAGCAGAAGCTTCGCTTTGTTGTTTCAGAACTTTTATATTCAAGAAGTACATTAAAAATATAAATGAACAAATATGGAACCAAAGAGAATTTTCAATATACCTTGAAGACTCGTATCATATTTGCATTATGGTTAAGAACTCTTCTTAGATTCTTGTTTTTAAGTTTCATTTGTAAATTAGTATCATCTTCTCCCTTTAGTTTATGCCTCTAAGATACCTGGCTCAGCCCTTCCATAGTCTAGAACACAGAGGCCATGTAGAAGCACATCCCTTTCAGATATAAGTATCTTTTCTTACCATATCTCCTCTTTCAGCACCAGGAATCTAGGACAATACTCTAGGGGGCAATCTGGCAAATTTGACCCTTTGTATGACTAATATTAGAGATATTTCTATATTTTAAGTCGAAGCAAGCTTTGTAAAAATTTCCACCCTTAGGTCTTGCCAAAATCATGGAAGATGATTTTAATCTTTCATCTAGACTACTATCCTTCAAATATTTGAGGGCAATGGGCTTCTATTTTTGTGTTATATAGTCATATAGATTAGAGTAACCCCAATTTCCTTTGACCATTCTCCATATGGAAAAATTTCCAAATTGTTAGTGTCCATCCAGAAAACAGCCTCTGGAGCAGGTGGTGCTCTCAACATGGATGGAATGTCAGTTACTCTCAGCCTAAGTTTATCAATAAAGCCTGAAACAGCATTTGCTTTCTGGAGAGCTTCTTCATTACAGTAATTTATTTTAAGCCTAAAATAAAATGTCTCTAATTCTTTGTCACAAGCTGTACTCTTAGACAACTTTTCTCACTCTGTATTTATCCAGAAGATTTTGTGACCTAAATGTAGGATTCTGTATTCATCCATGCATTTCTTCCTGATTTCATTTTCTTTGTTTCAGCTACCATCTCAAGCTGTTTGTTCAGTGGTGGTGAGCCTACAATTGACTTCCTACAATGTATTACAGTAAAAATTGCAAATCTCCCTGTGGATTAGTGGCAGGAGATGATTATCCTTGATTTCTTTGGTCCTCTTTGGAGATTAGTGCACAGTTGGTGCCAGCAGCTATTAGGCAGCATGAAATGACATGATTTAATTATTGAAAATGTTTGGATACACACTAAAAGTTTCTTGTCTAGTGTTGTAATTGAATCCATCAATGCCTACAAATAAAATAACAATTTGTGAGTTTTCAAGTTTTGTCTTTTCATGAGATTTTATAAGAATTACTTTTTCTCATTACTTTTATGAATTTATTTTACTGGTCTGATACTCAAAGCTGAATTGTATATTGTAGAATTATGGGATGGCTCTGCTGACTCCTGACTCATGCCCTAAATTAAGGGATGGCTCTGAATATTTTCTCAAGGGTAACTTCTGCTTCTGCATTTGAGATACAAATTAAGAGACAGGCTTTGAAAAAGATGCTAGGGCTTGAAGAACGTTTTCAAGGACAGAAGTGTAAAAAGACAAGCTGTTGTTGATAGATTCAAAATGAGATGCAAATACTGGCCTGCAGATAATTTGTCCTTCATAGGGAAAAAGTTCAGGAAAAAATCCTCTGTGATTCAAGCAGACTCTAGGGAAAGTTGCAGGATTTTTTTCTTTTTCTATCTCACTTTCAGCATTTTTAAAATGCCTTATGGTTCTGACTTCAGTCATATTAATTAAAGCATCTCATCTGTAGCCTTGATTTAGTTTCTTTGCTTTGATCTGAGAATTCAAAAGGGATCGTGTGAGAGCGGAGGTTTGGCACTTTTTTTATATTTAAGCATCTCTTGTGTTTAAATCTTTCCTTCAAAACCCAGCAATGGAGACATTGGACAGGTTGTGAAATTTACTTCTGGAAATTTAGTTTTCTCCATGTAACATGGGTTTTTCTGTGAGTAGAAAATAACATAACACATCTAAGTCACCTGATGGAGTGTCTTGTATATTGCAATCATTTGCAAATTTTTGTCCTTTTATTCTAGGTTCAAGCATTCTTACAACACTCTTCTATTTTACCCCCATACAGATGAATATAAGAGTTTTGTTTAAGAGAGCTTGTTGTAAAATATTAACAAGCTTACTATAATATCAGTGAAGATTCTGTTTAAAGTAGCAATGGCATTCCAGTCCATATTTCTTAGATGCTTTTATTTGTTTTGTTATCATTGTTTTTATTGCATAATTTTGTTTCTCAATAACAGGAAGAAAATTAATCTGCCCCCTTTGAAAACTAAAAGAACATTTTGTTTGACTAGAACTAGAAGTCTACTTATATCAAAATGATTTAGATGCTGTTTTAGAATATTTGATAAAGGGAAAATACCTTCTCTTTGGAAGGAGGAGAACAATAGGGTTAATAACAAGGACAATGGCTGTTCATTGATGATAGAGGATATGGACCATTTATTGATGTGACTCTACTTGGGAAATAGAAATGACTATGGATGTCTGATACCTTTTAGTGGAATAAGGAAGAGAGAAGAGCTGCCTACCAGGGTTTTTATTATTGTTAGGTTGAAGTCCAGAAAAGGCAGATCCAGTATTTGCCTTCCCAGTGAGGTATCTACAAAAAAGTTTTAAAATATGCTAAAATTCACTTCTTTTTGAGTTTTGAGATATAAATTAAAGATAAAATTAGACACTTTGGTGACAAGTGACATTCTGTAAAAGCTACTTAATTATAACTCTGTAAGTTCTAAAACTAATTTTTAAGATAACACTATTCTAATATTTTTCATCACCAAAATTCCTTCTTCCCTTGCTATATTTTCTGCCCATATTCCAAAACCAAGACCAGGCAGCATTGTGTATGCTCTGATCTCAACCTGTACACACTTGCCCTGTCCAGTTTCCCAGAAGAAATGTTCTGTCCTTGACTAAGAAGTAAAGGAAGTTCTTTACATGCCCTCACAACCTGCATAAAAATAAACACAGAATGGCTTAAAGACTTAAATATAAAACAGGACATCATAAAACTAGAAGAAAGCATAGGCAAAACATTCTCTGACATAAATCATAACAATGTTTTCTTAGATCAGTCTCCCAAGGCAAGAGAAATAAAAACAGAAATAAACAAATGAGACCTAATCAAACTTACAAACTTTTGCACAAGAAAGGAAACCATAAAAATGAAAAGACAACTTACAGAATGGGAGGAAATATTTGCAAATGATGCAAATAACAAAGGGTTAATCTCCAAAATGTACAAACAGCTCATACAACTCAACAACAAAAAACCCAACCTCATAGAAAAATGTACAGAAGACCTTAATAAACATTTCTCCAAAGGAGACCTACAGATAGCCAACAAGCACACGAAAATATGCTCAGCATCACTAATTACTAGAGAAATGCAAATCAAAACTACAATGAGGTACCACCTCACGCTGGTCAGACTGACTAACATAAAAAGTCTATAAATAACAATTGCTGGAGAGGTTGTGGAAAAAAGGGAAGCCTCCTATGCTATTGGCGGGGATATAAGTTGGAGCAGCCACTATGGAGAACAGTATGGAGGTTCCTTAAGAAACTAAAAATAGAGCTACCATGTGATCCTTCAATCCCACTCTTGGGTATATAATCCCAAGAAAACCATAATTTGAAAAGATACATATACCCCCATGCTCATTGAAACAGGAATGCTTCCAGGTTACTTCCAGGACATGGAAGCAACCTAAATGGGGGAAGGGAGGGAGGGAGAGGGCTGTTTTAGGAGATTGGGATTGGCAGTAGCAAACTATTGTACAGAGAATGGATAAATAGCAAATCCTACTGTTTGGCACAAGAAACTATATCCAATTTCCTGAGATAAACCATAGTGGAAAAGAATATTTAACAAAGTATGTATGTATGTATGTATGTATATAACTGGGGCTTTCCTGGGGATCAGTAGGTAAAGAATCTGCCTGCAATGCAGGAGACCCAGGTAAAATTCCTGCATTGAGAAGATCGCCTGGAGAAGGAAATGGCAACCCATTCCAGTATTCTTGCATGGAAAATCCCATGGGCCGAGGAGCCTGGCAGGTTACAGTCCATGGAGTCGCAAGGGTTGGATGTAACTTAGTGACTGAAACACCACACATATATAATTGAGTCATTCTGCTCTACAACAGTGATTGGCATAATACTGTAAATCAACTATAATTCAACAAAAAGTAAAAATAAAAATATTTTTAAAAGAAGTAAATGAAATTCTTTAAGGAATTTCAAGGTTTTTCTTTGTCAAGATATGATTAATAAAAGATGTAGAAGGACTGATGGTTGCACATGATTGAAATCAGTATGATCTTAATTACTGTTCAGATTCTTTATGATACAGAAATGACAATAGTTATACTATTCAAGGATTCTGGCTCTTTTGTGTCCTTTTACTTCTCTGTGATGGTCTTCAGTGCCCATTGCTCTGGTCACCCTGCTCCAGTACAAATCTCTCAGGACCAACTTGAAAATTCATTTTCAATGGATAATAAAGCACTGGTGTGGGGAAGAGATTTGCATTTATATATCACCAAATGTCTATTAAATTTAACTCATTGTGAAGCATTATCAGGAGGGCATATTTTTTAGGTTAACAATGGATCTGCCTCTCACTAAGGAAAGTAGTGGAAAAGCAGTGCTCCAGGAATGTTAGGGTCAGTCCCACAAATTCACCTGCTCCCCTTGGTCCTGAAATGCCCCTCAGCTATATCAGTTCTGTAAACTGTTAAAGACTTGCAAGGACTGTTTACTCTGAGTGAAGTTTACTCTGCTCACTAGTATTTAGTAAGATGATTTTTTTTTTTATCAGCTTAACCCAAATAAGCAGTCATTCTTAACTTTTCTGAGCAACAGACTCCTTTTTAAAGGATACAGTGGAAATTATAGACCTTTTCTTCAGAAAAATACACACATACTCATACATGATATTGTACTGAATTTCACATTATCAATTGACTATTTAGAGTATGGCCAAGAGACTTGAAAGAAATGATGCCTCAAATATTTCTGAGTCCTGGAGAGCCTGGGTCTAGGACAAGAGGTTTAACCAGCTTCCCTCGGGGAAGATGGATGGCTGATGAGCAGATGTGGGGCAGGGGGGGCTGTTCATCAGAAGTGTGTTTTGATTGCTGGGCATCTGTTCTGATACAGCCTGATTCTCACAGTGCCTGTGAGAAACATCGTTGGATGAAGGAGGTCAGGGAAAAGGCCAAAGATGAGAGAGTGTGGTGGGTCCTATGGAGGATGGAGAGGAATTAGAGAGGGTATCACAGCTCTCAGTCCACTGGGAATTGCCCCAAGACCCAGCTTGGGCACAGTGACTCACCGTTCAGGAGGAGCGAGCATTACATGCTGGGCAGCAGGTCCCAGGCGGGCTATACTGACTGTGAAAATATCCTTCCTCCCGCTCCACCCCCACTCTCTGCCACATCCATACTCTTCTGCTTTTTCAATCATGAAGTAGGATCTGTTTTTATACTCTTTGAATCTGGCCTGAGTTTACGACTTGCTTTGTCCAAGGGCATGTGGTAGAAATGCTCATGTGCCAGTTTTGAGGCTAAGCCTCAAGCTCTGTCTCCGTCTCCCCCTCTCTCGTTCACTCTTGTTCTCTTTTCTCTATCCCTGCCAAGAAAATATCCTCAGACGAGCCTGCTGGAGGAGGCACACTTGTCAGATATCCCAGAGCCTGTACGTGAAAGGATGTCCATCTGAGATGTGAAAACCTGCTGCTGACCATGGACACCTGAACAAGATTTGCTGAATTGAGTTGGGATCTCTAGCAGCACCCAGGCAACTTATATATACATGACCTGAAATAAATATTTGTTGCAACTCGTGCCGCTGAGGCTTTCTGGTCCCATGTCACACAGCTTTACTACAGAATTAAATAACACATGCATCCAGGCTCGTTGGATTTAGATCTAAACACACAATAGGATCTTCAAACGGACTCATCTTCCTCATAAGGCTTGATGTGATCATGTCATATGGAAAATTGGGATAATTTTTCTGAGAAGAGCAGTCCAGGATTGGCACAGTCAAGTAAAGCATCCACTTAACATGATCATGCCAGGAATTGCATTTGGCTTTGAGGATAAGATGGCAGTGGGGGGCATGACTAATTCTGGGTTATCTTTTGGTGGAGCTGGGCTCAGGTTTACTTCAGGCCTTTAGTCCTGCTTTAGGGAAGCCAGTCGTCATTCCTTAGACATTGTGCCTGTTCTATTCCCAACCAGAATTGTACTTCACAGGCATTTCTGGAAGTTTCTACTGGCAGTAGTTCTGGGTGGGAACAAAGCTGTATGAGTGTAACCTCTTCGGAAGCTTTACTCTTAACCTGAAAGTGAACTCCAGCAAGAAAATCCCTAAAAGGAAAGAAAGAGCTGCCAACTATTTGATGGTTTGACAAACTTGTGGCTATATTTCTGTGCTATGATTTATTTACATTTTGTTAGCCCTTATCTCCTTTTAGGTTTTAAGCACTTGGATGATGATTCACACAAGGTCAAACACTGTTTCTTCCAAAACACCAAACTCTGGGGTGGAAGATGTGGGAAGACTGAATGCCGGGTTTTCTGATCTTTGGTCCAGTGCTCTGCCTCTGAGTTGTGTCATTCAAGGGGAATTATTTGACCTCTTTGATCTGGTTTCCTCCTCGGAGACATTTCTTTAATGATGATTTGATTGCCTCATACACGGTGTCATGGAGAAAACAATGCTGTTGAGAATTTTGAGAGTTCTGTTTCACTCTGAAAAATAATGCTACTTTCTTTAATATTAAATTAAGGTTTTTTTTTTTTTTCTTTCAATCTGCAGAAATAAATGGCATAGAGACTTCCCTGGTGGTCCAGTGGTTCAGACTTCCCCTTCCAATGCAGGGACCTCGGGTTAGATCTTGGGTCAGGGAGCTAAGATCCTACATGGTTCAGGGCCAAAAAACCCAAACATAAAACAGGAGAAATATAGTAATAAATTAAAAAAAGACTTTAAAAGTAGAACTTGCCTGGTGGTGCAGTGGTTAAGAATCCGCCTTACAATGCAAGGGACACCCGTTTTATCCTGGTCCAGGAAGATCCCACCTGCCTCAGAGCCATACTGAGCCCATGCCCTGCAACTACTGAAGCCCCTGTGCCCTAAAGCCTGGGCTCTGCGTCAAGAGAAGGCACCGCAATGAGAAACCTGCACACGACAATGAAGAGTAGCCCCTACTCTTGGCAACTAGAGAAAGTTTGAGTGCTGTGATGAAGACACATCACAGCCAAAACAAACAAACAAACAAAAAAGACTTTAAAAGTGGTCCACATTAAAAATCTTATAAAATTAATTCAGAAAAAATAGAAATTAATGGCACAGATAGCTGGTTTGACCATCCAGCTCTCATTAGGTAGGAATGGCAAACACACAACACACACACACATGCACACACACACACACACATGTACACACACTTCTACTTGCCACTAAGCACATCTACATTCATTTAAAAATTACATTTATTTTCTTTTATTTATATTAATGGAATGGTATTTGTGAATGGAATGTGAGGAGGAATGTGGAGGGCTTGAGTTTCCTGGCATCCTTCGGGATAAGAAGTCCACTGGGAGCACATGTGATCATCAGAGCTGCATACCACACCTTCTGATAGCATTTTAAAAAGCACGAATTCTCGGTTTATCACCATTCTGAACTTAAATATATGATGAAGTTCATTTATAGGCTTTGAAATGGCACAGATGAAAAATGAGTATGCTAAAATATTGCTTGTCTGTAGTTATAAATAGGTAACATGCAAACAACAAAAATAGAAAATCGGGTTTATGATGTGTGCTAGTCAGGCCCAGAGAAGCAGAATCAAAAGGCTCTACAGAGATAGACATTTGCTCACGTGATTCTGGAGGCAACAAAGTCCCAAGATCTGCAGTCTGCAAGCTGGAGGACCAGGAAAGCTGTTCAGTCCAAGTGCAAAGGCATGAAAACAGGGAATCCACATCCAAGGGCAGGAAAAGGTGGATGTCTGAGCTCAAGCAGAGAATCTGTCCTTCCCCCACATCTTCCCTCTACTCAAGCCCTCAGTGTATTGGATGGTGCCTGCATGCAAGGGTAAGAGCCATCTCCTTAGTCTACTTTTGAAATGCTAATCTTGCCTGGAAACTCCCTCATAGCCACACCCAGGAACAATGTTTCACCAGCTCTCTGGGCACCCCTCAGCCCAGTCAAGGTGGCCCTTAAAATTAACCATCACACTATGTTCTGTCTTGATCCTGGGCAATGAAAAACCATTTTTTGGCCCAAATTTCTTATCTACAATAGGAATTCAGGGCAGGGCATTACTTTTTTTTTTTCCCTGCTATGGCGCTTTTTTGAACTAAATAGCCGTACGTTGCTAGAAAATGTCAGGTTTTTTGGTCTTCGTGTGGTAATTTTTATTTTTATTTATTTTTTCTTTTTTCCATTTATTTTTATTAGTTGGAGGCTAATTATTTTATATCATTACAGTAGTTTTGTCATACATTGAAATGAATTAGCCATGGATTTACATGTATTCCCCATCCCAGTCCCCCCTCCCACCTCCCTCTCCACCCGATCCCTCTGGGTCTTCCCAGTGCACCAGGCCCGAGCACTTGTCTCATGCACCCAACCTGGGCTGGTGATCTGTTTCACCCTAGATAATATATATGTTTCAATGCTGTTATCTTGAAACATGTTCATCGCAGCACTGTTTATAATAGCCAGGACATGGAAGCAACCTATATGCCCATCAGCAGACGAATGGATGAGGAAGCTGTGGTACACATACACAGTGTGGTAATTTTTAATTTTTGACATTAATTGAACTTACAGAATGTAATATAAATTTTTCCCCATCTTGGTATTTTGCATCATTAAGAATGAAGAAGAAAATAAAGGGAAAGCAAAAGACTATGAGAAGCTGTTTTAATCTGGATAAACTCAGTATCATGGCAAATGTCATTTTCATACGACTTTTCTTATTGAACAGAAAGCTAATAAAAAATTTACTAGATGTCACTGACATTTGATTTCATTTTAACTATGAATCATTGGTTTCTGGGTGCTGGATTCTTTAGCACTTAGGTTTCACACTGTGTTTTTCTGATCATGAATCATTATACATTATATCCCAAAATACGTAGACTCCATGGCCAAATATCAGAATTTGTGTCCTCTGAACAGAGCAACATTAGACTAAACTCCACAGCTCTACAAGATGGTTTGTTGCAAATTCATAGTTTTCAAACTCAGCTGAGCATTTGAACTACTTATCAGATATGGTGACTGGGCAGAACATTTGAAATTCAGACTCTCCTAGGATATCTATGAAGAAGGTCAAAGTTCAGTGTACAGTGTGAAGATGTGACAGCTGTCAAGAATTTTATGTAGAGTGAGGTTGCCAGAAATGAGATTTTTTTTTAATTAATTTTTTTATTGCAGGATAATTGCTTTACAGAATTTTGTTGTTTTTTGTTAAACCTCAACATAAATAAGCCATAGGTATATGTATATCCCCTCCCTTTTGAAACTTACTCCCATCTGCCTCTCCATCCCACCCCTCTAGGTTGATACAGAGCCCCTGTTTGAGTTTCCTGAGCCACACAGCAAATTCCCGTTGGCTATTTATTTGACATATGGTAATGTAATTTTCCTTGTAACTCTTTCCATACATCTCACCCTCTTCTCCCCTCTCTCCCTGTCCATAAGTCTATTCTCTATGTCTGTTTCTCCACTGTTGCCCTGCAAATAAATTATTCAGTATCACTTTTCTAGATTCCGTATATATGTGTTAGAATACGGTATTTATCTTTCACTTTCTGACTCACTTCACTCTGTATAATAGGTTCTATGTTCATCCACTTCATTAGAACTGACTCAAATGCATTCCTTTTTTATGTATGAGTAATATTCCATTGTGTACATGTACCACAACTTCTTTATCCATTCATCTGTCGATGGACATCTAGGTTGCTTCCATGTTCTAGCTATTGTAAATAGTGCTGCAATGAACAATGGGATACATGTATTTTTTTTCCAATTTTGGTTTCCTAAGGGTATATGCCTAGGAGTGGGATTGCTGGGTCGTATGGTGGTTTTATTCTTAGTTTTTTAAGGAATCCCTTACCGTCTCCCATAGTGACTGCCAAATTACATTCCCACCAACAGTGAAAAAGCATTCCCTTTTCTCCACACCCTCTCCAGCATTTATTATTTGTAGACATTTTGATGAGGGTCATTCTTACCGGTGTGAGGTGATATCACATTGTGGTTTTGATTTGCATTTCTTTAATAATTAGGGATGTTGAGCATATTTTCTTGTGTTTGTTAGCCATCTGTATACCTTCTTTGGAGAAATTTCTGTTTAGGTATTTTCCCCATTTTTTGGTTGGGTTGTTTTTCTGGTGTTGAGTTGTATGAGCCACTTGTATATTTTGGAAATAGATCCTTTGTTAGTTGTTCATTTGCTATTATATTCTCCCATTCTGAGGGTTGCCTTTTCACCTTGATTATAGTTTCCTTTGCTGTGCAAAAGCTTTGAAGTTTAATCAGGTCCCACTTGTATACTTTTGTTTTTATTTCCATTACTCTAAGAGGTGGGTCATAGAGGATGTTTCTTTGATTTATGTCATTGAGTGTTCTGCCTATGTTTTCCTCCAAGAGTTTTATAGTTTCTGGTTTTACATTTAGGTCTTTAATCCGTTTTGAGTTTATCTTTGTGTATGGAGTTAGGAAGTGTTCTAACTTCATTCTTTTACATGTAGCTTGTCCAGTTTTCCCAGCACCATTTATTGAAGAGGTTGTCTTTGCCCCATTGTATATTCTTGCCTCTTTTTAAAAAAATAAGGTACCCATAGGTGCATGGGTACCATGGGTTTATTTCTGGGCTTTCTATCTTGTTCCATTGGTCTATATTTCTGTTTTTGTGCCAGTACCATACCATCTTGATGACTGTAGCTTTGTAGTATAGTCTGAAGTCAGAAAGGTTGATTCCTCCAGCTCCATTCTTCTTTCTCAAGACTGCTTTGGCTATTCGGGGTCTTTTGTGTTTCCATATGAATTGTGAAAATTTTTGTTCTAGTTCTGTGAAGAATGCCATTGGTACTTTGATAGAGATCACATTGAATCCATAGATTGCTTTTGGTAATATAGTCATTTTACAATATTGATTCTTCCTACCCAGGAACATCTGTTCCTATCATCTTTGATTTCCTTCATTAGTGTCTTATCATTTTCTGTGTACAGTTCTTTTGTTTCCTTAGGTAGGTTTATTCCTAGATATTTAATTCTTTTTGTTTGCAATGGTGAATGGGATTGAGTCCTTAATTTCTCTTTCTGATTTTTCATTGTTAGTATATAGAAATTTAAGTGATTTCTGTGTATTGATTTTGTATCCTGCAACTTTGCTAAATTCTCTGATTAGCTCTAGTAATTTTCTGATACTATCTTTAGGGTTTTCTATGTATAGTATCATGTCATCTGCAAACAGTGAGAGCTTTGCTTCTTCTTTTCTGATCTGGATTCCTTTTATTTCTTTTTCTTCTCTGATTGCTGTAGCTAGGACTTCCAGAACTATGCTGAATAATAGTGGCAAAAGTGGACACCCTTGTCTTGTTCCTGATCTTAGGGGGAATGCTATCTGTTTTTCACCATTGAGAATAATGTTTGCTGTAGGCTTATCATACACAGTCTTTACTATGTTGAGGTAGGTTCCTTCTGTGCCCATATTTGGAAGAATTTTAATCATAATGGGTGTTGAATTTTTTCAAAGGCTTTTTCTGCATCTATTGAGATTATCATATGGTTTTTATCTTTCGATTTGTTAATATGATGTTGATTTCCGTATATTGAAGAATTCTTGCATCCCTGGAATAAGCCCAACTTGATCATGGTGTATGAGCTTTTTGATGTGTTTCCGAATTCTGTTTGCTAAAATTTTGTTGAGGATTTTTGCATGTACGTTCATCAGTGATATTGGCCTGTAGCTTTCTTTTTTTGTGTTGTCTTTGACTGGTTTTAGTATTAGGGTGATGGTAGCCTGATAGAATGAATTTGGAAGTGTTCCTTCCTCTGCAATTTTTTGAAGGAGTTTTAGAAGGATAGGCATTAACTCTTCTCTAAATGTTTGGTAGAATTCTCCTGTGAAGTCATCTGGTCCTGGGCTTTTGTTTTTGGGGAGATATTTTATCACAACTTCAATTTCAGTGCTTGTAATTGGGTTGTTCCTAATTTCTATTTTTCCTGGTTCAGTCTTGGAAGACTGAACTTTTCTAAGAATGTGTCCATTTCTTCCAGGTTCTCTGTTTTATTGCCATATAGTTGTTCATAATAGTCTCTTACAATCCTTTGCATTTCTGCATTGTCTGTTGTAACCCTTCCTTTTTCACTTCTAATTTTGTTGATTTGATTCTTCTCTCTCTTTTTCTTGATGAGTCTGGCTAAGCTTGTCAATTTTGTTTATATTCTCAAAAAAACCAGCTTTTAGTTTTATTAATCTTTACTATTGTTTCTTTCATTTCATTTTCATTTCTGCTGGGATCTTTATGATTTCTTTCCTTCTATTAATTTTGGAGTTTTTTGTTCTTCTTTTTCCAGTGGTTTTAGGTATAAAGTTAGGTTGTCTGTTTGATGTTTTTCTTGTTTCCTGAGGTAGGATTGTGTTGCTATAAACCTCCCTGTTAGCACTGCTTTTGCTGCATCCCATAGGTTTTGAGTTGTCATATCTTCATTGTCATTTGTTTCTAGAAATTTTTTTATTTCCCTTTTTATTTCTTCAGTAACCTGTTCATTATTTAGAAATGTGTTGTTTAGTCTCCATGTGTTTCTGTTTCTTTTTTTTTTTCTTGTAATTGATATCTAGTCTCATAGCATTGTGGTTGGAGAAGATGCTTGATACGATTTCGATTTTCTTAAATTTACTGAGGTTCAATTTTTGACCCAAGATGAGGTCTATCCTGGAGAATGTTCCATGTGCACTTGAGAAGTAGGTGTATTCTTCTGCATTTGGATGGAATGTCCTGAAGATAGCAATGAGATCCATATCATCTAATGTATAATTTAAGACTTGTGTTTCCTTATTAATTTTCTGTTTTGATGATCTGTCCATTGGTGTGAGTGGGGTGTTAAAGTCTCCTAATATTATGGTGTTACTGTCAATTTCTCCTTTTATGTCTGTTAATGTTTGTCTTATGTATTGAGGTGCTCCTATGTTGGTGCATAGATATTTACAATTGTTATGGCTTCCTCTAGGATTGATCTCTTGATCATTATGTAGTGTCCTTCCTTATCTCTTGTAATCTTTATTTGAAGGTCTATTTGGTCTGATATGAGGATTGCTCCTCCAGCTTTCTTTTGTTTCCCATTTGCATGGAATATATTTTTCCATTCTCTCACTTTCAGTCTATATGTGTCTTTAGGTCTGAAGTGGGTTTCTTGTAGACAGCATATATATGGGTCTTGTTTTTGTATCCATTCAGCCAATCTGTGTCTTTTGGTTGGAGCATTTAATCCATTTACATTTAAAGTAATTATTGATATGTATATATTCCTACTGGCATTTTCTAATTGTTTGGGGTTGATTTTGTAGATCTTTTTTCTTCTCTTGTATTTCTTGACTATGTAAGTCCCTTTAATATTTGTTGTAAAGCTGGTTTGGTGGTACTGACTTCTTTTAACTTTTGCTTGTCTGAAAAGCTTTCTATTTCTCCATCAATTTTGAAGGAGATCCTTGCTGGGTAGAGTAATCTTGGTTGTAGACTTTCCCCTTTCAGTACTTTAAATATATCCTGCCCTTCCCTTCTGGCCTGCAGAATTTCTGCTGAAAGATCAGCTGTTAAGTGTATGGGGTTTCCCCTTGTATGTTACTTGTTGCTTCTCCCTTGCTGATTTTAATATTCTTTCTTTGTGTTTAGTCTTTGTTAGTTTGATTAGTATGTGTCTTGGCATGTTTCTCCTTGGGTGCCTCTTGGACTTGACTATTTCCTTTTCCATGATGGGGAAATTTTCAACTATAATCTCTTCAAAAATTTTCTCAAAGCCTTTCTTTTTCTCTTCTTCTTCTGGCACCCCTATAATTTGAATGTTGGTATGTTTGATATGGTCCCAGAGGTCTCAGACTATCCTCAGCTCTTTTCATTGTTTTTACTTTATTCTGCTCTTCAGAAGTTACTTCCATCATTTTATCTTCCAGCTCACTGACTTTTTCTGCTTCAGATATTCTGCTTTTGATTCCTTCTAGAGTATTTTTAATTTCAGTAATTGTGTTGTTTGTTTATTCTTTAATTCTTCTAGGTCTTTGTTAATTGATTCTTGCATTTTTTCCATTTTGTTTTCAAAGTTTTTGATAATCTTTACTATCTTTATTCTGAATTCTTTTTTAGATAATTTGCCTATTTCCTCTTCATTTATCTGGACTTCTGTGTTTCTAGTTTGTTCCTTCATTTGTGCAGTACTTCTCTGCCTTTTCATTATTATTATTTTTTTCATTATTATTATTATTTTTTTGTGTGTGTTTGAGGTCTCCTTTTCCCAGGCTTCAAGGAAAGTTGAATTTTTTTCCTTGAAGAAGGTTGAATTCTTTCTTGCTTTTTGTTTCTTCCCTTCTAAGGTTGGTCCAGTGGTTTGTGTAAGCATAGTATAGGGTGAGATTTGTGCCAAGCTCTGTTTGTTTTTCCTCTGATGGACAAGGCTGAGTGAGGTGGTAATCCTGTCTGCTGATGATTGGGTTTGTATTTTTGTTTTGAAGGCTGAGAGGAGCTAATCCACGTTCAAGGTCAGGAGGGGCAGCCGTGAGGAGATGCCCCACATCAAAGGTAAGAGAAACCCAAGTAAGACGGTAGGTGTTGCGAGAGGGCATCAGAGGGCAGACACGCTGAAACCATTATCACAGAAAACTAGCCAATCTGATCACACGGACCACAGCCTTGTCTAACTCAATGAAACTAAGCCATGCTGTGTGGGGCCACCCAAGATGGACGGTCATGGTGGAGAGGTCTGACAGAACGTGGTCCACTGGAGAAGGGAAGGGCAAACCACTTCAGTATTCTTGCCTTGAAAACCCCATGAACAGTATGAAAATCAAAATGAACATGATAGGATACTGAAAGAGAAACTCCCCAGGTCGGTAGGTGCCCAATATGCTACCGGAGATCAGTGGAGAAATAACTCCAGAAAGAATGAAGGGATGGAGCCAAAGCAAAAACAATACCCAGGTGTGGATGTAACTGGTGATAGAAGCATGGTTCAATGCTGTAAAGCACAATATTGCATAGGAACCTGGAATGTTAGGTCCATGAATCAAGGCAAATTGGAAGTGGTCAAACAGGAGATGGCAAGAGTGAATGTCAACATTCTAGGAATCAGCAAACTAAAATGTACTGGAATGGGTGAATTTAACTCAGATGACCATTATATCTACTACTGTGGGCAGGAATCCCTTAGAAAAAATGGGGTAGCTATCATGGTCAACAAAAGAGTCCAAAATGCAGTACTTGGATGCAATCTCAAAAATGACAGAATGATCTCTCTTCGTTTCCAAGGCAAACCATTCAATATCATGGTAATCCAAGTGTATGCCCCAAACAGTAACACTGAAGAAGCTGAAGTTGAACAGTTCTATGAAGACCTACAAGACCTTTTAGAACTAACACCCAAAAAAGATATCCTTCTCATTATAGGGGACTGGAATGCAAAAGTAGGAAACCAAGAAACACCTGTAACAGGCAAATTTGGCCTTGGAGTACAGTATGAAGCAGGGCAAAGGCTAATAGAGTTTTGCCAAGAGCACGCACTGGTCATAGCAAACACCCTCTTCCAACAACACAAGAGAAGACTCTACACGTGGACATCACCAGATGGCCAACACTGAAATCAGATTGATTATATTCTTTGCACCAAAGATGGAGAAGCTCTATACAGTCAGCAAAAACAAGACCGGGAGCTGACCGTGGCTCAGATCATGAACTCCTTGTTGCAAAATTCAGACTTAAATGGAAAAAAGTGGGGAAAACCACTAGACCATTCAGGTATGGCTTAAGTCAAATCCCTTATGACTATACAGTGGAAGTGAGAAATAGATTTAAGATAGACAGAGTGCCTGATGAACTATGGACGGAGGTTCATGACATTGTACAGGAGACAGGGATCAAGACCATCCCCATGGGAAAGAAATGCAGAAAAGCAAAATGGCTGTCTGAGGAGGCCTTACAAATAGCTGTGAAAAGAAGAGAAGCCAAAAGCAAAGGAGAAAAGGAAAGATATTCCCATTTGAATGCAGAGTTCCAAAGAATAGCAAGGAGAGATAAGAAAGCCTTCCTCAGTGATCAATGCAAAGAAATAGAGGAAAACAAGAGAATGGGAAAGACTAGAGATCTCTTCAAGAAACTTAGAGATACCAAGGGAACATTTCATGCAAAGATGGGCTCGATAAAGGACAGAAATGCTATGGAACTAACAGAAACAGATGATATTAAGAAGAGGTGGCAAGAATAGACAGAAGAACTGTACAAAAAAGATCTTCACGACCCAGATAATCATGATGATGTGATCACTTACCTAGAATAAGACATCCTGGAATGTGAAGTCAAGTGGGCCTTAGAAAGCATCATTACGAACAAAGCTAGTGGAGGTGATGAAATTCCAGTTGAGCTATTTCAAATCCTGAAAGATGATGCTGTGAAAGTGCTGCACTCAATATGCCAGCAAATTTGGAAAACTCAGCAGTGGCCACAGGGCTGGAAAAAGGTCAGTTTTAATTCCAATCCCAAAGAATTCTCAAACTACTGCACAATTGCACTCATGTCACACACTAGTAAAGTAATGCTCATAATTCTCCAAGCCAGGCTTCAGCAATATGTGACCCATGAACTTCCAGATGTTCAAGCTGGATTTAGAAAAGGCAGAGGAACCAGAGATCAAATTGCCAAAATCCACTGGATCATTGAAAAAGCAAGAGAGTTCCAGAAAAACATCTATTTCTGCTTTATTGACTATGCCAAAGCCTTTGACTGTGTGGATCACAATAAACTGTGGAAAATTCTGAAAGAGATGGGAATACCAGACCACCTGACCTGCCTCTTGAGAACCTATATGCAAGTCAGGAAGCAACAGTTAGAACTGGACGTGGAACAACAGATTGGTTCCAAATAGGAAGAGGAGTATGTCAAGGCTGTATATTGTCACCCTGCTTATTTAACTTGCAGAGTACATCATGAGAAACGCTGGGCTGGAAGAAGCACAAGCTGGAATCAAGATTGCTGGGAGAAATATCAATAATCTCAGATATGCAGATGACACTACCCTTATGGCAGAAAGTGAAGAGGAACTAAAAAGCCTCTTGATGAAAGAGAAAGAGGAGAGTGAAAAAGTTGGCTTAAAGCTCAACATTCAGAAAACTAAGCTCATGGCATCTGGTTCCATCACTTCATGGGAAATAGATGGGGAAACAGTGGAAACAGTGTCAGACTTTTTTTTTTGGGCTCCAAAATCACTGCAGATGGTGATTGCAGCTATGAAATTAAAAGACACTTACTCCTTGGAAGGAAAGTTATGACCAACCTAGATAGCATATTAAAAAGCAGAGACATTACTTTGCCAACAAAGGTCCGTCTAGTCAAGGCTATGGTTTTTCCAGTGGTCATGTATGGATGTGAGAATTGGATGGTGAAGAAAGCTGAATGCCGAAGAATTGGTGCTTTTGAACTATGGCATTGGAGAAGACTCTTGAGAGTCCCTTGGACTGCAAGGAGATTCAACCAGTCCATCCTGAAGGAGATAAGTCCTGGATGTTTTTTTTGGAAGGACTGATGCCGAGGCTGGAACTCCAATACTTTGGCCACCTCATGCAAAGAGCTGACTCATTTGAAAAGACCCTGATGCTGGGAGGGATTGAGGGCAGGAGGAGAAGAGGATGACAGAGGATGCAATGGCTGGATGGCATTACTGACTTGATGGACATGAGTTTGAGTAAACTCCTGGAGTTGGTGATAGACAGGGAGGCCTGGCGTGCTGCGATTCATGGGGTCGCAAAGAGTCGGTCATGGCTGAGCGACTGAACTGAACTGAACTGAACTTGCTGTTTAGATGGGGTGTCCTGCATTGGGTGCTACTGGTGGTTGGGTGATGCCTGGTCTTGTATTCAAGTGGTTTCCTTAGTGTGAGTTCTCACTATCTGATACTGCCTTAGGATTAGTTCCGGAGAAGGCAATGGCATCCCACTCCAGTACTCTTGCCTGGAAAACCCCATGGGTGAAGGAACCTGGTCAGCTGCTGTCCTTGGGGTTGCTAAGAGTCGGACACGACTGAGCGACTTCACTTTCACTTTTCACTTTCATGCATTGGAGAAGGAAATGGCAACCCACTCCAGTGTTCCTGCCTGGAGAATCTCAGGGACGGGGCAGCCTGGTGGGCTGCCATCTGTGGGGTCGCACAGAGTCGGCCATGACGAAGAGACTTAGCTGCAGCAGCAGGGTTAGTTCCCTGGTGTCCAGGGTCTTGGGTTTAGTGCTCCCACTCCAAAGGCTCAGGGCTTGATCCCTGGTCAGGAAGCAAGATTCCACAAGTGGTTTGTTATGGCATTAAGTGGGATTACAACAAATATCCAAGAACGAGAAACCAAAGATGAACCTCAGACAATTGGCAGTTACAAAATCAGGCAAATAACAATTAAAATAATGGAATATACACGTATACATATATACCCATGAGCAAAGTGAAAACAGTCCCACAGAAATAAAGTACAGTAGATAGACTGGGCGAACAAAGGAAATAAAAAAATTATATTTACCAGTTAAGAACAAAACTAACTTAAGCACAAACTGGAAAAAAAATTAAAGCAAGATGCCAAGTGGGGAATAAAGCAATGACAGCAAAACTAACAAATATGTTGAGAAGAAAGGAAAGGAAAGAAAGAAAAGAAAGAAAGAATAGATATGCAAAATTAAATAGAGGTAGTTAAAGAAGATTTATATACATTAAAGATTAATTGCAAGGGGAATAGAACAGTAGGAAAAGCAAACAAAGGAATAAATGTAGAAAAAATAATAATAGGTTTAAAAAATTAAAATTAAAAAAAGACAAAAGAAACAAAAGAGGAAAACTCCACAGAACTGCAAAAGCCCAAGGTAGAGGCAGAGGTTTATGACAACAATAAAAGGTGTGACTGAGAAAAAGAAGTTCAGAAACTTAGTTGGACTTCTTAGTGCCAATAAAATTGACAACTGCAATAGAGGAAAGGGAAAGGAAAAAAGAGAAAAAGAAAAAATTTTGAAAGAATCTACAGAATAGGTCAAAAAATAAGAATAATAAATGTTTTTCTTGAGTCACTGCTGGCAGAGTCCTTTCCCTTTCTGGGACTCACAGTCCACCTCACCTCTCTAGGATGCCCTCCAACACTCTGCTGATCTTGGACCTGCTGTGGGGGCAGCTCAGATTCTAATCTGGTCCTACTCCTGTGTGTTCTTGCCTCCAATGTCCACAGCTATCAAAGCCAGTGCGTTTTCTTTTGTGAGAGCTCTCAATGGCCTTTTATATATTCCATAGATATGGAGTCAGCCTAGTTGATTGTGTGGATTTAATCTGCAGCTTGAAGGTTTTGGGTCTTCTTCCTTAGCTACACTGCCCCTGGGTTTCAATTGTGATTTTATTTCCACCTCTACATGTGGGTCGTCCACTGGAGTTCAGCTCCTGAAGCTGCCCCGGAGGGCTTGAGTTTGACCCTGTGAGGGCCAGGTGTGGAGGTGGTGCAGCTGCTTGGGTTGCAGGGGTTCTGGCAGCACCAGCTACTCAGCGGGCTTGGCGGCTAGGGCAGCAGGAAATATAGTGCTCTAGAAGGGGATGCCAACCAGTATTGGCCAATATGCGCCAGTATTCTTGCCTGGGGAATCCCCTCTCTGACAGAGAAAGCTGGCAAGCCACAGTCTACAGGGTTGCAAAGAGTCGGAAATGACTCAAGTGACCCTGTGCATATAGACCCAAAACTTTTTTTTGCCTTTTGCAGTTCTCTCCCAGGGAGAGTTGAGCACTAAAGTGATGCAGCTGCTTGGCTTGTAGGTACCTTGGCGGCGCCGAGTGTGCAGGGACACGGACTGCCTCCACCATAGGAGTTATGGCCCTATCAGAGTCTTTCTTCCAGCCTCTTGTAGCTGGTGATCAGAAGGCCTCTTTGGCCAGTCTTTCTCTGTAGCTCAGCCTGTTCAGGCACTTAGAGGGCTCCCTTGCCTGGGGTCCTTCTTTGTTGTTCCTCATGTCAGGCACATATAGGGGTCCCCCCTGGCTGGGCTCCTACTCTGTAGTTCAGTGCATCAGGCATTTGATGGGCCAGCCTCTCTATTGTTCAGCTGCCTTGCTGGCATGTGGGGAGAGAGGCTATGGTGATGGCTCCACCCCCTATGTGTGACTCAGCAGTATCGCCTTGCTTCCATGGCTGCCTGGCTTTCCTCCACTGGCATTTCCCACTACAATCTCCTCCCTCACCTCCCCTCCATCAATCCCTCTGCACTTAACAGCAGCCCTTGCCCTATGATTGCGCCACAATCTCTAAACTCCAGTTCCCAGCTGCTGCCCCTTCCAGGAGACCAGCGTTTCTGTCCAGGGCATGTATGATGGTGTCAAGGACTGTCTGATTCACATTCCACTTAGGCTGCCACAGATCAGCTGTTTCACTCTCAGCCTTAAATGTTTCTTCTCTGACTCAGACAATTGCCCCGCTGTGGGCTTCAACCCCTGCTACGGTTCCCTCACCAGCTAAGGGCAGGTCCGGTCCTACTAACACTCCTGTTTTCCCCTCTGGTTCCTTCATCCTACCAAGTTTTGAGTGGTTCTATATATTATTTTCCACTGGTCAGATACTCCTGTCCCCTCTCAGCTGGTGTTCTGCATGCACTTCTGTGTCTGAAGGTGTATTCCTGATGTATCTGTGGAGAGAGATGTACTCCATGTCCACCTACTCCTCTGCCATCTTGTTCTCTCAGAGATGAGATCTTTTCGGAGAGAAGATAATGAGTCAAAGAGACACACTGAATGTGAACTGCCTGTTGGACACTTATGGATGACCGATTGAGAATTAAATGCGCAAATGTGAAACTCAGAGTAAGGGTCCTGGCGGCCCTCATAGACGGAACTTGCCTGCTGCCTCTGGAGGAAGATGATGATCACAAGTCAACAGATACACTGAACAGGACTTATCTGTGGGGATAAAATTAGAATCAAAATCGAGTGCAATTGCTTCCTGTCTAGTACAGCCTACCGTTAGAGCCTGTCTTCTGCTTCTCTCTTTTATTCTGGATCCTGAGTGGAAAGGGAGCTCGGGGAGGGAGGTCAGGTCTTTTCATCTCCCCTCAGGCTGGCAGGGACAGGTTTATAACATTCTATAATCGAACAGTAGCTTCTTTACTGTCAAGAAATTTCTGAGTTTCTGGTCGCTCTTGTAAAGACTGGATTTAAGTGCTTTGAAAACAATAGCAACAACGTTTTGGTTTGAAATAGAAGTAAAACTCTCCAAAATTAGAGTGCTATTTTATATAGATTTTGTTAAGCAGAGAAAGCTATGGCACACACAGCAGTAATGACTGACATTTATTGAACATTACCAGGTCTGAGTGCTATTCTGTGTTTAACATATATTAACTCACTTAATCCTCACTACAGTTTTGGGGTATAGATAACATTATTTTACAGAAGATGAAACAGACCCCAAAACCTAAATATTTTACCCAGAGTTAAACAGCTAGTAGGTGATCAAGAAAGATTTGAATTTAGTCTGTCTGAATCTACAGATTATACTCTCATTAAGTATTTAATATTTGCTGTATTAATAAAAAACAAAGAACTTTGACTTCAACCTAGCAGATGAAATCTATGTATTAGCACAACACACATAATAATAGAGTGATAAAATACCACAGAAAAGGCTAATAGAATAAAGAAATAATTAGTGTGTTTTTCTCATTTAATCTAGGTTTTTACTCCACACTCTCTGTTAATAAAACTTGCAGTGCTAGTAGAGGATTCCCATCAGCATCTTTTGTTTTATTCTGTTTCAGCTGTTTCCTCACCAGGACTCTTGTGCAGTGTGGCCCACCATTCACACACACAGACACACACACCTGTTGAAAATGACCTGGTGCAAAAAGGTCTTATTTGTTTATTAAGGATGGTTGTCATTAAGAAAGCTGGATTCTTACAAGAAATCTACTTTTAGCAAGAGGTTCAGTTCAGTTCAGTCACTCAGTCATGTCCAATTCTTTGTGACCCCATGGACTGCAGCATGCCAGGTTTCCCTGTCCATCACCAACAACTGGAGCTTACTCAAACTCATGTCCATCAAGTCAGTGATGCCATCCAGCTATTTCATCCTCTGTTATCCCCTTCACTTCCTGCCTTCAATCTTTCCCAGAATCAGGGTCTTTTCCAATGAGTCAGTTCTTCGCATCAGGTGGCCAAAGTATTGGAGCTTCAGCTTCACCATCAGTCCTTCCAATGAATATTCAGGACTGGTTTCCTTTAGGATTGACTGGTTTGATCTCCTTACAGTCCAAGGGACTCTCAAGAGTCTTCTCCAATACCACAGTTCAAATTCTTTGGTGCTCAGCTTTCTTTATAGTTCAACTCTCACATCCACATGTGACTACTGGAAAAACCATAACTTTGACTAGATGGACCTTTGTTGACAAAGTAATGTCTCTGCTCTTTAATATGCTATCTTGGTTGGTCATAGCTTTTCTTCCAAGGAGCAAGTGTTTTTTAATTTCATGGCTGCAGTCACCATCTACAGTGATTTTGGAGCCCCCCAAAATAAAGTCTGCCACTGTTTCCATTGTTTCCCTATCTATTTGCCACAAAGTGATGGGACTGGATGCCATGATCTTAGTTTTCTGAATGTTGAATTTTAAGCCAACTTTTTCGCTCTCCCCTTTCACTGTCATCAAGAGGCTCTTCAGTTCTTCTTCGCTTTCTGCCATAAGGGTGGTGTCATCTGCATATCTGAGGTTATTGATATTTTTCCTGGCAATCTTGATTCCAGTTTGTGCTTCATCCAGTCCAGCATTTCACATGATGTACTCTGCATATAAGTTAAAGAAGCAGGGTGACAATATACAGCCTTGATGTACTCCTTTCCCGATTTGGAGCCAGTCTGTTGTTCCATGTCCAGTTCTAAATGTTGCTTGCTGACCTGCATGTAGGTTTCTCAACAGGCAGGTCAGGTGGTCTGGTATTCCCATCTCTCTCAGAATTTTCCATAGTTGTGATCCACACAGTCAAATGCTTTGGTGCAGTCAATAAAGCAGAAATAGATGTTTTCCTGGAACTTTCTTGCTTTTTTGATGATCCAGCAGGTGTTGGCAATTTGATCTCTGGTTCCTCTGCCTTTTCTAAATCCAGCTTGAACATCTGGAAGTTCACAGTTCATGTACTGTTGAAGCCTGGCTTGGAGGATTTTGAGCATTACTTTGCTAGCATGTGAGATGAGAGCAATTGTGAAGTAGCTTGAACCTTCTTTGGCATTGCCTTTCTTTGGGATTCAGACTGTAAATGTGTCTGTCTACAATACGGGAGACCTGGGTTCTATCCCTGGCTTGGGAAGATTCCCTGGAGAAGGAAATGGCAACCCACTCCAGTACTCTTGCTTGGAAAATCCCATGAATGGGAAAGTCTGGTAGGCTACAATACATGAGGTTGCAAAGAGTTGAACACTAGTGAGCGACTTCACTTTCTTTCTTTTTTTGGAATTGGAATGAAAACTGACCTTTTCCAGTCCTGTGGCCACTGCTGAGTTTTCCAATTTTCTGGCATATTGAGGGCAGCACTTTCATGGCATCATCTTTTAGGATTTGAAATAGCTCAACTGGAATTTCATACCTCCACTAGCTTTGTTCGTAGTGATGCTTCCTAAGGCCCACTTGATTTCCCATTCCAGGATGTCTGGTTCTAGGTGAGTGATCACACCATTGTGGTTATCTGGGTCATGAAGGATTCTTATGAGAAATCTACTTTTAGCAAGAGGTAGTTGAATAAAGAATTGCTGTGAGGCAGTTTTTCATAGAGTCAGCAAAAGTGCTTTGAAAAGTAAGATTAAAATATACATTATATATAAATTCAGTATGATCACATTTATCAAAAGCACCAGCTGTTTTAAATAAAAATAATAATAGCTAACATTCATTAAGCACTTACCATGAGTTGTTTCTTGCTTTGGGTTCTTTTAGTGACTTAACTCAATCTTTTTGATGGTCCCATCAGTTAGGCTCATATTTTCCCACTTTATGGATGAGGAGACAAAAAATTCAAGAACTTGCCCAAGAACACAGTTAAAAAATTTAGAGAGAATATTATTTAGGTGATCATTCAAATCATATTTCTCTTCTATTATTTTATTTCATCATGATTTTTGATTATTAGAAATGCAATTTATTGCAGATAGGTATAATTTGTGGTTATAATTTTATTTTTGCTCTATTTCAGTGCCCTTTGTGTGATTAGAGCAAAATTCTTGAGACAGCAAGCATTCAAGTTCTTTTCTAATGACACCTTAACATGCATTATTGTTGCATTTTATCCAAATAATTTTGATTGGATGATTTTCCTACGTGAGTTTTACTAATTGCATTTACTTGCCAAATATTATACTTCAACATTTTCAGTTCATGTTGGCATTAAAAGTCCACTGAAAACACAATTCAGTACTCAACTCAAAACACAACTTAAGCTAGATTCATTAGGTATAAGGAGCCTGAAAACCTGAACGACAAGGAAAACTAAGGAATAGAAATCTAGAGCCAGGTTTCAGACAGCTAAAGTTTTCGATAAAAATTCCTTTACAAGGTCATTGTTTGTATAGTTCTTAGCAAAAGCATTTTTCATGTTTAGAAAGTGAACTAAGCTTTCACATAAGTGTGTATTTTGTATGTTGAGTTTTTGTTAGCTTTAAAAACAAGATCATTTTATTCTTTTATGATTGCCTTAATATCTCTCTTGCTTGATGTTTTCTGTTATCATATTGTTACTATGGCTGCCTTTTTAGAAAAAGACTGTTGAAAGCATGACTTCTGAAGGTACCTTCAGAGCATAGTAAGTCCTCATATCTATAGGTAATTGGTTCTTTGGAAATAAAACATAATGATTGGAAATTAATCTAAGTTCTAAATTCAAATATTAATGTATGCATTTTGAAATTTTTGATTGGATTAAGAATAAATAATGTAAGATATGCCCTCTTTTACAAAATATTGGCATATAGTTGATTTACAATGCTTTGTTAGTCTCAGGTGTACAGCAAATTGAATCAGTTAGACACACACTTATATATTCACTCTTTTTTAGATTCTTTCCCCATGTAGGCCATTGCAGAGTATTGAGTAGAGTTCCTTGTTTTAGTTATCTATTTTATATATAGTAGCATGTATATGTTAATCTAAATCTTCCAATTCATCTCTCTCCTTGACCACGTTATCCTTGGTAACCATAAGTTTATTTTCTATAGAAGTCTGTAACACAACCTCTGTTTTCTGGATAAGTTCATTTATACTCCTTTTTTTTTTAAAAAAATAGATTCCATATAAAAGTGACATATTTGTCTTTCTCTGTCTGACATCACTCAGTATGACAATCACTATCTAGGCTCATCCTGTTGCTGCAAGTGGCATTATTTCATTCTTTTTTGTGGCTGAGTAATATTCCATTGAATATATGTCCCGCATCTTTATCTGTTAATCTTCCAGTGGACATTTAGGTTGTTTCCATGTCCTGGCTATTGCAAATAGTGCTGCAATGAACATGGGGTGCATGTATCTTTTCAGATTATGGTTTTCTCAGGATATATGCCCAGGAGTGGAATTATAGGATCATATGGTAGCTCGATTTTTAGTTTTTTTTTTTGCCTCTCCTTCATTGGCAGGAGGGTTCTTTACCACTAGTGCCACCTGGGAAGTCCCTGTTTTTAGTTTTTTTTAAGGAACCTCCATACTCTTCTCCATAGTGGCTGCACCAATTTACTTTCCCACCAACAGTGTAGACAGTTTCCCCTTTCCCCACACACTCTCCAGCCTTTAGTATTTGTATACTTTTCGATGATGGCCATTCTGAGTGGTGTGAGGTGATACTTCATTATAGTTTTGATTTGCATTTCTCTAGTGTTAATGATGTTGAGCACTGAGCATTTTTCATGTGTTTGTTGGCCACCTGTGTGTCTTCTATGGAGAACTATCTATTGAGATCGCCTGACCATTTTTTGATTGGGTTGTTTGCTTTTTTGATACTGAGCTGCATGGGCTGTTTGAATATTTTGGACACTAATCCCTTGTCAGTTGCTTCGTTTGCAAATATTTTCTCCCATTCTGAGGGCTGTCTTTTCAACATATTTATGATTTCCTTTGTTGTGCAAAAGCTTTTAAGTTTAATTAGGTTCCATTTGTTTATTTTTGTTTTTTATCGTTATTCTAGGAAGTGGATTGAAAAAGATCTTATATCAGAGAGTGTTCTGCCTATGTTTTCCTCTAAGAGTGTTATAGTTTAGGTCTTTAATCCATTTGGAGTTTATTTTTGTGTATGGTGTTAGAGAATGTTCAAATTTCATCCTTTTACAGGTATCTGTCTAATTTTCCCAGCACCACTTCTTGAAGAGATCATCTTTTCTCCCTTGTGTATTCTTGTTTCCTTTGTCATAGATTAGGTAACCATAGACATATGGGCTAATCTTTGAACTTTCTATCCTGTTTCATTGATCTATATGTCTGTTTTTGTTTCAGTAACATACTCTTTTGATGACTGTAGCTTTTAGTATAGTCTGAAGTCAGAGAGCCTGATTCCCCCAGCTTCATTTTCCTATTTCAAGAAAAATGGGCAGAAGATATAAATAGACATTTCTCCAAAGAAGATATACAGATGGCCATGAGGTACATGAAAAGATGCTCAGCATCACTAATTATTAGAGAAATGCAAATCTAAATTACAATGAAGTATCACCTTATACTGGTCAGCATGGCCAACATCAAAAAATCTGCAAAGAATAAATGCTGGAGAGGGTGTAAAGAAAAGGGAACTCTCCTACACTGTTGATGCGGAAGTAAGTTGGTACAGCCACTATGAGAATGGTACGGAGGCTCCTTAAAACACTAAAAATAGAGCTACCATATGACACAGCAATTCTACTCTTGGGCATATATCCAGAGAAAAATCATAATTTGAGAAGATACAAATACTCCCAGTGTTCATTGCAGCACTATTTGCAATAGCCAGGACATGGAAGCAACCTAAATGCCCACTGAAAGATGAATGGATAAAGAAGATGTGGTACATATATACAATGAAATATCACTCAGCCAGCAAAAGAATAAAATAATTACATTTGAAGCAACATGAATAGACCTAGAAATTTTCATACTGAATGAAGTAAAGCAGATAAACAAATATTATATGATATGTGGAATCTAAAAAAATGGCATAAATGAACCTATTTACAAAACAGAAATGGAGTCACAAATATAAAAAGCAAATATGGTTAACAGGGGGGAAAGGAGAGTGAAGGATAAATTGGGAGATTAGGATTGACATATACACAGTATTATATGTAAAACTGATAACTAATAAGAACCTATTGTATGATATGGGGAGCTCTAGGCAATACTCTATACTGAATGATCTATATGGCAGTAGAATATAGAAAAGATATATATCTAGGGTAGATATATAACTGATTCACTTTACTGCAAAGACTAATACAACATCATAAATCCATTATACTTCAATAAATTAAAAATTAATTTTAAAAACCTGGAAAAAGATAAAATCTTGCAATTGCAAGGAGGAAGAAAAAGAAAATTCTTTGAAAAAATCATAAGTGGTATCAAAATATTTATTCTTTTGAGTAGGTTTGGCTCAAGAACTAGCCTTCAGTCATCAAAGACAGAAATGTTTCTTACTCAGGAAATCAGGTCAGCTCATGTAGGTATGTGCATGCGTGTGTCTTCTAAAAGAGTTCTGAAGTTGCCATGAAAAATGAAAGCATTTCTGGAATTAGTGTCTGACTCCTAAGATAATTCTTTTGAAGAAACATTCATTTGGTCATACAATTTACAAATATGGTAGTTGAGTCCATTTCATTTCCTTTAAAAAGTACTTTACAGTGTAGCTTTTTGGTCTGCTCTATTTCAAAGTCTGATTACACGTCCCCAGGCCTCAAAAACTTTCCTGCCTTGTGGCCTGCATTCTGTCCCAGCTACATAAGAATGGTCAGCATCAGAAACTGTGAGAGCTGTATGCAGAAACTGCTTCAAAATTCCATTGGTTAGTTTAACCTTCCTCTCTTTACCTTTTGTCTTTCAGAGTCAATCTGACCCAGGATCCTGGATTTCAGAGTTAACCACCAATGATCATGTTGTCTGCATTTATGGTTTTTTCTTTGCTCCCAGATGTTGACTTGTTCATGGGATTACACATTATTTTAGTTCCTCATGGGATTACATGTTTATTTTAGTTCCTAAAATCTTACAACTTCCCACACACACCTCTGGATCTGAAGTTCTTTGACTTCTCTGTGAATAAAAGTTCACGGCCCTAAAGAACTAAACAAACATTTCTCCAAGGAAGACATACAGATGGCTAACAAACACATGAAAAGATGCTCAACATCACTCATTATCAGAGAAATGCAAATCAAAACCACAATGAGGTACCATTACACGCCAGTCAGGATGGCTGCTATCCAAAAGTCTACAAGCAATAAATGCTGGAGAGGGTGTGGAGAAAAGGGAACCCTCTTACACTGTTGGTGGGAATGCAAACTAGTACAGCCACTATGGAGAACAGTGTGGAGATTTCTTAAAAAGCTGGAAATAGAACTGCCATATGACCCAGCAATCCCACTTCTGGGCATACACACCAAGGAAACCAGATCTGAAAGAGACATGTGCACCCCAGTGTTCATCGCAGCACTGTTTATAATAGCCAGGACATGGAAGCAACCCAGATGCCCATCAGCAGACGAATGGATGAGGAAGCTGTGGTACATATACACCATGGAATATTACTCAGCCATAAAAAGAATTCATTTGAATCAGTTCTAATGAGATGGATGAAACTGGAGCCCATTATACAGAGCAAAGTAAGCCAGAAAGATAAAGACCATTACAGTATACTAACACATATATATGGAATTTAGAAAGATGGTAATGATAACCCTATATGCAAAACAGAAAAAGAGACTCAGATGTATAGAACAGACTTGTGGACTCTGGGAGAAGGCGAGGGTGGGATGTTTCAAGAGAACAGCATTGAAACATGTATATTATCTAGGGTGAAACAGATCACCAGCCCAGGTTGGGTGCCTGAGACAAGTGCTCGGGCCTGGTGCAGTGGGAAGACCCAGAGGGATCGGGTGGAGAGGGAGGTGGGAGGGGGGACCGGGATGGGGAATACATGTAAATCCATGGCTAATTCATGTCAATGTATGACAAAAACCACTGCAATGATGTAAAGTAATTAGCCTCCAACTAATAAAAATTAAAAAAAAAAAAAAAACAACTCTATGGAAAAAAAAAAAAAGTTCATGGCCCTGCTGTGTTCCTAGGCCTCATGAAGCCCAGAGCCCTGTTCCCACACCGAGATGAATGCTGATCGTTAATTCAAAACCTTAATGGCATTTATTCCTAGAAATATGACTGAAGCTCTTTTTTCAACTTTCCACGTCTCTCTCTCTGTTTCATGATGATTTGAGGAGAGAAGTATGTGTCTTACACCATCTGCGCTGTCTTCTCCTCACTGCTAGTTGCTTAGGCCAGAAAGTCTGCAGCTTCCTTTAGAAACAAAATAAAATGCAAATTTCTTAGTAAACTCTACAAGCCCTATGTGAGGGTCTCTCCTTCTCTTCAACCTGTCTCCCTCCATCCTTCCCCTTATTCACTATCCTCCAGCCACTCTGACGTCTTCTGCTCCGGGAACAGACTAAGCTTGTTCTCAATTTTAGGATTCTAGGTTCATGTGTTTTTTGGAAATACTTGATTTTCGGATTTCTGCATGGTTGCCTCTTCTCAACATCCAGACCCCAACTCTCGCCTTCTCTACCCACCGTGGGTTCCTGCCCCTCATCGCTGGTCTTCCTTTCACACATAAATCAGAAGTAAGCCAGATAGCTGCTTTAACACTTTTTGGAGCTCTTGAGGCCTCTTCTTCCACAGAATTCTGAAAATGACAACCTAGCTAGTTTTCTTCCTGTATTTGGACTTGCCCTGATTTTTAAAATGTTTCTTGGCTTCATGCATTGAGCTCCTTAGCTAGTGTCTGGTTCATAGAATTTGGACAGTTTTCTTGAATTCTAAACTTCCTTGCTTATAAACACTGTGTGGGTTTGTTTACTTAGCTGGTGTGAGCAATCAGGCTGTACCACGGCATCGAGTCATGCATCTTTCCTTCATCCTACTCTGGCCCTGGCATCTAGCCCCTCAGCTAGGAAGCAGGAAGAGTCAAAGCCTTAGGTGTCATCAGCAGCTTTCTTACCCAACACAAGAAATGTCTCTGTCATT